>NW_023425573.1:75894728-76503715 GCF_014108245.1 Pipistrellus kuhlii
GAGCTCGGTGCAGCGTCACCAGCGGAGGGGATCAGCATGGAGAACACCACAGCTGCCTCGGGCTTCCGGACCAGGGCCAAAGGGGCAGCAACTGCCCTGTGGCCAGGCCATCGCAGGCTGTGATGGAAGTCTCCGGGGCTATGTATAAAGAGGGATGTTACTGAAAAAAAAAAGTCCCGGAGAAGGTTGATTAGTTGATTATGAGGAGCAGGGATCTGGAAGCCGCATTGTGGAATGTGTACTTGGGAAAGAGAGACCGGGGGAGCCAGGAAGTGGGGGTGCCCAGGTCAGTGCCATGGGGCAGGTTTCCCAGGCCCCCTGATGGCAGGGATGACCTGAGGTCACTTTAAAATACACTGACCCGAGAGTGAGGGCACGGACAATGACAATGCGGGAAACTCCAGGGCGCCAGCCCTGCACAAAGGCCACTAATCGCCTTCTGGAATCTAGTCAGAAACGTGCAGGAGGGATAGGTTTGGGGGAAGGGAAGCTGCTGCTTTTTAGTAAATGAGCATCATGACATTTAAAATAGCCACCAACTGCCAAGACCGGCTTGGCTCAGTGGATAGAGCGTCGGCCTGCGGACTGAAAGGTCCCAGGTTTGATTCTGGTCAAGGGCATATACCTTGGTTGCGGGCACATCCCCAGCGGGGGGTGTGCAAGAGGCAGCTGCTCAATATTTCTCTCTCATCGATGTTTCTGACTCTCATCTCTCTCTCTCTATAAAAAAAATCAATAAAATATATCTTCAAAAATAAATAAATAAATAAATAAAATCACCCACCGGCCATCTCTCCCTCCCCGGAGAGGCAGTGGCCGTGCTGACAGCAGCCCTCCCTGCAGGTTGCTGGTGCCAGAGGGAGCCAGACGGAACTTATTCCCATGAGACGTGGCTGCCTGGTGGCCTGTCCGGTGGCTCTCTGAAGGACTGGCGCAGGGGGTGCCTTTGCTGTTACCAGCTCAGCATGTCCCCAGGCTGGAGTGGCTTCCCACATGATGCTGGCCAAGAGCATGTAAAGGCGCAAGAAGCAACAGGAGGGACAAGCAACCGACAGACCAGAAAAGCTGGGAAGGAAGAGGTTGTGAAAGCAGGTGCTTGGGGAACAAGGGCTTTTTAAAGCTCCCACGCGTCCCACAGGGTCACCAGGTTGGTACGTGACCAGGGCTGGATGCGAATTCCGAAAAGGCCCGCGCAGAGCCTACGCCTCTCCCTGGCTGCTCTCAGGCTCCACAGCAGCAGGCTGTGAGGCTGGGCGGACGGTACACACTCTGATGCAGAACCAGTCTTCACACTCTGGGGGAAGTCTTTTCCTCTCCCTTCTTTTCTGTTTTGGCAGAGCCCAGCCATTTCTTAAACTGTCAAAACATTATTTGTTCACTAATGGAACACAGACCTCAGTTCTCACACGTGACAGAGAATACAGATTTTACAACACTAAGCAAGCACACAACAACAGTAACCAACAAAATCAAACCCTTGATGGGAACCAAATTTCTAGAGTTGCCACCAGGCTGGTGTGACTCAGTGGATTGAGTATTATTTCATGAAAAGAGGTCTCTGGATCAATTCCCCATCAGAGCACATGCCCATGTTGTGAGCTTTATCCCCAATAGGGGGCATACAAGAGGCACCTGATGATATTTCTCTCTCATCAATATTTCATTCTCTCTCCCTCTCCTCACTCTCTAAAATAAAAAAAAAACAAAAACATAATTTTTTTTTTAAGTTCTAGAGTTGCTAACAAATGTCCAGTTTTGAAAAAAAACTTATAAGGCATGCAAAGACAAGGAAATATCATGCATTGACAAGAAAAATAAATTAGTAGAAACAGTCCATCAGGAGGCCCAGGTATTGGACTTACTAGACAAAGATTTTATATCAAGTGTCTTCAAAATGTTCAAAGAATTAAAAACAAAACAAAACAAACAAACAAACAAACAAAAAACACATGAACACTGAATTAAAGGAAACCAAGAGAGTAACATCTCACCAAATAGAGACTACAGATATAAAAATAGAAATTACAACAGAAATTAAATAGAGATTCGGGAGTTGAAAAGTACAATAACTTAAATGAGAAATTTATTACAAGGCATCAGTAGCATATTTGAGCATGCAGAAGAAAGAACTGGTGAATTTAAAGATATGTCAATTAAGATTATCTAGTCTGAGGAGCAAAAAGAAAACAAGAGTAAAGAAAAATGGACAGAACCTAAGAGAACTGTGGGATACCATCAGTCAGGCAAATGGTTATAGAGATATATTAGATCTAATACACTGCAATTATGGTTTTTAACTTATTTTCTATGTGATTTAAAAGTCAAATTCATAAATCAATCATTACAAACCTATGTTAATAGGTACACATGCATAAAGATAAAGTTTGTGATCATAACAACATGGGAAGGACAGTGCTGTAAATGATCAGAGTTTTTGTATAATACTGAAACTAAATTGGTATTAATTCACTCTGAATTGTTATACAATTAAGTTGTTAATTGTATTTCCCAGGGTAACTACTAAGGTCAAAAATGAAAATAGATATAGATTAGACATAGACATAGACATAGACATAGACATAGACATAGACATAGGCATAGATATATAGACATAGACATAGATATAGATAATAGAGAGAAAAAAGAAATGAGAAGAAAATAAAAATCATACATTAGGGGGGAAAAAGCAATCACAGCAAAGGCAGTAATGGAAGAAATGAGGAACAAAGAAGTTATGAGACACATAGAAAACACTCAGCAAAACGACCAAAGTAAGTTCTCCCTTAGTAACAATAACTCTAAATATAAATGGGTTAAACTCTCCAGTCAAAAGGCAAAAAATTGGCCAAACAAATAAGAAAATATATGATCCAAGTATACACTGTCTGCAAGGGATTCACTTTAGATCTAAAAATACAAATAAGTTGAAAACAAAAGAATGGAAGAAGATATACAAACAGTGACCAAAAGAGAGTTTGGTGGCTGTACTAATATCAGACAAGATAGACTTGAGATAAAAAGTATTATGATACAATAAAGGGTATTACATATTGATCAAATTGTCAATCCATCAATAAGGTAAAACAAATATAAATATATATGTACCTAGCAACAGAGCTTCAAAATATATGAATTAAAAATTAACAAAATTGAATGGAGAAATAGACATGTCAACAATAGTTGCAGACTTTGATGCCCCACTTTCAATAATGGGTAGACAACAGAAGATCAATAAGGAAAGAGAGAAACAGATCCATTAGGAAACTAGACAGAAGATCAATAAGAAAATAGAAGACTTAAACAACAAACACAATAAATCAAGTAGGCCCAACAGGTAAAAGTAGAACATTCCACCCAGCAGCAGAAGAATCTACATTATTCTCAAGTGCCCTTGGACATTCTCCAGGACACACCAAATGTGAGGCCACAAAACAAGTCCCATTGAGTTTAAAAGACTGAGTTTTATAAAGACTCTTCTCTGACTGAAGAACAAGAAATAAAAGTGGAAGGAAAAATAGAAAATGACACCCAAAGTTCATGAACATGTAAAAATTAAATAACATACTCTTAAACAACCAATAAGTCAAGAAGAAATTATAAGTACAATAAAATCAGAAAACACTTTGAGATAAATGAAAATGAAAAAAAAAAAAAAAAAACATACCAAAATCTATTAGGTGAGGAAAGCAGTGAAAAGAGGTAAATTTGTAACTGAAAAAAAGTTACAAATCAATAACCTAACTTTACACCTTAACGAACTATAAAAAGAAAACAAGCTAAACTCAAAATTACTAAAAGGAAGGAAAAAATAAAGATTAGAGCTATGACAGGTGAAATAAAAAATAGTAAAAGTGTGGAGAGAATTAAGAAAACAAAAAGTTGTTCTTCGAAAAGATCAACAGATTGAAAAATTAGTTAAACTAAATAAGAAAAGAAAAAAACACAAAGAAAACTTAAATTACTTCAATTCGCCAAAACCGGTTTGGCTCAGTGGATAGAGCGTCGGCTTGGGGACGGAAAGGTCCCAGGTTCGATTCCAGTCAAGGGCATGTACCTTGGTTGCGGGCATATCCCCAGTAGTGGGTATGCAAGAGGCAGCTGATCGATGACTCTCTCTCATCGATGTTTCTAACTCTCTATCTCTCTCCCTTCCTCTCTGTACAAAATCAATAAAATATATTAAAAAAAAAACAAAACTAAACTGTAATGTTTCAAATGACACTGTTAAAAAAAAAAGTGAACAGATGAACCACACAATGGGGCAAAAGTATTTGCAAATCATATATCTGGTAAGAGTCTATTATCCAAAATATCTGAAGAGCTCTTACAACTCAGCAACAAAGACAAGAACCCAATTTTTTAAATGGGCAAATGACTGAACAGACGTTTCTCCAAAGAAGATATACAAAAATGGCCAAGAAGCAGGCAAAAAGATATTCAATGTTGTTAGTCATTAGGAAATTGTACAGCAAACCCACAATGAGCTGCCACTTCACACTCACGAGGACGACAAAAACAAGGAAGATGTTGGTGAGGCTGCAGAGAAGTCGGAGCCCTCGTGTACTGCTAGTAGGGATGCGGAATGGTGCGGCCACGGTGGAAAATGGTTTTCTTGAAAAGCTGAACAGAGAGTTACAGTGTGGCCCAGCAATCACACTCCTAGTTACACACACTAATGAATTTAAGACAAATATCCAAACAAAACTTATATGTGAATGTTCACAGCAGCACTGTTCTCAAGAGCCAAACAGTCCAAATGTCCACCTACCGATGAAGGCATAAAGCATTGGTGTCTCCTTGCCATAGAATGTTATTCGCCATAAAAAAGGAATGAAGAGCTGACTCAGGCTCAGCAGAGGCGGACCTTGTATCCTGATGCTGCGTGAGAAAAGCTGGGCACGGCTGCCTGGTTCCCTCTGCGTGGACCGCTCAGAACAGGGAGCCCGCAGGCAGAGAGCGTGTGCGTGGCTGGTGCAGAGTGACGCTCCCCGGGCATGGCTTCTCTTTCAGGTGAGGGAAGCATTTGGGAGCTGCATAGAGGTGACCAGTGTACTAGCTTCCACTGGCCAGTATGCTTTAAAACAGTTAGTTCTATGGGATCTTCATTTTACCTCCATTTTTAAAAACCTGGCTCATAGTTCCCAATGCATATCTATAGACTCAGAACCCTTAGGGTGGAGCCCAGGGGTCGGAATTATTTGAACGCTGCCAGTGATCTGATGGACAGCAGCTCTGGGCTGTGCTTCCCTGGGGGCAGGCTCAGGGGGACCGGGTGAGGAGGCTGGTGGTGCCCTTGGGAAGGCCAGTGCCATCAGCCTCTGGAAGGGGCTGGGTGCCCAGGCCTCTCCCTCCCTGAGGAACTCCCACACCCTCCTCCCAGGTCCCCTCCAGCCCCAAGGCTCCCTCACTCCTCAGGAGGCAGCTTCCCGCCCCAAAGTGTGTGATTCCCTAGAAACGCCCTTCCCTGACAGACACTCCCACAGGCCCGGGCTGGGTGGGCTCTTGGTGTGCTGTTCTCTTTAACCCTCGAAAAACTTCAAAGACAGCTGCTATGGTCTCCTCTTGCAGCCAAGAACACAGAGGCCCAGCAGGACAAGTGTTTGCCCAGAGCCGTGCGGGTAGAGGGGAGTGGCCAGGCCTGCCTTAGGCCACAGCCAGAGCCCTGGGAGCATGGTCCTGCTTCTTTCTCACCTCAGCCAGCTTGAGTTTGGAGACTGGGTTCCAGGGTCCCCCAGTAGCCATGGAGATGGTTATTTCCATTCTCAGACAGAAAGCCTAAGGCACAGAACAGTCCCCTGGTGTGCCCACAGTCAAGGTCATGCAGAGAGCGCAGCCTGACCGGCAAATGGGTATAAGTAGTGCTGGCTTTAAGGCATCCCTGTGTGGGTGCATTGAATGGACAACAGCAGGTCATCTATAAACCAAACACTTTCCGTAACAACCATGTGATAGAAAAAGATTAATGCCCAGAAAAAGCACTGACAGTAAAGTGTTTCTCTTATTCAACATCACACACACACACACACTCCTCTCTCTTTCTTTCTTACACACACACAGTCACACATACCCACACATTCAGGTAAAAAAATTAAGAAAATCTTTAAAGGAAAAGAAAATAAATCAAATATTTCAGTACTTCAAAGGAAAAGGTCAGCTGTTTATTCAATAGCTTTTGTGTCTACCTAGCAGTTTGAACTTTGATCCTATAGTTATAAGCTGAGCTAATAATCTTATCTAATAAAAGAGTAATATGCAAATTGACCATCACTCCAACACACAAGATGGCTGCCCTCATGTGGTCAAAGATGGCTGCCCCCATATGGTCACAAGATGGCCGCCACAAGATGGCGAGGCGAAGGCGGGGCCCACTCTGGTCTTCTAGGAGCACCAACAAGCCAGTCCCAGGCCCCAAGGCCCTCAGCTCAGCCACAGGCCTTCCCTGCTTTTCAAGGCGCAGCCCATCCACCCTTCCTCCCAGACACCTGCCTGACTCACCCTCCCTGCACCCTGGCACCTCAGCCCAGCCACCTGCCCTGCCAGCATCCTATGCACAGGGCTGACAGGGGACGCGTGTTAGTTAAGCTCCACTCAGTCCTGTGAATTCAGCGCTGCTGGCTGTGAGTTCAATGTCATTGAAGCAACAGTATATGTTAAATGCGGGGGTTTTAAATAGAAACACATAAAACAAGGTCATGTGTTGATCAAAATGCTGACCAGAGGGTCACAGGAACCTCCCCTTCTATTTCCCCAGGAGCAGTGGTTCTGTTTTCGCTAATTCAGTGTTCTCAGCAATGTATATGTGTGTGTGTGTGTGTGTGTGTGTGTGTGCTATATATGAATACAAGTGTGTGTGTGCATGCATAATGCATGTGTGTTGTGTGTGCTGTATATATGTGCATGTGCATGTGTGTGCCACACCAGCGTGGCCAAGTGTGGACCTAAGGAAGGGTGGTGACGGGTTAAAGAAGACAGACAAAGGTGGGGCTTGGTGGATCTCCCGTGCCTGCATGAGGACACAGAAAGATCCAGCCTGCAAGCCGATGCTTTATTTCATAGTCTCATTAAAACAAGGGCAGATTAACATGTATACAAATGTTCTTGTTTTGGCAACATGTGCTGCACCTCCCACAGCCCATTAGTTACTTAGGAAAGAATTAGGGAGGGCTTAATTATGCTGGGAGAGCTCTGCCCTCCAGGCTGGGACTTGTTTGTGGCCTGGCTACAGGTCAGCCCAAGGCTTGACCCTAGAGCTGCTCTCTACACATGTGCATATGCATGTGCATGTGTATTGTATATGTACACACATGTGCGTGCATGTGCACACTTGCGTGTTGTTTCTATGGGTGTTCATGTGTGTTGTATATGTGTACATGTGTGTGAGTATATACTGATACGTGTGCGTGTGTGTATGTTCACGTGTATTGTGTATGTATGTGTATATGTACTGTATGTGTATGTGCATATGTGTATCTGTGCGTGTGTGTGCTGTGTGTGTGCATGTTGCTGTATATGTATGTGCGTGTGTGCATATGTGCTGTATGTACGTGTGTGTATATTGAAAAGGAAGCACATAGTGACAAAGCAACAGGTGTGTAATGTTATAAAAAGTGAATCTGGGTTAAGGGTATTTGGTTATGTACTGTCCTTGCAACTTCTGTAAGTTTAAAGCTCTGTTTTGTTTTGTTTTTTTCCAAGTAAAATGTTAAAAGAAAAAGTTGCTGTGTCAAGCAGTTCCGCCCCAAATCTCCTATACGATTAGTGTGCCAGCACTCCACGTTTTAAACTCAAAAAGGTCTCGGTGCTTAAAGTGTCAGCCCAAGTATCAAACAGTCGCAGGTTTGATTCTCAGTCAGGGCACGTGTGAGAGGCAACAGGTTTGATCCCTGGCCCCAGTCAGGGCACGTGTGAGAGGCAACCAATCAATGTGCCTCTCTCACATCAATGTTTCTCTCTGTCTTCCCCCCCCCCCCCCCGCGCCACATTCCACTCTCTCTGAAAAGCAATAGAATTAAAATCCCTTAAGTGAGGATTAACAACAATAACCAATAACGAAGGTGTTTGCTAGAGAAAGGCCTAGATGGCACCAGGGAGCCACAGTCTCTTTGCAGCTAGGGTTCAGGAATCTGGAGAAGGGCTGTGCATAAATGAATAGAGACCAGGTAAGAAATATAAATTTGGAAGGTATTTTGGGTGAGCCAGCTAGAAACTTAGCTCTAGTGACTAAGCTCTCCGGATCTCTGGACCCACGGCTTTTTATTTGCTGGGAAACACATTGGCCCTTTAGGAATGCAAAGAGGTAAAGTTTGATAAACAGGAAAAGATTCTCAGGTTAGGGGAAATTCCTTCAGCTATTCCACCAGCAGCAGGTAAACAGGACAAGATTATCAGGTTAGGGCCATGGTCGGCAAACTGTGGCTCGCAAGCCACTTGCGGCTCTTTGGCCCCTTGAGTGTGGCTCTTCCACAAAATACCAGGGCCTGTGTGAGTCTATTTTGAACAAGTGGCATTAGAAGAAGTTTAAGTTTAAAAAATTTGGCTCTCAAAAGAAATTTCAATCGTTGTACTGTTGATATTTGGCTCTGTTGACTAATGAGTTTGCCGACCTCTGGGTTAGGGGAAATGATTACAGCTGTTCAGCGGCAGGTAATATTAGGTCTAGTAATAATTAATGTCGTTTTCTAATACTTTTTTTAAATCAAATTTATTTAAACAATACAACAAAATTTAATCAACAATATAGTTGCCGTTGTTTTCTACTACTTGTGCCCAATGCTCAGGAAGCATTTTAATCCCTCTGTTGTAAAATTCTTGTGATTTTGATGCAAAAAATTCGGTCAATGCATTTTTGAGGCATTCTTTATTATTAAATTTTTTTCCAAGAAGAAAGTTTTGCAAAGAACGAAACAAATGGTAATCGGAAGGGGCAATATCAGGAGAATATGCAGGTTGAGGGAGAACTTCCCATTCCAACTGGCGCAGTTTTTCAGCAGTGATTCTTGCAGTATGCGGTCGTGCGTTATCGTGGTGAAGAATTACACCCTTCCAATTAATCAGCGTGGGTTCTTTTTCTCTTAAAGCTTGGGCTAACCTTTCCAATTGGACACTATACACTGCACTTGTAATGGTTTGGTTAGATGGTAAAAGTTCATAATGAAGAATTCCTTTAAAATTCCACCAAACACACAACATCACTTTTTTCGCATGCAAGTCAGGTTTTGGCGTGGACTGCGGAGCCTCATTTTTGTCCAACCACTGAGGCCGCCTTTTCAAATTAACATACAGCACCCATTCTTCATCTCCGGTAACAATTTGCTCTAAAAACGGCAAACGGTTTTGACGAGAGAGGAGCGAACTGCAAATTGTGACTCTTTGATTATGGTTGTTGTCGGTCAACTCATGAGGAACCCATTTTTCAAACTTTTGGACTTTGCCAAGTGCACGCAATTGATTGGAAATTGTTTTTTGTGAACAATTTAAAGTTGTCGCAAGCTCTTGTTGGGTAATTTGAGGATTTTGCACCAAAAGAGCTTGAAGAGCTTCTTGATCAAAATTGGACATGTGGCCTCGACCACTCTTGTCATCTAATGAAAAATTTCCCTCGCGAAATTTCTCAAACCAACGCTGGCATTTTCTGGCGCTAACTGCATCTTGACCAAGAGCACTACAGATGTTTTTTGCAGCCTCACTTGCTTTTCTTCCTAATTGGAACTCGTAAAGCATGCAGTGCCGAATATGCTCTTCATCCGCCATCTTCTTAGCCCTAGTTTTGCAACAAAAACCAAACCAAACACAAACTTTTTCAAGCAAAACTTGTTAATTGCACTTCACACGTTCTGTAGATACCACGTGTTTGAAGGTTATGTCAATACAAGTCAACGCCAAGCAAGATTTTAAACGAATGTTAAAAACGACATTAATTATTATTAGACCCGAATGTTAATATGCAGATTAAAGCCCTGCTGAAGCCCCAAGGTCCATCAGCCTTTTGATGAACTTCTTGCATAATTATGACCTGCTGGAATTAGCCTCCAGCACCAGGGCGAACTCTGTGGGGATGCCAACCAGTGGGAACAGGCAGAGTGCCCACCACTGCAAGTGGGAGGTGAAAGGTGAAGGATTAGGGCACAGGCCTGGGCTCTGGGGTTCCTATTGGAGCAGGCAGCTGGCAGCCAGAGCCACATCTGCTAAAGGCAGCCATGGCAGTGACAAGGGCAGAGCAGCCAGCTTTATCCTTGTCCGCACTTGCCCTGAGCCAGGAGAGGTGGCAAGGTGGGCAGCTAGAATCAGCTGCTTCCTGCAAGCCACCAAAGTGGAGGTCCTCAGTCACCATCACCCAGCTGCCCCCTCCCCACTTCCAACCTCAAGCTTATCCACCCTCTCTTTGCCCACATGCAATACCTGGCTGACATCGCTGCTTGCCTATCTCATCACAAATACATGGTGTCCTCCCAAAATGTATACATGTTAATGACTGATGGCTCAGTTTCGAAACTGAAATTTTAATAAGCACTGCCTTTGTCTTATTCAGTGTGTGTGGATGTTTTTGGAGCACTTTATGGAACTAGTGCAAAATGAACCCTAGGTCCATTCTGGCTCCCCCGGTTTTCTCACTGATGCTCACGCCCACCGTTCTGGGATGATTCTCTGGCCTCTGGGCTTTTTTATTCTGTTTTTGATATTTTGTTTCATCTTTTTCTGGTGAAATTTACTTAAGAGTAAAATACAAGGAACATGAATGTTAAATCTGACACAAGCGTACACCTGTGTAAGCATACACCTGTGTGAGCAGCATCTCAGTCAAGTTATTACGATGTCCACCACCCTAGAAAGTTCCCACTTCTCCCCTTCCAGGACAGTGTTTGACTTTCGATGTTAAACCCCTTCCGTGGCAAATTACACTCAATCGTGACCCTCCCTTTTTATGGATTCTGGTATTTGATTTGCTAATTTTTATTAAGGACTAGAGGCCCAGTGCATGAAATTGGAGCACAGGTAAGGATTCTAGGCCTGGCCGGTGATCAAGGGTGATCAGGCCTCCCTTGTTGCCGCTGCCAGCTGGGCCTTTCTTCATTCTGTGCCGCCCCCTGGTGGTCAGTGCACTTCATAGTGAGCAATCGAACTCCCAGTCTCCAGTCGAACTCCTGAGGGGACAAGTTGCATATTAGGCTTTTATATATACAATGAGTGGCCAGATTATTATGATCTCTGAATGCATAATTATCTGGCCACTCAGTGTATATCCTATATAATAAAAGGCTAATATGCAAATTGTCCCATTGATCAGGAGTTCCACCAGTAGGCAGACAGGCCAACCGCCCATGTCCCCTCCTTCCACTGGCCAGGCTGGTCGGACCCCACCCATGCACGAATTCATGCACCAGGCCTCTAATTCTCATATATATATGAGAAGGCAGCCCCAGGAGCTGAAGAAGGAAGCAGATCCTCCCAAGAGCCTCTGGGGAGAGTGAGCTGCTGATGCCTTCATGTCAGGGACCTCCTCCTCCTCAGTTCCAGAACTGTGAGATGATAAATGCACATTGTTTTAAGCCACCATCTGTGTGACTTGTTACAGCAGCAATAGGACACGGATACAAGGATTCTTGTGTCTAAATTCATAATGAGTATTGGTCTGTAATTTCTTTTCCTTTCATGTCTTTGTCAGTGTTGTATCAGGGTTATTCTGCCTTCATAAAATAAGTCATCAAATAAGAATGTATTTCCTGTTCCTCTATTTTTTGCAAAAGTTTGTGTCAAATCAGTAGTGTTTCTTCCTAAATTGTTTGATAGAATTCACCAGGGAATTCTTCTTGATCAGGAGTTTTCTTTGTAGAGTGATTTTTAAATTATGAATATAATTTCTTTAATAGATACAAGGCTACTCAGTTTTCATTTCTTAATGAGTCAGTTTTGATAAAACATGTTGTTTCAAAGAATTTATTCATTTCATCTAATTTGTAAATTTTATTGGCACAAAGTTGTTCATAACATTTCCCTTTTTATTCTTTTACTGAAATATAGGACATGCAGTGTCTCTCATGTTTCAGCATGGTGATTTCTATTTGCTCTTTTTTTTACTTGGTTTTCTTGCTAATGCCTTATCACTTTTATTTATCTGGTCAAAGAATCAACTTCTTTTCCTAGCTTCTTAAAGTGAAAGTTTAAATCACTGAGTTTAAATCTTTCTTCTTTTCAAATATATGTTTCTAACATTTCTAATATTTACCTTCAAATACTAGTTTAGCTCCATCACATGATTTTGATGTTATTTTTTCATTATTCAGCTTTAAAGTTTTTTAGATTTTTCTCATGATTTTACCTTTGACCAACAGGCTCTTGGATATGTACCAGTATGTTAACATCCAACACCTGGGAAATTTCCTAGAGTTTCTTATTTGTTTTGTTTTGCTTCCTAATTAAATCTTTTGTCAAAAACATTCCATAAGATTTCAATCTTTGAAAGCAATTAATTAATTGTGTGGCCTAGCAAATTGGTCTATCTTTGTGAACAGTTCATGTGCACATAGGAAGAACATGTACTGTGTACTGCTCAGGTGTGAGCCTGGGTCTGGTATGTATTAGCCATGTGAGTAAGCAGTTAACATAACTTCTCTGACCCTCAGTTCCTCCTAATTTAAACTGGTCTAACAATGTTGCGGTGATAATGAAATGAAAAGCGCCATTCCAAGTTATTAATTGTTCTCCCTCTCCTCCTCCTTCGTGTTGTTATTATTACTGCTATGGCCATAATTATTGCTGTTACTATTCATTACATAGTTGCAGTCTCTTTAACTGAACTTCTGAAGCTGCTATTAACCCTGCCCCTGAAGAGGCTCTGCAGTGGGTTATTTTATGGCTGGTCACAGGTTTGTTCCGCCATGATTATTCTCACCCTCATCTCTGATCGCCTGCTTTCCGTTCTCCTGGAGGCTGTGTGGAAGGGGGCAGGAGCCTCAGTGGAGCGCCTGGTGCCGGCAGGAGAGGTCTGCTGAGGGGACGCCTCCGGGGGTGCCTGGTGCTTGCTCACACAACTCTCTCCTTGAATTCTCAGCTGGGCTGCTTGGGGTGCCTGCAGGGCATGTCTTTGGCTGATCGGGGTGCTCCTGAGGCCTGGGCTCTGGCACATTAGAAGCTCTGGTTAAGCTGTCCTCACAGGCACAGATGGCCGGTCTGTAACATCTCAGCCTGGGATCCTTCTTCACACCGCGTGGCCAGGCTCCACTGCCTTCTGGTATTCCATGCAGCAGAAGAGAGCGCTGAGGTCAGCCAGACTCTTGTTCCCTGAGATCTACCTTTTCCTTTTCTGTCTAGTGTCTAAGGACTTTTTCTTCATAATGTAGCTCCAAAAGCTTTATAAGCTGAGTATAAATATATGTCTTGATTGGTTTTTGCTTTTGAAGGGGATCCTTTTTGATCCACACAACAGCTGGGAAGTGTTTTTCAATAATGCAGTCTATTTGATCATTACTTCTACGCTTTCGTTTATTCAAAAAGTATTTGTGGAGAACCTGTGTTCCAGGCGCTGAGAAGACAGCCGTGTATAAGACAACATTCCTGCCCTGGGAGTGTACAGATTAGTGAGGGAAACAGCCAACAAGCAAGTGACAACGTTTAAATGAGTGCGCCAGGCCGAGCGGCCTGGGCCACGGAGAATGGCGGAACAGCACTGGGACGAGGACCCGGTGGGCGGGAGGCTCTGGCCTGGGGACGAAGGGGAGGCAGCAGGGTGGAGGCCGTCATTCCCACAGGCCCTTCTCCTTCCTGAGGAACGCCTGTGAGGTCCCGAGGAAGCTGGACCCGTTCTCTGCCCTCAGTGTGCCGTTTGTTAATGTTTGTCATTCGCATCCATGTTCCCCTCTGGTCAGCAGTCGGGGAGAAAATGCCACGTTTGGCCTCCACGCCAGCGATTCAACCTTCCCCGCGTGTGCTCTCCGCTCTGCACAGTGCGCACTCGCCGTTCTCGCCCATCACCGCCATCTCCCCCCCTCGCTGTCCTAGCACAGCCTCTGCCCCCTCCAGGTTTCCCCGCTCGTGTGTGTGTGTGTGTGTGTGTGTGTGTGTGTGTGTGTGTGTGTGGAGGGGGGTGGTCCCTGCGTCTTCTTATCTTTTTGAGACTGCCAACAGTGTGCGAGGTTTCCCTCTGACTCTGCCATGAACCATTTCCCGGAGCCTTGCCCTTTGAGCCGGCGGGGAGCTTGTGTTCTCGGTGGTGTTGCACGGGTCACACGGGCGTCTGCCTTCCTCAGCTCGCGGGTGGGCCTGGGTTACGAATCCCTCTGTGTGCCCTTCTGTGGTGGTTGTGGCAGGAGGAAGCACTGCCCTGGCCCAGCTGTGTCTGAGGGGTAAGGGGTGGGTAAATCCCCGCATGGCTAGCTGTGGGTGATGGACATGGCACACGGACAGCAGGCGGCCCTGCCTGGGGCTCTCCTGTGCTGGGAGGCACACCAGGCAGATGGCACTCGCGGACACCTCTGGTGGTCAGAGCTGCCGCCTGGCTGCACCGCGGCCCGAGCCCGGCTCTGACTCCTGGGGAGAATTGGGGAAGGGGGGCTGGGGGGGGCAAATAATTGCACAAAACCACAGGCTGTTGCGCCTGGAAGTTTTCTGCCCGGAGCCCCGGAGCCCCACAGCTGGGAGGTTATTTACGCTAACCTCCTATTTAGAAATTAAGCTCCGATTTGGAAATTAAGGATTGTAATTTAGCATTAACCCAGATGTCAAGACATAATGAGACACACTGTGGGGAAATGGAATTCCATATTGCCCAAGACCCATTTTATTTCTAATAACCAGCCACTCGCATCATGCCAATATTGATGGATCATATGTTTAAAATTTTGATAGCTCATTCATTTCTATAATTACATTTATTTCAAATTAAATAAGTCTCACACCCTTGATATACAAAGAGACAAAATTAATTTGTGGATCCAAACTAACCTGCCATTCCCCCCCAGGGCTGTCCTTCCCGAGGCCTTGGACAGCGACACCCCGCCACCTCCCGGAGGCTGGTCTGCCTGTCAGCGACTCTCGTCCCCGGGCTGGAGGGCGCCCTGCAGAGCAGACAGGGCGGCAGTGGACTTGCTCACCAAGAGGCTCAGAGAAGAGACAGGCCATTTGCCAAGAGAGCTGTTCTGCTCAGAGACCAGCAAAAGCAGCGCAGGGAGGCCCCCGGGTGCTGGGGGTGGGGGTGTTAGGCTTGGCAGGGCAGCTGCCTGGTGCTGTGATAGGAGGGCAGGGGGGCCGCCGGGTGCTGGGGGTGGGGAGGGGGCTGCTTGGCAGTTGTGCCCAGGCCACCCGTTACTGGTGAGCGACCTAAGCAGGATGCCGTTTCCCGATGGGTGGGAGGAGTGCCACAGCCCTTGCTGGCCCATCCCCGGCCACAACTGCTTGACCAAGGCTGGGATGAACAAGTCAGAGGGCACGGAGACCCTGGACGGCCGGGCGGTGAGGGTGTTGGAGGGATGTGAACAGCGCCCCCTAGGGGTCAGCCAGAGTTTCACACCACGCACACTGTGGGGAGCAGGTCCCCAAAGAGAACACTCGCCCGGCAGAGCTGGGGACCATGAAGGCAGCGCAGGAGCTGCCAGCTCCTGCCCTTGCTGCCGAGCTGCCCCGCATTTGCTCAGGGCCCTCGCACCAGCCAGGAGGCTGTGACGGATGCCCGCTGTGTGCCAGGCCGACGCCACACTCCCAGCTTCCCTCGGTCCTCCCTGGTCCTGAGGGGGTGCGTGTCGCCTGCCGTGTGGCCCCGACACTGGCAGGAACCGGGGGGCCAGGGACCGTGGGACAGAGCACAGCCCAGTCCTGCTGCATGCTTCATGCGCTGCAATGACAGACAGGGGTGACCCTGTCACAGTAACGTAAGTGGGGCCACTGTGAGTGGAGGCAGCCGCGGGCCAGAGACACCCCGTGCCTGTAACGGGTCTGCGGGTGTCCAGGACGATAGGGCCTTAAAGCACAGTTTTCAGCAGGAACGAGCACAGGCCCACTGGCCTGGAAATGAGACTGCAGAATGCACATCGCTGTCCCGCTGTCTGCACAGCAGCAGCCTTCCTCCCGCGGCGCCCTGCGGCCCTTCCCTGTCCCATAAGCACCACTGTCTCCATCTTCGCATCGGAGCACCATTTGGGCTTCGCCTGAATCAGTGATCCCACAATAGCTGTTCTTGCTGACCTTGGAAAGGCCTTCTTATCTTTAACTGAACAATTGCAGCTTTACAATGCAGAGAAGGCTGTCCATAAAGCCCGTTGGGGGCGGGCATGGCAGCCCCTGAGTTTGGGGGCTGACAGGGCAGTGAATGACTCCGGGGCAGCCCGGGGCCCGATGACAGTGGAATGTGAGGGGGTGTCCTGGCTGTGGGGGTGCAGGTACGGGTCCCGGGCCTGGTTGGGAGCTGAGGTAACTGACAGAGCAGCCCTAAGACCTGCCGGGGGTCTGGGTCCCAGGTCCAGGACTATGGGGTGAAGGCTGGCTCCATCCCAGGGCCTGTGGTGAGGGCGCGCTGGTGGTGGGTGGAACCTCGGTGGGCGCATCTGGCACACTGGTCTTGTACAGGTACAAGCCAGATGCCCACCGACAAGCGGAAACAACCCCTTAAGAGTCTGACAACGCCTGACCCCAGCTCACCCTGACCCCAGAAGGCGGGGCATTCTGGAACAAGGGTCCTGAGCACATGGTGGCTGAGGAATCACTGACTTGGACTCTGCTTACATGTCAGCACCAGGATCCACCACACAGCACGGGGCTCGGCATCAGAAATTGGATTAAACTAAAAGATGCCCAGATGCAGGTGGGCTCTTGTATTCTTGAATCTGTGAGCCTGAGTCAGGCCCTGGGACTGGGGGTGGGGATCCTCTCAGGGCCTGGAGCCGGCCAGCAGGAGGGGCTCCCCGTGCACACGCCTCCACAGGATCAGGGGCCAGTGTGACGGGCTGTTTTCAGCTCAGACTGTGGTCCCACTGCTGGGTGGGTGGCCCCCAAAGCGGGTGACCCTGCGTAAGGGTGAGAGGCTGGGCAGGACGCTGAGTTCTCCAGGACCCCGGCCACACAGACGAAAAGGCTCAAATCTCCCTGGACCCTGAGCCACAGCAGGGGTAGGCCGGCCAGGAAGTGGCGCCCTCCGCCAGCTCCCACAGTCCCCGCAAGCCAGCATGTCCTGTCACCGGCGCCTTCCGATGGTGAGACAGCTCAGGGAGAAACCCACCTCCCGGCCCTGTGGCTCGTCAGAGGCCCTTCCCAAGCATTCCAGGCCTCTTTAAGCTACCTTTGTTTCTGAGTGAAATTTTCAGAAAATACAATTTTTAAAATCTGCTGATTGCATCCCACGGATTCAAAGGTAGTCCTGTGTGCATCAGCTCCGTGAAGCGGTCTCTGCACACCGGGAGCCGGCGGCTGCCTCCTCCCCAGCCTCCGCTCTGGGGGCGTATGCATATTTCAGGACCCGGGCCTGGGGAGGAGGAGGCAGAGCCCCTCTGCGTTTCCCTGCGGACCCAGGACTTCTCCCCGGGCACCGCCAGGCAGAGGCAGCACCGGATTGATCTGCCCCCCCACACACACCGCCCTGTATGGGGAAGCCAGCCGGGAGTGGCCCGGGGCTGAATGGCTGCTAACCCACCTCCTGGGCACTTCCTGGCTGTGCTTGGAGGTGCCATTGGAAGTGCAGGGCTCACCCGGGGCTCCCGGCCTGCAGACTCAGGTGAATGTTGCTGTGCGTTTGGAGGGAAAGAAGCAGTAGAATCCAGGATGGGTTGCCCATGGGGGACAGAGGCAGAGAGCCCTGGGCGGGGCCCCAGGAGCCACAGGGCCACAGGGGCAGCAGGGGCCTCGGGTTCCACCCTGGCCTGCCTTCTGGCCACCCCGCTGGCAAACAGGGGGCTGCTGCTCAGGCTGCGGGGGCCCGGGGCCGTGAGTGCCGAGGGGGAGGGCACAGCTCGGGCTGGGGCTCGGCAGGCCAGTACCTGTCAGGTCCCCCAGACCCAGCACTTGGGTCGGCCGGGCAGGGAAAGAGCTGTGGTTTCAAACAATTCAGTGACAAACTCTCTAGTTTCTCACAGCGCCCGCTACTGAGTGTGATAGAAACGTCGCCTCAGGGCTGTCCCGGCTGGGAGCCCAGGCCCTCGCAGGCGGCAGAGGGGAGTTTGCCCCCATACTGAGGCCCGGGCAGGCGGGGCCCGGGCGGCCTCCTCCGCCACGCCCCAGTCACTGCTGCTGGGCCAGCTGGGCCTTCCCCAGGGACAGCGCTTCGGGAAGTCCACTCCTGTCAGAGGAACTCCAGCCCCACCCGGTGAGGCCGCCGAGTGAGACTGACTGCCTCCTCTAACCGCAAAGCCCCGGTGGCCGACCTCAGGTGTGGGCTGGTCCAGGCATGGGGAGCCCAGGTGTTTCCATGACAATGCTTACAGGTTGGTGGTGGCAGCTTCTCCTTGGTTGCTGTACCCATTTCTTAGGACCGTGACAGATGAGCTCAGCCAGGAGGCTAAAAATAGCCAAGACTCATTCTACACATCTGGGAGGCCAGGAATCAGAGACCAGGTGCCAGCACAGCCCTCTCCCCTTGAGCCTGGCAAACCCTTCCTTCTCCCTCCAGCTCCCGGTGCTCCCAAAGCCTGCGGCTCCTTGGCTGTGGCGGTGCCCCTCGGGTCTCGCCTCCATCTACCTCTGCGCCTCTCTGTCACTGTGCTCCTTCCTCTTTAAGCAGATCAGTAACACTGGATTTGCCACACTGATCGCATATGACCTCATCTCAACTGACTGCTTCTACAAAGACCACATTCCCCAATATTTCCCACCAACGCTCTCAAGTTCCGGCGGACGGGAATTTGTGGGACTCTGCTCACCGCACTTCAGCTGCCTCCCCTCTCAGGTACGGCAGCGTTCATAGAAAATGGGGACCTGGTCCGGGCCGACATGCAGGCTGCTCTCCCAACTTGAGCAAAAGCTCTGGGGTAGATATTGGGGGTGCTCTACCCAGACCCCTCGATCCTTCTCACTGACTCTGGGTGTCTTCGCCTTTAACGGCCACACAACACTTTGTAGTCGCTTGCCCTTGGGTTCCTGGGGGCGGGAGGGGGTGCATGCGAAGATCTGGAGGCATTTGAGAATTCACATTCCCAGGGCCGGCCCTTCGAGAGAGGCGCCAGTGTGAGCGGAAGCGTGAAGTGCCCGCTGCGGACCCCGCTGCCTCCGCAGGGCCTGGCCCGCAATCACACCTGGCCTGGCTCCTCCCTGGTGGCACGTCCTTAGGGGAATCTTGTTTCAGAGGCTGCATCTGGTAAGGTGCCTGACTTGGCAATGAAAATGCAGTTAACAATAACAATCAATATTGATACCAACTAATAACTGAAATAAAAATAAATGCAAGTCCAGTTGGATTTGAGTTTCACAAAAACGACCAATAATTAGTAGTATAAGCATGTCCCCTGAAATATCTAAGACATTATTTCTAATACAGAGCTTATGCATTTGAAATTCATATTTAATTGGGTGCCCTGTATTTGGTACCCCTACTTCTGAGGAACATACGGAAGACAACCTTGACTCTGGTTAGAGCGACTCAGATCTTGCTCTGGTTCCTGAACCAACCCCGTGGTCAGAGGCTGGGAGAGCAGGACCTGCTCCCACCAATCAGGACCTGAGCCTGGGCCTGGGCAGGAAGTGGTCCACGCACCTCAGGGCTGGCTGCTCCACAGAGAGAGTGTGAGGTGCAGATATTGGGGAGATAGCCACACTGTTACCAGGTATTTATCACTAACTGCGTGAGCCTCATTCTCTACTCGGTTTTGGCCACAATACCCTGGTGACCACAGAATGATTGCAGCCTGCACCCTGGCTCCTGGGAAAACACCAGCCTGGGTTCCTGTGAGCCTCGGCTCATAACATTTTTGTCAACTAATCAGCACCTGGCATTGTTCTACCAGCATTCCTGGGTAAAGACCTTGTGTAATAAATGCTGTCCACCAGCTCCCCGCCAGCCGCACAGTCACGCCTTCTAACAGAACTCCTCCCACACGCGTTTCCCCATCAGACACCCCGCTCGCACTTTAGAACACTAGGCAGCACGTCAGCATTACGCTGAAATCCACTTTAAACAGCAAGATCGCCAGCAAAAACACCAAAACGTGAAAAACGTGGCGCTAAATAGGCCGTGAGGAGGACACTGCTGAGAGCGGAGGGCAGGCGGGCTGGCCGGCTCCTCCTGGGCGGCGAGGGAGCATGGAGACACGCATGTCCCCGGCCCCGGCCCTGCTCCTCCCAACGCCCACCAAGAGCTGCGAGCACCCACTCGACTCACGGCCTCTCGCCCGTTTTAACAAACACGGATCCCGCAGGTAAGGAGGATGCTGTCCCTGCAAACAGCCATTAGTGGCCGTGTTTGCAGAGCTGCGGCGCTGGCTTCCAGCCTGCTCAGGCCACATTTCCATTCAGGACGTCCCCCGCCGAGAGGGGCTCGCTAGGTCAGCACGGAGCCTGGGCAAACAGCAGCGCACGGGAGCTGTTTGCATAGCTATCAGCGTGCAGCCGCTGCTTGCTATGTAACGATAGCAGCTAGAGGCGTGTGCACCGTGTTAGCACAGATAGCTTAGTACCGGCCCTGTGTTTGCCTGGCTGTTCAGCTCCTGCCTGATGTGAGATTCCTGAGCTCAGCCCGGGTGCGGTAATCGGTAAACAGAGCCACCCGAAGCCAGGGGAAGCCCCGAGATGCTTTACAACCTCGTTCTGTTTACCCAGCTCTACCGCCCGCTCTCTCACACCTCCCAGCCCTCGAGCTCTGCTTAGCCCGGCTCATTGTTTTAAGCATTGAAAGGGATCATCCACCAAAGTCTTTATTTATCTCTTGAAAAGTTTTTGTTCAGATCGACTGTTTGCCCAAAACAATCAACACATCGGGATGTTCTCCTCGACTACGCTGGTGGGGGAGCAGGAGTAGTGTGGGGGAAGGGGGGATTGGCATGGGCTGATATTGTGACAGTAGGCTTCCTATAATACGGTGTTCAAAATTTTTCATCTGCCCCATTTTTAAAGTAATTTCATCATTTTAAAATTAATTGTACTGTACTGTATATTTTAATAAAATCATATGCATACAGTTTTTTAATCAACTAGTATTAAAAGACAGTCTAGCAGTTTATTAACCCTCACCCCCCCTCCAACAAGCCATCTGCCTTTGATGTTTGACTCGCCTAGCCATTTCTTCTGGTGCTGACAACCTCATTGTTAGCAGTGGTTCCTTGGCCACCCCGCTTTGGGCATTACTTGATGGTGCGCTGTTAGGATAGTTCCCTTCCACAGACTCTCTCTCCCCACATCCTAATGCAAACAGATCATTGTTCCTGCTTACGTCCACAGTACCTGTTTACATTGCCACGGCATGCAAATATTGTTTTCTGCTGAACATTGATTTTGTTTCTTTTCTTGAACATCTCTTACTCTTCTCTAACTAGAGGCCTGGTGTACAAATTCATGCATGGGTGGGGCACCCTTAACCTGGCCAGTGATTGGTGCCAATCAGGGCCATCTTGTCCAGTCCGGGAGATGGCCTGGGGAGCTTGGCGGTGGGAGCACACTGACCACCAGGGGGCAGCTCCTGCATTAAGCATTTGCCCCCTGGTGGTCAGTTCACATCATAGCGACTGGTCGACTGGTCATTCAGTTAACTGGAATAATTGTCGCTTAGGCTTTTATATATATAAATAATTGGCCTTTTTCACTAGTTTAATTTTCTGTGGCTTATTGCTGTTTTCTTTTTCCAAATATCCCACATCCCTGCCACATGTTAGTTAATGCTTCTTTCTAAGCCTCACACCCAGTCCAGCAACACCTGTCCCTGCCTGGGCAGCCTCCAGGGGCCTCTCAGCTGGCATCACTCACCTGCCCCTGAGTTGCAGAGCTCACTTCCGCACGTTCAGTCCTGAGCCTTCCTTTGCCAGCACCTCCTCTGGTAGTTTCCTTTGAAAACTTGGGTGGGCTCAAAATCTTCTGAGGTTCTCAGGGTTAACAATGCTTCTATTCTACCGTCACATTTAAATGGCCCTTTGGATGACCATATAGAATTCTCGGTGGAAAATAAAGTTCTTTCCTCAGGCTGAAGCATTGCTCCATTTTCTCCCAGCATCACCCGCTGCTGGGGCCTGGGCCTGGTGCCTCTCATCCGGCAGCTCCAAGAGTCTGCTCACTTGTCCGGAAGCATCGTGGGTTCTTACACCCGCTGTCTGGGCCCAGAGGAAGCCTAGCCACCCATGCCCACGCCTGGTAAAGGGCCTCCTTCCCAGCCCTTGCTCTGGGCCAGCCTGACCTCCCTGGGCAGCTCCTGCCTCCGTGGCACCTGCTAGCGTTTGCAGCCTGGGCTCCACTGTTGGGGACAAAGTCTTGCCATGTTGGAGGCTATTTTAGGGACCAGCCTTGTCCTAAAGGCACAAAACTGTAACAGGTGGCTTGGGGAAGTGAGGGGGGGGGGGGTCACCCCTGAAAGCTATGGCAGCAGGAGGGCCAGGGTGGGAAGCTGTGCCCATGCAGGGCCTGAGCCAGCCGCTCACGGGCTGGGGAGCCTGCCTGCTCTGCAGGCTCTGCCCGCATCCGTGTGGTCAGGCTGGCTGCAGCCCAGAGGCCCCTTCCGGCATGCTCTGGTTACAATGGGCCGCGTGGGGGAATTTCTCAGAGGGGGGCCGTGGCCATTTGCAGCATACACACTCCTCCTCCCAATCACACTCACCTCAGTGCTGAGGGAAAGGAATTCTGCAGATGTGATTAAAGTCTGTTTGCTTTAAATTCACCAAAGGGGAAATTTCCTGGGTGGGACTGCTGTCATGGAAGACCCTTGGGAGGAATTGGGCCTTCCCTGAGCCCACAGACTCCAAACTGCAGTGGGGGCCACGGCTGCTTGCCCTTCCTCCCCGTCCCACCCCTCCCGCTGCCTGGGACCACAGGCTTCGGCTGGTGTCTGTGGGGCCGGCTGCTCCTCAGCGGCCCTCCCCGTCTGCCTGCCTCTGGATTTGGACCTGCTTAGCCCCCCTAGGAAGGGGTAAGCTGACACCTTGTAATAACCCCCTTTCCGCAGACGCGTTTCTGCTGCATGACCTCTGATGACTCCAGCAAAGGCCGCCCTCCCTGGCGTGGCTGCCTCACTGTGGCTTGCCCTCAGGCCTGCAGATGTGGAGGCTCCCTGGGGCTCAGCCTGGCCCAGGAAGTGGTGCTCAAACTGGGGCTCCAGAAACAGCACCTGCAGCTGCTGGGAACTTGATAGAAAAGCAAAGTCTTCGTCCAGAAATGTGGTCTGAGAACGCGTGTTCTTGGGAACCCTGGGTGTTTTGCCTCCGCGGATGTCTGTTTGGGTGCCGAGAGCAAAGAGCATTACTGCCCACGGGGAACAGGGGGAGCGAGCCAGCTGGGCGGGCCGGCCAGGGGCATGCTGGGACCTTCTTCCTCTCCGGGCCACTCCAGCCTTGTCCTTAAGGCACAAACTGTCAGAGCTCAGGCTCTCACTCAGATCCCACCGGTCCTGTGTGAGCAGGCCCACCGACGGCTGCCCACGGCCCTCAGAACAAGGCTGCGGAGCCCAAGAAAAAGCACCATGTGGTGCGAACGCGGAGAAGGAATTTACCTGCTGAGATGGACTCTCCGGGGTCATCTGAGGACACACATTTTATGAATGTCAAGAGCCTGGTGGCACTTGCTGACAGGGGCTCCTCACAGCTCTGCCCCCAGGAAGAACTCCCGGCTCCCCCCTGCTCCCCCCTATCCCCCTGCACCTGCTGCTGACGCCATCTGCTCAGCCTTGCAGGGCCTGGTCTCTCTTCCTACCAACTGCCCGGTCCACCTAGAAGCGCACGATTTGTTGCCTGACTTGCCTCCGAGGGTCTCCTTAAGGACCTGGGGACTCTGAAGGACGGCCTCCCGCTGGCTCCGAGGGACAGGGTAGGCTGCTCCCTGAACCTGTGTCTCCTAGGCTGCAGCTCTGTTTTTTTTTCTCAAATGACTGCCTTTAATTCTTCTCCTCAGCGTAACCTTAAGTTTGGTCCACAGGCCAAGCTGGCGGTGTCAGGATACGGCCCTCCCGGCCCTGCCTGTCTCTCCAGCTCGCCCTCGCCCCCTCCGTCGCCCTGTCCTGCTTAGAGCCCTAGCGTGGAGCTCTTCTCCGGATTCCGCACTCCTCTCCGGTCCCTGCCCTCCGGCTCCCACCGCTTTCCTCACCTGGCACACACACACACACCCCAGGGCACTCCCAGCCCAAGCAGCACCTCCCAGGCTGCTCCCGCCGGCTTGTCCCAGCATCCTGTGCCTTCCATGCTCCACAGCTTGGGGTTGCATATTTATGACATGCTCCCATGTGTACTGTGTCTGTGGAACGCTAGCTTCCCCATCGAGTCTAATGGTGATCACCGCCATCCTCCCAGGCCCAGCACAGATTCTAGGCCTCAGGAGGCATTAAATAAACACACACACAGTGTTTGTCTTTTTAAAATATATTTTTATTGATTTCAGAGAGGAAGGGAGAAGAAGAGAGAGACAGAAACATCAATGATGAGAGAGAACCATTGATCAGCTGCCTTCTGCGCGCCCCCTACTGGGGATCAAGCCTGCAATCCAGGCATGTAAGCGCTCTTGGCCAGAACCAAACCCGGGGCCTTTCAGTCGCAGGCTGATGCTCTCTCCACTTCTTGATAAAATTTGGTACAAAGTTCCCGAGTGAGTCGCTCAGCACCTCTGAGGTTCCGTCTTTTAGAAGAGTGATGGGACCTCCCTTGCAGGGCCACCGTGAGGAGTCAGTGAGATGGACAGTCCCGGCCTGCCATGTGACCTGCAGTGGCGCTCAGTGTGACAGGCCGTGCGTGGGCATCTGACCCTGGCTTGACAGTCTCCGCTGCAGGCTGGATGTGGCCCTCCCTGCCAGCCTCCAGCTCCCTCGTTGTCTGCTCCCCCTTCTGTCTCCACCACTGGCCCACCAGCTGCTCACACACAGGCTCTGTCCCTGCACCACTTCTTTGTCCCTTCGCTGGACAAGGAAGGAAGGGGAAGGGGCCCGAGCCAGAGTCAGCCTGCTCTGCCAGGACCCTGACATGGAGGCTGTGCCTCCGACGTGCTTCCACCTGCTGCCAGAGCTGGGCTTCTATTACAGCTGTTGGTTAAGGTATGTGTGTATGGGGGGGCGGGTGGGGGGACATAGTGGGGATAGCTCTCGGCGCTTTCATTTTCCACCCTGGGGCCAGGAGACGCCCTGCCTGAGGAAAGGTACAGGTGCAGGTGCAAATGCAGAAGTGGGTGCGGGCAGGCAAGGGAAGGCACACACCATGAGGGCGGGAGGTGCAGGTATGGCACCGTCCACCCTGCACTCCGCAGACTCCTCCCACTCCCTGCCTGCCCCAACCCCCCACAGGGTCTCCTGAAGGCTGCAAAGGAAAGGCTCTCAACTTTTTAATTTATTTTTATTGCAATTGCAGGGGTAATAACACATAAATGCCAGGTGCACCACATTACAATGCAGCGTCTGTATATTCTATTGTGTGCTCACCACCAAAAGTCCAGTTTCCATTTGCCACCACATAGTTGACCCCTTACCCATGTCTCCCTTCCCTACTCTGCCCCTCTAGAGCCCAGCATGCTCCACTCCTGATGCTTCTGCCATGGCCAGCATGGAGGGCCAGTGGGCCGGAGCCCTGGAAGCTGCCCGGGAGACAGCGGCAAACCCTGCTGGCCGGAGGCTGCCCTGAGGCCCTTGGCGGGGGTGGGGCTAGGGGCCCAGAAGCCTGGCCTCCCCCTGCAGCCAGGGAAGGCACCGCTGCTGTCAGGTTAGAGAGAGCTCGGCAGACCTTTCCCAAGGAGCGGTTGGAAAAAGCCAGATGGAAAATCCTGACTTGGCCGATGGATCAGAACAGCAGGAAAATCCCTAAATTGGTTTCTTAACAACCACTCTCTGTTCCCAGGTCCGTGGGAAGGCCGCAGGAATGCATCCCACGTGAAGGAGAGGTGAAGTGTGCCCGAAAGTTCGTCAATACTTTCCTGTCTCCCCCGCCAGGCTCCTGGCTGGAGCTGTTAGAACAAGCCTCCCTGTTCAATGCAGGTAATTTGATCCGGCAATAATCGTTATAAATATTCATGGCTTTGCCTTAACATTAGGATAACATCTGTTTCCAAATATCTGCAATCTGTTTTCAATGCTTCAGTAAAATGTAAATTAGCTATAACTAATACAATAAAGCACTAATGGGGATAATGATAATGAAAGACGCCCATTAGGGCAGGGGTCCAGCTCCTTCTCCAAGGCCAGTTTTCCGGAGTTCTCCAGAACCCTGCTTCCCACCATCAAACTTTGCTCTAGGACTGGGGCTCTGGCAGTTTCTGCCATCCTCCAAGCACCTCCCCAGCGCGCGTTCCGCCAACCAGGCCCACGTCAGGCCTTGCCCTCTCCCCACACAGATCACCCTAGAATTCAGTCCCCCGGGCGGGTCCACCTGGGCCCTCCCCTTCCTGCAGAGCCAGGGCCAGGCTCGGGCCTGCAGACCAGCCCTGCGCTCCCGCCACATCCCCAGCCCCAGCTCACCAGCCCCCCACACTCTCCTTCAATTTGTCCTTCACTGCCCGGGCATAGGCACTCTACAGAGAACACCCCAACGTGGCAAGAAAAAGACAAGCTGGCCAATTACAAAAGGAACTGGAGGTATGAACAGGGCATTCCCAGAAGACATAGTAATAGTCAATAATGTCACTCTCCCTAGCCAAAATTAAAAACAAATTGAAACAAAGATGAACAATAAATAATACTATGATTTCATGTTGCTGGGCAAAATGGTTAAGTTTCAAAAATAATTTGTGCAACGTACTACTCTTATTTATTTAAAATTGTGTACATAGCCGAAACCGGTTTGGCTCAATGGATAGAGCGTAGGCTTGGAGAACGAAAGTTCCCAGGTTCGATTCCGGTCAAGGGCATGTACCTTGGTTACTGGCATTTCTCCAGTAGGGGGTGTGCAAGAGGCAGCTGATCAATGACTCTCTCTCATCGATGTTTCTAACTCTCTATCTCTCTCCCTTCCTCTCTGTACAAAATCAATAAAATATATATTTTTAAAAAATAAATAAATAAAATAAAATTGTGTACATATTTGTAAAAACTCTGGGGGAAATATGCAAATGCATTTCTTTAGAGATGCAACTCTTAACCAAATTGTGAAAGGTTACCTTTGAGAAACGGTGTTGGAGGAGCCTTTGTTTGATTGTTTGAATTTGTTACAGAAAGATGTGTTATGGTGCATATTTTTAGTGCACGCACACACTTATTAGCCCAAAGGGAAAGAAGAGTGACTGTATAGTGGACCAATCTGGAGATCACCACCTTGGCCACGTTACTGAACGGAGTGCCCCCACCAATG
The DNA here is from genome assembly GCF_014108245.1 of Pipistrellus kuhlii. Classification (NCBI taxonomy): domain Eukaryota; kingdom Metazoa; phylum Chordata; class Mammalia; order Chiroptera; family Vespertilionidae; genus Pipistrellus; species Pipistrellus kuhlii. Next base: position 75,922,091 of record NW_023425573.1, read on the forward strand.
GGACACACTGAATCACCAGCCTCCCGATGGCTGCACCAAAGCTGGAGTTCCCAGGGTGAAGGGAGGAATAGCCCTTTATTGCCCCTTGTTGTGAAGACTATCTCCCACCTGCCTGCTCCCCAGGTGTGCTTCCTCCCTGCTCTTAGGGGCAGCCGCCCAGGAGATGCTGAGCTGAGGCCTCAGCCCCCGGGGGCCCCTCCCACCATGTGGGTCAGAGGGGACCGTGCACCAGAGGGGCCCTGACTGTGTGCCCTGTCCAAGGCAATGATGCCCTGGGTGGGGCAGAGCCACTTAGGGGAATGGGGCCCTTTTGCCAGCTGCACTGTCAGAAAAACGCTGCTCCATAAATATTATTTTAACGTTTAGAGAGAAGTACTGCAGCCAGCAAGTCAGCAACTCAGGACCTGGACCCGTAACTGAAAAGCAACCCCAAAAACACCGTGCAGCCCAGGTGCTGGGCTCTGAGACGGTGCTGCAGCGAAAGGAATGAGGTTTATTCAGGCGCTGCTCTGGGAGAACGGTGGACGCTCTCTCAAACCATCTCCCTTTTCCTCAAGCCCATGCTTCCTACAGGGATAGGGAGGAGAGGGCTTTTCCTATCCAATTATCTTGCTAGCTTTCCTGCATCCTGAGGCCCTGACCATTTATCTTTCTAGCTTTGGGTGCACTCAGTGTAAGAACCTCCCCCTGCCATTTTGGCCAGTGGGGAGATTTCCCCCATCCATCCTGACTGTCTAAGATAGAGGGATGGGGGGGGGGGGGTAGAAGGGGGGAACAATAGGACCAACCACCAGGAAGCCTGGAGGTTTTGCAGCCCTCAGCTTACCTCCGACCTGGACAGGACCCTTGCACATCCAGAGGAGCCAGTTGGAGTCTGCAGGGCACCCGAGCACCCCAATGCACCCCCGTCCTCTGTGAAGCCCCCGTGGGGCCCACCCCACTGAAGTGGCCACCCAGGCCCGCGCTCAGACTGACAGCTGCCTGCAGCAACAGACCCACGTCAGGGAGAGTCATCTCTGTTACACAGATGCTGACTCTGTGCCTGGATTTAACTTTGGACAACAGGGACTAAAAAGAAATAACTGCTCATCTCATCCCACAGCACGGCCGTGAGAATGCTGAGCCGCCGCAGCCTCCCAGAATGCCGGGACAGCTTCCAGGTCCACCTTCCCCGCCAGAACAGAGTCAGCTCTGTGGTCTGTTGCTGACTCCAGACTCCCAGGTGCGGGATCTGAGGTTCATTCCAGTCACGGGATTCCCCTGCCGTGGTTACCCACTGGCGGGTGCTCTGTCACCAGCAGCCCTCAGGCCGGGACTGACTCCGGGCTGGGACATGCTGTCCCTCCTGACAAGTATGAAGGGGACGGGAGTGGTGGGGTCTGAGCCCGTGGAGCCACACCCCGACCGCACGCCTGGGAGTGCGAGCACTTGGCTTTAGGTGCAGAATGGGGCTCCCTCTGCCTTTCCGTTTCCACTTTGTGGGGCTCTCCAGCCCCCGCGGCACAGGACTCCCTGAGAACAACCGCGTGTGCCGGAGTCACAGACCACTCTGCAATGGCTGCCTTCGGACCAGCCTTCTCCACGGAAAGCACTGTGTCTGGCTGTGGCATCCTTTCTCGGCATCCCCTCGGGCCACTGCAAGTCACACCGGAGAAAAGGGCTGAGCAGCAGGAGGTGGGGGCCATTGCAGAAATGTTTAGCCACTGGGGGCATTTGTTTACATGGTAGAAAGAGGCGTTCAGTGAGCCCTCGCTGTAAGAACTACCAGCGTGTCACATGGTGCGTAGACCCAAGTCAGTCACGTTACCTGACGCCCGTAACGCCAGCCTTTGGTTTATATTTAGATTCAGTGCGAATGAAATACCTCTCCTCCATCTAAACGGAACTTCTATTCAGGCCCCTATGCTGCTGCGGATGTAAACTTGAATTGAGCCATTCAGAACTCACTGCCCCCCCCTGGGGCACGGGGGCACCACTGGCCCTCGCTGGCCTTGGCAGGGACAGCCTCACTCGGCTGGTGGTGGGTGTCCAGGCTGGCCCAGCCCAGCCCCTTCAGCGCCTCCCACAGCCGCTGTCTGTCCCTCTCACCAGGAAACGCGCTGCTCCCTGTCACCTGGGCTCAGCACACCTGTGTGGCTCACGCCAGGCCGCTCCGCCTGTGCTGACCTCCTGAGCAGCCACTCCCCTGGCGTCTGCCACCCTCCGGGAGCTCGGCCTGGGGAAGGAGCCCTAGTAGTCATGAACTCTGCAGGCCAGACGTCTCCGGTCCTCACTGCAGGCACCGGAGGGTTGTACTTCTCTACTCCCTCGACATTAGCGGTTACTTGTCTGGGCCAATTACACGTGAGACGTGACCAGGGCATCTCTGGCCGAAGCTCTAAAAGCCAGTCTGCAGTTCGTCACTCCTTTTCCCCTGCTGTGGAGACAAGGTTATGCTTCGGGTGGTGGCTGCTCTATCAGCTCAGGTCCCCGCATGAGCAGATATGCATGGGGGCCCCCACTTTACCCACAGTGGAGGCGGTGACAGTGAGAAATTAACCTCACTTGTTAAGCCAATGAGATTGGGGTTGTTTGTCACTGCAGCCAAGCCTACCCATCCCGACTGCTCTAGAGACACAGGTTTCCTCTGCTCTTGACCTTTCAGATCAACCCACAGTCTTACTTGTGAGTTTTCCCTTCCTGGCCTATTGCCAATCCCACAACACTAGACTCTTGAAACTTAAAAAGCAAAAAATGCCTTATATTCTCTGCTATCCTGCTGTTATTCTGTGAGGAAACAAAGCAAGCGTTCTGGGGATGAGAGGGAGAGAAAGGCCAGGAGTGACAGTGGGGGGGAACGGGCAATGATGGAATGGGAATAGAGAATGCCGTAGGCTCAAGAACAGCCCCCGAAGATGTCCATGTCCGTCTCCGGAACCTGTGACTATGCTGCCTTAGCAGAAGGGTCTTCGCAGCTGTGGTCAGGTTAAGGATTTGAGGCCGGGAGGTTATCTGGGCCACCCGGTGTGCCATGGGGTCACTCGGGTTCTTGAAGAGGGAGGCAGGAGTGCTGACGTCAGAGGAGGAGTTGAGATGACAGGAGCAGAGGCCACAGTGATGGGCTTTGAAGGTGGGGGAAGGGGCCGTGAGCCAAGGAAGGCGGGCAGCTATGGAAGCTGGAAAGACAGGAGACTGGTTCTCCCCGGAGCCTCCGGAAGGAACGTGCCCTTGGACGCCTTGATGTTAGCCCGGGGAGGCCCACGCTGGACCCCTCCCCCTCGGACTCTGAGATAAGGATTTGTGGAGGTTAAGCTTCGTAGTTTGTGGTCATTTATGACAGCAGCAATGGGAAGCCAGTAGTCATGGTTACTAGTTAAAATACTCCTGTCACAGGATCACCCTTTCGGCTTCTGCTTTCCCTCCTGGGTCAGCCCGGTCTCTGCTGCCTCCTCCAGCCCGCACACCAGCCCTCCTGCTCCCCCTCAGGAATGCTGCCCCTCCCTCAGGCATGGCTCCCCCTCCTCCCCCTCTCCTCCCTCTCCTTCTATCTAGGAACCTACCCCAGCCCCACCAATGCAGCCATCAGCGGAGTGGGGAGCAGGGTCCTGGGCTTGGTCTTTCCGGCACCTCTGAGAGTGCACCGGCAACATGGCAGCCAGGGCCCTGTGTGGTGATGGCCTTTCCATGTAAACGAAAAGGAAGACCTCAGTGACCAGTCACACTGGCCACACTCCAAGGACCCTGTGCTGACAGCGCTGATATGAAAATGCCCCTCACTGCAAACCGCTCCACACCCCCCTGCCGGAGGTGCTCCTGCCCTTTATCCCCGCAGCCCGCCCGGCACGGGAGCGCCCTCCACAGTGACTCCGGGGCGAGGGAGCTGGAGTCCCGCGGCCTCTCTCCTCGCAGCTCTGGTGCTGTGCCTCCCCCATGGAGGACACACTGCTCTGGCCCACCATGAGGACCTGCCCAAGTGCAGCGTGCCGCCACGGGCCTCCCCACCATCTTCCCACCCAGAGCGCCTCCCTGCTGCGCAGCTCTGAACGCCTAGACTCCGTTTCCCAGAGTCCCTTGCAGTCAGACTCCTGGATTTTAAATGGTTTTCTGATTAAAAGCGCTTACATAAGGAGTGGGGGTCACCTCCCTAAAGCCGGTGGCAGGCAGGAGAGACCCGCTCCCGCCTCCTGCTTCGTGGAGTTGAGAGGTGGTTGCAGCAGCGGCTGGATTCGGGGCTTTAGTGCCGCCACCAGCTTCATGGGCACGGGGCAGCTGTCTCTGTGCCATGATCAGGCAGTAGGGGCTGCGGCAGCCCCCAGACTCCAGCTTCCTGGTCCCCGGCCTCAGTGATGGCAACATGGTCCTGGAATTAACCTCCTGTCCTGCTGTAGCCACGCCCAGAGACTCAGGCTGGAACCTGTCCCTCTACCCTTCAAATGACTCAGTGGGTCTTCCATTCCCTGTATTAAATCCTTCCTGTTCAAACACCTGGCCTGGCTTTGCTCCCTGCACTAAACGCTGACTGCTGCAGCAAGAGGTCAGAGAACAGCGGGACAGGCACATGCTAGAGCAGAGGGCCCCGGCGCCTCTAACGTGTGCGCCGTCCATGACCCGCACGGTTTCCCTAGCAGAGTGACCCCGCGCAGCGGCCACCTGCAGGCTGGAATCCCTGGGGCCTGCCTTGGGATTTGTGCCCAGCTGTTAGACTCTGGAGCTCCGGAGTACAGGCTCAGGTATCCTAGACAACTTCAAGCACCATGGCTGGCTAGCACAGCCGGTGTTTTATTAAGGCTGTGTTCAAAACAGGAGAGTCACAGGGCCAAAGGTTATGTCCAAAACGTGATTAAACCTCCAAAAAGTACATGAAACCAGCTACATAAAACGGGGAAACTCACGTCCCACTTACGCTGCTCTGCAGGAGTGTAAAAGCAACGTTCGCCTGGATGGAAAGACAGCAGGAGGACCGTGAGCACCGCGGTCTCGGGCGTCTCCTCGCCACCGCTGACCGCGCATCCTGCTCGCCCGTCCACGCCTCCCCATCTGCTCCTGCTCACACTCCCGGGGCTCTGACTCCCAGGAGCTTCACTCTCCGTCCGGGACTCAGTCGTTCCATTGCCGTCGATGGTGGTTTCCCCCCAAGGAGCAGAGATTACTGGAACACCACGTCCCAGGAAGCTCCCTGTCACCTGCTGGGCCATCTCCTCAGAGTGTGATGGCCAAGACCACTGCCCACTTTGTCCCCAAATATGTATTGGACACTTGTGGACTGAATAGTGTCCACCTCAAACAAAGGTATGCTGACGCCCTTACCCCCAGTACCTCAAAATGTGACCTCTGTTAAGATGAGGTGATACGGGAGCAGGAGGGCCCCTAATCCGCTGGGACCAGTGTCCGGGTAAGAAGATGGCCATGGAGACAAACACGGGAGAGGCCATGAGAAGCAGAGGCGGGAGGTGCAGCGATGACGCTGCAGCCCGGGACCCCAGGGGTGTCAGCCGCCACCAGAAGCTGGAGGAGGCAAGGAGGGACTCCCTGCGGATTTCAGAGGGACCAGGGCCTGACGGACACTTTGATGTTGGACTTCCCGCCTTGGGAACTGGAAAGCAAAGAAAGTTTTTATAGTTCTAACCACCTAATTTAGGGCCTTCACTACCACAGCTCCGGCAAACTCACAGGGCCTGCTTTGCACCAGGCATTCGTCCAGGCACTGGGGTTACCGTGCAGAAGGGAGCAGCACAGTTCTGTCCTCCGGACACTCAGAGCTCCCCTGCCTCCCTCCCCTCTCAGGGCGCCCTCCCTCCGTCTCCCTCAGCCTCTTTCTCCCCGCTCTGGGGGAAGGATGGGCAGCCGTTTCAGTGCTCTGGGGCTAAGAACTCAGCTAGCAAGCTAGTCACAGCTGCCGTCACCGGTGATTCAGGACCAGGGGACATAGTCCCTGGCTCTTTAGCGATGAGCGTGATATTTTTGCAGTGCTCTGATTCCAGGCGAGGCTCTTACTCTCGCATAAGGGGAAACTGAGGCCTGGGAGCGGAAGTGAGTTGCCCAAGACCAGGTCAGCCCAGGGAGAGCTGCAGCCAGGCCTCCTCCCGGTAGCATTGTCCTCAGGGAGGGCTCTGCCTCCGAGCCCTCCTCTCAGAGCTGCCCCTCGCCTGTGACAAGGCCTGCCTCCCGCGGTCCCCACACCCGGCCCTCCCCGGCCCCTCCTAGTAGACACGAGTCCCCCAACGTTCCCTGAGCACCCACTTTGGGGGCTGCTCCTTCCGGGCCAGACATCCACCCGTGAGCCAGGTCAGTCCTCCCTGGAGCTCCCAGAGCAGAACCGCAGTGCGGATGTGGGGCGAGGGGCTGGCTCCGAGGCTGCGCAGCTGGGACACGTGGATGATGGTGAGCGCCTTGGTGCACTCAGAGGGTGGCCTGGCACAGAGACGTACAGTCAGAACCGTAGTGCCTCCTGGCCTGGGTGGTCACAGGCCCTTCAAGGAACCCAGGAGAGTTAAAATCCTCCTTTATAAAACTTGGCATCCAGACATACACAGAGAGCTTTGCAAACTAATTTTCAGGGGGCTTGTTAGCCACTGACGCCCATCGGTGTCCTCTTTGAGGTCGTGGGCTCCAGATGACGACGCAGGCGAAGGCACATGGGTGTGTGGATGCAGATGTGTGCAGAGCATGTGACAGACACGGTCACGTGTGAAATTCGGGGTGCGCATCTCTGTGGCTTATGTGAGCAAATCTCGGGAGGTTACGGATGTTGAGTGAGGTGGAAGGAGCACAGCGTGGAGTCCACTTTGCCGCTATCCGAGCTATATGACCTGGGCACATGGATTCACTTCTCTGAGCCTCAGTTTCCCAATGTGCAAAATGTGGATCTGTGTGACGCTGAGAAATAAATTTAAAATGCTTTGTCAAAGAATAACCAGCAATTTAAAAATTAACAAAAAGTCCATTATATCATGATCCCTTTCTCTCTCTGCCTCCCTGTCTCTATAATAGAATATATATATATTCACCCAGTGTTACAGTGCAGACAATTGGGTAAAACTGTGGATGACTGAATGTATTTTTCTGTATTCAACAAAGAACATTTACTTTTTGGATATACAAAATAAAAAAAAATAAACATTATTATTTTTTTTTTTAATCAAGTGCCTAACACAGTGTAGTGGCCAATAAATAACACTTGTTATTACATTTATGTGTTGCATGAAATGTGTTTCCATATCGTGTAAAGTAGTATCAAAGAGTCACTGGTGTTCATTCATTCATAAAACATGTGTGGAGCACCTATGACAGGCACACAGTTGTCCTGCCCCAGAGGGGTGGGTACAGAAAAGAAAAAATCTTACAAGCTAGACAGGGGATGAGAGCAGACAGCTAGCTGCTGTACCCAACACAAAGTGGTGTGTGGGTGTATGCATGTTGTACATGAGCGTGAGTGTATGTGCATATGCGCATATGTATGTGTGTGCATGTTTGAGCATGTGTGTGTGCATGGTGTGAGCTGGGGGCAGGTGGAGCCTGCATGGACTTGAAGGCAGGGCGGGAGGGGGATCTTCAAGGAGGAGGTGAGAGGATAGAGGACGTGGGGTCGGGAAAGAAGGTGCCAGTGTAACAGAATGGAGGGGTCAGCAACAAGCCACGCCCTCTGACCTGGGGCCGCAGCGGGAAATGGCACAGCCCACAAAAGACCAGAGTCTGAAGCTGAGGCATTGTCACCTCCTTTGGCGAAGGCGGGCGTCCTGTGCTGCCCCTGAGCAGGGAAGCAGCCTAATCAGAGCCCCCGTCTGTTTGCAGTCAGGACCCCGTGCCTGGCAAGTAGCAGCCACGGCCGCAGTCATTCAAGTAGGGTTTCCCTTATGTGTTTTCTCGGGCTTTGTCACTAACATGGAATCCGGAGTAGAAAGTCCAGCTTTGGCCCGTGGGCTCCGCTGAGTTTCAAGTGAGGCAGGTGCCTTCCACCTCTGTTCCATCCCCACCCCGCTCTCCTCGCCCTGTGTGGCTTCCATCCTGAGGTGCCTCGTGGTCCCCCTCCAGCCTCGTGTCCCTATTCCAGGCAGACAGACAGGGGGAGGAGAGAAGGAGAGGACGTGGATAAGGAATAGGTGGAGGAAGGGGCCGTAGATCCCATTTGCATGAACATTTGTCACAGGTGAAGTTATAGAAATAGAAAGCCCGGTAGTGGCTGCCAGGGGCTGGGGAAGGGTGACAGCTAGAGGAACAGAGTCTCTGTTGAGGCAGGGAGATGCCCTACGATTGGCTGTGGCGGGTGTACCTGTCTGTGACGGAACTAAAACCACTGCAGTGACGTGGACGAGCGGTGTGCAGTGGGACTCTCCAGAAAGCCGCTCCCTCTGCCCTCCCCGAGGTGGAGAGCCTGAGCACAGACCCAGGCCCTGCCTGAGAGTCAGCCGGAGACTCAGCAGGGGCCCATGGGGTCGGAAAGAGGCCCCGCGGGCCGGGGACGCCAAGGAGCTGCCGCCCTGAGGGCGTCCGGTCCAGGCCGAGCCAGGCCGCTGCAGCCAGCTGTTCTCCCCCCGGGATGTCTGGGTGGGAAGGGCACCCTCGCTCCTGCCTCAGCTCATGCTGAGGGGCCCTGAACGGGCCGTGAGTGGCTCATCCATCCGCTTAGTGAACAGCCACATGGCATCTGCTTCCGAGATCCCGCCCCATCTACACAGACACCTCTTCTCTCCACTTCACAGAAATGCCGTGAGCTGAGCACCTACTACACCAGTCACTGTGGCAGGGGCGAGGGTACATGTGGGCGGGATAAACACAATCCCTGCCCTCTCCGTGATGAACAGATGCGTTTAGAAAGTTCTAGTATCTGAGTTATATTCATTGTAATTTTTCTTATACGCAGCCTTTTGGAGCTATAGAACCCAAACGCATTCACAAGTGTAACACCGAGGAACCCATAAAACCGCTAGCAAGGCACATGCTTCCTGCACCCCCCCTCTGACTGGCAGAGTGAGTGAGAGCCCTGAGAAGGCACACACTCTGTCCTCATCCTGCTCGTGCTGACGGGGGCGGGGGGGGCGGGGGGGCCTGCGAGTGCTGGGCCCGAGGCTCAGGTCCTGTGTCTCCTGGGCGGGTGGGGGTGCATGGGGGCCATCATGTGAGTCAGAGCTGGGCCCAGTGGCTGGATGCGGGGAGCAGGTACCAAATCCGGTGGGAGAGAGCGTGAGCTCACGGGGTAGGGTGTGCCAGGCCGGCTGGGCAGGGGGTCTGGCAGTGGGGAGGGGTCAGAGGTGCTGGCAGGGGGAGTCCCGAGTGCTGTGGCCGCTGTTCTGTGAGGTGGGTCTGCACCAGGCACCGTGCGGAGAGCGGATGGAGGAGGGACCAGGTGGAGGTCAGGGCGGTGGGGGCTCCCCCGGAGGAAGCAGAGGCCCGTCCCGCCCGCTTTCCGTTCCGCCGCGTCGCCAGCCGGCAGCCCATCCCGGCCGCGGTTCTGCAGCGGGTGTATCAGTCATGATAAGACGGTACTTAAAGCAGCGGTGACAGAGCCTAATCAGTCTTGTGAAATATAGACCTCTCCCCACTCCGCAGGCAGGGCCGCCATTAATACACATTTATGCAAAGCAAGAGCCGGAGCTGTCGGGGGCTAATCTGTACAAGTATGATAAATGATGTTTATTCTCCGTGATGGAACGAAACACCCCGGCCGACAGTAATTGTAATAAAAAGGACAGATCAACTTCTATAACGTGATTGAATTACCCTTCGATTGCATTAATGTCCACACTCGGCGTGTCACGGCTTCCGGGGGCTCGGAGGACCGCGGCAGGGCAGCTTCCCCTCCACGTCCGGGCCCTTCCCGGCGGCCGGGCCGGGCTGCCTGCGGGCGAGGGGTCTCCGCGGCCAGGCCTGACTCTCGGGGTGGGACTTGGCGGGGAGGACAGCCACAGGCCTGGGGCAGCAGGCAGCGGGCTCGAGAACGGGCTCGGGAGCAGGCAGGGTGGCCCCGCAGGCCAGGCTTCTGGAGCAGAACCCGGAGTCTTGTCTAAGCTTCCCCATACCCGGAGGGGCAGAGTTCATTATAATTATTTTTAAACATTTCATTATTGATTTTTTTTCTTCTTTTAGAGAGAGGAAGGGGCGGAGAGAGAGAGAGACATTGATTGGTTGCCTCCTGCGTGCACTCCTACTGGGGATCGAACCCACAACCTGGGTATGTGCCCTAACTAGGGATCGAACCTGCCACTTTCTGGTGTATGGGACGACACTTCAGCCAGCTGAGCCACACCAGCCAGGGCAGCCGGTGCCGTCACTATTTCCGCTTTGCAGGTGAAAAAGTTGGGGCTCAGAAAGGTTCATTGTCTTGCCAAAGTCACGGCTGATGTGTGTGGAAATGGGGTTCACACCCAGAAGGGTTTAACAGACTGTCTTTGAAGTGCCCGAGGGCACCCCTGGCTACAGGTCCTCCTCTGATGTGGGTCCACGTAAGCAGGGCTCCGGAGTGTCAGCTGCTCCGCTTTCGAGGTGAGTCTGGCACCAGGAAGCCTGGACCGCAGATGCTGGGCGCCATCTTCCAGCATCACAGCCAGGGCAGTGTGCTGGCAGAGAAGCGCATGGCGTCAGCAGGCAGATGGCTTTGAATCTGTCTCCTGAGACCTCAGTCTTCTCGTCTGTAGAATGGGGAGAAGCGCAGCTCCCATCTCACAGAGCTGGTGGCCAGGTCAGTGAGAGCAGGTCCCATGAGCCCCAGGCCCGGACTCTTGGGAGGCCCAGTGGCGCTGGGGGGTGAGGGCCACCAGTGACCGAGGAAAGGGGATGACAGCCTCACCCGTCACCCCACGGACACCAGAGGGCTTTTAACAACATGTATTGGCTCTAGTCACCCATCTGCCTAAAGCCCCACCCAGCTGTCCCAGGGATCGCCCACCTTTTCTAGCTCACAAGTGGCCGTTTCACAGAGGCCATCAAATGCAGCATCTCTTTTTGGTCCTGGCTCCGCTGCTCCTGGCTCACCCTCCTCCGGCCCTCCTCGGGCTGAGCGCCCAGCAGCCCGACTTCCCCATCGCACGGACCTCTCTCTCACCACACTGGTCCTGGCTCGTCACTCACTGCTGACTGTGTGTTTGCTAAAGGGCTGTCTCTCTTTCCAACCAGCCAGTGGGCGGTTTGCTTGGAGTTGCGTTGGCCCCGGGCTTGGGGCAAATGCTCAGAAACAGCCTGCTGGGCCAGTGAGGGAATGAACCTCTTGCCTGGCTGGGAAGGCAGGTGCCCGGTGGGGAAGGCAGAACGTGCTGATGTCCTCAGCAAGGGGAGCCTTGATGCCCCCCCGCCAGCCCCCCGGGCTGCTGAGTCCAGGAGCTGAGCCTCCAGCCTGTGACGGTTTAGCCGAAGGGAAGGCACTGAGATGTTAGCGTCTGTTATTTCTGAAATTCCTTCTCTCCTAGTCCTCACACTGGCCCCGCAACAGACCTGTAGGAGGCCCTGGGCGCCTGGCACCAACCAGGGACGGATGGTGAGACAGAACTGTGGGGGGCGGCGGGGGGTGGTCTGACTGGTGGCCTGGCCACTGGGAAAGGCACCCAGAGGAGGGTGCACAGGGACGAATGTTGGGGCCACATGGGCTTGGCATGGAGGGTGGCAACAAAGGGTATTTATTCCCAGAGGAAGAGCCGGACCCCAGGGCACCTGGTGAAGGCGCCTCCCCGCACTGCCGAGTCCTTGAACTCCAGCAGCCACGGCAGATGTTCGTTAGCGGCGGAGGACTGGCGCCGTTTGCCGGGCGGCACGCTTGGAATAAACCTCGCCTCGCTGCAGGGCCCGGGCTCCTGGTCCTCAGCCAGCCGGCGCGGAGGGGCGGTGCGAGGAGGCAGGGGGGCAGCGTGCAATAGGCTGCTCCTAATTCGTATTATTACTTGGGATTAGGAGCCGGCTGCCCGACCATACGGAGGCGGCCCCACCTCTGCGGGAGCGTCCTTAGGGGGCACATCGGGGTGAGACTAATGAGGTTGGCTGAGGCAGGGCCCGGAAATGAGCCGGGGCCTCTGGCTGGCTTCAGCCGCACTTTCACTCTGCAGCAGCACATTGCTGCTGGCCGCGGGCTTGTTAACGCGCCCCAGACACCTCTGGGCTCTGGGCTCGGAGATGCTACAATTTATTATAATTATCCGGCTGTGATGTGGGGTGGCTGGTTGGAATTTCCACGCCGCTAATGAGCGAGGTGGGCAGTGCCACTGTCGGGCCATTAGAGGCACCCCCTGGGATGTCCCACCTCATCTATGAACTCTGCCAGTTCCTCCTCTCTCCTCTCTGCACGGAGCCCAGACCCGGATCCGGGCAGGCACCCGCTAGCCAGGCAGGCATGCAGGGAGCAGACACTGTCACTAAACAAACACTCAGCAGCTAGAGCATAAGACCACCATCTTCCCTTGAGACCCTGCTGCACCCCCACCTCCTCCAGGAAGCTTTCCCTGATACACTCGCACTCCCACCTGCCCTCTGCCCTGTCTATGCACCTACTCCAGGGTCGCTCTTGGCACGGACCTGTCACTGCCAGTCTCCCTGGCTGATGTGAGGGCCGGAGGGCAGGGGTTGTGTCCTCCAGTGCCCAGGACAGACCATATCCCATATCACATGGCGGATTCTCAGGATGGTTACCGAGTAGAGCTGGCATGAGCTGGGAGCACTCAAGTTCTGCCGGCTGTCCGAGGGCAGGTCCTGGGGACAGAGGCAGGGAGGGGGCCAAAGAAGAGACTGAGGGTCAGAGCCCAAGGGAGCACCTGGACAGAGGCCAGGGACGGGTCATTGGTTTCTGAAGCTGCTCCCCACCCCCACCCCAGCTGGCCCTCCCACCCAGACCCCCTGCTGTCCCAGGGGTGGCTGCAGGCCATTCTGGGGTTTATCACCAACCAGGTGGGACAAGGTCCTGAAAATGTCAGAAAAAAGTGCGGGGGGTCTGGGTGGCAGTGGGGGACTCGGTGGGACTAAGCAAAGGCATGCCACCAGCTCAGCCCAAGAACATGCCCAGGAGAGCCCACGCCTCCTGAGCACGAGTCCCGAAGCTGGAGGCACCCAACCGCTCTTGATGTTGATGTTGAGACAAAGACGCTGTTGTGGAGTACAATGCCGGTTTTGACTGTATTTTCTTTTAATATATTTTATTGATTTTACACAGAGAGGAATTGAGAGGGACAGAGAGTTAGAAATGTCGATGAGAAACATCGACCAGCTGCCTCCTGCACACACCCCACTGAGGATGTGCCCGCAACCAAGGTGCATGCCCTTGACCGGAATCGAACCTGGGACCCTTCAGTCCGCAGAACGACACTCTATCCACTGAGCCAAACCGGTCCCGGCCGGTTTTGACTGTATTTTGAATAAAGTATCAAACAACCAAGAAAGCTCACACTTCTGCCTCCCTCCCTCCTGGGCCCCAGGGCATAGGCGTCTGGTTCGTCTCTCCTTTGCCCCATTGGGGCAGCAATGGCTCGGAGGCCAGCCCGGGAGGCAGATCAAGACAGAGATGCAGCTAAAGCGGAGCCGAGGCCTGGATCCCCGTCTGCAGTGGGAGCCAGGGCTCCACTCCCCCAGACACCTGCCCGGCTGGGAAGTCACCGGCAGTGAGGTGCACACATAAAGCCTGGGGCTGAGACAGAGCCCCACAGGGCCCCCCCAGGAGCCCTCAGGGCCTTCCCCCTTCTCTGTGGGGCTGAGGAGGGCACCTCCTGTGACTGACCTTCCGTGACCCCCCAGATCCGCCCTAAGCCCTCTCCACCCTGTGTGATCAGGGGGCAGGAGGCCAGGCCAGGGTGCTTCTGCCCCCAGCTCCCTCCACTGGGGGTTGCTACCCTCCCCTCCTTTCCTCCTCTTCCCTTCCTCCCCTTCCTCCCCTTCCTCTCCTTCCCTCCCTCCCCTCGCTTCCCTCCCCTACCCTCCCTACCCTCCCTCCCTTTTTCTTCCCTCCCTTCTCCTCCCCTTCTCTTCCCTCCCTTCCCTTCCTTCTTTTCCTCTCCCTCCCTCCCTCCCTCCCTCCCTCCCTCCCTCCCTCCCTCCCTCCCTCCTCTTTGGCATGTTTGACCAAGAGACCTCCCAGGCCACCCACTTGGATGTACAGGACATAGCATGTCACTTGGGGTTATAAATCAGTTCATTCAGGATTCCGAGCTACCCCCACCCCTGGCCAGTGCCCCAGCTCTGGACCTCACACGGCCAAACTACATGATGGGGGGGGGGGGTGCTGTTCAGGGGCCCTGGGCCCCCTGTGACCTGTGTTGTCCATGGAAGACCTGGGCAGGCTGTGCTGCAGCTCCTGCACGCCTGTCTGGGACGCAGGACTCCGGCGTTTGAGGACTGGCACCTGCGGAGCCGGCCGGGAGGCCTCTGAGCCTGACGTCCCCCCAGCCAGGCCAGGGAAGGCCCCCTTCTCCCTGCACGGCTCCCTCTGTGCTCCTCTGCGCTCGCCCAGTGAACTTGGAGGCTCCCAAACGCAGAGGCTAAGTCCTGCACAACCAGAAACCGGCTCCTCTCACCCAGAGCCGGGAGGCGGGACAGGTCCTCCCTCCGGGTGAAAGAAGATGTTTGGCAAAGAAAGAGAGAAAGGAAAGAAAAAAAGCAACGAAAACATCTTTGTCATGAAACAATCTGAGCAGTTATGTCCCAACAACCACACACACACACACACACACACTTTTCTTACAAAACTAGAGGCCCAGTGCATGAATTCGTGCACCAGTGGTGTCCTTCAGCCCGGCCTGTGGAATTGGGCCAAAACTGGCTCTCCAAAATTCCCCGAGGGGGCCCAGATTGTGAGAGGGTGCAGGCCAGGCCAAGGGACCCCACCATGCACCATCAGGGCTGGGGAGGGACGTGGGAAGTTGGTCAGCCGGAGAGGAACTGCCCGAGGGCTCCAGAGCATGTCCAGCCTGCCTCTCTCAGTCCCCATCAGCCAGACCCCAGCAGCAAGCTAACCCACCAGTTGGAGCATCTGCCCCTGGTGGTCAGTGCTCATCATAGTGAGCAGCTGAGCATCCCTGGCATATCATTAGTATATTATGCTTTGACTGGTTGAACGGACAACCGACAACCGAACACTTAGCCTATTAGGTTTTTATTATATAGGATTAGACTATAATGCACTTTCTCAAAGGCTTCTTGGTTTTTCCCTCACCATCACCCTGTGGGCGTTTCCTCATGTCATTTTTTTTAATATATTTTATTGATTTTATACAGAAAGGAAGGGAGAGAGATAGAGAGTTAGAAACATCGATGAGAGAGAGTCATCGATCGGCTGCCTCTTGCACACCCCCTACTGGGGATATGCCCGCAACCAAGGCACATGCCCTTGACCGGAATCGAACCAGGGACCCTTCAGTCCCCAAGCCGATGCTCTATCCATTGAGCCAAGCCGGTCTCAGCTCCTCATGTCATTTTAAAATGTGATTTTTGACGGTTGCTTCTGAGGCTGACTTAGTAAATGGGTGGGAAGCAGGGTGAGTGTGGTAGAGAGCTGTGCTGATGTGTGCAGACTTGTATCTATGACCACGTCCTTCACCACCCCCCTTTCCTGAGCACCCCGCCCACACCCCACCTGGGGCCACACCCTGCTCAGGAGCTGCCATGGCTCCCTGCTGTCACATCAAGTCCAAGCTCTGGCTTCAAATCCCTTCTAGCCTCGCAGACCCCTTCTCTTCTCTGCAACTCCCGCCACCACCCCTCTCCCTGGGACATCCATCTCCTGCCGTCCCTCCCTCCACACCCCAATCCTGCTCCCCCTGGACAAGCCCCATCCCCCCATCTCCCTCTCAGCCAGGCATTGCTAAGGGTGTGACAGCTGTCATCCTCGGAGAGATCTAAGCTCCTGGCTTCACCCTCTTCCCTCAGCCCTCAGGTGGTAGGTTTGGCTCAGAGAGGGAGCTCTGAGGACGGGCTGTGCCCATCGCTGGCCTGCAGGGGCCTGGCTCTGTTAGGACTGCTTTGCTGTCCCATGCCAGTCGGAGCACCCCTTACCCTAGGGCCTGCATTGGCAGTGGAGCTGCGCCACAGGCTCCGACTTCTCTCCTCACGGGCGAGGGTACCTGCTGGGGGAGTCTGGGGCTGGCCCTGGAGTTGGGGTGTCTCCTGCCCGGCTGTCTGGCTCCGCCCTGTCCCTGCTGTGCCATCATCCAGAGCAAGAACCAGTGGGTGAAGGTGCCCTCCTGCCACGCTGAGCGCCTGGCCCAGAGCAGCCGAATCTGTCCCAGAGCTCAGCACATCTTTCACAGAGTGCCTTAGCTATGGCTGTGCTGGACTGCAGGCCAGCCGGGACAGGTGGGGACAGGCATGTGGGGCCCGAGCCTCCTCCTACCAGCCGGCAACCAAAGACTCAGGCTGCCCCTTCCCAGTCCTGAACCCCAATAGCAAAGCTACACTGAATTTCTCAAGCCACAGCTTCAAAGTCTGTTTGCAAATGGATGCTGAGAGAGTCCCATAGAACTGAGGGGCTGGGAGGTGCGGTCCAGCAGCCCCGCCGCAGCGCCCTCTAGTGCGGGAAGCGGTGAGTGCCTCGGCCTGGGTCCTATGCTGGGCCCTCAGCCCTGTCCCAGCGCTGGGCGCTTCCACACCCCAGCCTTGGATCTCCCCGAAACCGCCACCCATTTGCAGTGGTTCCTTCATGCTCACACCAAGGCCCAACAGCAGACATTTAGTCCCAGGACCCAGGGCGCCTCCAGCCGGCGCTTCCCGGGCCTGGCTTCCCCCAAGGAAGCGAGGGTGGCGGAACCGGCTCAGGCCCAGGCATCAGCTCCAGAGCGGCTGCCCGGGAGGCGAGGCGGCTGGCCTGGGCCTGTGGACCAGGAGGCCCGGGCCGCTGCGGGAGGGGGAGGGGGGGGAGGATATGGGGGAGGGGGGACCAAGAAGAAGGCTGAAAAGGACACTCCTTCCTTGGCTCCTGAAGAGGTGGCGGCTCTGCGGGGAGAGGCACCACCACTCTGTTTAATGGCACTGAGCCATCTGTGCGGGGTTCCCAGGCCCCAGCGGTGGTTTGCGGGAGCCCAGCACACAGGTGTCCCTGTGGCTAAGAGTTTTTTACGGCAGAAGCTTCGGAGCAAATCAACAAGGGACAGGCGCGGGGCGAGGTGACGCGGACGCTGGACCCCAGCTCCTGAGTGCCTCCCGCTGTCGCCCCACAGGCCCCGGTGCCCAGGGAGACGGGGTCTCTGGGGAAGCCGTTAGAGACGTGGTGCCAGGGACCTTCTGGGGCACCTGCGGCACCTGCAGGCACAGCCTCCCGGGGGGAGGGCAGGCCTTGGGCACACACCGCGTTATTCGAACCGGTGGCCCAGTGAGGCACTCTGGGCATTTGGGGGGTGGGGACCCTCCGAGGTCGCAGGCTGTGCATAATGCTGCTCCCGCTAGAGCACTGTGTAGATGGAAGAGCACGTGCCCTTCGCCGGCCTTCTCTGGCCTTTCGTCTCTCTGGCTATTCCTTCAAGGTCTTCGCAACCCCTTCCTCTGGTCTCCTTGACTATAAATTAGGGGTGTCGAACTCAATCAGAGAAGGGGTCAAAATCTAAAATCCAGCCTAAATCGCGGGCCAAATGGTTTACTGAACAGTCATAAACTGTCATTGTGATGGAAACGCAGCCGAGTGCAGTGATGACAGCACGGTGCGGGCCACATTGCAAGGCCTGGCGGGACGGATTTGGCCCGCGGGCCTTGTGTTTGACACATGTGCTATAAATGTACCCCCGATCACCCCCGCCCCCTCCGGCTCAGCCTCCCCCTGTCCTTCTATGGCTCTCACATCCGACCTGAGGATGACTCAGTCCGGCCCTCTCAACAACCACACGTGGACCGCAAGTTGGTATCTGGAGCCTAACGTGACTTCCATCCCCTCACCCGGCTCATCAGTGGGACACAGGTCCCAAGCCACACATCGGGGTCGTCCTGGCTCTCCTCCTCTCTCACAGCAGCACCACTAGCAAGCCCTCTCTCTGTTACCCCAGAGTGTCCTCTGCCCGCTCCTGGGCCCCTGTATTCCGGTCCCGGCCACCCCTTCCGGCCTGGATGGCTGGGTGACATTTCTGGTCCCTCTGCGAACTTGCTGGTCTGCTTACAGGCCACTGTGGCAGGGAGCGCTCTAAGATGTGCCTCAGCTACTCGCGTGTCCCCTCTTTTGTGCCCCAGGCTCTGCAGGAGGTGCCCTGCCTGCCTCCTAGCGCCCCCTTGACGGGTCTCCCGCCACTGCTTCTGCTTCAGCTTCTTCAGCCAGGGGCCTTCTTCACCGGCGTCAGGTTCACCCATGGCGGGTGGGGGGAGTGGAGTGTCAGCTCTAGCAAGGCCGCAGGCTCCTGAGTCTAGTGCTGGGGGCCGGCAGGCCAGGCCCGGAGGAAAGAGGCACCAGGGCCTTTGTCTGGCCTGGGGTTGGACGGAGGTCCCCTGGAGAGGGGAGAGGAGGTGGGTGACAGGCAGGATGTGGGGCAGGACCAGCCAGGAGAACGCTTATGTTCAACTGATCCCAGGGCGAACCTTGACCTCGGCGAGCCTCACACTGCCATCTGGGAAACGGGGTTGTTGGAAGAATGCAGGACAGCTTATGTCCAAACATCGCACGGTGCCCAACCCCGTCCTGGCGGGCTCGTTCTAAAAGTGACGGCACTCGGTCCTGAAAAGCACAGGAGTTAGAGGAGATGTCGTCTTCCCAGCAGTCACAGCCTCTCTGGAACTTGGAAACTGCCTCCCAGTGCAGGTGAGTGGAGGTCAAGGTCTCAGGAACACAAACGGGGCACGCAAACGGGGCCTTCCTCCCGGGGACTCCTCCCACCCCCAGCCGTCCTGCCCACAGCCCTTCGCTCACGGCGAGGCGGAGCGGCTGCTGCCATCTGCGGTGATTTATTGGGAAGAGGCCGTGATTAATCAGCCGGCAGCCCAGTGCAGCCATGTCCTTTCATTCCCCTGCCCCCTGACCCCGCACTCCCGGGCAGCGCTGGGCGGCCGTATTAATCATGCTCTTTAAAAATATTTAAAGGAGGAGCTGGGCCCAGAGCGAGTCTCCTTTAATGGACTCGTTTTGGGCAGAGGGCGAGTATGCTAATGAGGAGATAAAACAAACCGGCTGTTTGAAATGCAGATGAGCCTTGGAAGTGCTCTGGTCCCTTCCTTCCTCGGGCTTTGGAGGCTAAATCTCACTTCTCCCAGCCACTTCCCGCCCCAAGCTTAACCAGAACAGATCACAGCTGACTCCGGCTGAGAGGGCTCGCTCTGGCTCTCTCCTGCTCTTCATCAGCCCGGGCGACAGAAGCCTCCATCGCCCCTGTCTGAGGATCCTGCCAGGAAGCAGGCCTGTCCAATTTTGGTCTCCACCCAGGTTCTCTCCACATCTGGGCACCTCTGCTCGTTCTTTCTCTCACTCAGTTCCTCTGCCCCAACTCAGGTCCAGCTG
Organism: Pipistrellus kuhlii; assembly: GCF_014108245.1. Classification (NCBI taxonomy): domain Eukaryota; kingdom Metazoa; phylum Chordata; class Mammalia; order Chiroptera; family Vespertilionidae; genus Pipistrellus; species Pipistrellus kuhlii. Next base: position 75,941,439 of record NW_023425573.1, read on the forward strand.
TCCAGCCGTCTCCTGCTGCCTCCTGCCCAGTTACACCGGCTCCGTTCTGCAAGCTGCCACCAGGAACCTCCCAAATGCAAACTGCAACATTTCCCAGCTTCCAGCCTTTGCCATGACCTCAGTCACCCCCTCCTCTCCGCCCCCCCTTCCCCCATCCAGTCTGAACTCCTCCTCCAGCCCCTCCAACCCCTCTGGGCCCCGACATGTTGGGCCATTGCCCCCCTGCGGCCTCCCTGGCTCCCAGGTCTCAGGGTCAGTGCCCCTCCGCAGGGAGGCCCTCTCAAGTCTTCTCTTGGCGCCTGCACGGTCCCGGGGATGACTCCTTCTTTGGTGTGACAGCCACCTGTGCGTCCTGCGTTTGCCTTCTTCCTCGGCCCCACCCCTGCTGGCACAGAGCCTGCTCTGAGATCGAGACGGAGAACCACAGGGAGGCCGGCGAGCTCCCCGTACCCAGGGGCGGGCGGCCTGCCAGCCGCGATGGCCAGCTGGACCCCTCCAGGTTCTGCGGAAGCGGAGCAGCTCACCAGGAGGCCCCCCAGTTAACATGCTCGGAGTTTCACCGGAGAGACCTGACTGACCCGGGCCACCCCACCCGTCCCGATGGGCCAGCTGCTGTCACAGGGCCGGCTGCCTGCTCCCAGGCGTGACGAGGACAGAGCCAGGGCACCGTGCCCCCCCGGCACACCCCGTCCCAGCTGCTCCACGTCCCGCTGGGCACAGCCGGGCGGTGCCCATCTGAATATTAGGACACTCAATGCCATCCTCCCTCCTCCCTTCACCAAGCAGCCTGCATGCTCTCGCCCACTCTACCCCATCGCTGGCATCGTCCCTCTCCCCTCAACTCCGTGTCAAGCTGCGTGTCAGGTGGGATCGTGTGGGAGGCAGATGCTGAGAAGCTGGGGTACAGAGGTTTGTTAGGGAGTCTCGCCTATGGGCAGAGCAGCCTCAGGCCACAATGCAAACCCGAAAGAGCCTGGCCTTGGTGCAGCCAGGGGCTCTGGCTGGAGAGGGACCGCGCGTGCCTGCACGGCCACCTGCCGGGGCAAGGCCAGGCCTGGGCCGTTGCTCCTGGGCCCCAGGCACAGCATGGCTTCATCTGAAAAGCCGGCACTAACAGCGGAGGCCGGCAGCGGACGCCTGGTGGGCAGAGCCCGGTCTTTCTGGAAGGGGCTCTGAACAACTCCTGTCAGTGGTCTTAGCCTGCCTCCCCCTGAGAGCAGAACTCAAGACAACAGCCGGCGCCGGAGGAGGGAGGCAGCTGCGAGGCAGGTGGCCAGACTGAGATGCGTCGCCACGGCCCCCGTGGTGACTGGCACTGGAGCCCGAGACCTGGCGAAGGATGAGCTGCATCTGGGAGGGAGGGGGACCCCCCACCCTCCTGCCCCCATCGGAGGTATTAACCCCTCCCCCCCCACCAGGTACTCAGGCCTGGGTGCCAGCAGTTTCCGCCCACGCCCTGTATCCACATGAACCCGAGGCAGATGGGGTCCAGTTGTACCTAGTAAGGTGGCCGGGCAGCGTGGGCCTGGCCGCTCAGCAGCCAGGGAGCGGGGACAGCAGGTGACGGGGTGGGCCCTCTCCAATGTGAGAGGCTTGTACAACCTCCAGCGTGTCAGTCAAGAAGATGGGGCTGGGCCAGATGTGGGAGCCTCAGCGCAGGGAGCACAGGCAGCGCCATGGGCCCGGTGCGCTCCTCTGGGAGAAAAGAGGGCGCTACCCGGAGCAGCAAGGGGGGGGATGGCGGGGGGGACCTCAACTCGCTGGAAAGTGGGCTCACTCAGAGGCAGCACACCAGGCAACAGCTCGCTCTGCTCTCCGGGAGGCTCGGCAGCCCTCGTGGTGGGTGTTTGTCGGATTAATTCCAACTGGAAGAGGCGGCTCCAGGCTGCTCACCGCGCCCTGTCCTGCTCCACAGCTCTGTGGCAGGTTGTCCTGTGCTGCCTGTTGGCTGCTGGGGTAGCCCAGGGCAGGGCACGCAGTGGGGTTCGGTGCCCTTTGCCACGGGCTGCACAGTGCCAGGGTGTCCTGGCTCTGTCTCTCCTCTCTCCTCTCAGCTTCTCTGGCCTGTGCACGTGGCTCCCGCCCAGCCCTCCGATGCGTGGCCAGGCGGTGCAGAGGGGCGGCTGTCCGGCCCGGCAGGGAGAGAGCAGGCCTTGTTCTGCCTGACACCCTTATTAATTACCCGGCCGGGCAGATAAACAGCTCGCTAATTAAATTTGCAGATGTTGCTAAACCGGGACGTGTTCTGATTGTTCAGTCCCTGGAAGACACAGCGGTCCCACAGTGGGCCTCGGAGAGGTCAGCCGGGCGAGCCCAGCAGCCGGTGATTAATAGCGGGATTCACAGTGGCCACCACTTACTGAGCACTTACTCAGGGCCGGGCCTGGGCTCCGCCGCTCACATCCCGGGGCCTCGAGCAACTTTCTCCCGGGCCTCCACCTGCTCATCTGTGCGCGACGGGCCCTCACTGTGTGGAACTCATGAGCCTGTGCGCCAGGGCCCTCACCACGTGAGGGGAGCCAGGTGGCCAGCACCAACTGCCCAGCACAAAGCCCCCAGGGAAGTGGGGGACAGTCAGGACTCCTGCATCTTGGTGTGGGAGCCTGGTGGATCGGTAGGTTGGAGGGTTGGAAGCTGGGGGTCTGTAGCTGGTTTGGAGGGCCAGAGGCCTGTGGGTCTAGGACATGGTGGGGGTGGGGGGAGATCTGGGGGTCTGAGTAGTCTAGAAGGGTCTGAAGCTGGGGAGTTTTTAAGGGTCTGAGGATTGGGGTTTCCAGATGCTGGGAACCTGGGTCTGAGGGTGTGAGGAGTTTGGAGGTTATGGAGCCTGGGCTGCCTGAGGTCAGAGGCTTGAGGGTCTGAGGCACATGGAAGATTTGAGATCAGGGACTCCAGCACCTGGGGATTTGGAGGGCACGGAGGGGTCCAGAATCGGGGAAGTGAGGGCCTGGGAAGACTGGGATTCTTGGATCTGGGACCTAGAGGTGTCTGAGAGTTGGGGGTCTGGAGTCTCAGATAATCTGGGGGATCTTGGAAAATCTGAGGCTCTGAAAATGAAGGTGGGGTTTAGGAATGAAGAGAGGCAATAATGGAAAGCTGAGTGTGGCCCAATGCCGCCACCTACTGTACCTTCCTCCACATTACAGCCAGCGAGTCAGGGTTGAGGATCAGAATATCCCAGGCCTCCCAGTCTCCTCTTCCCTCTGCAGCCCGGGCCTCCCGCAGAGCAGGCCTAGGTCTGTGCCTGGGAGGACAGGAGCAGAGCGGGTCACGCCCCTCAGCGGCGGGTCACGCCCCTCAGCGGCGGGCAGTGTGTCCGTCTGGCGTGCTGCTGAGACTCCCGCACGGAGCAGCACCTGGTGCGGAGCGGCTGCGCAGCTCACATCGTTGAACCAGGAAAACGGCATTTTCACGGCTGTGCATGGCAAGGGCATGGCTGACCGCAACCCCACACGCCCTGCCATGAGGGCAGGCGCCATGCACCTGCCGAATTGGAAAGTGGTCCTGAAGACACTGCCTACGGCTTCGCCTGGTTTAGGACTGCCCGCAAGGGTGTGTATGAGCTCAGAGGTCAAAGCCTGTGGCCCCAGGTGTGGCTCCTGTGACGAGTGCCACTTCCCAAGCGTCTCTCCTGGGAAGACCTGGGCCACCACCCCCCAAACAGCAGGGAAAGGCCAGCCTTGGTCCCGTTTCCGGAGAGTTTGCCGGCCAGGAGAGGAGCCAGGACCTGCAATCAGGGCTCTGGGCGGTGACGGGTCCACCAGGCTCCGGCTGGTGGGAAAAGGGGTGGCCCTGGGGACATGTCAAAGGACACGTCCCCCCGGGAGAGGCAACAGCAGAGCAGGGGTGTGGGTCAGAGAGGAGACTGCCTGGTCATGGTGCAGAGCAGCTGGCTTGTGGAGCCCCGCCTGTCAGGTGGGGAGGAGAGGCCGCCGGTGCCGCTGGAGGGAGGCGGGGCCACGCCGAGGGGACAAGGCTTGGGAGGCAGTGGGTGGGCCGTGGTCAGACGGCTCCTCGGAAGGAGTCCTGGTTTTCGGGGGGGATGGAGGAGCAGGGCCTGGGAGGCAGCATTTGTCTGGGAAAGGTAGCAGTCATTAAGTGCTTCCTGTGTCCAATGTGTTAACTCGGTTAATGCTTTCAACACCCCACATTGTCATACCGAAAGCAGAGGTTAATCCACTTGCCCAAAGTCACCCAACCATTGAGGTTCAAGGTTCAAACCCACGTGCCTGCCTCAGAGCCCAGCTCCCTCCAGTGTGCTGAGGGGGTGAGGGGGAGCCTGGGGACCCCTGGGCTGCCCGCCCGCCCCTCAGCACAGTTCCCAGCCTCCTGCTTCCTGCACCACCGGCTCCCATCCCCGCTGCAGGCAGAGCCCTGTCAGAAGGACCTGCTCTCCTGGCGCCCCAGGCCTCCCAGGGCCCTGGCCCGGCGGGAAGGCTGTCTCACAGGGCTCTGGAGCCAGAAGGCGGATGATGAAATTCTGCCCTGTGAAGTGTGAGATGCACGTTCACTCCTCCGGGAAAGGAAGTCACTTCGCCAGGTGATGAGTGGGGCTCTCGGTCCCGGGAAGCAGGCAGAGAGCTGAGCTATGACCCTCGGGCAGCGGAGCCACCGGGAGCTGCTGCCGCCTCAGCACTTGGTCATGGCCCAAAACAGACTTGTCAAAAGATGGCGCACGCAGGCCGACCAGCAGACAGACGGGGGAGGGGAGGGGGTGCTGGTGCCTCACCCCTTCTCCTGGTGGCCACAGCCCGCGCCGGCGCGGCCTCCTCCGGCGAGGGGTCCTCCCAGCACTGAGCTGGCTCCACGCGGTGAGGAAAACGCCGGCCTTCCCAGGAGGCGATGAGCGAGAGGGTGCACAGCCCAGCGATGTTACGTGAGAGTATTTTGGGGGGAATCCGTTTTAAGAACTTGTCCATCTGCATGTATTGCAAATGCTTTTAAAATCGTTTTTCAGTGGAAAACAGTTTTTTTCATATGGTGTGCAGTATTCTTACGCCCAGGAAGAAATCATGGCTCTCTGATACGCGCACAATTGTCCAGAAACTAGGGGAGGATGCGAGAGGCTATCTCGCCGACGGTTTCACTCACTGGTGGTGTGCTCCCGCACCCGCAGGCCTGTGAGGAGGGTGTGGGAGGCTCAGAATAAAGAACACGGTCCCCGGGGCGCTCAGTCAGTAACTGACACAGCTGGGCCTTGAACCCCGGTCTGTCCACTTCCAGGACCGGAGCTCCTCATTATAGGGGGCTCTCTGCCCCGTGGTCTAGGTCAAGGACCTTCATCTTTCCGAAATGCAGTCCTTTTTCCATAGTTTAGTGCAACTATGTGTATCCTTCCCCCCTTTCCTACTCCCCCCACCCAGAGCCACCTCGCAGCACCAGTGAGATCCCCAGGAAAATAAAGCCAAGCAGCCTGAGCTCTGCTGACTGCACCTCAGCCGTTGGCTGTGCGGCCGCTGGCAGGGATGGCCCTGGGGGGACCGCTCGCCACGGCCCTGCGGGACCACCATGGTGGGCGCCTACCTCTGCCTTCACCTTGTCCTCAAGCCAAGGCCAAGCCTCCTGTGCAGGGGCTGGGACAAGACTAGGCCATAGCTGCTGCCTCCCCTCCCCGGGAAATAAGACAATGACTGGCACAGAGGGAATTTCTTTCGGAGGCCCCGAAGAATTCCCCGGTGGGTCCCAGTTTCTGTTAAAAGTGGCTTCCACCTGGGGCTGGGCTGGGGCTGACCAGGGGCCTCGAGGGGAGAGGCAGGGAGGGGAGTGGGAGCAGTGGAAGGTGCTGTGAGCCAGGGCACAGGGACAGGGCGTGGCAAACGGAAGAGAGGGACATGAGGGAGGAGGGACAGCGAAGGGAAAGGGGCTTCCGTCCTGGTGTGACTGCCACCACCACTTAGGGGCCTGCTCTGGGGCCTGTGCTGGTCACCTCTCCCCCATACTCGAGATGCGGTGTCCCCCTTACAGATTGATAGACTGAGATGCAGGAAGACAAGCTTAATCGCCGTGCTCACAGTCACACAGCAGGCAGCAGCCGCCTCTAAGGCCGGAGGGGTCACCCCGGGGCTGTGTGAACCCCAGGCCTGTGCACAGGGCACCCCATGCTCTTTCAGCCCCAGACCCTGGTGGCAGTGCCCACCCCCTGCTTCCCCTATCCGGGCACAGCAGCCCCTGGGGACCTGGGACGGCACAGACTCGGGAATCAGCCAGAGCTGGGCACACCCCACTGCCTTCCGCCAGGTGTGGCCTCGGGACACAGCACTTCACTTACTGGGGAGCAGGGAGATGGGGCATAGTGCCTGCCCCAGGGGGCGTGGGAGCAAGGATGAGATGTGGGACCCTGGTCAAGGAGGCAGTCTAAAAAGAAAAAAGCAAGCAAACCCAGCTTCATGGACATCAGAATGTCTTTTGCAGGAAAGGACGGTGCCTGAGGAACAGAAGATAGCCCCCGGGGTGTGAGAAATATCTGCAGATCACACATCTGACAAAGGAGCAGTGTGCTGCACACACAGAAAACTCATAAAAATCAACAACAACCGTACACAAAAAACAACCTGCGTAAAAATGGGCAAAGATGTGACATTCTGCAAAGACGCTGTGCACAGTGAGCACAGAAAGATGCTCAGGCACTCATCCTTGGAGAAACGCTTGTCGGAGCCCGGGAGGGGCCTCCTCACACGTTAGGGCGGCCGCTGTCAGAAAGCAAGCACGGAAAGTAACAAGAGTCAGCGCGGCTGTGGAGAGCGGACCCTGTGCCTGCGGTGGACATGTAAGACGGCACGGTCACTGTGGGGGACATTGTGATGGTACCCCCCAAATTACCAATAGAATTTATCATCTGATCCAGCAACTCCACTTCTGAGCACAAACCCAGAAGGACTGAGAGCAGGGCCAGAAGAGGTGTGGGTGCACCGTGTTTACAGCAGCGTCACAACAGCACAGGGAGGCACAGCCTGGGAGCCAGCAGCCGCGGAGAGGACAGCACATGGGGCCACACACAGGAGCATCGTTCGGCCTTCAGAAGGAGGACAGGCTACAACAAGGATGACCCTGGAGGACATGAGAGAGAAAAGCCTGTCACAAGGACACGGCTTGTATGATCCCACTTACATGAGGCCCTGGGATAGGCCCAGCGTAGACACAGCAGTAGCACGGGGGGGGGGGGGGGGGGGGGGGGGGGGGGTTAGTGGTTAATGCCAGAGCTTCGGCGTTAGCAGGGAAGAGTGATGCAGAAGGAAGCGGGGACGGCTGCACATTATAAATGCATTTAATATCACTGAGCTGTACACTTAAAGGGGATGCGGATGGTAAATTCTATGCTGTGTGTATTTTGCACAATTAAAATAAATGGAGGGAAGAGCTGAGTCACACTGCAGGGTGAAAATAGCACAAACAGCTTTCTATTAAAAAATGGAAGGTACCAGAAGACGGGAGCATCAGCAGGAGGCGTGGAAATTCGTTCCGGGAGGACATCATCCAGGCATCCTGGGGGCAGAGTCAAGGAGAAATCAGGTCAGTGGTTCTTCACATCAAAACTAAAGGCACCCGGGCTTCTTAGAAAAAGAGGCTTAACGGAGTCTCCTCCCAAAAGGCTTAGGATTAGAAGGGGAAGTGCGAGGCTCACCTCTCAGAGTTTAACACACTTCCCTTCTCATCCTAAGCCTTTTGGGAGGAGACTTCGTATCCAGTCAGCTGTTCCCCGCCGGCAGACCGCGCACCATGCCTGCCTGGGTCTCTGTGTGTATGGCCAGGTCTCCATGCTGATACTTCCTGGATCCCAAGGCGATGGGCGCCAGAGGTGTGAGCCTGAGGTCAGGGGGTGCTGACTTTTCATATTCAAACACTTCCACAGAGAAACCGCCTTTGTCATCCTTTCTTTGGGGTACATGTTGTTCCACTTAGATCCCAATTTAAACTTTTTCTCCAAAGGCCTGGGGAAGGGACAGAGAACAATTAAAACCAGTATCAATCATAATGCCTCAATGTGTTCTTTTAGCATAGGGGTGTCAAAGTCAATCAGAGAAGGGGCCAAAATCTAAAATCCAGCCTAAATCGCGGGCCGAATGGTTTACTGAACAGTCATAAACTGTCATTGTGATGGAAACGCAGCGGAGTGCAGTGATGACAGCGTGGTGCAGGCCACATTGTAAGGCCTGGCGGGACGGATTTGGCACGCGGGCCTTGTGTTTGACACATGTGTTTTAGCATGTTATTTTAATATATATTTTATTTATTTTTTTACAGAGAGGAAGAGAGAGGGATAGAGAGTTAGAAATATCGATGAGAGAGAAACATCGATCAGCTGCCTCTTGCACACCCCCTACTGGGGATGTGCCTGCAACCAAGGTACATGCCCTTGACCGGAATCGAACCCAGGACCTTTCAGTCCGCAGGCCGACGACGCTCTTTCCATTGAGCCAAACCGGTTTCGGCAGCATGTTATTTTAAACAAAACCATGGCTCCTGGGACGGATTTGATGGTGAGAAGGAAGGGACATGCGTGGGTCAGTCTCATCCCGAGGGGGAGGAGGGGCTGGCCAGGTCGGGCAGGAGAAGCACGGTGGGTAGGTGAGCGCTGCACAGCCGGCTGCTGCTGGGCCTGGAGGACCTCAGCCCTCTTTCCGAGGGACCAGCTGCCAGCAGGTGGCAGTGCAGAGTATCTGCGGCATCTCAGACCTGAGCTGAGCTGGCTTCCCAGTTGGCCTTCAGCGTTGTCGCTGGAGAAGGGACGGCGGACAGCAGAGGCCACTGGGCGGGGGACGCTCTGCCCGTGCCCTTGTGGCTCTAGGAAGGTGGGTGTGATGGGGCATGAAAGCCAGGCCCAGGCTGGTGTAGCCATGCAGTTGGAGGGCCCACCGGCTGGTCCTGCCTGACTTGGGGGAGGGTCATTTTGGGGGTGAAAGGGGAAATTGTCGGGCTACACCCGGGGAGGGGAGGCTGGGGACATTGAGGGGCCGCTGGAGTCGCCCCTGGACCTCAGCTCATGGGGCAGCTTGGAGCGAGAACCGGAGGAGGCGGGTGAGGCTCTGAGCCTGTCTCTGACCGGGCGAATGGCTGCGAACTCTGCCCATGCGCGGGGAGGCTGGCTAATGCTCTCGGGCCTCCCTCTGGCCACCTCCGCAGTCCACGCCGGAGTCCACACACGGCCACCTCCCTTCACCTGCCCGAGTGGGCCTGGTGCAAGGGGCCATGAGCTGCTCAGAGCACATGCTCTGTCACAGACACCAGCTCCCGGGAAGCCCAGAGCGCCGGGCCCGCCGAGGGGTGGGGGCGCTCCTCCCGCCTTGTTGAGGACCTGCCCTCACCCCAGGAGTTATGCGTGGCCCCACGATCTGATGTGGTGTCGCCTGAACGTAGGTCCTCGTGAGGGGGCTCTCGGGCACTTGTGACCCCTCCTAGGGGCCCCTGGGCTGGGCTGGGGCTCGTGTCCAGAGCACTGGGCCGCAGGGTGCCCGTAGCCCGGGAGGTGCTGTGACCAGGACTCCCCATGTCCAGCCAGGAGACGGGCCGTGGCGGGTGGCTGGCTCGCAGGGCCACCTCATCAATGGAGAGGCTGGGAGGGAGGCTGAGAGAGCCCAGGAGAGGAGGTGGGTGTGGGTGATCAGCCAAGTGGCCTCCTTTTCATCTGCAGGTGAGGCTGACAGGAAGGGCCAGGCAGATAAGAGGAGCCGAGTGCACGCCCTCTGCTGGCCTCGTCGGGAAGAGGCTCTGGCCGGCTGGAGAGTTCCCACAGCACTGACTGCCTCTCCTCGTCCCTTCTACTGCCCTGGCCCATCGCAAACGCGCACAGGCACACACCGAAAACAGGAAGGCCTGCACTTCCCACTGAAGGTTATAAGTCACTGTGATCTCCTTTCTACCAAAACTACTCACGTGACTAAAGGAGCCATGGCAAACTCACTAATTCCCATGCCAAGGGGAAGACTCAGCCAGCTATCTGTGAGGGTTAGCAGGACTTGCAAAGGGGCCCCGAGGCGACGCTTTGGGGGTGATTAGGGTTCAGTGGCAGCGAACCCACTAATCGGCACTTGGAATATGTTCTTTTGCTTCATTTGCTGAAAGAAAACTTCTGCCTTCTTCCTCTTTCATCTCGATTTTCTTTTTCCATGAGTCAATGTAAGATAGCACATAGCCCCAGAGCTAGGCTCTGCCATCACTCAAGGTATGAGCATGCCTGTGGGGGTTCAGGGAGTGTGGGGGGGTGTTTACCTTCCTCCCGATTCTAAGTCATGGGCCATTAATGGTGTCTGACTGCACAGCCAGGGAGGCACTGAATATTATACCCTTTATAAGTAATCTGCTGCCCAAGGCACTGAGCTACTTAATGGAGACTTGAATTAATGTGTAACTTAAAAATAGATCATTCTACAAATATAGACTACCAAAAGCATAACTTAAGCTGTTCTATTTCCTTTGCTACTTGGATGGGTGCAAGAGAAGGAATAAGTACAAATACTAATAAGCAAGTATTGATCCGTTTTGCAAGTTACTTTGCATGAGTTATCTGTTTTGTTTATCATAATCACCACGCAGGAGAACACCACAACTGTTCCCATTTTATAGATAAAGAAACCGAGGCTTTGAAAGGTTTATGTAACTAGTCCAAGGTCATGCTGTTGAACTCAAACCCAGTGCACATGGCTTACAATTGCTGGATACTGCTCTCTGGCGCAGAAAGGGTGAGGCAAAGAGGGGTCTGTGCGCTGGGATGGCAACGAATGAGCCCAAATGCAAGTGTGGAGCTTGCTTGCTTAACGAGCTGTCACTGCCTGGCTGGAGAGCGCAATGGTAAGGGTGAAACTGAGAAGATCCAGGTGGGTTTTACGGCACAAACCTCGGGAGAGAGAGGTGGCTGCTGGGCTCTCAGCAAGCTGCAGCCGATGGCTGGCCTTTCCGAATCTTGAGCCCAGCACAGGGACCTGGTCACTGACCCCGGGTGATGTGAGGAGAGCCAGCTCCGGGGTGCTGGGTGAGCATGTGTTTTTCCTTCAAGGCGATCCTCCCAGGTTCAGCTGGGCCAGTGGTCGGCAAACTCCTTAGTCAACAGAGCCAAATATCAACAGTACAAAGATTGAAATTTCTTTTGAAAGTTGGTCCAAAGGTTGTGGGTTATTATTAAGCTGAAATTTCTTTTGAGAACCAAATTTTTAAAACTTGAACTTCTTCTAATGCCATGTCTTCAAAATAAACTCGCCCAGGAGTGGTGTTTTGTGGAAGAACCACACTCAAGGGGCCAAAGAGCCGCATGTGGCTCTCGAGCCGCAGTTTGCCGACCACTGAGCTGGGCTGACCCTCTCAGTCCCGTGCCGAGCTGACCTTGTTCAGGGAAGGCTGAGCCCCACACCAAAGTCTCTCCCAGAGCCTGGGGTGAGCCTGGAGGCTCTGTCTGTGGGCCTGGTCGCCATGACCACTGCACAGGGTGCAGTGAGCTCTGCCAGCTGTCTCCCTGCACAGCCCCTGGGACTTGGGAGCCGTGTATGGAGATGATGTACTGAGAGAGCACGCAGGGGCTGGTGGATGGCAATGGGGTGTCAGAGACACACCAGGTGGCTGGGGGCGGGTGAGAGGCGGGTCCCCCACTCTGCGTGCTCTGCTCTCTGAGCCGGCGTGGACCTCACAGATGCCAGTCCCTCGAGGAAGCTGGGCCTACAAGCTTACCCTGTGCTCATGCCCTGGTTGGCAGAGAAGGCAGAAGTCTAGCTCTTGTCATCCCTGCCATGTGACCTTCTACTCCATTTGCCATATGTAGTCGGGTCCTGACATGTGGTAGGCACTGTCCTTGTTTCCTGAGTGAGAGCTGAAGCGGTGCGTCCCTCACGGCAGAGGGGCTCATCGGCAGAGGCTCGGGGAGACCCCGCGGATTCAGGACGGGCTGCACACTGACTCTGATTCTGGGGGAGAGAGAAACGTGGGTGAAAGGGCAGCTTGACGGAGTGTCCCCCCAGCGCCTTTCTGGGAAGATGTGTCGCCCTCCCCTTCCCAGGCCTGGGCCACGCGGGCCAGGAGCTGTCCAGCCAACAGCCTGCTGAACCGCAGGGCTGGCCGCCCGCCTGGGCCAGAGCGCGGCCTGCAGTTAGAGCTGGTGGCCTGCTCAGGGAGCGAGTGTGCCTGGCTGGGGCGCTGAGGGGAGCTACTGCCCACCACCATGTCTGACCTGTAAGCAGCTGGTTAATTAAAACCAAGCCCACGGAGGCCCGCAGTGGAGTGGAAACTTCTTGCTACAGAGAGATTCCCAGTTTCCAACGAAATAACGAAACCGCTAATCAGGAGTTTGTCCAGGGCCAGACCTCGTCCAACCACAGCCCACTTTCTACAGATGTTTTTACTACAAGCTGCCAATGTAGTCTTTCTGTATCATTATCTCAATTTAAAAATCTTATTAAGTATTTACTATCTGCCGGCGCCTGTTCTAAGCTCTTCACCTTTATTACCCGACGCCTCCATTCCTCTCAAAGTCCCGTGAGGCCGATCGGATTGTCATCACCATTTCCCAGTGAGGAAACAGGCAGGGAGCTGAGTGGCGCCCACAGTGCAGTGGGAGAGCTGGGCCTGGGCGGCCGTCGCCTCGCAGAGGGGCCTCTGGACCGCTGCCCTTGGTGCCTCTGCAGAAACTTTTGTGGGGGCCGGGGCGTACCTGTGCCTTATGTGCACAGAGAGGAAGAGGAGAAAGACAGAAAAGCATTGTAGGAAAGGGAGTTGATGAACTGTCTTACTGAGGGACAGAACAATTAGATTTTGATCCCTCACTAAGAGAGCCATCGAAGACAGACAACAGCCCTTCCCGAAGAGGCTGAGCACACAGCTCAGGAGACCCTGAGGTCGAGGGCCAGGCCCTGACTGCCGGGTCTCAGCCCCTCCCGCAGCGAGGGCCGCTCCGGGGCCCCCTGGCTGCCCTCCCAGGACAGAGCCCAGCCTGGCGGAGGTCTCAGGGAGCAGGGAGGCTCCACTCTGCCTGCAGGTGAGACTTAGCCAAGTTTACCCACTGCTGCCGCGGAGTGGTGGTTCCACCGGGTTCATTCCTATTCTCTCTAGTTTCTGTGTGCTTGAAATTTTCTATTAAAAGGTTTTCTTAAAATGTAATGAATGTGCCCTGTCCTCCAGAAAGTGCCTCAGAGGGGACTCTACTTTGGGAGGAGGAAGGTCTGCACGCCCTGCAGCGGGAGGCCATGTCCGATAGGAAGCTTGGGTACAAGGCACTAACGTCCTCTAACTTCTGTCCTAGCCACCAGCCTCTCCATCCCCATCCCTGCCCAATCATGCCCACTGTGCCCTGACCGCTCACAGCTGATAGGCTAGTCAGGAGTCAGCAAACTGGCCCGCAGGCCAAACTGGACCAGCCCCGGCAGTGTGGACGAAGTTTTCTTAGAAGACAGCCAGGCTCATCTATTTGTGGCCTGAGGCTGAAAGTGTTTGCTCTTGGACCCTTACAGAAGCGTCCTGGGCTGCTCCCCAGCAGCAGGCACTTCGGCTCCTACCTAGCTGGGCTGTATGTTTGCCAAGCAGTTGTGTCCAGTCCCAAACCTGTGTGTGTCTGTTGTAGTTATTGTTGTAAGTATATAACTTTAATCAAAAAGCATCTAGATCAGTGAAATAGCTTAAAAAGAAAGCGTTACTAATTCAGTTAAATACCTCTGAGAGACCCAGTGAACTCATTTTAATGAACACAATTGCTGTTCCATCCGTTACAGGCCAAGGCATTGTATAAAGCAGAGCTGGGGCCTTGTAAAAGTCCAGATTCAAAGAGCTCTGTGGACATCTGTGAGGGTCATGAGAGGAGAGGGAACTGCATGTTGTGGACATGCTCTCTAGGTGTGGTTTTGAACCATAGTAATCCCTCCTTTGGAAAACTGCTGCTTGAACTACTCTGTCACTCTAGACAGTCTCTTATTCGGTAGGTCAACTCTGTTATTTTTAGACCATAAAATAACTTTGTTCTTTTGCTTAAATAGAAAAGACAAACTTAATTGTCTGACCTTGCAAGCTAGCTATCTAACATAAGGGACTGATACACTGATATTGATGCCAGATGCTTGTATAGATATGATACTCAAGGTTACAGGTGTCTGTATAGATATGACAGGTGTTTGCTAGATATGATATATACTCAAGGTTACAAGCTGTCTACAAAGAACTAGAAAGACATAAAACCAAATTTTTTAAACTTATGCAAAGAACTAGAAGGACATAAAAAGGAAATATTCCTTCCTGTGTTTGTTCAGAATTTGACAGAGGTAATCTGCTCTGAACATGTGCACAATAAAGATGACTCCTAACTAATTGGCTCATCAAGGCGTCTTGTCCAGCTTGCTGATTTGTAATATAACAGTTTGGGTAGGAGAGAAGGCCCATATTGAAGAGAAGGCCTTCCATCAAAGTGTTGGAAAGTAGTGGTGTATCTGTGTTGGGTATTAGAAACGCTCTCCACAATGTGGCCAGAATGAGACAAACACTCGAAACTGGGTGGGCAAGGCAAATTTACTTCTGTGCAGAAGGGTACCCTGCCAGCTGGAAATCATGGGTAAAAGCACACCGAATGGGAAGTCTGTTCAGGTTTTATTTCTTGTCACGGGATCTGCCCTGCCCCTCACTCAGGACTCTGACCTGACTGGCCAGGGTTCAGAGCTCAGGTTCCCCATTGCTCCATTGGCTAATTCAGAGGAAGGGGAAGGTAAGGCAGAACCTAAGAGGGCAGCCCCCCTGAGAGCCTGAAGGTCATACCAAGATTGCAGAACCTAAGATGGTGGCCCCCTGAAGAATCAGAAGGTTATACCAAAATGGCGGGACCTAAGATGGTGGCGAGCTCCTTTCTTTGACAGAAAAGATCGGTGGTTCACTCTTACATTGGGAAAGGAAAAGAAAGGGCTTTAGGAATATATGCACACACACACACACTGTAGTTCCAGAAACATGTTTTATGGGTTTCTACCTGAACCATCTTTTCCAAATGATCCAGTTACTAACCCAGCAGTGTCCGATCTGAGGGATTCTCCTGTGACAGAAAACTCATCCTAAAATTGCTTTTAAAAAAGGAAGTTCCCCTTCATGTTGTTCTGTTCTCTTCTGTCTTCCCCTTGCTTCCCCTCCCAGCATGGAGATGCCTGCGGAAGCAGAGGAGGGGGAAGGCGCTGTGCAGCACTGGCCTGGGTGCAGGGACCTGGGACAGAGGCACTGGCAGCAGAGATAGCTGGAGTGGCCAGGTGAGTAACAAATTGAGCTGATTGAGCAAATAAGTCAACAAATGGAGGCTGATGGAACCAGTTTTCTCATGTTAACAAAAAAAAAAAAAAAAAAAAAAAAAAAAAAAAAAAAAAAACACATTGAAACCTGTAAAGAATTTTTGTGAGTTTATTTGAGCCCAACTGTCAACATATGCTGGGAAGCAGAACCTCAATGGATTGAGATAATGCTCTGGAGAATGGCGGTTTACATTTCTATATTTATACATTGCAATCAAAGGAAAGGGACGTAGGTGAGTTACATGGAATTCATTGGTGATAGATTAGGAAGGTGGGACAGAGCAAAGCAGGGAAACCTCTGGGATAGGGTAAAAGGTGAAATGATGGCCATGAGCGTCTTTTACAGAGATGGATACAGGATACTCTAACGTAATTAACAGTTGACAATTACCTTTATAACAATAACAATGAGGGAATGTTTGGAGGCCATTTATTGTGCCCTGAGGGGTCCGAGGTAAAAATGAAGTTACAAGTTACCCAGACATCTCACAGATATGTTACCTTAGAGGCAGGAAGGCAGATGGGCTCAGTAAAGAGATCCAAACTGATCTTTGTCAGGTGAAATATCTGGGATATGACTACCCACTATAACCTGTTTGTAGTTAGATATTTAATTTTCAAACCATCTTTTGTGGTTATTTTAGGTCTCTGAGTTTGCAAGACTGCCACACAGGCCTTCCCTGAGCTTGTCAGGTTAGTGTGAAAGAAAAGAACTATTTGTATAATTTAAAAGCACGAATTAGAAAACAAATCAGAAACCAGGGAAACATAAATAAGAGTACAAAGTCAAGAACTTGGCTGAAGAAACCAAGTTCTCCTGGTCTCAGGACCCCTTGCTTTTTATTGACACAATTGTCTTAAGGCAAGGTGGAGATATACACATCAAAGGGTTAGGTACAGAATCCATTGTCAGATTGGAGAATTACCTCAGGCTGTTCAGGTGTTTGGCCAGCAGGAGGCAATAACATGTAGATTAAGATGCCCTGAGCTGTCTGGCAGCAAGCAATCATTTAATGCATCCTTTTCAGATTTGAAGCTGGAATTGGCTTCCGGCACAAAGCAAAGAGGGAAACGGTCAGCCTCACGGTGCTCAGATCCCATGAGAGACAAACAAGGGGACTGCCCAGAGCACGGCTTTCCTGGATTTGATATCTGCAGGCAATGTCACTTGCTGTTTCGAATAAGGAGGGTCTCACTAGGGGAGGGGACGATGTCCGGGTAATATTCCCAGAACAGAGAGCTCTGGAGCTCCTTTGAATAGCTGGCATCCCACCAAAATGTAATTCAGTAAACTCACCCAGCCAGGGTGGATCAGTGTGGGCAATACTGGCCTGTCACTAACGCAGTGTGGTGAGGATGGAACAGGCTAGAAACAGATGCAGAAGTTCACCCCCAAAGAAGGCCCATGGCACTGCCCCACCTCCCTGGAGGGGAGCCTAGGAGGAGGGCAGCGTGCATTTGGATGAGAAGGTTCTATTGTGTTCCTTAAAAAAAAAAAAAAAAAAAAAAAAAGGTCTTAGGTTCTGATGCTGTGTCTTGTGTCTGGACAGGTGCCTGTCTCGGTCACTGACCCTGGGGAACGTCAGGCTGTGGTGGCCAGGCCGCCGGAAGTGGTGCTGACCGGGGCTGGGAGTCCAGCAGACCTGGGAGTGACCCAGCACGGTGACTGTGTCTGGGCAGGTTGCATCCCACTTTGAGCTGGAATGCCTTCCTCTGTAGAGTTCAGACCATAGAAAACATTCTTGCTGTGCGGTTTGGCCGGAGGCACCGAGATAGAGCAGGCGACCAGCGGCTTCACAGGCACGGACAGCCAGAGCTCACACAGACGAAGCGCAGGTGGCTCGGGGGGAGGAAGTCTGGCTCAGGTCCCAGTGGACACGCTCTCCCTGACCTGCCTCTGCTCAGTCCTGTGCCCCAGGCCCCCAGGCCCTGCAGGAACCGGCTGCTCAGATCCAAAGGCTTTTCTGTGGCCCAGATGCAGCTGCCCAGACTGACAAGCCTGAGAAGGAATTTTGATTGAAGTTCATTAACATTTTTCTTGAGGATTTGCTTTGAGAGTCCAGAGGAATGTTCTCTGATAAGATAAAGGAGCTGAGCCCCTTCCCCTGAGAAATCCCTGGCCAGTCCCTGCACCTCATTTCAGGCCCAAGATATGAGGCCATTGGCTGAGCACCCCCAAAGTTGTCCCCGTGGTGCCTCTGTGAGCTGGGGAGGCAGCCACACGTTTGTTCAGCGTTGATACTCCTTCTCACAGCTAACCTGCTGCCTGGCACCGGGGGCACTGGCAAGGGTCCCTGCCCTGAGTCACAGCACTTCCCGGGGTTACAGGGGAGGAAATGCACCTGCCCGCAGGCCAGGACTCAAGTCTGTACCGCTGTGCACAGGTGCGGCCTGGCGCTCACACAGTGGTGCTGGCTGCTGTGGGGGTCCTGCTGGCATGAGTGGATCACAGCCATTGCGTGGGTGAGCTGGGCCTGGCCCCCTCTCTGCCAGCACTCAGGCCCTCTGTCTCGCTGCCGCTGTCTAGCACTGCGCCCTCCCATGTGGCCACCAGTACCTCATGTGGCGTTTCCACGGCAGTTGAATTACAGTGAGTTTAAAGTTCAGTTCCTCACTCACACCAGCTGCATTCCCAGTCTCCGCAGCCACTTTGCACGGGAGGCGCAGACGAACACGGTTCCCATCACTCTGGAAAGGGCCTCCGGGTGGCGCTGGCTAGAACTGAACCCTTGCCACTTGCTGCAAGAGGTTGGGGGACAGTGGGCTTGGTGACTGAGGTCCTGGGAATGGTGGGAGGGTGACAATCACAGCCAAGTGTGCCCACAGGTAGGGGCTGTTGCATCCTGGGGCATCTGGACCTCTCCAGGCTGCCTCTGCCTCCTGCCCTCAGCCAGCGCATTCCGAGCCCTGTGCCTGCCCTCCTGCCCTTCAGAGGTCAGAGTTGAGCAACCAGTTCCAGGAGGTCAGCAGTTTCCAGCCAAGCCGGCCTGGGCTGGGCCTCCTGTTTGCAGAGCCCAGCGGCCCCTGAGGCCCCATGGCAGCTGAGCCTCCCCCTCCAGAGGCATCTGGATGGCCGCCTGCTGGACCATCTGCCCACCTGGGACCCTCCTGACTCTTCCCAGCTACAGACGGGCAGTCATAACCAGGACAGTGGCCTTCCCTGCCCGCCAGATAGCACCAGCTTTTGCCTGTGTGAGAGCTTCCATAAAGGCCCTTACCTCCTGGGCATGTGTGTGTGTGCGTGTGTGCATGTGTGCATGCGTGCACATGTGGGTTCACATGTGTGTGGGCATGTGTGCCTGTGTGTGGGCTGGGACTGTGGGGCCGCGGACACCCTCCCCTGCCTCCCCAGGGTGAGCTGACGGTGGGCGAAGGGCATAGGCAGCTTTGGGACTTGGAAGGTCCAGCATGTGAGAGCTCACCCTGGCACAGGTCCCGCCCAGCCGCTTACTGAGGCTCAGCTCTCTCCTCTATAGAATGGGGACAGCCAGCCACACCACCTACCGCCCGCACCACAGGGCCTGGCACAGGGCACCTGCCCAGCAGGTCTCAGTGGGTGTGGCCTTTCAGACAGCAAACACAGGCGACCCCTTCTGTTATCACACTGCTCCTGGCAGCGGAGCCCTGGGGCACCTGCCCACCTCACCTCCTAGAACGCCTGTGCCCGCAGAGGTGACAGTGCTACCCCCGGGGGCTGCCAGAGCTGGGGCTCAGCGGTCACTGCGTGTGCACAGCCCCGAGGTGTGTGATCCGCCCTCGGTACACACACACACACACACACACACACAC
The DNA here is from genome assembly GCF_014108245.1 of Pipistrellus kuhlii. Taxonomy (NCBI): domain Eukaryota; kingdom Metazoa; phylum Chordata; class Mammalia; order Chiroptera; family Vespertilionidae; genus Pipistrellus; species Pipistrellus kuhlii. The sequence goes on from NW_023425573.1 coordinate 75,960,461, forward strand.
ACCCCGGCACCCAGGAAGCCTCAGGCTGTGTGCAAGATGCCCAGAGCTGTCCTCACAGAAAAGGCCCGAACCTTCGGGAGGTGTGAGCTTGTTCCCGGGAAGCAAACTCTCAGCAGGGTGAGGCAGCGCTCTGGAGAAGGCAGTTTTGCCTGTTGTTCCACTCCAGTCACAGGAGGAGGCCCGGGGCTGCATGAAATCCATGATAGAACAGGGAGGTATGAGAAAGCAAAGCAGAGAAAACTCTGGGATTCAATAAAGAGTAAAATGGTAAGCTCATACTTTTTTATGTCAGTGGGTACAGGATGGCTAACAGTCACCAACTAACTCAATAGCAATGGCAGTGAGGGGATCTGTGGTCTGCTCTGGGAAGGCTGTGCTCTGAGGCCCAGAGAAAAGGAAATCACTCTGACATTCCAAAGGCACGTTATCAGGTATGTTATCCCAGATGCAAACCCAGACAGCAGACGGCTCAGTGAAGGTGAGACTGGCCTTTGTCCGGGAGAAATGCCCGCCGAGGGCTTGCCACCCGCCAGGACCTCCTGCCGTTGGGAGTGTTCATTTCAGACCATGCTCTGCGGTGACTTCAGGTCTGAGTGTGTGAGGCTGCCAGCAGGCCTCCCTCAGCCTGTCAGGCTAGCAGGTGGCTCCTTTCCGTCCACAGCAAAGCACCAGGGAGGCAGAGGTAGGGGGGGGGGTGGCTCAGGGGTTCCTTTCTCATGTCTGCGACACCACAGAGCGCCTATGTGTACCAGCTCCCGCTCCCCCAGGATGGAGGGAAGGGTGAGATTGCTAGCGACTGCCGAGCCGCCATGAGCAAGGAAGGCAGTGGGACTGGCCAGACAGTCCTGCCAGGGACTTCCCAGTACGGACACGGGCCCCACCTGCTGGGGAAGAGGGAGGAGCAGTGGGGGACCCGCCAGGCAGCGGCACCTGTGGAGCTTTAAGGCTCAGAACCTGCTCTCTGAACGTTCCCTAGCTCTGCCCCGGGACCCAAACTCCAGGGCTGGAACAGTGGGGAATGTGCCTGTCTCTATAAAGGCCACTGTCTGACGCGGTTGGAGCCACAGCAGCAGTGCCGGGACAGCTGGCCTGCTCTGTTAGCAGAGAATGAGAGACCAGGTGGACGCCTTAGTGGGGGAGTGAGGGGTACAGGGAGGGGCTGGTCCAGGAGGGACCCCAGGAGATGGGCCCCATGGGACAGCCACTTGGCCTCCTGCAGAGCCCGCTCCCGCCCAGGCAGTGGGGCAGGCCCGGAGCACAATGGCCTCATTCTCAGGCTGTTATTACTAAAACACGGAAAAAATGAAGGAAGACAATACAAGTTTGTTTTGGCAACTTGACTTTCAGCTTCAGGAACACGGAGGGCGAGGGTTTTCCCCAGCAGTTTGTTCCCTGGGCCTTGGGTGTGGTGGGCCGGCTGGGGTTGGGGGAGGAGCGGGAGGGAGCTGGCCGGGTGGGACCATCTGGTGCATGGGGAAGGTGAGGTCACATGGCCACTTGTTTTGCCTACAAGACTCCGCGTGACCGGCAGGTAAGGTCTGTGTTTCCGCTGCACTGCCTGGTGGGCTGAACACTGCTTTGGATTGTCCTTGTTTGGTTTGGTCTCTGTGGTTCCTGGTGTCAGAACACGGTCTGCCCGCTCTGCCTCGTCAGCGTGCTGGGCTCGGCAGCACACGCCCTCCCCGAGCCTCTCACCTGTGTGCGGCCAGGCCAGGCCACCACCCGGTGGCTGCGGCAGCACCCTGAGGGCACTGTGGGTGCCTGCCTAGCACCGCCCGCCCGCCCACCTGCACCGGGACCAGGCGTTCCAGCCTGAAATGCCCTCCCCCACCCCCAGGCCTTTGGTGAACACATTGCCCAAGGCTCACGCTGTCCTCCCTTCCCCAGGGAGCGGCCGGCCTCCATCCCTGCACCGCCACTGCCGGCTCAGCCTCTGCACACAGCAGAGAGGCTCAGGCCCGCCGTCTCCTCCCGCTGGAGGGCCTCCCAGCGCTGGTGCCTTCACCTGGAGAGCAGGGGACTTGTCATCACCAGGAAGCAGTGTGAGCGTCCCCTGCCTCTCCCTGCCGAGGGGCCTGCTCTGTCCCTGGAGGAGCAGGGTTTTCCCCGGGGCCTGGAGGTGGCGCCCGAGCCCCTCCCGCCCTCTGCTCACCCGCCCACCAGCTGGACTGGCAGCCATGGTGAGCAGGCGCTGCAGTCTTGCCCCCCACTTCCTGGTGGAGCCTGGAGCACAGCCTGCGTGCAGTAAGTGCGCAGTAACAGGCTCAACAATGCATGGATGAACACGCTCATCTATTCTTGTATCCATTTGTCCATCCATCTGCTCACCTAGAGCACATGTAAAAATGCCCTACTGTGTGCCAAGCATTGTGCCAGGTACCGGGGACCCACAGAGAGTTAAGGTGGGGCCCTGAACCCTCACAGTGAATGTGGGGTGCACGTGTGCTTGTTGGTGTGTCTTGGCCTCCCTCCTACCCTGCCCCCAAGAAAGGTGACCTGCCAGCCAGGGCCTGCCTTTGGCCGCCCCAGCAGACACAGCAGGGAAGGGGCGAGGACAGGCCCACAGGTGGAATTTCTCCGTGAATCAGGAGTGCCCAGCAGTGGGGACTGGACAGAAGACTCTTTACTAGAATGTTCCCGAGCATCTGTGAGTGAGGCCTCCGTGCAAGGGGACAGCCTTCAGCCTCCCAGGGCTAATGGCTGTGGTGGGCACCATACCCGCCCCGGGTGGAGAGAGCTTTGATGGCTGGATCCTGGCCTGGCCCGGCCAGCCTTCAGCATTGCGAACTCGTCTCAGTGAAGCCACGCAGAGGCTGACCATGGCCAAGGGCCGCCCCCTGCAAGTGGCAGCAGCTTCACCCTGGAAACGCCCTGAGGAGGTGGAGGCAGCATCAGACGTGGCAGTGAAAACTGGGAAACGGTCACAGGCAGCACCAGCTCCACTGAGCGCTCACCGAGCGGAGGGACCGAGCGGAGGGACCATGTGTTCTCTCGTTGAATCCAATAACCATTGTGGTGAGGCAGGTCCTGTTCTCACTCCCATTTCACTGTCAGAGCCTCAGTGTCCTCGTCGGAAAAGAGAGGAGGTGACCCTCCTCAGAGGGGCCCAGGGGAGAGTCGGGAGGATTGGGCACTTTAAAGTGTCCTCAGCCCAGCAGCGCCTGCCATGAAGCTAGGCGGCTGCAGCCGCTCTGCCCGCTAGGAAGCAGGCTCAGAGGTGGAGGCTGAGCCCTGGCACCAAACAGCTTCCCCGGCCACATAACTGCCCAGTGGCCCGGGGACTCACACCCACAGTCACCTGGGCTGGGGCTGCTACTGACGGCCACAGTGTGGGGTGGGCTGGGCAGCATCTGGAATCGGACAGCTCTGTGTTCAACGCCCGACTCCAGCTCTTGTGACCTGAAGCATTGCAAGGGGCCTCTCTGAGCCTCGGTTCCCTCGCTGATCAGATGGGCCATGAGGACTACTGACCTGATGGGTCACTAGTGAGCACTAGTGACCTGATGGGTCAGCTGCCAGCTCAGGCCTGGGCCTGGCACATGGGCACTGAGCTCTGCTGTGTGGAGCAGGAACCCAGCTGGGGGCTCCCTGAGTGGGCTGGCTTTTTCTCACACAGCGGGCAGCCCAGACACAGGCAGACAGGGCCGCATGTGACCCCAGCACAGTGACCCTGGCACCTTCACCTTGGGTTTAATAGAAAGATCAATGATGAGAGAGAATCACTCACTGGCTGCCTCCTGCATAAACACCCTATGGGGGATCAAGCTGCAACCCAGGCATGTGCCCTGACTGGGAATTGAACTGTGACTTTCTAATTTATGGGTCAACACTCAACAACTAAGCCACCCAAATGGGCTAAAGTATTTATTTTTAAATATTAGGACAACCTAGCTTTAAGTGATATCATACTACTTTACATACAGTGAAGAACATTATCTATACTAATAAAAGGGTAATAAGCTAATTAGACCAGATGTCTTCCAGACTTCCTTCTGGACAAAGCCAAGATGGCAGGGCCAAGGCAGAGGCAGTTGGGGACAATCAAGCCAGCAGGGGAGAGCAGTTAGGGACAATCAGGCCAGCAGGGGAGAGCAGTTAGGGAGTGATCAAGCCAGCAGGCAGAGGCAGTTAGGAGCGATCAAGCCAGTAGGCAAGCAAGTGATTAGGAGCTAGTGGTCTTGGATTGTGAGAGGGATGTCCAACTGCAGGTTTAGATCCAATCCCTGTGGCAGTAGGACATCCCTTGAGGGGTCCTGGCTTGAAGAGAGTGCAGGCCGTGCACAAATTTCATGCACCGGGCCTCTAGTAATAGTACATGTAATAGTACATTTACAGACTGTGCTATTGTTGTCATACATTTTACTTATACATATGTTTAACCTCCACAATACACTATTATTATTTTTATTTATTAATATTTTATTGTTATTTATTTATCTTTTAAAGACATTTAAATAATAAGACAAATATCTTACATATTTATCCATGTAATTAACATTTCTGATACTTTTCATTCTCTTGTGTGGTTTCATATTTCCAATTGGTATCATTTTTCTTCTGCATAAAGAATTTTAATATTTCATGTGCAGGTCTGCTAGTATTTTTTCCCCCCAGCTTTTGTACGTGTGAAAAAATTATTTATTTTGATTAAATTTTAAAGATATTTTAGCTGGGTATAGAATTCTAAATTTGAGGGGGTTGTTTTGGTGTTTGGTTATTTTTGTTTTGTTTTGGCTTCTTGGTATTTTAAATATTTTGTTCTGCTGTTTATTTGCATTTTTTCTGAAGAGAAATTTACCAGTTTTATTCCTGTTCGTATATAAAGTAAGTTCTTTCCCTGGCTTCTTTACAGATTTATATTTATTGGAGATTTTAATCAATTTGATTATGATATGTTTTAGTGTGGTTTTATTTATATTTCTTGTGCTTGGGGTTTAGTGTTGTTTTTGGTTTGGTGTGCTTATATTTTAAATCAAATTTGAAAAATATCTGGCCATTGTTTGTTCAAATATTTCCTTCATTCTCTTCTCTCCTTTAGAAATTTTAATTATACTACCTAAAGTTGTCCCATAGATCACAGATGTTCATTTCATTGTTTTATTTTTTCTTCCTGTTTCATTTTGTATAGTTTTAATTGCTATATCTCCAAGTTTATTAATTTTTTTCCTATGATGTCTAACCTGTTGCTGATCCCATTCACTGTATGTTTTAACCTAAAAACTGCAGTTTTATTCTAAAAGCTCAGTTTGGGTTTTTTATATCTTCTACATCTGTTAGCTGCTTTAACATATGAAGACAATAATAATGACAGTCTAAACATGCTTGTCTGCTGATGCTAGTATTTGGGTAATTGGTTTTTCAGAACTAAAGAGGTAGATTGATTTCAGTTCATTAATATTTCTCCTTATCATGAGTTGTATTTTTTGCTCCTTTAAATGCCTGGTAATCTTTTATTGGATGTTAGACAGTGTTTATATTTATCTTGTTGGGTGCTGGATATTTTATCAATAGAATTTCTGTAAATATTCTTGAAATTTGTTCTGAGATGTTCCTTAGTTACTTGGGAACAGTTTGATTTTTTAAAGTCTTGCTTTTATGACTTTTTTACATGGAGCCATGCTAAATCTTAAGCTGATTATTCCATAGACAGAGGCATTCCCTTCTGAGTTCACCATGTGCTGTGAACTGTGAAGTTTTGCCTGATGGGAGCAGGCACTACTGTGACCTCTGTGCACGCTGAGTGCTGTGACCTTTCCCCGAGGCTGGACGGCTTCCTCAGCACGCAGTCTCTGCTGCATCCGCAGGCAGACCCCTGCACACCTCCGGGTTCTCTTCCTGGGCCGCGGCTCCTCTCTGGCACTCTGTCCTAGGAACTCCTGCTGCCTCCATCTCCCTGGGCTCTCCAGGTCGGCTCGGGGAGTCTCCCAGTACTTCCTTGGGACCCCCTCTCTGCCTCATGACCTGGGAATCCTCTTCATGCAGGAAACAGGCACATCTGTAGGGCTTTCCTCATTTGTTCCCATTCATCAGAGATCACTGACCTTTGTTACCTGATATCCATTGTCTTTAAAGCTGTTGTAAATATTTTACCTGACTTTGTTTTAGGTGAGTCAGTAAATCTTGTTTTTGTTTTTTCATCTTGGCTAGAAACAAAATCACCACAAAGCTTCCTCCTTTTTTTCTCTAAATTTCTTTATTGATTAAATTATGACGTATGTGAGAGCTTCTTCTTGAGTAAAAGAATGACATGATAAACGTAGTCTGAAAAAATCCCAACTGGTCACTTTGTGGAATTGCAAAGAAGCACAGATTAGGGAGGAGGGGATCTCCGGTGTCATACATTGTTTTAAAGTCATCTGCTCCTCCTGGGATCCCCCACCTATGTTTCCAAGGAAGCAAACTACAAGCAGCCATGGCTCACTGCTATCAGCCCAAGAACTGGGGTTCCTGCATGCTCTGAACGTGGGGCTTTAGCTTGGGTGGTGTCCACCCTGTGAAACAAAGGCTGCAGCCAAAGGAGAACCCACTTAGGAGCAAAGTCCTCCTGCCAGCTGCCCACCGGCATGCTCATCCTCCACCCATGAGCCCCGTTGCCACTGCCACCGGGAAGCCCCCTCCTCAGCTTTGGTCTGGCTCCTGCACTGGACCATACGTCCCTAAGGGCAGGGAAGTCCTCCTTCACAGCCACTGCGTCTCCAGGGCAAGCACGGGCCTGCACGCAGTGTGCACTCAGTAAACGTGGGGGTGTTTGTTTCATTTTGGGGTGTGTGTCAGGGGGGGGGGGTTGGAGGAATTGCGTGAATGAATGGATGGACAGCCATGGGCTCCTGCCTCCACAAGCCCACCCCCAGAGCGGGTCTTGCCCATGGGGAAGTGCTCCTTCCCTCAGAGCACGGCCGGCATGTGGGACCCCCCCGGACTGTTTTCTAGGAAATGCATGGGGACTTCCCACAATAGTGGCCGAGGCTCCTGAGGGGCAGGTGACGCTTGGGGGAGCTGTCTCTATTCTCAGCATCAAGACAGATGCTTGCAGTCCGTGGCCAGGCTGGCCTGCCAGGCCCCAGGCCCCGGGCCAGGCTAGGGCGATGGGAGATTCCAGAGGTGGGGGCACAGAGCCCTCAGGCTCCGGAGTGGCAGGGCTCCAGGTGGCGTCTGGCTGTGCAGCCACGGCGGTGAGAACTCCTGCCCAGGGCAGGGGAGTGACAGGTTAGATCAGCCCAAAGTCACCTTGGAAATGGGCGACGCGGTCACAAAGCAGCAAGGCAAGCACAGGCTGGTGGCTGGGGGAGGTGTCGTTCACCATCCTGAGACGAGGCAGCTGTCTTCAGCTCTGAGCCTCCATTTCCTCAAGGCCAGACGCCACCTGCCCTCCTCTGCCTCCTGATGCTGGGGCTGAGCCGCAGCCACCTCCCTGCATCACCCGCTGGCTCTACATTAGGTTCAGCCAATAGGGGGCGCCAGAGGAGCTGCAGAACTGGAGGGGGAAGACAGGGCTTGCGTCTCCCCACTGGCTGCGGGGTCCCTGTAAGCATCCCCCAGGGACCCGGCTTCACCCCTCCGCTCGGTCCCAGCTCCCACAGAGCCAGCCTCCTCCCGCTGCCCCTCCTGCGTCCCAGAAGTCCGAGACTCCCTCCTCAGGCTGCTCCAGACACCCACATGTTAATGGCTCTCCCCTTTCCTCTCCTGCCCCAGCCTTAGGGCAGCGTTATCACCTCCACAGTAAGTTCATTTTCTTCTTTGCCTCCTCAGTTACCTAGTTAACAACTTGATAAGTTGGTTAACCCTTTTTATATTAATTTCTCCTTGTGAAACTAGTGAGGTGTGGTTCCACCTCCTGGAGACATTTCAGGCAGGGAAAGGTGCTTCTGACGTTTTCTGAGGGTGAGATCAGATGGTGTCCACACGGTGCCCGCCATGTAAGTCTCCCATTCGTGCTAGCCCGGTCCTTGCCTCGGGGGCTCTTAGAGTCATATGGTGCCAACTTACATCCAGAACCCGAACATTTATGTCCTGCTGCGGTGTTTACGAACGCGCGTTTGGGGAGGAGTAAAGCTGTGTGTGACCCCAGCTCTGCCACTCACGAGCTGCAGGTCCTTGGACAGCTCCCTCCATCTCTCAGAGCCGCACCTGTGAAGCGGGAATGCCAACCGCAGCGCTCGTCTCACCGGCTGCTGTGAGGATTATGTGGGAATGTTTGTAGACAGTGTCTGGCATACAGCAGCACTCGGGAAATTATAGCTGTTAACTCCTTTATTTGTTTATTATTCCATGGATTCACCAGTCAAACCTTATCAACAAAATTATTACTTACTTGAGAATAAGGTCTGTCGCTTCGTTTACCATAATCCCAGAACAACCTTAAGCTCCAGTAATCCCTACTGCAATGTAAAGGCATACGTTTCCAGCTTAACAAGTAGTTTTACAGGCAATTAGAGCTGGAAAAAGCCCAAAGCTCATCTGAGAGTTGCCAAGAGACTCTAGAAGCGGTTCCTGTAACACCATAGCGGTCGCACCAGCCTTTCTGTGTACCCACCAAGCTGTGCACAGCCTCCGAAAGAAAATGTTCTCCTCTGAGCAGAGCTGAACGTCCACCTCCCTATCATGTTTGCTCCTGAGAAAAGCTATATCTTTTGGGATCACACAGACATGTCTGCTCCTTTTATCTCACTACCAAGTATCTGAAGACGATGGTCATATTGCTCCTAAACCTTCTCTTCTCCCAGTTATGTTCTTGTCAGTTCCTCAATTATTACTTGGGTAGCATGGTTTCGACATGCCTCTCCCTCCTACACACACTTCACAAGTGAGCATCTGTTCAAACCCTGGTGCCCAGAGCAGATGCAATGCTGAGCCCAAGGGCTGACCGAGCAGAGAGGGCAGGATGGTGACCTCCAGTGGTCAGATGCTCTGCTCTCTGTGATGTGCGCTGAAATCACACTCTTCTAACCACTTTATGTGGGAGCCATGTCCTCCTTTTGTCCTTCCAGTTAATGAAAACGTCTACGTCCACCCACGTTAACCTTGGAAATGGGCGACATTCTTACTTGTGAGCAATAGAAAACATCTCTAGCTGAATTATGCAAAAAGAAGTAAATGCACACTGTAACTTCTAGAAGACGGTAGTGATGTTTTTATTCTTCCCAAATCATTCGATATAAATAGAGCAACTAAGACAAAATTAAAGACCCATAGACAACATCTACAATAAAACTACATGGTAAGGTCTCCCCAAGAATCTCCCCAGTGAACAACTCACTGACAGGTCCAAGGACTGCAGTGTGCCCCCATCTGTGCAGAGGAACGCACAGGGAGCCAGCTGGGCTTCCGATGCGCACTAGGGCAGGCTAACCCAAGGTCCCCAGAAGAAACTAGCTGGGAGCACTGTGGGCCAATCTAAGAAGAGCAATCACACTGCAAAGGCTTTGGAAGACCATATGTGAAGGCAGATGCAATGGGACCATGATTCAGTAGCACTGATGGTGCTGGGGCAGCATGGGCTTGTACACCCATAAAATTTAACAAATCACAGGCCTTTTCTAAAACAAAGATCTACATGGAGAAAAAATAGATAAGAGTGGATACAAACTAAACAGGATAGGAGCAGCAGAAGCAAAGGAAAAGGGAGGCCAGATAAAAGTAGAGGAGGGGTACTTGACTTGGGGTGGTGAACACACTACCATGTTTCCCCGAAAATAAGACATCCTCCGAAAATAAGATCTACTTACAGGTTTCCTTCTGAGTGAAATATAAGGCATCCCCTGAAAATAAGGCCCCCCTAGGCTCTGTCTCAGAATGCTATTGCTAAACATGAGAGATTTGGTCCACTGATTCTGAAAGAAATGGAGTCTTAAGAAATTCACCAGGAAATTCAGGAATTGGATTGTTATGATGATGTTCTAGAAGATGATGACATAATTGTCATTGAATAAATGAGTAAATTCTTGATACTGTAGGATTCACAGTTTGTCTGGTTTGTGTTGACAACTACCATACTACCGTACCGTATACAGGTAGTACAATAAATTTCCTTTATTTCCATTTAACAATAAATGTGTACCGTATTCTTCTTCATGGAAAAAATAAGACATCCCCTGAAAATAAGACCTAGCACATCTTTGGGAGCAAAAATTAATATAAGACACTGTCTTATTTTTGGGGAAACGGGGTATATATTATACTACACAGATGTACTGTAGAAATGTACACCTGAAATCTATACAATTTTATAGGCCAACTAGAGACTGGAGGGGAGTTCCTCAGACTGGCCTGCCTCCTCTCACAGTCCAGGAGCCCTCAGGGGCGGGAGGTGACCTGGTGATCAGAGGAAGGCACATCTCTGCTGCTGCCACTACTGGCAGCACAAGCCTCAGACAGCCCTGGGTAGTTGGGAAGCTGCCATCCAAGGCTTGCCTGTGCCTCGGGCCGGCCCTGGGAGGCTGAGGGTGTGGGGGACTCGGGGACTCCAGAGGCAGGCACCCTGGCAGGGCTGAGGTGACTGGGTGCCACCATCTTGTAGCTGTGGGCACTGCCATCTTTGAGGACGGGGCAGTCAATTAGCATATTCCCTCCTTATTGGCTGCAGGCATCACCATCTTTGTGACTGTGTGAGGGTCAATTAGCATATTCCCTCTTTATTAGATAGGATAAGGTTCGCAGTGTACATATGCAAATCACCTAGGAGGTGAGAAGCACTACACCAAGTGTTTTACATCAATTTGATTACCCCTTTTCAAAATAACCCTATGACCTGAAAGTAACGTTAAGTGTTTAAAAACCCAGTCTGAAATCAGACTAACTAGATTCAAATCCAGTTAGACCACTACCAAGCCCTGTGAGCAGAAACAAGTTTCTGTCTAGGTTCCAGGTTTGTCTTCAAAGAATGGAAGTGACTGACTGTGCTGACCTCGGGTGGTTGCTGTGAGGCCGTCAGCATGCTCCCCACAGGTCTGGCGGGCACCGGTACTGAGGCAGGGCAGATTCATCCTCACTCGACAGGCTCAGGAGAGGGAAGGCCGTCCACACTAAGTAACTTCTGAGGACATCTGGCTGGAAAGTGGAGTGCCCACACACCTGACAAGTTTCCTCTCCATCTAACCCACAGGAGGCAGGAGTGATTTCACCATGTGTCCTAGAACTTGGGGGTCACCCGAGGTGGGCTCAGCCATGCTTTGTCCTCTGCGTTCCCTGTATACCAATAGCGAAAGCCTGGCCTGAGAAGGTCAAGCTGGCAAGGAAGTGAAGGTGTGATAGAGAGCTTCCCCTCTTGGCCACTCCTCCTTTCTCTTCGTCTGGGTTGACCTGAATGACGAGAGCCAAGAAAGGATCATAACCCATAAGTGATGAGGAGAACAAATAAGTGGTAAATGAATGAAAGACAAGTAGTCTGGGCATTGCAAACTTGTCCCTAGTCCAGGCCCCTGGTGCTGCTGACCGTGGCCTGGCACAGGGACACCTTCTGCTGTTGGGGACACTGCAGGGAACTTCCTCTTTGCTCCTCGGGTAGCTGTGACACATGGACATGTCCCTTGTCAGAAACTATAACCAGCCGTAAAGCATGTGTTAAATCCAAGCACTAGCCACCTCTGTTGCATATACATGCCAGGAAGGAACGTGCTTGCCCAGGAGCCAGTCCTGTTGCCGGCCCCACTCCTGTGAAATCCTCTGGCTTTGTCTGCACTGAGACTAGAGGAATGACTCCTATTCTCGTCTCTTGCCTAGAACTGGCAGCGCTGAGAGATTCCAGTCCTCGCTCTTGAGCCCACTGTGCCAAACTGAAAACAGCCATTTCTACCTTCCGCTGGGAAACCCAAAACACCAAGTCCCTCACCTGCCGCGAAAAGGTGTTTTCTTCTTGCCCTGCATCAGGGAGATGGAAATCCAAAGGCAGCCAAGAACCACCTTCCATCTTAAATAGCTCAGCTCCCACGGGATTCCATCACTGCCCTTGCCCACACTTTACCCTCTGCAAGACCTGCTACCTGTGGGTGCCTCATGGCACCACATGGCCTGCAATCCCAGACTCCACCAGGCATCACTGCTTCATTATTTATAGATTCCATTCCTATTATTGTTTACTTCTATGGTTGTTTGAAAATGGCCATTAAAACGTTGGGTTAAAAATATTTTAATTCAAGTAATACTGCTTCCAAGAAGCCTTCCTTAACTTCTCTAGCCAACTTAAGTGCTCTGTCCCTCCTCCAGGTTATTTTGGGAATCAGACGAACCTGGGTTCAAATCCTATCTCCTTTACTTGCTCCATGACCCTGGGCAAGTCTCTAAGCCCCAAATTCCACTTATAAAACTAGGTTTAGAATAACACCTACCTCCTAAAGTTCTGTAAAGATTAAATGAGATAACGCATCCAGGGCACTTAGCCTTTAGCAATGAGGGCGGGAAGAACTCAAGAGGGCTTCGTGGAAGAGGAGGTCTTGACCTTGCCCTTTAAGGACAGAAACCTGCTCAGCTGCCCTGCAGGTGGGCTTCCGAGAGCCACCAGTGCCCGCACTGCATCAACGTCACGATTGCCCCGGCCACTGTGCTGAGAGCTAGGCCTGCAGGTTAGCTTTACTGGCTCACCTCACAGATGAGGAAACTGAGGCAGACGCCAGATCCGGGAAGCCAGTGGGAACCCAGGCGGGGAACCCAGGCGAGGCACCCGTGATGCCCACACACCTTGCCCTCGCCTGATGCTCCCCCAGGGCCTGAGAATCAGAAACACTGCATTTCACTCCTGCTGGTGGTTTTCCCAGGAATTTTTATATCCTTCCTGCCAACTCTGATTCCCCTCAAGTAGTTGAGGAAGCCAAGGCCAAGATCAGCAAGCTTTCAAGGACTGGAGCCTGCCCGGGCCAAGGTCAGCTCTCCGCCCCGATCCAGCCAGTAGCTGCCTTGTCCCTGTGACCCTGCTGTGGGGTGGGGCAGTCTGGGGAAGGGATGCCATGAGGCTGTGTGGGTCCACGTGCTGAGAGCCCTCACTGAGCCCTTCTCGGGAACAAAGTGGTGGAAAGTGCAGAGGGAACATTCGTCTAGGAAAACAAAGGGCATTGATTACTCTGGCAACTGTGCCTGGCAGACACCGGAGGCGGTTTGGTCTGGGGTTTGGGGTGGGTGTGATTTGTATGCCAAAGCCCAGTGACTCATTACCTCGGCTCCACCTGGGCCCTGGGCTGCCCGAGGCCCACAGCCCAGGGCAGGGCGGTCCCGCCGGCCCCTCTCCTCCTGGGAGTGACCAGTGCTGCACCAGCTGGGCACAGGGCTGGTGTTAAGGCGAAGACAGGGACCTGGACACTCGGCTGGAGATGAGGGTGAGGGGGTTTCCTTCTTTATACGAAGGCACACACACTTGAGAACTTTCTAGAGAGTTCTGTGTTCATGCTCCATTTTCTGGTCATCCACATATCACTCAGACCCTCTCCAACACACGCTCACACGCGTGTGTGCACTCACAGACTCTACACATACGTTCAGGGCTTTTCACCACTGCTACCACCTCAGGGGTCTGAGAGTCAGGTGACCTCAAGCAAGTCCTGGTTCAGCCACCAGTGCACAACCTTTCACCTCCCCTCTCTGACTCAGTGTCCCCAGCTGTATGTCCAGCCACTTGGCACCACATCAGGCCCTATGGACCTCACCTGCCTCCTGCTCCAGCTGCCTCTGCCTCTGCGGGACCAGCTCCGTGTCCCTGCCCATCCAGCACACCTGGCCTGGGGGCCACAGGTCGAGACCTGAAAGGGCGGTGTCAGGAGCAAAGGATAAATTCTCCTCCCCCTCCTCCAGGCTGAGTTTGGGCGATTCCGCAGAGCTGGCCAGGGCCTGCCACCAATCTCCCCGGCTTCAGGGGCTGTCTTTCCTGCTGCATCCCCTGCCCTGGGCTCGCCCCTAAGGTCCCAGGCTCTGCCTGGCTGCACCCGGGTCAAGACAACAGGTGTGAGGACTTCTCCGCCCCTCTGCTGTGACACAGGAAAAGGATTCCTTCAAAGAGCAATGCCAAGGCTGGACCTTGCCCGGTTTGCACCCCTGCCTTCGTTGCTGGCAGGGTCACTGGCAGGGTCTCGGATTCTCGCTGACCCTCCATTCCTTCCTGAGAGGCAGTGCTGGGAGCAGAGCCTGGGTGTCCAGCTGTCTGTCCCTCAGGAGGATCTACAGAGCTGACTGGTGGGCCTCATGGCAGAGGAAGCACATCACTGAGTCCCACACGCTCTCCAGGCTCGTCACCTCCTCCACCAGCCCCAGGACCCAGCGCACACCTGCGAGCGAGCCCAGGGCCAGCCAAGGTTCTGTGGGCGCTAAGATCAACACGCCTCAGCTTCCTGGCTGAAGTCATGCACGTACAATGTGCCCCTCCTTCCAAACGAGGGAGAAGCCCAGACCCAGCCTCAGGCTTCTCTTGTCACTCCCTGCCCTCGGTTTCCCTCCGCACCCGCCTGAACAAAGGGGTGGGTGTGGAGGCCCTTCCCCAGGCAGCAGCGTGAGAAGCCAGAGAGCTGCCCCAGTGCCTCCACTGTGCCCCCCCACACACACCCCATCCAGCTTCCAACCTGGTGTCACGTGGCCCTGGGGACCGGCTCTGATGGGCCCTGACAGCATCCCCATTCCTCTGTGGCTGCTCTGCAGGTCCAGACAGGGCTGGGAGGGGGACAGGCTGCAGTCAAGGAGAAGCAGGGACTGCGGCTACTCCAGAGGAGGCCGGTGTGCGCTGGTCACCCCAGCAGGGCTCCTGCTGAAGCTGCAGGTTTGCCCAGCACCACCCCTAGAGCCACTGACCAGGCAGGCGCCCAAGATGCTGCAGTCCTGCTCAGCCTCCACAGTTGGCCCCAACACTGTGCCCTCCCTCCCACCCCATCCGCCCGATCCGCCGCTCCGCACTCTGAGAACCACACATCCTGTGGGGCTTTGGGGTGGAGCCCCTATCTACTGTGTCCCCTGGGGCACCCTCTTTCCACAGGAGAGCCAAACCCAAGCCCTCCCACCCTGACAGGTCTCAGGGTGCTGATTCCAGAACATAATTCACATTGGGTTGATCCTTTTGTGGCTCCCAGGCTTTCAGAACAAAGTCCTCCAAGACCTCTGTCTTCCCAGCAACCCCATGGCCTCCTTGCCCGCCTCGCCCACTCCTCAGACTGCCCCAAAGGCCGCCCCTGCTTTCCTGCCAGGAACCTCGGCTCAGCCCGTTTCTTCTCACTGGGATGCTCTTCTCTTCGTGGACAGAGGACCACCTGCTCAACTTTCAGGACTCGGGCTTCCTCCTCAGGAAACCTCGCAGGCCCCCAGGCTGGACGGGGAGTCTTTCCCCAACCCCACAGACCTTGGGGCCCTCCCATCAGCTGCTCGTGTTCTAATTCCATCTATTGGTTTAGCCCCTTGAAAACAGTCTCAATGTCTCCTTCATCTGTATATTCGGCAAAGTCTCACACACAGTCAAAAAGTATTTATGAGATGGATGGATGGATGGATGAATGGATGGATGGATGGATGAGTGAATGGGTGAGTGGATGGATGGATGGATGGATGAGTGGATGGATTAATGGATGGATAGATGGATGGATGGATGAGTGGATGGATGGATGGATGGATGGATGGATGGATGAGTGGATGGATGGATGGATGAGTGGATGAATGGATGAGTGAATGGATGAGTGGATGAGTGAATGGATGAGTGGATGGATGGATGGATGGATGGATGGATGGATGGATGGATGGATGAGTGGATGGATGGATGAGTGAATGGATGAGTGAATGGATGGATGAAGGATGGATATCTGTAAGCTACAACAACAACAAAATCCCAAATTTCCTAGCCTCCTCCACAATCAATTAAAACTTTGAAAAACATTAGGTGTAACTGAATGGAGAGATTCCCACCAGAAGGAGACCTTTGTCCTTGGGGAGCTGATGTATTCCCTTTATTCATGAAGTCAGCATTTGCCACCGCCTCCTATGCACCCAAAGGAGCAGCCCTCAGTGCAAGCCTAGGGCCCGCTCACAGGAAGCTGGTGCGACTGCAGAACAGACTAGACACACCTGGGAGCAGTCACAGCGTCACAGCACCGCTGCAGTAAGTGCCCAGGGGCAGAGCGGCGGGGCGGCAGGTTGGGGGTCAGAGAGGACCACCTCAGAGCTGCTCTGTCCTGTGCAACTCTGACTCCAAGCTCCACATCCCAGGAGACGGACCATGAACCAAAGCTCCATGGCTGGCCAGCCTGGCTCTGCTATTCGCCTGAATCTAAACCTTAACCTGAGCCAGGATGCTAGACCTGACCTTGACCTGAACCTGGACCCGAGCCGGGTTCGATCTGAACCCTCGTCTTTATCCACACGGAGCCCTCGTGGGATGAGGAACTATGCTGGACTTGGAGACCCCAGGGCAAGGCTGGCAACGGCAAAGCAGATTCAAAGAGCAGCTCCAGTGAAGACCCTCAAGCAGCCCTGACGCAGGCCGGGCCTGTGTGGACGCGGGTTCTAGGAGACACATCCCCCCAGCACCTCCGACCCGGCTGAGTGCCCCCGGGCACCTGGGCCAGTTAAATTGTTTGGGAGCAGCTGCCCCTCTGGCCCCCAAGGTGCTGCTCCCCGCCTGATAAGCCTGACTGTCGGCTCCCTCCTCGGCCCCCAGCCGATGGTCCTCACCCGCACTTGACCTCCTGCAGGCACCAGGCCCTGCCCTGGGCCCTCAGGGCTGGAGTGCATGGGACTTGCCCCCAGGACCCCAGTGCCCATGGGAGGCCAGGGGTCGCCCTCACTCACTCCGCAGGCACTGCACTAGCTAGGTTCCCGGGGTGAGCGCACAGGCCTGGGAGGTCTGTCTCAGGGAGCACACATGTGTAACCGCGGGCGACGCATGAGCTTCCAATGAGCAGGCGGGACCTGAAGGACACACTCTGGGACTGTGATTGACACCTCCTCCCGCTCTGGCTTGCTCGGAGCGCCCCCCTGTGGAGCGGGGCGGATGGGCTGCGCAGTGCTCCCCCAGAGGGCCGTGGGGTGCAGAGGTCCAGCTGCACGGACCGAACCCCCCTTCACCAGCATCGCTGGCCGGGCACTGCAGGCGTTTGCCTTTGTGGCAGCCCCTGCGGGTGGCCGGACAGGAACCTTCTCCTTCAGGTGCCACAGGTAAGAAGACGCCCGGCTTCAGAGGAACTCACCGGGACAAGATGGCCGCTGCCCCTCAAAGCCCCACGATGTTCCAGTAGAGAGGACAGGGGATGGCCACGGGGCCGTGCGATTACTTCTGGGCAGCACTGGCCCTGCCCTGGGGCTTTGCCTGCAGCCGGTGCCCAGGGCGGTCATGGATATGCTCCTGGCAGCCAGGGACTGAGCCCGTCCCAATGCAGGGCTCCGGTGGCCCTGCCGGTGTGCCCCTGAACCCCGATAGTAGAAGTAGGGTGCTGAGAGGGAAGAGCACCCGCTTTGGAGCTGGCCAAACCTGAATCCGGGTCCCAGCTGTCCACCCACCCTCACACTGGGCTCACCGCCCCTCTCCGCCCCAGCTGTCCATCCACCCTGACCCTAGGCTCACCGCCCCTCTCCGCCCCAGCTGTCCATCCACCCTGACCCTAGGCTCACCGCCCCTTTCGGTCCCAGTGTCCACCCGCCCTGACCCTGGGCTCACCGCCCCTCTCGGTCCCAGTATCCATCCACCCTGACCCTGGGCTCACCGCCCCTCTCGGTCCCAGTGTCCATCCACCCTCACCCTGGGCTCACCGCCCCTCTCGGTCCCAGTGTCCATCCACCCTGACCCTGGGCCCACCGCCCCTCTCGGTCCCAGCTCCTTCACCACAGGCGCTGGTGAGGTTAGCATGTCGAGGTGCCATACGGAGGGCTGCCTGGAAGAGGGTGACTGAACTGAGAGGTGAGGGAAGTGGGGGGTAGGGTTGGCCTGACTGGTGGCCGCCGTGGAGGTGGGGGAGTGCAGGGGTGATGCTGCGTGGGGCGCCTGATCACAGAGGGCTGCAGGGCAGGCAAGAGGGGGCAGCTGCTTCTCACCGGGTGTTCTGCACTCACCCCAGCGGGGCCGCTCTGAGCAGTCTGCCTGTGGGAGCTCATTACCTCCAGGCACTACCCGCTTCACAGATGGGAACACTGAGGCCGGAGGACGCCGACAGCCCGGGCCCCACGGGGAGTGGTGGCGCGCAGGCTGTCTGCCCATTACCTGCTCACAGTCTCTGCCATCGTCACAGGAGCACCTCAGGCTGCCAGCCTGGTGGGAGCCCAGGCCGAGGCCTCTGACCACCTTGGTCCTGGCAGGCACCTCCCAGGGCCGGTCAGGTGGAGGTGTCGCTGGCTGGGCCCCAAACCTAAGCCCTCAAAACTCTGAAGCCTCAAAGGCAAAGTGTCTTCCAGGGACATCGCCGCTGATGCCAAGCCCCGGGGCTGGGCCGCGGTCCAGGGACATGGTTTGGCTTCGGAACATCACAGAGCAGTTTGCAACACCTTCCCAGCGCCTGGGGCAGCCGAGAGGCAGGTGGAGAGCGGGCCCAGGAGGACGCCAGGTGTGGGGTTATGGGGGAGGAGGGGGAGGGAAAGGCACCTGCAGGATTGAGGCTGCAGCCCAAGCCCTCCCGGCAGCATGCCCACATTCTCCCCGAGGCCCCACATCCGGGCACACATGTCCAGCATGGCCGGCCTCTGCGGTCCTGTCTACCAGCTCCTTCGGCACCCAAATTGGTGCCCAGGCTTCGCTCCCACCTCTCCCCTCCTCGGCCCCAATATCTGCACGTGCAGGGTCTTCTCCCCCGAGGGAACACAGGAGGGAGCTGGCACAGCCCCACCTGCCTGAGCACCCATCGGCCTGGCACAGTGGGCTCATGACCAGCTCACCTGCCTCCGAGCAGAGGCTGTGGGTCTCACCTGTGGACGTCCTGAAGGCCTCAGGCAAGATGGCTCAGACTTCCCAAGGACCTGCACACACTAGGTGCTGTCTCATGGGTGCCTCTCTCTCGTGGCTTCCACAAACATCAACCGAACACCTACTAAGTGCCATGTGCCCTCGCAACAGTGTCCAGGTGACTCCGCCGCAGACCTGCTCTCAAGGTACTCACGGCAAGCGAGGGCCCGCCTTACAGTCCTGGGAGCCCTGGAAATGTCGGCTTTCACGGGAGCCTGTTCCGTGCAAAACATCCGCCTGCCCCCTGCACTCCCACCGCAGCCTGCAGGTGGCTGCTGCTCCCGCTCTAGGAGTGCAGCTGAGGCTCAGCGGGGTCGGTCACAGACCGTGCCGAGTCACACAGCAGCCAAGGGGTTTGGGCCTGGTTCTGAAGAGCTCCAAGGTCCGTGTGCTCAGCCCACACGCGCCCGGAGATGGGGACAGCCAGTGGCTGGCGGTGGCCACGGGAAGAGCAGGCCCCTGAGAAGGTGGTGACTCACCAGGAGGCGTTGTCACCGGTTACAAAACAGCCTGCGCTGGTGCCAGGCACTCTTTTTTCCGTCCTGCCCTCCACTCCCTGTGCCCTGGGCTCCTCGAGCACATTCTGTTCCTGCTGAACTTCTTCCTGAGCAGGGCAAGCCCGTGCCCCCGCGGATGAAGGGCCCTGGGCCGCCTGCGATCCCTGGCTCCACACCTGGCCACCGGCAGGGCCCAGGGGCGACGGGCAAAGGGGCACGCGCAGCTCTTAGCCGCCTGCTGCCCCTTTGCTTTCTGGGTCAAGTCCAGCCCTCACTTAGCCCCGGGCCTGTTGGATGGATCGGCTGGCTGTCCCCTAGTCAGGTGTGCGCTGCCTCCCGGTGTCACACACACAGCCCCAGCTGCCACCGCTCCCAGGGCCCTATGCCGACCACATCCCGAGGGACAGACGCCCTGGCCTCAGGGCCTCTGCAGTCAGGAGGTGAAATGCTCACTGCAGTCTCAGGAGGCGAAAAGACGTCCCCTCTGCAACTTCCTCTGAAACACTAAGGAAAAGATTATTGAGAGGCAGATAGATAAGTAGGTAGGCAGATATGAAGAAGAGAGGAAGAAAGTGTGGTAAAATGTTAACATTTTAAGGAAATTGAGTGAAGAATATTAGAAATTCTTTGTACTATTTTTGCAACTTTCCTCTAAGTTTGAAATAATTCCTTTTTTTTAAAATGCAGAAAATTAGGGAGAAGAAATATGTTTTAAAACCCAATAACCTCAAGCCTCATTTCCAAAAAGCACCCAATCCTAGAGGCTGGTGTGCTGGCCCCTTCCAGCCCCAGCCCCTCCCGCACCCCCATGCTCCTGCCCCCCTTCCTTTCAGCGGTGTGTCCCCCTCAGACAGGGAGTGCGGGGCCAGGAGGGCGCCCACTCCAACCCGCATCCAGATGTGTCTCCACTCTGGGGCCAGCGCCTGGACATCCACAGCCAGGGAGGCGGCGCCCACTGCCAGGTGCTCAGTCTGCTAGGACAGGGGCTGAGAGTCCCGGAGCCTAGCACTCATGTGCTGCCGGCACCCCCTGATGACTTTCCTTCTTCTCTTCTCTTCTCTTCTCTTCTCTTCTCTTCTCTTCTCATCTGGAAAATGGGTAGAAGAATCCACTGTGCAAAGCCATGAAGAGGGTTTTCTTTTTTTTAAGCATGTTTTATTGATTTTTTACAGATTGGAAAGGAGAGGGAGAGAGAGTTAGAAACATTGATGAGAGAGAAACATTGTTCAGCTGCCTCCTGCACACCCCCTACTGGGGATGTGCCCGCAACCAAGATACATGCCCTTGACCGGAATAGAACCTGGGACCCTTCAGTTCATAGGCTGACGCTCTATCCACTGAGCCACACCGGTTAGGGCTGAAGAGGGTTTTCTTAAGAGCAGGGGGAGAAAGCACCTAGTGGGGGCCTAAAACACAGTAGGCCCTCAGAAACAGCAGTTCCCTTCTTTCCTTTGTAACAGCCTCATGTGATGAGCTGTGGTGCTGACAGCACCCGGAGTCCCTTCCCCTCATGGATGGAGGGCTGCCCCCCTGGCTGCCGGAGAGTGCCTGCAAGGATTGCCTCCTTCAAGGCCACAGCCCCCTGAGGTGGCAGCCTCGGCCGCTGACCAGCAGGGGCTAACGGTCTGGCCGCCTCAGCCATGTGCAGGCAACTCTGAGCCGGGGTCCAGCTGCGAGCCCCCTGCGGGGGGGGCGGTGAGGCCATCTCAGGCAGCGGGCAGCCCAGCTCCTCCACCCGCCCCTGCCCCCTGCGCTCCCCTCCTATTGACCTTCAGAGCATTCTATAAAATGTCCTGCACACTAACCACTGGCCAGAGTCTGCTTCCTGGGGAACCCAGGCCCCCCCAAATCCAAATCTAAATTTACAAACAAAGAACATCTAGGGAGCCTTTGCGGTATCACAGCCAGATGTACTCTCCCGGAAGCAGCTCAGGCAGGCGTTCCTCAAACCGCGAATCCACTGGCACGCGTAAGCCAGCCCCTAACTGAGGGCGCCCTTTGGCCTCGGCGGGGGGCGGGGAGGGTAAGGGGCTCTGCTCCCCCCACTGTGAGGCCTCGCCTTTCTGTGCAGCTTTCAGCCTGAGGCGTGGATGGGGAGGGCGAGAGAGAACCAACCCCCCCTGCGTGATGAGTGGAGAGGAGGTGGCGATGGGGGGGGGTGGGGGGAGTGTCTGCAGGGCACTAGGAGCTGAGCCCTGACCCTTAGGAGAATCTGCTGGAAAGGCGGTGCCTAAAGAGGGTCTCCGGACCCTCAGAACCTGCCCCTCCTGCCCCTCCACCTGGTATCCCTCTGGAGGGTCTTTCCTTTGCAAATGGAACCCACACACCACATGCTGAAGAGGGCACAACGCTGACACACAGCTCGGTGCCTTCTCACAGAGCAGGCTCTTTAAGGCCCCTCAGGGCGGAAAGGGAAGCACTTCCTTTTAATATTTCTTCCCCCCTCCCCAATCCTGTCCCTAACTGCCTTAGCTGCTTCTAAATCCCCCCCCCCCAGTTAGGAGTCCCTAACTGCTGTTGGGGAAAAGGGACCACAACCCACTCTGACTACGTACTTCCGGCTGAAAAGGGGAGTCGTTGATGGCAACAATCATTAGGGCTCTCTCGGAGGTGGGTGATCGGGGCCTGGAAGGTGGGAGCTGCCATTCGGGATTCTATTTCCATGACCGTCTGTAGCTTGATTGCCTCTTCCTGGTAGAAACAAAACTTATGAGTAAAGGCATAAGTTTGCTTATGCTTAAAAAGGCGAGGTCCAAAGGCAGTAGTAGGTGGAGACAAAAAGGGGAAAAGCCTGACCACAGAAGTTCTTGAACTGAAATAAGAAGGGCAGCAGCCAGCGGGCCCTGTCCTGCCCATGCTTCCGCTGGTCACTGGGCCTGATGTTCTTTTTTATGAGAGTAAGATTTTCCTCTACTTGTGAGGATGTGCTGATCCACATGGAGCAGGTTTCCTTGTTCGGGGCACATGCCCCTCCTACTTCTGCTGCCAGACTGTCTGGGGCCGGTAGATTCTGAAGGACCGGGGACCCCAGAGAGTTTAGTGATTCTTGCTGAGCCTCTATTGCCCCCGCCGTGCGTGGCCTTCCAGGACGGTGGACTCCGATGGTGAGGTTGGGAATAGACCTCTCCAGCAGGGGATTCCAGTGAACCAGAGACCTGGTGGGATGGGGTGACCGATACCCTGCCTCTGGAGCATCCTCCCCAGTCCCACTCCTCCAACCCTGGGTGAGGCTACTATGCTTCTCTCTCTCCTTGGATGGGTTGCTAATGGCTGTTCAAGAAAAGATCCCAAAGTGGCCAAGCTGCCTGATGAAGCCCTCTCTGAGCTGCTATGGAATGTCTCAGGCGGGACAGCAGCTACTGTTGTGCACAGCCCTCTCCGTTCTCTCGGGAGAACAAAATAAGGAGCTTCCTCAGAGGACTGGAACCCAGTGTCCACAGGGACGCCCATCTGCCACACCTGGTAGGTAGGGAGGTCAGGGGGGATACGTACAATGGGCCTGTTACACTCTGCGGAACGGAGCCAGGTAGAGAGGATTTACCATACAGAGGACGTTTCTAAAGATCTTGGAGAGAGTGTTACCTGACCTCGTTAAACCCTTCTTGGAGTTACGAGGGTGGGGTGCTGTTTCTGATGTGGGAAGGAGGCTGAATCCCTGAGGTGCATCCGGGCTGGCCGACCCAACTGCCCTGCCAACTCTCCCTTGGGTGGCCCATACCTCTGCGTCAATCGTGGTCTCCACCAGGGGGAGGCAGAGAGCTCGTTCTGGCACCACACGGAGGGCAGTGCCCAAGTGGGCCAAGATGTCTCGCTCTAGTAGAGTCAGGCTTTCTGGCATGATGAGAAAGAGAAAACGCGTGGTCCCAGTCACAACTGAAAGGCTGTGACATTGCCCAGTGACGGGCTTCCCAGATGCGCCTCTGGTCACTATGGGAGGCAGGCGGCTGCGTGGGAGAAGAGGATGGAGAAGGTGGCTCCCAAGGCGAGGAGGAAACTGATTGCCTTGCCCTGGACAGTCAGGGTTCCCCAGGCCATCTGAATGGGTCCAAATTCACCTCCTTCCGTGACCTGGAGGGACTGAGGGGAGAGGGCCCAGTCTACTCCTGCCTTGCTTGCCTCAGGGGTAGATTTCCTTCTAGACCACATGTGTCAAACACAAGGCCCGCGGGCCAAATCCGTCCCGCCAGGCCTTGCAATGTGGCCCGCACCGTGCTGTCATCACTGCACTCCGCTGCGTTTCCCTCACAATGACAGTTTATGACTGTTCAGCAAACCATTCGGCCCGCGATTTAGGCTGGATTTTAGATTTTGGCCCCTTCTCTGATTGAGTTTGACACCCCTATTCTAGACCGAGAGGACTAGAAACTCAGGGCAGCCTGTGGAGAACTTAGATCTGCTCCTTCTCTGTGAAGGGGTGCGCCTCAGAGGCCCCCCCCTCCGTTAAAGCTCCCAAAGGAGGGGCTAAGTCTGCCTTGTCGGCACAGAATCCGATCATCTCTTAAAATGAAGAAAGGAACTTCTGACACTTTCCTTCCCTCTACGAAAAAGACCTCATTGTACGATGGTATTATAACTAATTCTTCCCTCTGGGCCATGACTCTCCGTCTGCTAGCTTGCCTTGTGGCCAAACCTGAGTTAAACAGGTCAGGTGCTTTTTCTTCAGGGTCTAATGGGGCTGGGCCCGAGGTGAGTCCAGAGGAGGGAACCTGCTGCTCGTGCACAGCCAGGCACCTGCAGGAGGGGCTCCAGCGTCACCGGATCAGCTGAGCCGGTCCGGGTCCAGGGAACGCGGACCCCCCCGCCTCCCGCTTTCAGACAAGATGAGGGTAGACAGAGGAAGAGGAAAACAGGTTCACACCCGGCCCAGCATTCTCCTGGATGAGGAGTGATTAGACTGGTCATCTCCCGGGAAACCCGTCCCCCAAGTCTAAGTCCGCAGTTGAGAGCTGGTTGCTTTTAATTGGCAGACAGGGTCCGGTATTAGGCCTCCAGCATAAAGCAAAAGAGCAAAGTGAAATGTCCATTTCACTTACCACTCTGTAGAAGAATATCGGTGGAACCTCCAAAGATACCAATTTTCTGTTCAGGTCCAAGTTTGTTGTCTCTCAAAACTCAGAGGAAGAGTTCATGGACAAAGAGATGAGTGAAAGCAAAGTTTTCTTACAGAAAAGCCCCCTGCTGCAGGGCGGGGACCCAGGTGGGTAGCCACGGAAGCTTCTTTGTCTAGGGGCTAATGTGTGCCCAGCTAACTTCCCATGGGTTTGTTGGAAAAATTTGGTCCTAGCAACATCCAACATTTTAAACTCCAGGGTTCCCCCTCACTTCCCCCTCCCTGTGTGTCCAGCCTGTGACCGGGGCCCTTTGTTCTTGAGGTTTTACATAGGACAGCGTGTGGCTGGCGGACTGGTCCCGCTCACACCTGCGCGGGCGGTTCAGCTGCGTTTCCCTTTTATGTCCCCACCGCAGCAGCTGAGAGCTAGCTGTCCCTGGCTCCTAGCTGCTTCTACCTCCTCAGTCTTGCCCATGGATGAAGATGTTCCTGACTTAGGGGAATGACATTCACACTCGGTCCCTAATGTCCCTCTCGGACCCCAAAGGGGATGGGCTGGAGAAGAGGTAACTTTCCTTAAACGGGAGACAAGCCACACGGGCCCCGGACGGTGAGCTCGAACCTCGGGGGCAGCGTTTCTACCTGCCGCCTCGCTCACTGGCAGCGCACAGCTAATCAGGCCACGGCCCGGAGCGCAGGCGGTCCCCATGGGGAGGTGGTGGGAAAGGTGGAAGCTGACTGTGTAGCCAGAAGCGCACATTCATGGTGTCGGCATACAATTTCAGGTGGAGCCGGAGCCAGCATCTTCACACAGGCGAGTCAGCGTTCTCAAGCCTGGGGTTTTCCTTGGGGAACGAAGAGAATGTGGGGTACAGTGGCCATGTTCACCGAGCCTCAGCCTGGCCACAGTGTGTGCCTCGGTGAGTACTCTCCCAACCCCAAGGGTCCTATCACCCCTCAATGGGGCTGAGAGGGGGGAGAGGGGGAGGGGAGCACACAGCCATATCCACGTGTGTCAGCCGCCATCCCCTGGGCAGGAGCACCCGTCACCTAGGGGCCCCTGTGATGGCCAATGGCCGGACCCACTGTCTCTGCCACCCCAGCTCCTTTCAGCACCCCTGGATCTGGAAGGCAGCCACCCGGTCCAGCACCACCTCCACCCCCGGCCAGTGCAGCCCCTCAGCAGCCCCTCCAGGCGCGGCCCCCCCGACGCTGGAGAGGGAAGGGCCTAGGCTTGAGGCAGAGCCTTGCTGAGGACGTGGGCACCAGGTCCCTCTCAGCCTGGTTGGGCCCCGGTCACCAGGGTCTCCCATGTTGCTTCTTTTCTGGGGGCCCCCGTTTCCCCAGCAAAAGCACTGAGAGGAGCTCAGCGTTGTCATGCCCTGCAGCCCGCCCCCTGCCCTCACAGTCCTGGGTGTCCTTAGAGTCCTCTCAAACTCCGTGGGCTCCTCCCACACCACCCGGTCCCTCAGCGGGGCCCTGGCTGTGCACTGCCAAGTCTTGCTCCCTGTATTTATTTATTTATTTATTATATCTATCTTTACTGATTTCAGACAGGGAGAGGGAGAGAGAAACAACAATGCTGACAGAGAATCATTGGTTGCCTCCTGCATGCCCCAACCTGGGGATCGAGCCCGCAACTTGGGCATGTGCCCTTGACTGGAATCAAACCTGGAACCCTTCAATGTGAAGACCGACACTCTATCCAACTGAGCCAAACCAGCAGGGCGTATTGCTCTCTTAAACCAAGCATTTTGGGGATGCCTGGCAGGGCGATGCCCAGGGTTCTTGCAGGGTCGGCTCCAGGACTGTGTTACGGGCTCCAGCTGGAGCCTGGTCCCTGCCCCTGCCAGGTCCCACTGGAGCAGTGCCCCCCACGGCTCCTCCCCCACCTTCGGGCCAGAGACTCCGGACTGAAACAGCCTCGCCCAGCCTGCCACCCCAGGCCCTGCCTGTTTTGTACACAAACACCCCACTGGGGGCACTGGGAACCTGAGCTGAGCTTGTCTTTCCAACAACAGTGCCCTTTCTTTCTTAAAGGCACCAGGGCACATTCGGGTGCGAGAGGCCATGGCAGCCATTGGAGGGGTCTGGAGGAGGGGCTACAGTCATTCTCTTAACTCTGGTGTCTCCCCACTACCTGCACTGAGGGGCCCTAATATTAGCCCACTTTTGACCTCCGCCCCTTTTTCTTTTTACCTGTGTCTCTATTAAGAGAGGTTTGAGTAGTGATTTAGTGCACAGTCCTGAGCAGAACATCTAGGCTCAAATCCTGTCGTGGGCAAGTTGATGCACCCCCCTGGCCTCTGCCTCCAGCGTCCTAAAACAGGGTTATGACGGGGCTTAGGCAGGGCTGCCCGGAGCACTGGTGTCTGCAGACCCCAGACAGAGCCCGGCCCAGGCTGGCAGCATGTAGGCTGGCCACTTCTTTTTCCATTCACCTGGTGGGTTTTTAAATTTTATTTAGTAAATGTTATGGTGGCAGCAAATGCTGCGCCTACTGCATTTCCCAACTGAAACGTGGGTTCAGGGTACAGATTTCTTCTCGTGGGCTCTTATCTGACAAAGATGAAGAAGAAATTTGTGGATTAACTTTTCTTTAATAAAAATGTAGAAGTTTATTGAAAGCATATACAAACTCCATCTGGGCAGAGGTGTTCCCAAAGGGGACCCCCTGGGGAGGGGCCCCCAGAAGGGGAAAGCCTGCTCGCTCACTTTCTCTAACGGGAAAAAGAGAAAATCCTGCCTCGTGTCCCTCTGTGTCCGGTTACATATGCTGCAGCTGTTTGAACCTGACCCCTTCTAATTGGTCCTTTCATTAATCTAGGACCCCCGTGCTTTCCTCATTGGTTATTTTGTTACAAAGTATCAGTTTCAAAGGCCAAAGTAGTGCCCCTTCTTTCTCTCCCCTTATCTTGCAATAGTCCTCGATTCTCTGTGAAAATGTTTCCTTCTTTCCATTATCTATGACTTTTTGAAGAATAGTAACCTCCATCGTGGGTAAAAACTGCTGTTTAAAATTTCAAACCTGCTATTCTGGCTTCTGTAAATGTTTGCTTGCTTAAATAATAGGGGAAAATAAGACTCCTCCCATTCCAGAGAGGCCATAAACTATGCCCCAGACAGAGTTCTCAGTGCTGGCGCCAGGCCAGGCCTTGAGATATGGCCTCATGGCCCTATCCCAGCACACAGAACGTTCTCAGAAGTCTTGTTCCAAATTTGGAAAGCAGAGCTGAAAAACATATAAATAGGAAAGACTTCCACCAAATTGAACCCCAGATTTTGAGAAGCAAGAGTTCCCCTGGGCCTGTTAGCGCTAGTGAAATGAAAAGGACTCTAAGTAAATTTGGCTTATTGATTAAGGCATCTTCTGATTTACAATATAACATTTTCTTGATCCTCTGTGAAAGTATTAACATAAAAACATTCAAACCTGTAAAGAATTTTTGTGAGTTTATTTGAGCCAAATTGTTGACAATTGCCAGGAAGCAGAATGTCAACAG
Organism: Pipistrellus kuhlii; assembly: GCF_014108245.1. Taxonomy (NCBI): domain Eukaryota; kingdom Metazoa; phylum Chordata; class Mammalia; order Chiroptera; family Vespertilionidae; genus Pipistrellus; species Pipistrellus kuhlii. The sequence continues at coordinate 75,988,394 of NW_023425573.1, forward strand.
ATTGGGATAATGCTCCAGAGAATGGCAGTTTGTTTGTTTGTTTGTTTTTTACCTATTTTTGTACATTACAACCAAAGGGGGAGACATAGGTGGGTTACAGGAAATCCGTTGCTGATAGATTTGCCCTGCTGTCGCCCCTTCTCCCCTCCCCCGCTCAGAGCACCAGGGCACGGTCCTTGGAGTCCATGGCAGTCGTGGGAGCTGGCAGACCCCGGGCAGATGCCCAGCTCTGCCCCACGGCCAGCTGTGCCTGGAACAGGCCGCCCAGCCCCTGAGCCTCCGCCTCGGCCTCCGATGGGCAATGAGGAGCCCAACGCCGGCTTCCACTGCGCCTCACGCCCCGGGTGAGACTGTGAACGCGGGGAGGAAACGTCTTCCTCTAACTGTGCTCACTGCCAGGGCCAGAGAGCTAACCTGCCAGCAGCCCCGCAGGAGGAAAGACAGCTTTAGTCACCTGTGCGAGGCAGCTCAAGAGCAGTGCGGCTCCGGGGGAGGGGGTCCGGACTGGGGGCTTCACAGTACGCGCCCTCTTAACGGGGGAGGAGGGGGAAGCGGCCTGCAAAACAGGACGCTTAGGGGAGACCAGCAGCCCCTCGGGGAGCAGACAGAGATGTTTGTTCGCGACTTCTTGTCCTGATGTCCCTTCTTGATGACTGGTGACCGGAGTCCATCCCCCTGGTTGTGAAACCACAGGGCTGAGCCTTAATGACTGAGTTCTGGGAGGCTCTGCTTTCAGGCAGATAAGAGTTCAAAACAAAACACTCCTCTTGGTGGAATATTTCATGGTAGAATATTCTGGGCCTCTTAGGAAGGCACATTGTGGGTACCTGACAGGCCGGGCACAGGGAGCCGTCCCAGGCCCTCCCCCATGCTAAGTCGTTTCTCCCAATCCCCACTCCGGTGGGAACTCCGATTCACCCGCCCCCTGCAGCCCTTCTTGGTGCTGGAAGCTAATAACTCACCCATTAAGGCACACCAGCTGGGTGCCGCCCGAATGGGTTCTTTCCTGAGGACCTTCGGCTCCCAGCCCCTCATCTGCTAACCACCATGTTGCTGTCGCTTATTCACTCAACAAACACTCCTGGGAGCTTCTGGGGCCATGGGCTGCACTCAGAGTGTCAGTGATCAGACGGACCAGCCTCCATTCTCCAGCTCTGCCCAGTTCGAGAGGCAGACAGACAGACAGACAGACAGTTCAGCTTACGCACAGGGCTGACAGGCTCTGTGATTTGCTGGAGGCAAGAAAGAGCTGGGTCCACAGAAGGAAGGAGGCAGGGAGGAAGGGAGGGAGGGAGGAAGTTGGCTGGTCTCTGTTCTCCTCTCACTCTGACATGTTGGGCCAGCCCCTACTCCCCCTCCATCTCCGCCTTTCAGAGGACCAGGCATTCCAATGGCTCCTCCTGCCCAATGACCTCTCTCCAGAGAACTCCTTCCCCTTGTAATTGAGTTTAAATATTGATGGCTGATCAAGGCAGGTTAATGGTCAACCCAGCAGAGCTCTGAAGCTCCTCCCAGCCTTGGGGGGGGGGGGGGGGTTTGCTGAGGGAGGGCACAGCCTTCCTGGGACATTGTGTTCACCTGGGGCTTGGGCGGGGGCTGTCTGGGCCTGGTGCTGCCCCTGGCAGACCCAAGAACCCTCTTGAAACGGAGTCTCGGTGCCTGTGCCCGTCTGTGCCTGGGCACGGGAGCCCCAGCATCTGTTTCCCAAAGCAAGGGCGGGGGGGGGGGGGGCAGGCCTTGGGGGGTCACTCCGCTCCGCCAGGGAAGGACACGGAACCAGGTCTCTAGTGGCTGCACTCAGAGGGAGGCCAGCCCACACTCCTCTCCTCCCTCCTGACTGCGGGCCCTCAGCTGATCCATGGGCTGCAGAGGTTGGGTCCTTGTGAGTTAGCTCCCAGGGGCCATCTTGTCTGACACCCTCCCAGCCTGCAGGATGAGGCCAGACAGCTCCGCCCCCACTTGGGAGGAGTGCCCAGTGTGGCTGCCGGGCTGGCAGTGAGGGGGACAGCGGTGGCCCCCACGCCTGCTCCCAGGAAGCCCCTCGTCTCCCCAGGGGCCGTAAACAGCTCCCCCTAGAGGAGGAAAAGGGAGTTCCCACAGCTGTGGCCCGCTCCTCGGGGCGCCGAGGCCGGACGGTGGCTCTTGGCAGGGCTACCAGGCTACCCCTCGTGTGACCCACACCCCGGGCGCCGACGGCTCGGCCCTGGCTTGCTGCCCGCAGGGCCCCGCTACCCGTGAGGCACAGCATCCTGGCACAGGCATGGCGAGCGGTGGGTGAGGCACAGGAGGGAAGCGCCTGGGCCAGGCGCCGAATGGGAGCCGGAGTGTGGACAAGGCACAGGCACCCTCTAGCCCCGGGTTCTCCAAGTGCGGCCCTACACCCGCGGCATCAGCACCTGCTGGAACTTTCTAGAAATATAAATGCTCAGTCCCCAGCTCAGACCTACTGAGTCAGAAACTCTTGAACAAGCCCTTGAGGAGGTCCGGGTGCAGTGTGAGGCCACCCACCCCACTGCCTGATGGGGCATCGTGTGGACTTCCTGCCGGGAGCATCCTGCCGGCTTACCTTGCGCAGTGGCCGTGCCTGCCTCCGGGGCTCACCGGGCAGCCCTCCGGGGACTGAGACTGCTCGGGCCCTGCTGGGGGCCTGCCCACCAGGCCCTGTGCTCTGGGTGCACCTTTGGGCCGAGAGGTCCCTCTGGGCAGAGGCCGCACAGGGGGTGGGCAGCCAGCAGCCCAGCCCCTGGGGAAGGCGGCAGAGGCAGCACGGCTCTGGGGCCTCAACCAGCTCCCTTTTGGACCCAGTGCCGTCTTGTCCCTTTTTAGCTTAAGGACCTCCAATGCTGTTTCCCACTGCCCTAGAGGGCAAATGCAAACCTCCTGCCTGCCATGGTCTGAGACGCTGTGTCAGTGTGGTCAAACTGCAGGGCAGGCACCACTTGCTGCTGGGCCAATAAGTCAGCTTGGCAGGACAGGACCTGCATCTCTCGAGGGATGTCCGACTGCCTATTTAGGCCCAATCCTAAAGGACACATGAGGCAAAGTTGTTGCCAAGCTCGTTGCTGCTGCACACACAGTGCCCTCAGAGCCCAGCTAAGCTCACCCCTACACACACACGCTCCCTTCAGAGCCCAGCCAACCTCACCCCTGCACACACACACACACTCTGCCCTCAGAGCCCAGCCAAGCTCCCGCTGCACACACACTCTGCCCTCAGAGCCCAGCCAAGCTCCCGCTGCACACACACTGCCCTCAGAGCCCAGCCAAGCTTCCGCTGCACACACACTCTGCCCTCAGAGCCCAGCCAAGCTCCCGCTGCACACGCACACTGCCTTGGCAGCCTCACAGTAGCAAGGCAGATGGCACTCCACCTCACAGGAGAGAAGACTGCGGTGGGAGGTTAGTTCGCTCTAAACCCATTGGGGCCAGGATTCCAACCTAAGCCCTGGTGCCTCGCCCTGTGCACTCCCTCTGCTCCTCTCATGGGCCCACGGTGAGCGGAGGGGACTTCTCCAGAGTACTGTGGAAGGGGATCCCTCAGGCTCGTGAGGACGGGAAAACATGGCGGGAGCCCTGGGGACAGACACTTGGGGAAAGTATGGTCTGGGAGGAGGTTCCTGAGCAGAGCCGAGGCCCACCGTCCCCAGGAGAACACACCGGGGTTAGGGAGGCCGCGGGCGGCTGGTGAGACTGCAGCCTCTGCCTTACAGGAGGACAAGGCCAGGGGTGCGGCACTGCCCATGTGCCCACCACGGGTTCAACCCAGGACCAAGCTTCCAAGACCGGAGGACTCCCCTAAGAATGGCCACCATCGGAGAGACAGCCAGCCAGACCGAGTCTTGGCAAGGAGGCGGAGAAACCGAACACTTGTGCACTGGTGGGAATGTGAACGGGGCAGCCGCTGTGGGAACAGCATCTGACCCAGCAACCCCTCCCCGCTCTGGGTTGTACACCCAAGAGAAGGCAGAGACCCCACAGAGATTTGTGGACCACGCTCACAGCAGCATCATTCACAGAAGCCAAGAGAAGAAGCAACCCAAGTGTTGGTGAGCGAATTGATGGAATGTAGTGTAGAGATAATGGAGTATCGGTCAGCCTTGGAAAAGCGAGGACAGTCTGACATGTGCATCAGCACGGGTGACCCTGAAGACGTTACGCTAAGTGAGAGGCGTCACGGAAGGACAAACGCTGTGATGCCACACTCACAGGACAGTGGGTGGCGGCTGGGGCTGCGCGAGGGAGCGTTAGGGCTGCATGGGGACAGGGCTCCGGTGGGAAGGTGAGTTCTGAGGATGGATGGTGGTGGTGGACAATGTGCATGAACTTGACATGCCTACAAATGGCCACGATGGTAAACAGCACACTGTATGTATTTAACTTTTTTTAAATTTAAATAAAAAACCTGAGGTCAGGAGATTTGAGCCAGTTTCTTACAAATGATTTTATTAGTGCTCTGACCGAGCACAGACCCCACATTCGGGCTTCTCACCGCACGATGGGACAGTGACAGGCGACACGGGCTGTATTCCAGGCACAAAAGCAACACGGCCATGTGACAACTTGTCTTGATGCCACCTCTCTCCACGACCACCACTCCCGCCCGGCCCTCCCAGGGCCTCCACCCCAAGAGACTCCCACCACCTTTAGGAAAGTCACCCCCCTGGAAAAAGTGGGCGGTTGCATCTTAAGAAAGACATCACTTTAAATACAGGACATCAGAGAACACAGCCGAGGCCACTCGGCTGAATGCTTCTCTCGCTTCAGAGATTAAAACAAAGTACTTTTTATTGTTTAAGAAAAGTCCTAATTTCTGGATTTTCTTTAAAATAATCCAGTGGGGATAGACAGTAATGAAAGTCTAGCTCAGTGGTTAGCAAACTTTTTCTGTAAACGTGTTTATCCAGCCAGGGGAGGGCGCAAAACAACCCCTTCTCCTCCGCCTGAACAAGCCCTGCGTCCCTCACCAGGGGTCTCCCCACCAGGAGCCCCAGGCCCAGGCACACCCTCTGGGTGCAGGATCTGACTCCAGCTGCTCCTCCTGGCGGCCACCAGCAGCTGCAGGAGCCTGGGCTCCTCTCTTTCTCTCTTGATCTCCTACCCTGGAAAACCTCCCCTGGGCCTCCAGCTCTGCGGGGAGGACCAAGCGAAAGGATGGCGAAAGCACCAGCACAGAACCCAGCCACAGAGCCGTCAGCTCCGCCGCTGCTCCTGCTGTGGGTGCCAGCTGCCAAGAGGGGAGGAGCGCCCAGGGCATCGCCCAGCCGAGAGTGGGACAGCAGCTCGTGGGAGTCGCCGGTGAGGCTGGCATTTGGCTCCTCCAGCTTCCCCAAGGGCAGAGCGGGAACCGGTCCAGGAGCCCCTTCAGGAGGGTGAGGGCAGATGGGAAGCAGCCCCTCTCTGTCACCAGGAGGCCGCCGCCACCAGTGGTTCCCTTTGTGGGAGGAACAGCGGGACGTGTGAGGAGGCATCATGGTTCCGGGGAAGCCAGAGGTCCATGGTCCCCAAGATGCCAGCTGGAAGTGAAGGGCGGCTGCTGCTCCGTGAACAGGGAGGTTCCAGAGCCCTCAGTCAGGAGGCACCACCCAGCGTGCCTGGCGAATGGCTAACACCAGCACAGAACCCTTCCCATCCAGGCCTCCCACCCCCGCTGGCACTTGGACTGGGATGCAAAGACAGGCCAGGCCTGCAGGACCGGCCAGCCTGCAGGCAGAGGGGGGAAAGGGCTGGGACCCACGCGGGCGAGGCCTCGCGGCCACAGCAGTGCACCCCACGCAGGGAGTCCCGAGGCCACTCAGCTGAATGCTTCTCTCGCTTCAGAGATTAAAACAAAGTGCTTTTTGTTGTTTAAGGAAAGTCCTAATTTCTGGATTTTCTTTAAAATAATCCAGTGGGGATAGACAGTAATGAAAGTCTAGCTCAGTGGTTAGCAAATTTTTTCTGTAAAGGATTAGACGGTTAATATTTTCAGCTTTAAGGGCCAAGAAACATATCAATATTATGTCAGCATAATATATGCATAGCCCATAGACAGACAATAGGGTGGTGAAGGCCCGGGCAGAGGGGGCAGGTGGGCTGAGGGGGCCAATGGGGGAATAAGGGGACATACGTAATACTTTCAACAATAAAGAACTATTAAAAAATTACGTAAAAAATTACGGTTTGGCTCAGTGGATAGAGTGTCTGCCTGCAGACTGAAGGGTCCCGGGTTCAATTCCGGTCAAGGGCATGTACCTTGGTTGCGGGCACATCCCCAGCAGGAAGTGTGCAAGAGGTGTGAGAGAGAATCATCGACGTTTCTAACTCTCTATCCCTCTCCCTTCCTCTCTGTAAAAAATCAATAAAATATATATTTTTAAAAAATTACGTAAAACAAAAAAATATTAGGTCAGCATAAAAGAAAGTGAATTCCACATTTTTTAAATGGAATTCAAATTTAATAATGGAATACTTTGTGTAATAGAAGTCTACCAATGAGAAGAATGGAATTTTTGAACGGGTGCAAGATAATATTTCACTTAATTGGGCTTGAAGAGAGCTCCGGATCCTCCAGTAGCTCACTCCTTGGGTTGGGGCGCAGCAGGCCAGCTCCTGAAGAGTGGGCGCCCGGGACCGACCTCCTGAAGGGGGGCTCCGGGTCAGTGCTGTGCTGTGGTGAGTGAGGCTGTTTCCTCCTGGATGAAGGTTTGAAAGCTTTTCCACCACAAAAGGCTTCTTGGTCCCAGGAGGCTCCCTGCAGCCCAGCCCCTGGGCTCCGAGGACGAAGGGTGAGGACAGCTCCCACAGCCCCTTCGGAGAGGGGCTCCCACGGCCCCTTTGGGGGCTCCCACAGCCCCTTCGGAGAGGGGCTCCCACGGCCCCTTTGGGGGCTCCCACGGCCCCTTCGGAGGAGGGGCTCCCACGGCCCCTTTGGGGGCTCCCACGGCCCCTTCGGAGGAGGGGCTCCCACGGCCCCGTTTGACTGCAGAACGGCAGGATGGTCAGGCAGTGACCCCTCCTGCTCACGCCGTCGGCACCCTCACTGAGCAGCCAATGCACCTCGGAGCTGCTCCTGGGGGCACCCCTCGAGGCCTCCACATGGCATAGGTGGGGGCAGGCCCAGCCCCGAGTCACTGGCAGGAGAGCCACACTCAGAGCTACTGCCTTCCTCCTCCTGGCGCCCGCCTCACCCAGGGGCCTGGGCACCCCGGGGGGGACCTCACCAGCACTTCACTGCCCCCGCCCCCGAGGGCATCGCGGCAACACCCACATCTCCAGGCCAGGGTCGTCTCAGAGGCCCCCTGCCCTCTGGGCACCGGGTAAGGGACGGGGCTGGAGGTGGTCAGAAAGGATGTAAAGCAGCAGCTGCCAGGACCTGACTCTCCACACCCAGAGCAGGAAACCGGGAGAACACGGACATGGGCAGCCGTGTGGACACAGGGCCTTGCTGTTGGGCCCTTTCACGGCACTGCCCCCTCCCCAGGAAAGCTGGACTGGGGTGTGGACTCCCCAGGTCAGGCAACTTTACCTTACCCAGCTTCAGCCAAACCAGGAATGCCACCTGGACATAAAGGGGATGGCAGCCACCAGCAGCCAAGCCGAGGGTCACTCACGCCCCACTCAGAGCAGGGAGAGCGATGCGCTGCCTGCAGAACCCTGGACTGGAGCTGCTGAGCAGCCAATCCGGTCCTGCTCGGGCTGCTTTATGTGCTGGAGGGTTCAGCCCACCTGTAAGCCACCCTGATTCTCAGAGGCACAACAGGGACCTATGCCTCCAAATTTAAGAAACCATTGCCCTCCCACCACCTGCTCACGGTGCGACTCTGAGGGAGGGAAATCGGGAAAGGCCCACTGCGCCTCCCGTCACCACGTGACTGAGCCCTCGTTTTAAGGGGTGCACAGAGAGACCCAGAGAGGCAAAGAGACTCATAGAAGGTGAGGGGGGCTGTCTTGGGGCCTAGGATCCCTGAGGTGGTCCCCTGTCCTTTCCACCTCTCTCCACCTCACCCTTCCCCTCTCGTCACCTCCTCGGAGACTCGTTCTTCCGCCCTCTGCTCCACTGACAGCAGCATGTTTCCCACCAGCTCGTTAATGATTTTCTGACCTTAGGTGACAGGCCGGCCCTGAAGCCACCTGACTGGACACTGTGACACACACTCAGCCAGCTCCAATCTCCCCCAGTGAAGCCCCAATCCTAGAGTGACAGCTCTTCCCCAGGGACCGCCTGGCGAGTCAGCAGGGCAATGTCGGCCCTCTGTGTAGGAGCCCAAGCCTGGACTTCAGGTTCCCCACCTCCTGCCTTTCCCAAGGGCACAAAGCCCCTCCCCTCAGCAAACCCTGCGCTCCCCTCCCAACGCCTCTGCGCCTTTAAGGTGCAGCCTGGGAAACAGCCTCACAAACAGGGACTTGCTCGGCCCTAAGAAACCACGGCCCAAGAATCAAGAGCACGGTCTGGGGTCCAGGTTCAAGTTAGTGGCCGGAGCGCACGAATCTTATCTCCCTGGAGGGTCACCTTTACGAAGGACTTGTACGCATGCAAATAAGCAAAGCAAGACGCTGTGGGGGAGGGTCTGAGGGCATGTGCCGGGGTGGGGGTAGGGAGGCTGGGGGAAGATCAATGGGGGGAAAAGGAGACATACATATACTATTTGTAATACTTTAAACAATAAAATAATTAAATTAAATTAAATTAAATTAAAACCTGCCCCTGCCGAGCAGGAGCCTCTGCCTGGGACACGTGGGGCCCTGGAGGCTCCGCCCGGGGGCCCAGGCTGGACTCGGAGCTCACAGGACAGAGCGCCCAAGCATTTTACTTAATAAAATAAAAACAATAGAACCGACAGCTTTAGCTCATCTGACTGATGGAAGGGACAAGCTGCTGAATTAGGCGACTAAAACGTCTGATGCCAAATCACCATGTGTTTTCTTTTTGGTATTTCTTATTTTCCACTTGTTTGTAAGCCACAAGATTTAACTATAACCATTAGGAGAACAGACAGCAGTGGGCATTTCCGATAATGAAAGATTCTACTAACAGCAAACTTAAGGTAACAGATCTTTATTAAGCCTCCTTTGGAATTCAGAGATAAAAACAGTAGCCTGCCATCCTTTAGGGTTAAAATTTAGCCTGCCATCGCGTGGCCTGGGTCAGAACACCACTTAGGCAGTGGCTGGCGCCACCTTGAATGGCTGGACGTCAGAAGACCAAAGGTTTAGTCTGGTTCCGTGTAACTTAGGCAAGTTATTCCACTTCTATGTGACTCAGTTTCCTCAACAACAAGAAAGACAGGCATTGACCTTCCCCGGGGAACAGTGTGTAATGTGAGAACAACGTGCTCCAAGAAAGATTGCAGAACATCAGAGTGACATGGCCCAGTGTTGTTGAGACAGGTAAAGAGGAGACAGCAGAAAGAGAACAAAAGCCAGTTGTAAAAGAGAAACGGTGAGCTTTCCAATGACAACCTCATATCCTTAAAAAAAAAAAAAAAAAAAAAATCAGGTGCTATCAGGCCTTTAGCAAGGTTGACATGGCAATGAATTCCCGGGAATTCTAGAAGTCTTTTCTACATCTGGTGCTGGGACAAATGGACAGCCACATGCAAAAGAACAAAGTTAGACTCCTACCCCACACCGTCCGTAGGCATTCCTCGGAGGTACTGCAATAATGCTGGCATCACAATAAAGCAAGTCCTAAGAGATTTGCTGGTGGAGGGTCTTGCCTTCAATTTGTAAAAAATGTAACATCTGTGAAGTGCACTAAAACTAGGTATACCTGCACAAAAACTAGCTCAAAATGAATCAAAGATCATGTGAAAGCTAAACTATAAGACTTCTTAGAAGAAAATATAAACATAAATCTTCTTGACCTTGGACTAGGCAATGGTTTCTTAAATTTGACAATAAAATAACACAAACAATAAAATAACAAATGGGCAGGCCCTGGCCGGGTAGTTCAGCTGTTAGAGCGTTGTCCTGATATGCCAAGGCTGCAGGTTCAGACCCCGATCAGGGCACATACAAGAAACAACCAATAAACGCATAAATAAGTGGAACAACAAATCAATGTTTCTCTCTCTCTCTCAAATCAATTTTTTTTAAAAGAAAAAATGGGTAGTATTGCATTTCATCAAACTGAAAGAACAAGAAAGTGAAGACAACCCACAGGATGGGAGAGAATTTTTCCAAATGATATATCTGATAAAGGACCTGTACCTAGAATATGGAAAGAACTCATATAACTCAATAACAAAAAGACAAACAAGTCAATTAAAAATGAGCTAAGGATAAACAATTCTCCAAAGAAGATATACAAATAGCCAATAAGTACATGAAAAAAAAAACAAAAACAAAAAAAAAAAAAACGCTCAACATCATTAGCCATCAGGGAAGTGAAATCAAAACCACAATGAGATCAGTTCACACCCACTAGGATGCTCTCATCAAAAAGTCAGACGACAGCAAGTGTGGAGAAAGCAGAACCCTCGCCCGCTGCCGATGGGAAAGCGCTGAGCTGCTCTGGAGAGCAGTCCAGCAGTTACTCAGAAAGCTAAACATAGTGACTCATCACCCAGCAACTCAACTCCGATGTGTACTCCCAAGAAAAATAAAGACGTGTATGTACATAAAAGTTGTAATAGAAGAATGTTTATAGCAGCATTTTTCATAATAGCCCAAAAGTAGAAACAACTCAAACGTCCATCAAGTGATAAATGGACAAACAAAAGGTAGTCTATCCATTGAATGAACTATGACTCAGCTATAAAAAGGACTGACGTACTGATACACGTTCAATAGGGATGACCCTAGAGAGCATTATGCTAAGTTGAAGACGCTAGTCACAAAAGACCACATATTGTCTGATTCCATCCATGTATAAAACGCCCCAAACAGGGAAGCTATGTCAAAAGTAGACTCGGGGTTGCCCAGGACCAGGGAGGCAGGAGAAAAGTGGGAAAGTGATTGCTAAAGGGTACAGGGTGGGGGATGAAAATGTTCTACAATTGATGGTCATTCTGTGAACTTACCAAAAACCATTTAGTTGTACACTCGAAGTGGGTAAACTGGATGGTAAGTGAACTATATCTCAGTAAAGCTGTTATTGGCTCCTTCTTCCCCCCAAAAAAGGAATAGGAACCAGGAATCTGTCTTTACGCTGTGGGAGTACCACCCTGATATCCCAACATAATCATTATGACATCCCACTCACTCTACGAAGCGCCCTGGTTTGTCTGATAAACGAATGTCATCACCCTGTCACTGTGATATCAAACGGATGTTATCTGGGCTTCAGTTTCCCCATCTGTAACCAGGCTCCCCGAGTTCTGACCCGCTCGGACCCTAACACTACATCCCAAAAGCTCTACTTCAGAAGCGGCAAATCCCTGCTCAGTTGGAACAGGCTCACCATGCTTTGGCAGATGAACCTAAATGAGCAGAGAGTGGAAGCCTTGGGCCAGTATTAATTCCTGTTTCCCAGGAAACAGAGGCAAGACAAAGAGGAATTCCTTATGTACCAGGTACTGATATTGAATTCCCTCCTATACCACTAAGAAAGGTGATCCAAGCACAGAAACTCGGGGGAAACGCTCCAACCACATCCCCTGCAAATGAAAACAGATCCACACTTCCTGGCGGGCCTCACGGACAACATCGGATCCTTAGGGAACTTGGCAGGCTTGGCAGCAGGTAGCTGAGTCTTCTCTAAATGGGATTTGGTGAGGCACCAAGAGGGCTAGGCATCGTGACAGTCAAGGTCATTGGATCACACAATGGGATGACTTCCTAGTCCTCCCTCCTTACCCATGACTACAGGAATAAAACTACACCAAAGGAACTCAAGAGGAGTTATTTTGTTCTCATCCCTTTTATGAGTATAAAAGGGATGAGAGTGAGCCTAAAACAGCCTTTCTGCCCACTCCCCACCTCCCAGGCCTAGGTCTGCGTGGCAGGTCCCACACGCGTACGTGGTGTCCACCACAGCTACGCAGAGGAGAGCCCACCGCTGGGCTTTGAAGTAGCAGATCCTCAGAAACAAGGTGAAGTGAAAGAAGGAGGCATGGAATAAACCCCACTCCCATCAACCCACCCGGGAACAGGACAGACAGCTGCTCACCAGGGTCATCGAGAACGGAAATCAGCACGAAGACAGATGATGGTGGCAAACCGCCCCCATCAAGGCAGTCCTGGCCCCGGAGCCAGTTACCAGAGAGGAAGGCGAAGGTTGGGCAGAGCTTTGTCTGGAGGCAGGGGGAGGTCGAAGGAACAAACACACTGGCACCAAGACAGCCCAGGAACTGGCCTCCAACTAGGAGAGCGAGGCATTCCGACCAGATGCCCCCTCACCGCTGTCGGCCTCTTTAGAGAGGCGGGTGTGGGGAGGACCAAGGAACCACTCAGAAGCTGGCGGCCAGGAGCAGGGAGAGAGGAGCCGGGGGATCTGCTTGCAGAGGTCTGCTGGCTGCCGGTGTGCGGCTTCCATAGACCGGCAAGGTCCCTTCTAGCCACAGCTGGTCAGGGAGCAGCAGCTTCCGATGGTGCAATTCCTACATCCAAGGGGGTCCACGGGGCTGGGCGGTGGAGGCAGCTGCCGTTGTGCTGCTCAGAGGCCACACTTCAGGATGATGTGGTAGCCATCACTGCTTTCCGCTGCAAGAGGGAAACACCGGGCATTCTTCAGGGAGAAAGGCATGGCGCCGGGGCATGGGGGAGGCACAGAATAGGGCACCATGGAAGCCCTATTGAATGTTGGCGAGACCAAAGCAGATATGCCCACACATGCCTTCCCTTCTGTCTGCATCGGGCCTTCCTACCTCAGCTCTGGGCCCAAGGACCAAAACACCCACATCCCAGGATGCTCTGCTCACACAGCTCCTCAGGTGAATGGCCCAGGCCCGTCAGTGCAGCATCATTCTGACCGACCCCACACTCTCACTGCCTTCCTTCTCCTGGCCCATGAGTTCCATGCTCCTTCCTCAGGAGGGCCCTTCATACCCCCCACACACACCCGCCCGCCCAGGGCCCCAACCCACCAGGCCCAGCTGCTGTACCCCATGCTCACTTTTCCTAGAGCCTGTGGTTCACAAAAACTCAAACGCATCTTCTGTGCACCTGACACTGAGTCTGTGGAGAAGACACCGCCTGGCCAGGACTTCCCTTTCAGAAGTGACTCTGGGCCAGCCTCACTGACCCGCACCCACCAGGCCAGGCTTCACGGGGAGTCCGTGCTTCTCCTCCCCCAGGACGTTCCAGGAACATCCCCTGGAGGGGAGTGTGTGCAGGCACCCCCTCTCTCAGCATGTTACCCTGGGGGTGCAGCCATCATACTTCAACTCAGCAAAACAGCTGGCAGGGGCTTTACCTTTTAAGGTGCTGAGGACAAAACAGGATTCATCCTGGAAATTCTGCACCATCTGAAAGGCAAGAGCGAGACCATGTCCCTTCAACCATGGGCTCACGTAAGAAAGCCCCAGGGGTAGGAGCCCAGAGCCTGGACTACGTTTCTGTTCGCTTTTGTTTTGCTTTTCCCAGTTACTGGGTCTTCCAGTCCCCATCACAGATACAATACATGAGCCTGTACATATATAGTAACAAAAGATAAAAATAAAAAATTAAAAAAATAGCATGCTTTAAAATCCTGGGTAATTAGCAGGTTCTGATTGTGAGTTCAAGTTACAGGAGTGGGAAACAAGCAGTAGGTTTACAGTTTTGAGTACGTGAAACACATCTATAATAATAAAGAGTAATATGCTAATGAGACCAAACATCTTGTAGACAATCTTTCCCGATGAAGCAGGGCCAGAAGGGGGAAGGAAGGCCTACTCTTGCACTAATTTTCATGCATCGGCCCTCTAGTCCTATATAATAAAAGCCTAATATGCTAAGAGTCCAGTCATCTGGCCATCCAGTCAAAGCGGAATATGCTAATGACATGCTAAGGATGCTCAACTGCTCGCTATGACATGCACTGACACCGGTACTCTGACCGGTAGGTTAGCTTGATGTTGAGGTCCGGCTGATCGGGACTGAGTAAGGCAGGCTGGACACGTCCTGGAGCCTGCCCCCCACCCTGCATACCTCCCCGGCCCCAATCATGCACCAGCTTCTAATAGTTAATAAAGCTACTGTAATAATCATAACCTGCATGTCTTTTTCCATAATGTGAATGAAAAAGGAGCCACCTGCTAGCCTGACAGGCTGAGGGAGGCCTGCTGGCGGCCTCACACACTCAGACCTGAAGTCACCGCAGAGCATGGTCTGAAATGAACACTCCCAACGGCAGGAGGTCCTGGCGGGTGGCAAGCCCTCGGCGGGCATTTCTCCCCGACAAAGGTCAGTCTCACCTTCACTGAGCCGTCTGCTGTCTGGTTTTGCATCTGGGATAACATACCTGATAACGTGCCTTTGGAATGTCAGAGTGATTTCCTTTTCTCCGGGACCTCAGAGCACAGCCTCCCCAGAGCAGACCATAGATCCCCTCACGGTCATTGTTATTGTGTTAGGTTTGGCTGTTAACTACCCTATACCCACCAATGTAAAAGAAGTGTCTATTCTTTTCACTTTTCACCCAATCCCAGAGATTTCTCTGCTTTGCCTTCTCCTGCCTCCCTAATCAATCACCAATGAACTTCATGTGAACCCCTTACACCTTCTCCTTTGACTGTCATGTTTAAAATGAGGTGCAGAGGAGGACCATGATGGCAGTGTAGGTAAAGGCCAGCACTCGCCACCTCCCACAACCACATCAAAATCACAATTAAAATACAGAAAGCCGCCGAAACTGGTTTGGCTCAGGGGTAGAGTGTCGGTCTGCGGACTGAAGGGTCCCAGGTTCGATTCCTGTCAGGGGCATGTACTTTGGTTGTGGGCACATCCCCGGTGGGGGTTGTGCAAGAGGCAGCTGGTCAATGTTTCTCTCTCGTTGACGTTTCTAGCTCTCTATCTCTCTCCCTTCCTCTCTGTAAAAAATCAATAAAATATATATATTTTTAAAAATACAGAAAGCCATCATTCAGAACAGCCTGAAAGCTAGCTGACCAGCAGTCCTACAACTAGAGAAGTAAAGAGGAAAGTACATTGAGACTGAGAGGAGGGGTGGAGGCACAGAGGCACAGAAAGGTCTGGTTCAACACCCACATGTAACGTTGTTTTTTTTTTTAATTGGAAGAGATAACATAGCTGTGGAGGCCTCCTGTGAGGAGCAAGGGGTTCCCGCCACACACCAGCCCTCCGCCCAGAGTTCCAGTGCTGGGAAGAGCAGTTCCCATAACTTCAGGCTGTAAAAATCAGCAGAGATTGTGGCTAAGTGACATGAAGGTGGTTGTAGTGCCAAGGAGTTCCTCTTAAAGGGCCAGCATATGGGCTTCCCAAAAATCCATCCCTCTGGGCTCCAACACTAGAGTGGCGGCTTGAAAGGAATGTGAGACATTAGGAAAGGAACTGGATTGTCTAGCATCGGGGCAAGAACCTGGGGGTGACTTTCTCCCAGATAGGGACACTCACGGGGGTACCTGTGCTGGGACCTCCCCTATCCCAGAGCTGACTGACAGCCATCAGCTTGGCTCACACTGTTTGCTCCATCCTGATGATTCCCTAAGACCCATCCAATTTGCAGCCCCACTGAAGCTGTTTACATAGTCTTTTCCACATGAATGGCCTGTCCAGGTTCAGGTTTCAGACTTTCCTAAAATCTCTTAAACAAGAAGCAGCTGACATCAATAAGAGAACATGCTTCACAGATAGGTGCACTTGGTCACTTTGAAGCCCAACACAAGTAGCAACCATCTGCAGATCTCTCTGCAGCTCCTGTCCCAGTGGCTGGAAGGCCCCAGAGCCAGTGCACCAAGTGGACAGCTTCAGACCATACCAGATCACAACTCTACACATCCACAAGTGACACACTCAAGGAGAAGACTCAATGTGAACCAAAGCCCCAGTGAAGCAAGTCTCGCTCATAGGGGTGTCTCTTGCACAGCAGCTCTCCCACTGTAGCTGCCACTGGTTCTTACAGCCAATTGGCTGGGGGGAAAAGGAGGGTCAAGTACTCTCAGTGACACCAACAGCAATCAAAGATCAACTACAACAAGACAGTGTACACAGCCCACACAAGGGCACACCTAGAGTGCCCACCTGAGATGACTGAGGAGGTTGAGTCTACAGAACACCTACTTCACAAGGTCACTCTACCAATTCCAGGAGACATAGCAGCTCTTCCCAATACATAGAAGCAAACACAGAGAAGCAGCCAAAATGGGGAACAAAGAAACATGTCACAAATGAAAGAAATGGAAGTGAGCAAACCATTGGATACAGAGTTCACAACAATGATTATAAGGTTGTTCAAGGATCTTAATGAGAGTATCGAGGGACTTACTGAGAATTTCAAAGACATGAAAAAGGACCAGGAAGAAATTCAGCATAGACTAATTGAAATAAAGAATAATTTCCAGGGATGCAGTAGTAGAGAATTCTGAAAATCAAATCAACGATATGGAATATGAGGAAGGAGAAAACACCCAATTGTAAAAGCAAAAAGAATAAAGAATCAAAAAATATGAAACTAGTATAAGGAGCTTCTGGGACAATGTCAAGCATAACACCATTAGCATAATGGGAGTGCCAGAAGAAGAGATAAAGCAAGATACTGAAAACGTATTTGAAGAAATAATGACAGAAAACTTCCCCTACCTGGTAAAGGAAATAGACTTACAAGTTCAGGAAGCACAGTGAGTACCAAACAAGAGGAACCCAAAGAGGCCAACACCAAGACACATCATAATTAAAATGCCAAGGTTAAAAATAGAGAATCTTAAAAGCAGCAAGAGAAAAGCAATTAGTTACCTACAAGGGAGTGCCCATACAACTGTCAGCTGATTTCTCAACAGAAACTATGCAGGCCAGAAGGGAGTGGCAAGAAATATTCAAAGTGATGAACAGCAAGGACCTACAACCAAGATTACTCTACCCAGAAAAGCTATCATTCAGAATTGAAGGTCAGATAAAGAGTTTCACAGACAAGAAAAAGCTAACGATGTTCATCAACACCAAATCAGTATTACATGAAATGTTAATGGGTATTCTTTAGAAGAGGAAGACAGAAAAAAGAAGAAAGAGAAAAGAAGAAAGAAGAAGGAAGAAGGAGAAGAGATAAAAAATATGAACAATAAAGTGGCAATAAATACATATCAACAACTGAATCTAAATCAAAATAAATAAACAAGAAACTTAATGAACAAAATAAACTCGTGAATAAAATAGAGCCAGAGGCATGAAAACATGGAAGAGACTGACAAATTTCAGAAGGAAGGGGACAAAGGGATGTGAAGAGAGTAACCAAAAATGTTCAATGCATATATGCATTACCTATGGCACAGACAATAGGGTGGTGAAGGCCTGGGGCAGGGTAAAAACTGGGTGGAGGGAGGCACTGAGGGGAAAAATATATACTCTCAACAATAAAGACTTCAAAACAAAAACAGGAAGCACACAAGATGTCCTGATAAGTACATGTATAAACAAACTGTGGTATAGCCACAGTTATAGCCTATATAACAAAAGGCTAATATGCAAATCGACCCAACAGTGGAATAACCAGTTACTATGATGCACACTGACCACCAAGGGGGCAGATGCTCAAAGCAGGCGCTGCCCCCTGGTGGTCAGTGTGTGCCCACAGGGGGAGTGGCACTCAGCCAGAAGAGTGCAGTGTGGGTGGCAGGAGCCTCTCACACCCCGAGGGCTTCCGAACTGCGAGAGGGCACAGGCCAGGATGAGGGACCCCCGTGAGGTCACAGATTTCATGCACCAGGCCTCCGATTCTACAATAAGAAGAAATAAACTATCAAGCCATGAAAAGACACAAAGGAACCTTAAATGCCCACTGTTAAGTGTCAGAAGCCAGTCTGAAAAGGCTGCTTATTATATGATGCTAAACAACCATATGACGTTCTGAAAAAGGCAAAACTATCTAGACAGTAAAATTATCAATAATTGACAGAGTTTCAAGGGATGAGGAGAGGGGAAGAGGGATAAAGAGGTAGAACACAGGGCACTTTTGGGAGCAATGAAGTGATTATACATGAGGATAATGGTGGACACATGACATCATGCATTTGTCAAAATCTACAGAACTGTACAGCAGCAAGAGTGAAATCTAATGTAAACTAGGGACTTCAGTTAACGATTATACCAATATTGCCTCATCAATTATAACAAATGTGCCACACTAATGACAGAAGTTGTGCATGTGTTGGGGGGAAGTGGAAATGGGAACTCTCTGTACTTTCTGCATAATTTTTCGATAAACCTAAAACTGCTCTAAAAAAATAAAGTGTATTTTTTTAAAAGATAGGGGGGCAGGGAGGGAGACAACACCATAAAAAATATAATAAAATCATGTGCAAAACTGCCCTTTTCTCAAACTGTTGAGATTTTTGCTTCCCATCAATGGTCAGTTTGGCTCAAATAAACTCATTAAAAAATCTTACAGGTTTGGACGTTTCTTACATGGACAATACGAACAGCTGTAAGCCTACCTTTGCCCACCCCTGTCTGAACAGAGTGCCACCCCCTGCATCTTACAATGGGCAGGTACTGAAGACTCCTCACCAGCCACCTCTCAGGAGTTCCCATTTTGATAAGCTACCTTGTAATTTTGGACAAGTTTCTCCCAGTCTCATGTCCTATCTGTAAAATAGGGCTGTTTTGATGATAAAAATATAACCAGGATGTAGGGTGACAGAAGCTGGCATCACAACTGCTGGGTGTGGCGGTGTGCACGTGCTTTGCAGAACTGTCCATGGGCCTGTGAACATAACCCTGGCACGTCTGTCTTCTAGACAGATGCCCTGGAGAACTGTGCGCACACACAGGCACCGAGGACATTCAACGTGGCACCCACGCCCCAATCGGCCCCACGCTGCCCGCAGTGCCAGCGGCCACCAGCTGCACACCTCAACGACATCAAGTGGGAAAAAGGAAGTCACAGATGCCACACGCTACTATTCCACTTACATGAAATGTTTAAATAGGCAAAATTCAGCCGAAACCAGTTTGGCTCAGTGGATAGAACATTGGCCTGCAGACTGAAAGGTCCCAGGTTCAATTCTGGTCAAGGGCATGTACATTGGTTGTGGGCACATCCCCAGTGGAGTGTGTGCAGGAGGCAGCTGGTTGATGTATCTCTCTCATCGATGTTTCTAGCTCTTTATCCCTCTCCCTTCCTCTTTGTGAAAAATCAATAAAACATATTTAAAAAATAAAAATCAATCAATCAATAAATAGGCAAAGTTCAACAGTACATTGAGGAGGAACAAGAGAATGATGAATATAAAATTCAGACTGGCAGGCGGAGGTGGAGAGGATTCTAAAATGAGCTCACCAAGAGGCTCCTAACATAACACTCTGTTGTGTTATTAACCTCAGAGCAGGTACTGGGCACTTCGATTATTCTTGAAACTGCACATAAGCTTCATACACTCCTGGCATACGTGTGCTGTATTCCACTATGTAAATGGAAAGAATTCTAAAAATACACACACATACATGCACATACACACCACACTCACACCCTAGCTAATACGACAGCAGAAGCCTTTCCAACTTAAAAAATGCAACCACATTTTATTGCCTGTCTGGATTACTGCCCCGAATCCTGCAAACCCACCCACCCGTAGACCCCAGCCCCACCCTGCAGGGCCTAATGACGTGTGAAGCACATTTATTCTGTACTGCTGGCCTGCTCCCGCGAGGTCCCTTGGCGGCCGCCCACTTGGGCATGCAAAGCCCGAGGCAGAGCCCACACGGGCTTAATCAGTAACTCCCTCACTTAATTAACTGCCCTTGCACCCCAGGGGCCGCGCAGCGGCTGGCCAGGCTCCTGCACTGCTCCGGACAATTAAGAGCCAGAGGTTTCCAATTGACTTGGGGTTAAGAGGCAAGGAGACTGCAGGGAATAAGAATGCCCTACTTAGCTGAGGTGGCATTTGAGTTCTGTTCTCTGCTTCACTGCCTACTCTTGGGGGTACAGGGCAAGCTGGGGAAGGACCTTCCTTCAGGGACCAGTGGCATTGCCAGGGTTCCATACATTCTTGGCTTTTGTCTTCACAGAAGAAATTCGTTCTGAATTGCAAAGTAACAAGTTTTCCATGCCACCACAACAACCCACTGCTCAGGGCAGTGTGACCTTCCTGGCTAGTCCAAAGTTAAGTTCTCAGGCCAGAGACTCTGGGCTTCATTTTCTTTATCTGTGAAATGGGGCAAAAAAAAATAACTGCATTAGATTTGGACATAATGACATGGAAGGAATTCTGACCTCGTGATGCAAGTAGCAAAGTGCTGAGGGATGTACAGCTGCATGTGGGCTGCACTTTTGAGAAACTGGCACATACACACTCAGATACACACTCCACTAGCATAGGACTGCCTGGCAGCACCTCATCACACTTACAGCACACTCCTCCAGGAAGAAGGTGGGGAAGCCAGGGCCTTTCACACCTGCCTTCCGCTGCTCCATGCTGCCTGGTGGCTTACTCTGTGACTTGCTTTTTATTTTATTTTATCTTATTTTATTTATTTATTTATTTATTTAAAATATATTGATTTTTTTTTTTTTAATAGAGGAAGGGAGAGGGATAGAGAGCTAAAAACATTGATGAGCGAGAAACATCAACCAGCTGCCTCCTGCACACCCCCTACTGAGGATGTGCCCGCAACCAATGTACATGCCCTTGACCGGAATCGAACCTGGGACCTTTCAGTTTGCAAACCAACGCTCTATCCATTGAGCCAAACCAGTTTCGTATGTGACTTGCTTTTTAAATAAAAAGGAACGAACACCACCTCACCTCACCTCACAGGCTCTGAAGTATAAGATTATTACTAACTAGTGGCCCGGTGCCTGAAATTTGTGCATGGTGGGGGGGGGGGTGTTCCTCAGCCCGGCCTGCACCCTCTACAATCTGGGACCCCTCAAAGGAAGTCCTACTGCCGGTTTACAGGGATCGGGCCTAACCCGGTAGTCAGATATCCCTCTCACAATCCGTGACTGCTGGCTCCAGCCTGCCTGACGATTGCTCCTAACCACTCTGCTTGCCGGCCTGCTTGCCTCCAAATGCCTGCTGCCAGCCTTCTCACCCCCAACTGGCCCCCTGCTGGCCTGCTCATCCTAAACTGCCCCCCCCCCCCCACTGTCTGCTCACTGCCAACTGACCCCCACGGACGGCCTGCTCACCTCCAGCTGGCCCCCCTGTTGGTCTGCTTATCCCTAACTGCCCCTGCAGTCCCATCCTGGCCTGGCCAACCCTCGGAGACCCAAGGTCCCAACCCTTTCTTTTATTTTTTCTTTCAGCGCCTCCTTGAGCGAAGGCCAGGGCAGGCTGGAAGCAAGCATCTAGGATTTATTTATCTTCTATAATTGAAACTTTGTAGCCTTGAATGGAGGCCCGGGTGGGTGGGAAGCTTGACTTCCTCCATTGCTGGGGGAAACCCAAGCCTCCTGCTTGCTCCAGCTCTGTGGCAGCGGCCATTTTGTTAGGATTTATTTATCTTCTATAATTGAAACTTTGTAGCCTTGAATGGAGATCAGGGCCAGCCAGGGTGTGTGGGAAACTTGGCTTCCTCCATTGTGGAGGCAACCCAAGCCTCCTGCTTGCTTCAGCTCTGTGGCCAGCAGCCATCTTGGTTGGGTTAATTTGCATACTCGCTCCTGATTGGCTTGTGGTCGCAGCTTGTGGGCATAGCAGAGTGGTATTTAATTTGCATGTTTCTCTTTTATTAGTGTAGATAATTATAATTTTTGCAATAAATATACAGACCATTAAAAGCCTTACATTTTATACATCATCAAATTTATGATAAAGATCTGTCCATCACTTGCTCCCCAAAATAACAAGTGCCTAGCACTGTCAGCAACAACATCCACTGCTTATTTAGCATCTCCTGGTACCTAACACAGTTTTCTCATTTTATCCTTACCTGCTTAATAGGTATAATTATCCCCGTTTTACAGATGTGGAAACTGAAGTTCAAAGAGGTTAAATAAATTTGCCCAAGGTTGCTCAGCTACTAGGAGCCAGTTCCAGGTCAGGGACACCAGTCCAATTCCAAACGCCACATTTTCTCTATGTCCCCAGCAACTACTCCTGTGCCATTTCCCCTAAAATCCTCTACATAGGCTTTCACAGTTCCCACAGCTGGCTCAGGGTCTGCAGGGGCTGAGCAGGGGGATCACGGTTCCAGGCCCGCTCCCATCAGCCTATTTTTTTTAAAGGGTCAATTCAAGAGAGGTTGGATAGCCTACTGGCTCAGTGCTCAGGCTCTACAGCTCGACTACCAGGTATCCCCCCAACCCTGCCCCTGGCTCCAGCCCTCACCAGCTGTGCAACCTGGGCACTTGCCTCTCTGTGTCTCAGTTTCCTGTGAGATGGGATAATTCATCATAGGTAGACTATGAGTTATTCATAGAGCCTGCTGGAGACCCACGCAGTTCCTCTTAAAGGCCCAACACACAGACTTATTCAGACTCATTCCCAGGGAGGAAGGAACTGGATTGTCTAATATCAGGCAGCTTTCTTTTAGCCAGGAATGCTCACAGGGGTCATTGTTCCTATGCTGAGACCTCCCCGTTCCCCACTCCCCCTGCATCCCTCCCCTCACTCTTCCCACCCCCCAGTTACAGAGCTGACTGGCAGGCAGCATATCTGAGTTTCAATCAACATGGCTCACATTGTTTGCTTCACCCTGGTGATTCCCTCACCCAATTTGCAGCCCGACCCAAACTGCTTGCAGCAGGTTTTTCATATAAACAGCCTGTCCTAGCTCAGGCTTTATTTAGACTTTCCTAAAATCTCTCAAACAAGTAACAGCTGTTGTCAGTGCACCCCATACCTCTTGATAAGGGGCCCCAGGCCTGGCACTAGCAGCAGCCTGCCTTGCTTCACAGCTTGGCCTCCCCTGGGCACTTCCAAGCCCAACACAAGTAGCAGCCATCTGCAGATCAATCTGTAGCTCCTGTCCAGTGGCCCCAGGAAGGGCACAGGCAGTGGCCCACTTTGCACCTCCCAGGAGGCTCCAGAGCCATGCACCAGGTGGACAGCTTCAGACCATGCCAGATTTTAGCTCTACACATCCATGAGTGACATATTCAAGAGGAAGATTCTGAGAGCACCAAAGATTCACTGAAGCAAGTCCTAATCCACAGGGGTATCTCCTGCACTGTAGCTCTTCCACCGTAGTTGCCACTGGTCCTCACAGCCAATTGGCCTGGGGGTCAATTCTTCTCAGTGACACCAACAGCAATCAAGGCTCAACTACAACAAGACAGTGTACACAGCCCACACAGGGGCACACCTACAGTGCCCAAGTAACTGGGGAGGCTGAGCACCTGGGGCCTACAGGACACCTACTCCACAAGGTCATTCTACCAACTCCAGGAGACACAGCAGCTCTACCAAAATACAAAGAACAAACACAGGAAAGCAGCCAAAATGTGGAGACAAAGAAACATGTCACAAATGAAAAAAAAAAAACACAGAAAAAATCTCCAGAAACAGAACTAAATGAAGTGGAAGCAAACAAACTACTAGATATGGTTGTAAGGATACTCAAGCATCTTAATGAGAGCTTCAAGGCACTTCCTAAGAATTTCAAAGAATGTAGGTGAGAACTTCAAAGACATGAAAAAGGACCAGTCAGAAATTAAGCATACACTAACTGAAATAAAGAATAATTTACAGGAGTCAACAGTAGAACAGAGAATGTGGAGAATCAAATCAACAAATTGGAATATGAAAAAGCAAAAAACACCCAATTAGAAGAGCAAAAAATAAAGAAAGAATCCAAAAATATGAAAATGGTGTAAGGAGCCTCTGGGACAACTTTAACATTATGGGGTGCCAGAAAGAGAAGAGAGAGAGCAAGATATTGAAAATCTTCTGAAGAAATAATAACAGAAAAACTTCCCCTACCTGGTGAAAGAAATAGACTTACAAGTTCAGAAAGCACAGTGAGTCCCAAACAAGAGGAACCCAAAAAAGCCCACACCAAGACATATAATAATTAAAATGCCAAAAGTTAAAGAAAAAGAGACAATCTTAAAAGCAGCAAGAGAAAGCAGTCAGTTATCTACACAGGAATGCCCACATGACTGTCAGCTGATTTCTCAACAGAAACTGCAGGCCAGAAGAGAGTAGCAAGAAATATTCAAAGTGATGAAAAACAAGGACCTACAACCAAGATTACTCTGCCTAGCAAAGCTCAATTTAGAATTGAAGGTCAGATAAAGAGCTTCACAGACAAGAAAAAGCTAAATGAGTTCATCACCACCAAACCAGTATTACATGAAATGAATACTGGTTTCCTTCTTGAAGAATAAGAAGGAAAAGGAGGAGAAGAAAGATAAAATATATAAACAAACAGGGATGGCTCAGTGATTAAGTGTTGACCTCTGAACCAGGAGGTCATGGTTCAATTCCCAGTCAGGGCACATACCCAGGTTGCAGGTTTGATCCCCACTGGTTGCAGAAGGCAACCAATGAATGATTCTCTCTCATCATTGATGTTTCTCTCTCTCTCCCTCTCCCTTCCTCTCTGATACCAATTTAAAAAAAAATTCTTTTAAAATATATGAAAATTAAAGTGGCAATAAATATATATCTATCAACAATTGAATCTAAAAATGAAAATAAATGAACAAAGAAGCTAATGAATAAAATAGAAACATGGAATAGACCAACAAATCTCAGAGGAGAGATGGAGGGGAGAGATTAACTAAAGAACATATAAGCATATATGGATTACCTATAGACATAGACAACAGGGTAGTAAAGGCCTGGGGTGGGGTGGGGTGGGAACCGGGTGGAGGGGGACAATGAGGGGAGAAAAGGGGGACATCTGTAATACTCTCAGCAATAAAGATTTTTTTAAATAAAAAATAATGAAATGAGTCATTGCAAGTGCACTTGGGACAGCAGTGGGGACAGTCAGCACTCGATAGTGCTGGCTCCCCTTACCATTAGTATTAAGAGGGAAGGTCAGGTCAGAAGAGGCTTAATCGCAGACCGCCGATGTGTTAGCAAGCGCGGTGAGCAGCCCTCCTCAGCCTGTGGAATCAGCCCTGTGCCCCTGCCAGGGGCTGCTTGTGACCGGCCCAGGAAGGCTGTGGCACCTTCCCTATTCAGCAGAGGGTCCTCCATACTGATCCACATCCTTCCCATCACCAGCCCCCACCCTGTCACTTCTCACTGGCCCTGCCGCCTGCCCTGGCTGAGCACCCTTCTCCCAACGCCTCCCGACTTCCCTGCAAGGACTCTGAAAGCAGGGCTGCCGTCTGTGCTCCAGTTCCTGCAGACCTGGCCAAGGTGAGGTAATGGAGTGGATTCTCGAAAGCTATTCAGACCCAGTCATGGCTTCAGAGCTCTCTCCCTCCCAGCATCCCGGCGGCCACCGCAGCTGTGGCATGCTGGTGAAACCCGTTGGCAGTCTTTGGGCTAAAGTCACCCCCAGACCACACAGGATGCAGCTCACCAGGCAGGGCAGGCAGCAAGCTCACCTCGTTGCTGACTACCACGTGGATGCCCGTGGGCCCCTGCCGGTAGACTCGGTGGATGTGCTGTGGGGAGATGCTGTACAGGTTGGCGATCTTCTCAATCAACTCCAAGGTGGTCAGCTCTTCCAAGAAGATGGCGTGGTACACTGAGGAGGCAGGAACAGATGCTTCCATAGAGCAAGCGCCTGCTTTTTACCAAGCTCGTATACCCCACCCGCCCTGCCCCACCCGGGAAAGCAGTCACTTGCTCCTGGGGGTGCTCATGGGGGTCAATGGGGCTGGGTTGCAGTGGGCATGCCGTTGGCCCCTCTCACGTGTGCCGGCTGCGGTTTTCAGTCTCTTGGGGGACTCAAGTAAGGGCGGAAGCCCTGGATCCACCCCAGGCCCGCTGACATCCATGGGGTGGAGGCTGGAGGAAGGAGGGCTGCAGCATCTGCAGCTAAACCAGCTTCCAGGGTGCTCACTGCGGGACCGGGAGGGGGCCCTGGGCCCTTCCTTCCTTTGCGCTAAGGGGTCGCTGATGCTATTGGGTGGCCGAGAGATTTAGACAACTGCTACCGGGCAGCAGAGAGGGTCTTGTCCTCACCCTTCTCCACAGTCAGTAGCAGTGCATGTGGGCACTGTGGCCCCAGCGGGAGAAGGGGCACTTGGAGCGCCACCAGCCAGTCAGAAAGTCAGTGGCCTGAGGCTGGGGCGGCACCAAACCCAAGCCAGCCAGGCCCCATGGAGACCTGGTGAGTTAATTCTTCAGGCCTCGAGTTCCTCAAACTATCGATACAACAGCCGGATTCAACCAGCAGCTCCCAACTCCTCCCTCGACTAAGGAACCCTCACATCCAACACATCTGATCAGAGGCCTAACTTTAAAAACATGCACAGGCACACATATGTACATGCGCATACAACATGCATGTGAAAGTGCACACATACATATGTATAAATGCATGCACACATGTACATACACACAGTGTGACTTTTGAAGTGGGTGTAGAGGCCACAAGGTTCCAGCCACATGACAGATTCACCATCCACAACTCAAACAGGCTGCCCCACTATGAGGTTTCGTCGGGCAATGTGGTCCCTGCACAATGGAACAGTCCCCACTCCTCCAGGAGCCTTGCGGGTCCTGCCAGCACCTGCAGTGCAAGGCCACCCCCAGTTAAATCACACACCGTGTGTGGAACACCCTGTGCGGACCAGGCAGAACCCTCCTGTGTGCGGCCCTGGCCACCCCCTCCCATGTGCCAACCTGGCCGCCCCCTCCCCTGTGTGGCACGTGGCACTGGCTCTGTGCTTTGCAGGTCGACCAGGCCGAGAGCAGGGGGCACCGGGGCCTTCACCAGAGTATGGAGGCCTCACTGAGGGCTCAGAAGCCAGCGCCAGGGTCCAAGTGTTTGATCTGGCTCTGCCACTTACAATGCTGTCACCTTGGGCCAGTCCCCTGTGCCTCTGTCCCCACAGTGAAACGTTAGCAACCGCTCCTCCTGAGAAGCGGGTAAGCCACCATGTGGGCAGCCCTTCAGTCAGGGCCTGCAGTAGAGTCCCTCTGGGGCTGCAGCACGCTCTCCTCCCCCCCCCTCTCCCCCCCCCGCGGGGCCCGCAGCGCTCTCGGCCGGGCCTGCAGCACTGTCCCCGCTGGTGCTGCAGAGCAAGCAGGGCTCCTGCAGACAAGGCACCTTCTCCAGGGCGGCTTGCACTCAGCTGCCATCAGGGAACTCTGTGCTCAACTCCCTGGACCTCACACGCCACAGGGCCAGGGCGCTGTTCCTTTTACACACGTGGAAGCTGACGCACAGGGTACCTGCCCAAGGACACGGCATGGCCAGGACTGGTACTCAAGGAGAGCTGACCTCAAAGCTGTGTCCTCTCTCACACTGCCTCAAACTCCCACCCAAGCAGTCCTGTGCCCCTCAGCCCGCTCCTAAGCCCTCAGGCAGCAACCACGCCCTCCGGCCGGGATCACACGGTGACATGCTCCTGGGACCCCAGCCACCGAGCCATGTGTCACCCATCCAGGAGCCAGAGGCCCAGCTCCCAGTCCTACCACAAGGACCTCTGGCCTTGGGGGACACACCCACCCGCTGGGCCCGTGTCCCGGGTGTGCAGTAAGGAGCCGGGCCAGGGGGATCTGGGGATGCCGTCCACCTTAAGCACTTCAATCCCAGGATGAGGTTCAGCGAAACTTATCCTGCAGACACCGAAGTGAGGGGGTCAGGGACACATTCTTGGTGAAAAGCCCTGGTGTTTCTTCCGTTCTGTTGCCACCCTGGCACCAGCCCTGAGGAGGGCTCA
This sequence comes from Pipistrellus kuhlii, assembly GCF_014108245.1. Taxonomy (NCBI): domain Eukaryota; kingdom Metazoa; phylum Chordata; class Mammalia; order Chiroptera; family Vespertilionidae; genus Pipistrellus; species Pipistrellus kuhlii. Next base: position 76,016,202 of record NW_023425573.1, read on the forward strand.
CAGCTCACACACAGACCGTGTCCCTGCCTGCATCCCCTGGAACCGGCCTGGGGGCGGGGGGGGGGGGCGGGTCACGGACTCACAACTCACCACACAGCCCGCTGTCCCCGCCTCCGTCCCGCTTCTGCTGCAGGGGTGCCCGGCTCTGCTCCACCTCCTGGCAGACATAGATGGTCATCTTCGGCCTCACGTTCCTGGCAGGAAGAAAGGAAATGAATAGCAGGTGTGGAAGACCAAGCTCTGTTGTTGCAGATTGTTCCAGAACAGAGGATGACACAGCTGCGGGAAGGAGTCGGGGAGAAAGGAGGAAGCTTGTGGGGTGCCTTCCGTGGTGGGGGTGGGGCCGAATCCCAGCCAGGCCGACCTGCGGAGGGGCTCTGCCCAGAACATGAGCTTCCCGGAGGAGGCATTTCGCAGGGTCACGTGAGCAAACACGTCCTCGGCTGACTGCACCAGGACCATTCTAGAACGTTACGGCATATCGTGTTCCATGCTCACACCGCCTACCAGGGAGCAAGGACCGCCATTCCCATCCTATTGACGAGGAAACAGGCTCACAGGGGGCGAGGGCCTTCACCCAGTTGCAAAACTCCCAAGGGGCAGACCTGGGTTCAAACCCAGGCTCTCACTCTACTACCTGGCATTTAAATTCCTTAGTTGCAGCTTAAAACTCCGTCTGTCCGCCGCGCTGCCTCAGATCAAGCGCTCCACGCACGGCCAGGGCTGCTGCCCCGAACCATGTGCCAGAACGCTGCTGTCACGGCAGGCAGCCCTCCCGGACACAGCCTTGCTCGTCCTCCCGAAAACCACTCCCAGGCTGAGCAGCCTGCCCAGCCACGGTCCCCCCAGGAGGAGGCAGCCTGCCCAGCCACGGTCCCCCCAGGAGGAGGCAGCCTGCCCAGCCACGGTCCCCCCAGGAGGAGGCAGCCTGCCCAGCCATGGTCTTCCCAGGAGGAAGCAGCCTGAACCCCCACCTCGCAGGCACCTGAGGACTTAGGCCACGCCTCCCGGCAGACCAGGATGAGGGGACCTGCAGCCAGGTCAGCCTTCACTCCTGCTCCCTGCATGGGCAGCCCATGCCCCTCACCCTCCACCGCATCTCCTCCTACACTTGCCCCAAGGCCCTGTCGGCACCACCTGCCTCCAGCTGGACATGACACCCACCTGCCTTTGATGGCGTTGAAGAGCCGGATCCCATCTGCAGGGCCACAGATCTGCACCAGGTCATCTCGAGACATCTTCAGCAAGTCAGCGCCTAGGCAGGCAAGTGGGGCTGCCCGTTACGGGACACAGAAAGGCTCCGCCCCCAAATCCCGCAGACCCTGCCCCGGGGCAGAGGGCAGGGGACAGGGGACAGGGAGCCAGCCGCATCCTCACGGCACCAGACGTTCCATGAGAGAGAAGCAGCAAAGAGCCAAACAGCATCAGGTCACAGCCCCAAAGATGTCAGAAGCTACATGACATCGTATGTCATGTAGGACAGGCGTTTACAGAAGCTGTGCCTGCGAGCCCTCCTTCCCCCTCAGTCCTCTGTATTCTCGGCATACAATGCATGTGTACCTCTAAGGGGATGGGATATGGATTCCACGTACACTCGTCTGCAGGCAGAATATGTGTTCGTGGCTGCAGCCATTCCGCATGCACCATGCGGCCAGCACACACACGGGCCAGAGCGCGCCTAGTACCCCACAGCCCTCTCGCCAGCACTACCCCGGCCCCGGGAACTGCTATCCTGACTTCTTACAGTTAATATGATGTTTTGGGTACAATTCTGTAGGCACAATAGCTCCCTTTCCACTGTTCCTATCCCTTGGACTGACCCTGCTCCTGACCCTGTCCCTCTGGACTGACCTGGTTGGGTCAGTCCAATTGATGTTTTTTTCTCTCTCTCTCCCTCCCTTATTCACTCTCTAAAACCAATAAAAACATATATTTTTGAAGAAACTTGAAATCCTTCCAGTGTCCCAACAGGGCCCTCAGCACCTCTCTCCCTCCTCTCCCCCATCCACTCAGCCTCACTCCCTGGATCCCGCTACAGGGCCACACCTGGCAGATGTCTCCTGGCAGTCTTGGCACTTTCCTCTGCCTGGAAAGGTCGCCCACCCCCTCCCCAGGACCCACGTGGCTCGCCCTCTTGCCGCGTTTCAGCCTTTACTCAAGACACCTTCTCAGCAAGGCCTATGCTGACCACTCTACTCAAGACCACAGCAGCCCTCCCTGGACCCCATGCAGACCAGGCCAGGCCAGGTCCCTCCTCTGAGCCTTCCATCCCAGATGGTCACACCACTCTGAAATGCCTGGTTTATGTATCCACACTGACTCACTGTGGGCAGGGTCCCTGTCAGGTCCTCCTCACACACCCCCCTCCCCATCCTGACCCTGTCCCTGTCCCTCTGGACTGACCCTGCTCCTGACCCTGTCCCTCTGGACCCTGTCCCTGTCCCTCTGGACTCACTCTGCTTGGTAGAGGCTCACACTCGTTTATCCTCACACCCATAGCTCCTAGCTCCGGCTTCCGCCTGATGAATCATCAGTGAGGCTTCCAACACCCTTTAAGGAGCTATAACAGCTTTCCCTTCTCACTGGGGCTTTGCCCACCTTCCAGGCGTGGCCTGGGCACAGTGACAAGCAGCATTCGGTGGGAGAGCTGCCGGGAGGCTTATCGCATGTGCACCGGCCTGCGTGGCTCAGGGCCAACCCAGGCGGACAGGAGCCGCCGGCTGGTGAAGGGATGCCCATGAGGTGCCAGGTTACCTGCCCTCAGGGCAGGACCCCGACGACGTGGGGTACTTGGCCCAGGTCAGCACGTGTGAGTGCGTGGCCCACCGCTCCGGGTCCCCAGGACAAACCACAGCCCCCACCTGAGGGCACGTCCAGGATGGTAACTGCCCTTGCTACGCCTATCCAAGGTCCCTGTTTCAAGGTCCCCACGTGTCCAGAGCCGCTCACCTGAGAAGCTGGCGAAGAGCCGGCAGAACTGCGAGAACCTGTGGCGGTGCAGCCACTGCTGGGCGTCCTGGATGGAGGCGGACGGGAGCAGGTGCTGCGGGGGAGGGGAGGGGAGCTGACATGGCGGCCCAGGGACGGGCCAAGGGGCCAGGACACCACGGGGCTGCAGGGACAGGCCGGGCAGGGCCGCACACACTTACGTCACTGCCCACGGGCAGGGTCTCCAGCGGGTGGGAGTGGGTCGGTGAGCTGTTGCTGCAAAGGAAGCGACAGGTGTGAGCACAAGGCCTGGGGTTCTCCCCTGCCTGCTCTCCTCCCCCCTCAGCTCCGAGGCTGTTTTTATTTATTTTTCATATTTTTGATCAGCTGCCTCCTGCACGTCCCCTGCTGGAGACTAAGCCCACAACCGGCATGTGCCCTGACCAGGAATTGAACAGGTGACCTCCCGGGGTTGAGGCTCAATCACTGAGCCACACTGGCCAGGGCACAGAGGCTTGAGAATCACGAGTCAGAGGAATGAGGGCAGGAGCCTGTCCAACTCCTCCAAATCCTTAATCAACTCTTTGGTGTGGGCAGAGGAGCCACACTCTCCCGGCCAGCAATGGCCGCTCTGCCCAGGCCACTCCACCCAGGCTCTGGGCTCGTCTGGTCAGAATTCCCTCCCACTCGGAGTTCCCAGCCCCAAGCCCAGGCGGAGCGGGGGTGGAGGCCCAGGCGGCGTCCGGTGACTCGGTGCCAGGCAGAGCGCCAGACAAGGGGCAGCACACTGTGTTCTGTGGCGATGGGAGAGGGCAGAGGAAGGCTCGGGGACCATGGGCAGCGGACACGCACCCCAGTTGGGCATTGTCCACGAAGAGCACATTCTCGTGGCTTTTCCCCCGGGGAGGCCTGACCCCTGACCTTCCTCGGGGGCTCACTCAAGAGCACAGACCGAGCTCCTGGGGCACACACTGAGAGAAAGACGTGTTTCAATGACCCTTCCCCCTGGACAGCGGTGACGGCACGACCGAATTCACTTCATGTCACTGAACGACACACAAGATGCCACAGCGGACACTTTCACATCACATCTTTCCCCACAAGCACAAAGCGCCGCCCCGCAGGTGGTCCTGAGCTGTCCCTGCACAGCGCCCCTCGGGGCCGAGGAGCACCAGGCACTGGGCATACATTCCACTGGCCTGCGGGCAGCTCTTCCTCCTCCACGGAAGAGCCCAGCCTGAGGGGGGCAGAGGACGTGCCCCTGATGGAATAGATCTGAGCTAGGCCGCCTGAATACACACACCTTCCGCCTTCCGCCTTCCGTCACCGCCTCTCAGGAGGGCTCCCCACCAGCCAATCAGTGCATGGCTATGTTCCTGGCAGCCAAGCTCTCTGTGTGCCAACACAGGCTTCAAGGAGCCTGCACACTCACAGATAAACCCGCCAGCGTTTTCCTGGCCCCCTCCCACCTCCACAAGCAGGACACGCAGAGGCACCACAGGCGGTTGTGGGCCTGGTGCCGCGTGGCCTGGGACGGGCTGGGAGTCAGCGGGGCTGGATGACCAGCAGGGAGGCCTCTACCGAGGGATAAGCCCCCAAACCAGGAAGAGGCCCCCGAGCTGCCAGCACCAGTGAATGTGCACAGGCTGCAGACCCAGGAGGCCTTGCAGCCACGGGCCACCTCCCGACACTGCGCCAGCACCCAGCGGCCCGCCCCGGCCTGCACTGGAGGAGGGGCCCTTATTCCTCAGACTCAGGGAGGTGCTGGGCTGCCGCCCACCAGGCAGCGTTCAGAGAAACTGTCCGAGCACCAAGAGCTGGGCAAGTGCTAACCACGTGGTGAACGCAACACCCACCAGCCACCCGACACCCACACGGAGGCCAGGCCACAGGACAGGCGACGTGAAGAGGACGGCAGGAAAGGACCACGCCCGTCATCCCGCCAGGGTCGGGGGGAGTCGGGGAGTTACACATACCCTTCGCCGAGGCCGAAGCTGTTTGGAGAGCCGTTGTAGCTTGGGGACGGGGCGCTGTTCACCTGGTAGGCCACGTCGGGCCACGGAGAGCACTGCGGGGAGAGCACAGGCAGCGGTGACTATGGCAGGCCCAGGAGGAGCCAGACCTGCCGGGGGCGGGCCCGGCGCCTCGGGATGCACCGAGCCGGCATCCACTGAAGTAAACGGACGGATCCACAGGCCCTCCAACCCACTGCGTTCACCCTGTGGCCACGTGCGCCGGGCCAGGCCGCTCCTCCCACACCAAGGCTGGAATACAGACAACTGTTTCTACCACGCCTTCCTGCCACGGGGCACAGCTCCAAACCAGCGCACACCCCCACCATCGGGGCTCTCAAAGCAGTGAACCTCCCTCCCCCCAGACCAGCCCGCAGCGCCAGCCCTGCTGGCAGCAGCCTGCCGCCCACCTCGGTGAGGATGGTGGTCTCATAGGACGGCTGGTACTTCTCCTTCTCCTGGGCGGTCCTCTTCTCCATCTTCTCCCGATCCGTCTTTTGTTTCCGGTCCGCACCCTTCGGCTACAAAGGCAGAGCACAGGGTCCGATCAGCCCAAAGCCGGCAGGGATGGCGATGGGTGGAGAACCCAGGGCTGGGCGGCGGCCACGAAGCCTGCAAGAGCCCAGGCAGGATCTGTGGACGGACCAGACGGCATCGCTCACTTCCCAGACACCAAGCGCAAATGCCCCTGCCTGGAGCCCTCCCCCCACAGGGAACTCAGCTGCCAGGTCCTGCACGGGGCTTCTGGGGGCGGAGAGGGGGCAATGCCGGGAAAGATCTTCACCAGCGGCCACTGCTTACAGAGAGGTACCCCGAGAGCCATGGCAATCCCGATGCACTCCCTGGTTTAGCCGTGGGGGGGAGGAAGAGAGCTGGGGGTTGCCAGTCGGGGTTTGGCCCATGCTTACAGGCTGTGAGCTCCCAGACACGTCATGAAGGCCTCCGGGCCCCCAACACCAGTCTCCTGCCACATGCGGTCTCTTCCCTGACAGCCTGTCTGGGTCCTATGAGCTTGAGGGATTTGAGGTGTCCCGACCTCACAGGTACGATCACTCCCCTCACGTAAAGGAGAGGAACCAAGTGCTGACCAGGTCACAATTCAGATGTGAGAGCCAGGGATGCACCGACTAGCGGCCCCAGCAGGCCGCTGAAGGAACCACAGGGCTCTCATGTCGTGGGGTTGGTGAGTGCAGCCCCAGGATTGAGCAGCACCGTGCACACAGCAGGCCACACACAGTGGGCAATCAGTGAGCAAAATTCACTCTCCAGTTCAATGGCGTCTTCAAGGATTTTCATCGTCCGGGCTCCCCCCTCAGGCAAAGCTTTGGGATTTTAGGAAAGAGTGCTCAGAGCAATGCCTACGCTGCACAGAGGCGGGTTTGCAGGGGGTCATGTGGGAGCAGAAGGACAGGTCCAGGGCTCAGTGGGAGAGCAGGTGTGTTGCCGCCAAGCCCCCATCACCTGCTCCGCCTCCAGGCCCTGCTCCTGGGAAGATGCCCGGGAGACACAGAGCCAGGCTGTGCCTGCGTGTGGGACACACTCAGCCCGGTGACACCACAGGGCGCTGCTGGTCGGAGGGGCCCCGTCTTCCCTTGCGAAGGCCTTGATGCCCGCACAGAGCCCCAGGGCAGCCTCCAGAAGCCCTGCTTCCCGGGACTGGGGCGACCAGGGTGGAGGGTGACGGACAGGTTGGCTGGACTCTGCCTGGCATGTGCAAACACCTGTTAGAACTGCCTCTGTGAGAGGCATGGACATGGGTGCTGTGTCCCCGCGGGCAGGAGGTGCCAAGCCTTTCTTGGGTCGCTCAGACACGGCAGCAGCAGGGCTGGCCCAGTTCCCCAAACACCTGGTGTGCAGTCAAGGGGCCCGGTGGGAGGGAGGGCCCTCACTGCTGAGCTTCCGCCTCAAGGTGCAGAAATGGGAGCTGGTGGGGGCCATGGCAGGACCGGGTGCTCCATGGTGCACACCCCCCGGTTCTTCTCTTACTACCCAGCATGGTCCGAGCCAGGCACACAGTACAAGCAGCGGCTTCACTGGACACCCTGCAGGAGGAGGGGCCCGCTCTGCGGGGACGCGGTGTCTGGGAGGAATGTGGCTGGGGCACAGGGAAAGACCACCAGCGGCGCCCGGTGGAGACGTCCATGGTGGCCCACATCCCGAGATCCTGGAGCACACAGTAAGACCAGAGCAATAGCACCCACTGTACCATGGAGGGTAAAGAGCCAGCCCCACGCCCAGGGCCTGTGAGGATGTCGAAGGGGGCAAGCTTACATGGAATCAAGACTAGTCACCGTGTGAGGCTAAAACAGATGATCCTGCATCCCCCAGTGTGACCACAGGGCCCTGGGAGGGGAGCAGGTCAGAGAGGCCCCTCCCACTGGCTCTGAAGACGGAGGGAGGGGCCCTGAGCCCAGCAATGCAGAGGCCCGAGAGACTGCAAAAGGCCACGAGGATTCCCCCAGCGCCTGGGAGGCACGCGCCTGCTGACAGCCCAGCCCAGACCAGGCCAGGGAGGCCCAGGTCAGACTCGGAGCTGCAGCTCAGGAGGACAATACATTGTGACCTTTCAACCACTAAGTATGAGGTAATTGGTTACAGCAAGGCAAGACAAACAGGTGGAGAAGCTCCGCTTCCTTTGGAGACGGTTCGGAGGCTTCAGGACTCTAAGCAGTGTACGAAGGCTGCTGCCACTCTGGCAGGAAACACACCCAACTCCTGCCCTCTGCCTCCCTCCCCAGCGGCAGCACTGCCCACAGCCGCAGGCAGCAGGCCCAGCAGTGGCCACGCACGAGCAGACCCACCAGCCCTGCCCTGCTCGCCCCCTGGTCCTGGGACCGGCGCTGAGATGGGCGCAGACGCTCTCCAGGTCACTGCCACGCGCCCACCGTGCACGGGCTCTGCGGGAGGCGCTACAGAGAGAGGCAAGTCTTGCCCTCAACACTTGAGGGCAAGTCCAAGTGTTTCCTCGGAAGGAAACACACATTTTTAAATGTGCAAATGCACTCATTCCCGTGAAGTGGCAATGAGCGCAGACACATGCGATGCTGGAAGCTGAGAGGCGGGCCCGGCGCGGGGCCCGTCCCAGGGCGCGGGCAGAGGCAGGAGCCCAGTGGGGGCTCCCGCTGGGCCTCCCGTGACACTGCGCGAACATCTGGCGTCGCTGTCAGCGTCGGAGGCAGCAGGCGTCCTGCGGGCACGGACACAGAGGGTGTGGCGAGGCCGTCCCTACCTTGAACACCTTGATCTGGCAGCTGGCGGAGTGCAGGTGCTCGGCGTACTCCCCATTCTCGTTCTGCTTGAACGTGTCGATCTGCACCCGGAACGGCACCCCCTTCTCGCCCCCGTGCTTCCTCGGGGTGAACTCCGTGCTGATGCAGTGCACCTGGGAGGGGAACGCAGGGCTGCTGGGGAGGGCCCATCCTGCCTGGCCGGGTGACACCCTCAGCCTCCCCTCCCCCCAGCGCTGTCCATGCCACCGGGCAGGTGGTCTCTCCACCGCCCTGTCCACAAGGATACGCCTCCCACCTTTGTCCCCTGACCAGCTAAGTCCTGGCCATTGCTCCAGGCCTGCCGACCCCAGGAACCCCCTCTCCCCTCACTCTCACCCCTCACCTCCCTTGGCAAATGTTACAGGCAGCAGGGGAGTAGGGGGGCCACAGCTTAGCCTATATGGCCTGGCATCCAGGCCCAAAGGTGACCAGAAGGCCAGAACCTTCTCTGTACTTCTGCAAGGACTTACTACACAGAGGGCACCTGGTATGTATTTATTGTTATAATGCTGTTTGTTTCAATTAGCACAATGCATATTATGATAACAATAATAAGGTAATAACTTTAAAGTACAAGAATATTATAATTATGGGAAAAGGATCATTAACTTCTACTGAGCCATTGTTAGGAACTGGGCACTGTGGTGATGGCTTTATATTCATTCTCTGATGAAAATAGGCTCACAAAGGGCCCGGCCGGGAGGGAGAGCCACATGGGCAGCTCAGCACGCATGCGGCCACGCTCTTAGCCAGCTCCGCCTGCTGCTGTGCTGACCATGAGGTTGGACCCATGCACAGGGCTTGACCGTTAAGAAATTAACTTGATAACAGAAACTATTAAAGGACTGTTTTTTACCTCAAAATATTGATGCTAGGAAAGACTGTATTTTATAAAAAGCTTACATATTCATAAGCAAACTGCACACAGGATTCTAAAACTTTCCCATCCTTTTCCCAGCCCCGAGGCCAACAAGCTCTGGTTATGGGCACTCTACACTGCATCCCTGCAGCCCCGGCCCCAGCAGAGGGCAGGGCCCAGCAGGCCTGCAGGGGCTGGTGTAAGAAACTCAACATGGACGCCCCCACAGGGCAGCCCCCCTCCTTCGTACCACCCGGTGGACAGCCCCCCTCATGTGTCCCCCAGCAGGCAGCCCCCCTCCTTCGTACCACCCGGTGGACAGCCCCCCTCATGTACCCCCAGCAGGCAGCCCCCCTCCTGTACCCCCAGCGGGCAGCCCCCTCCTGTACCCCCCAGTGGACAGCCCCCCTCCTGTACCCCCAGCGGGCAGCCCCCCTCCTGTACCCCCAGCGGGCAGCCCCCCTCCTGTACCCCCCAGCGGGCACCGCCCCTCTCCCCCCGCGTACCTGAATGAACGCGGAGGCTCTCTTCGAAGGGTCCCACAAAAACTCGACTGTGTTCAGCTGGGTCGGGCTGGCCCTGGGGTCCAAGATACCAACAGACAGTGGGACATCTGCGCACACACAAAGTGCAACTGTCAGCCTCGCCCGACGCTGAAGGCGGGACCATCGCAAGCCCCACTCTGACCACACGGAGATGCCAAACGATCAGGCCGTGCAAAGCTCCTCTGGCAGAAGGCCTGGCTTGGATTGCCATGAAGCTGTTAGTCTTAATGCCAATTTGCGTGAACAGTCGTGTTATTTTGCTGCTGAAAGGACTGTGCTCGACTGCCTGCTGGAGGCATTTCCGATGCATCCCAGCGTCTGAATTCCAAAACCCGTCTGGCCCAAAGGCTGTGGATGAAGGATACAGACCACTGCCTGACCCCCAATATTCCATCTCCACGGCCACCTGTGACGCCAGCCTGCCCTGTATCACTCACCAAAACCCTTTAGTGCGGGATCCTCCTCAAAGCTGCCCTGGGGCTCCCTGGCAGCAGGCCTGGTGGCTCTGCCAGCTCCCACAGGGTGTCACACAGGACAGTGCCCTAAGAGGCCCCGCCCACCCAGGTGGCATCCAGGAAGAACCCCAACGTGCTCACCGAGGTCCAGGATCCGGTCCCCGGGCCGGCTCCACCGCCAGCCCTCCAGCTGCTGGTGCTCCGTGTACTGCAGCCGGCGGTCATGGAAAACCACACGGATGATGCTCTGGCGGGAAAGCAGGGGGGAGGAGCTGAGTGTGAGCGCCAAGAGGGACCCAGAGGAGCCCACCTGCCGCCTTCTGAGCCAGGGAACCCCACCCTCCAGGCTGCTCCTCCTGGAGCCTTCCGCCCGGGGCGCCCCAACTCCCCCCACAGAACCCCAGCAACACGAGCGGCAGCGAGAAGTCTGCTGCCTGCCCTGTGTCCGTGACTACAGAATGCTTTACACACACAGCTACTTGTCAGTCCTTCTGTGCACATGAGCACACAGAAGCTCAGAAAAGCTCAGTGAGTGGCCAGCCCGGAGCCCAGAGCCTGTCCTCAGCCCGCGCCACTCCGGCTCTCGGCTGTGGCCCGTCCTAGTCCCTGGGAGAGCGCCGGGGTGGGGGTCAGTGGGGGGAGACAGGAGCCACTCTCCCTCTGGGGCTTTTCCCAACCCCATGCCACCCCTGACCACCACAGCACGCCCAGCGCTGTGACCCCACCCACCCTCAGGGAGGGAGAGCACCCCACAGACTTACCTTGACGTACTTTGTGTTCAGATCCTGGAAGTCTCCCAGCTTCCGATTCTCCAGCAGCCGGATTTCGTAAGACTGACCTGGAGGAAGTGCAGAGGACACTCCCCGTTTCTGAGTGTTCTCAATGTGGGCTCACAGCTAGTGGCCTCCCGACCGACTCAGCGCCACCCCGGCTCATGGCCGGGAAAGCCCAGCGTCAGCTCCGGTGCCCCCTGGACGGACAGCCCGTCTGTCTGCCACCTGGCTGGGCCAAGGGCACCCCGGGTAACACACCACATGGCCCTGGAGAGGCAGCACCTCTACAATTCTCACAGAAACAGAATCCAACCCGATGCAGTGGGCATCACAGCGATGGAATGTAACTGTGTATTTCTTTACAAAGAATGCCCCCCACACACACTGTGACAGAGATCAGCTGCGGAAATCCATGTGGGAGTAAACAGCCGCCCGCCCCTCGGGAGAGCAGGTGTAACACCGAAGAGAACGCCTGTTAATCATTGTCCAGGTGCAGTGAGAGCTCCTCCGAGTTAAAGAATCTCACAGATGGAAAAGGGTGCGGGCATTCTGCTCGGTGCCACCGAGCCAGCACAAGCTGCTGAGAGTGAAAAAGGAAGGAAGGTTCATCTACAGTAGGGGTGTCGAACTCAATCAGAGAAGGGGCCAAAATCTAAAATCCAGCCTAAATCGCGGGCCGAATGGTTTACTGAACAGTCATAAACTGTCATTGTGATGGAAACGCAGCGGAGTGCAGTGATGACAGCGCGGTGCGGGCCACATTGCAAGGCCTGGCGGGACGGATTTGGCCCGCGGGCCTTGTGTTTAACACATGTGATCTACAGTAACAGCGAAAACGTGCAAGTGTCTATGACCCACCGCACACGCGTTGTTCGCAGATTGAGTGCAGCCTAAACAAAGCCCCAGCATTCTCAGGTGGGAAGGCCACACACCAAACGAGGTCACTTTGCCCACGTTAAGTAAGTTTAACCACAACGCTACACACCCTCGCATCTACCACAGCTTAATAAAGCTTTGCAAATAACAGAATAGATTATTTAATAGTTGGTATTGGTAAATCTGATTCACTGTTTAAAAAAGGTTTTTTTAAAATAATGATCATCTACAAGAAATTGCCAAAATAGAACAGAAAGGCCCTGGTACCCGCAGTGTGCCTGTGGTGGCACCAGGAACCGGCTGTGGCACCAAGTTAACGAAGCCCAGCCCTGGCTCAGACCGCCCGGGTTTGCAGGTTTCCTCTCTCTTCTCTGTGTGTGTGTGTGTGTGTGCCTGTTAAGACTGGCTATTTTTTCTAAGTGCAGACCCTCACCTCACAGCAGATATCAAAACAAGTTACCACAGGATTTAAATGTTAATTTCCTAAGGTTTTATTGTGACGTGAATGACTACTTATCGGACCGTCAGTGGGGGACTCTCTGAACCTAAAATCAGGAGGGGAGTGAAATCTAGCTGTAGTAAAAAAAAAAAAAAAAAAAATATATATATATATATATATATATATATATATATATATATATATATATATATATCAAACAAAAGCTAGGACACACAATCCCAGCCGCTAACAGTCTTTAAAATAGCTAAACGAGAACTGATTAGAAAGACACTAAGACCCCTGATAGTGGACTGAATGGTGCCCCCCCAATAAGTCTGCACCCTCATCCCCAGGACCTGAGGGTTACCTAATCTGGAAACAGAGTCCCTGCAGATGCAAGCAAGCTAAGAAGCATGAGATGAGGCACTCGGCCTGTTGTGTCCTGTGTCCAGAGCACAGGGACAGGTGTCCTAACACACAGAGAGGGAGGGAGGAGGAGCCACACCTCCCGGAGCCCCACAGGACAGGAGGCAGAGAACAGACCGGGCCCTGAGGCCCCAGGGAGCTGGGCCCGGCCGATTCCCAGCGTCCAGCCTCCAGACCTGCCGGAGACTCACCCTCCATCGCTCTGAGCTAACATGCTTGCAGGGCCTTGTTGAAGGGGCCACAGGAAACTAACATACCCACTCACACAGAGACAATGAACAGAATGGACAAAAATACAAAATTAAGTCACTCGTTCCAAACATTTGCTGACTACAACTACGTGCTGAACCCGGTGCGACGCCTCGGACACAGAGCTGGTGGTGGACACAGTGGCCCCAGCTCCCGCAGCTCAGAAACAGCCATCGGCAAACCTTCTTCTTGAGAAGTGGGCCCCTCCACCAGCTTTCCCAGCCTGTCTTACGGGCCCGGCAGACACTAGAGGAACATGCGACGGCCCGCACAGGGCATCATGCCAGAGGGAAGCCCTCGAACCCCAAACTCTTGTCCTGCCCACATGCCAGTTCAGAAGTCGCAACTCACAGGAAGGTCTTGCAGATGTAACCAACACTTCTAACTTCTAACTTCCTGAAAAAGTGGGATTTTTAACACACATTCCCAGGCTCCTGAGCCAACACTCCTCTGAGGCAACATAACACGGAGCCTGTCACACGGCACCTGGTTCCCAGTGTCCTGTGCCCAGGAGTGCAACGCTGGCATGAGGCCCAGTGCCAAGTGCTCATTACCTGGGCGGACAGGGGCCCACGGCTCAGTGAATACTGACCACACTGCAGCCCCCTTAGCTCATGCCCAGCAGGAGGCACCTGCTGTTCCATACAGAGCAGTTCTAAGGTGGGGCTTTAGGCCCGGTCAGAGCCTCCCCCTCCACCAGCAGAGCCCTGACCCAGGCCCAGGCCACACCTCCTCCTCCTCCATCAGCAGAGCCCTGACCTGTGTGCTTCCCCCAGATCATCCCTACTCATCCCTTCCTCTTGCTTGCACTCTCGAGCCCCTCCCAGCACATGGCACCTCCTGACTCGGGCCCCTAACAGGGCAGCGCTCAGCTTCCCTCCCCAGCCTGCCCCACAGAGCCCCGCTCCCCTCAGCAGAGCACCATCCAGAAGACAGCTGTTTGCGAACCCCAAACTCTTGGCCATCCTCCAGCTGGTGTGCAAGGGGAAATATCAGTCAACTTCAAGTGCACAGGCATTCCTCTGCTTGGCGGGGTCTCCCTGGGGCATGGGTGGGGCCAGGAAGTGAAGGCACAGGCTGTTTAGCTCACCACTGACTGTCCTGTGTGACGAATAGTCAGTACTCAGCAAAAGCTTGACCATGACTTCTTATTCTTTGCTATACTACTGTGTTGAACTGCAGGGTTTGCAAAAGCAAGACACACTCCTGCCCTCAAAAGGTTAGCAATTTGCTGGGATACATTGAACTGCACAGGAAAAGCACTACTACAAGGCAAAATTAGAAAAATCCTCTAAGAGGCAGGCAACACTCACCCAGAATGGGGAGGGGTGGTGGGAAGGTTTGAGGAGGAGATAACGTTAGAGGCAGACATTGAAGAGTGGGCAGGAGGGGGATAGTTGAAGGGAAGAATGAATGAGACCTCAGCACTGTAGCAAGGAGGTGCGAGGGGAGAGGTGTGTCTAGGGACACAGTAAGGGCAGCTTCCGCCCACTGGGTGCTGATCCAGTGGTAAAGTCTGCTAGGTATTAAGTCACCTGACCCTCAGAATACAGGATGGAGTGTGTGGGAAGAGCCCAGTGGTAAAAGCAAGCAGAGGCTAAGAGAGGTTATACTTGGACAAGCTCCCACAGCCAGTCAGTGACAGAGGCAGGAGCAGAAAATAAATGTTTCCAGAATCTACTGCACTCTTTGCCACATCCTACAAGGGGTGTCATTTGCTGGTCCGAGGACATGGGTAGTTCTACATGATTGTCAACTTCTCCTTTCTGGAAGTTACTTCTCAGCAAATGTCTACAGCATCTTCTTTTCTTATTGAATTTATTGGTCTGGCAATGGTTATTAAAATCATATAGGTTTCAGCCAAAGCCGGTTTGGCTCAGTGGTAGAGTGTCGGTCTTCAGACTGAAAGGTCCCAGGTTCGATTTCGGTCAAGGGCATGTACCTTGGTTGCAGGCACATCCCTGGTAGGGGGTGTGCAAGAGGCAGCTGGTCGATGTTTCTCTCATTGATGTTTCTAGCTCTCTATCTCTCTCCCTTCCTCTCTGTAAAAAATCAATAAAATACATTAAAAAAATAAAATAAAATAAAATAATAATAATAAAATCATATAGGTTTCAGGTGTACAATTCTATAATACACCACCCAGCTCAAGTCTCCTTCCATCACCATCTATCCCGCTCTACCGCCCGCAGCATCTGTGACATTAAAAGCACCCCTACCCTCACCACCCCAAGTTAAGATGCTGTTTCCCTCCTTCCTTCTTCCTTTAGGATGAGTCCCAGGATGACCTTAGAGCACACTGACTCCACCTTCCTGCCATAAAACACTGCGTTTTCTGCTCTTAGATCACTGATCTAAACAGTGATCTAAACAGTGATCTGAGAGCAAAAGGAAATCACTGCAGGAAATCACAGGAAAGCCTGTTCTAATTTCAGAATTGCAAAATGTGGGGAAAGAAAGATGAAGGTGGTCTTAGAATCAAGGAAATAAGGTAACAAATAACTACTAATTAGTACTTGTGTTCAGCTACGCCTGGGTCACTGCTAGGCCACTTATGTGCATTATTTCCTTTAGTCCTTTCAACAATCCATCAGGAAAATCCATTGTTGATACCTTCTTTTTAATCCTCACCCAAGGATATGTTTGTTTTATTTTAATGATTATGGAGAGGGAGGGAGGGAGGGAGGGAGGGAGGGAGGGAGGGAGGGAGGGAGGGAGGAAGGGAGGGAGGGAGAGAGAGAAACATTGATGTGAGAAGCATCAATGGGTTGCCTCCCATAGATGCCCCGACCAGGGGGAGGGGGGAATCTAACGCACAACCTAGGTATGTGCCCTGACCGGAAATTGAACCCCCAACCTTTTGATGTACCAGGACAAACTCCAACCAACTGAGCTACCCAGGCAGGGCGACCCCATTTTATAGATGAAGAAATTATGATCCAGAGTACCTTGCTGAAGATCAAACCTGGGTCTCTCTGGCTCCAAGGACTAAACCCTAGCCAAACTACTCCTCACAGTGTCTTCTTGCTTCAAATATTCACAGAGTCTATCTATTTCATTCCTCCTGAATTTTCTGATATTCACTTTATTGCATGACCCTTGTTCATACACCTAAACCTTTCCCTCTTCCCTTAAGGCTCAAATCCTTATGCTCCGTGGTCTTAGTTCTCTGAACCAAGAAGTGTATGCGGATATGTAACTACACTGTGGCATAAGGTTTGATATTCTTTTCCTTCTGAAAAACTCATCTCTGAGAAACACAGGTTCCTAAACCTTTTATATGATTCTGAAGGTTACAGTACCAAAGCCATGTCATTTTTTTTTCCCCATGGAGATAAACAGATCAATGGAGCAGGGGAAGAATTCACAAATGCATTTTCAGATACTTGGAAACTTGACCTATGACAGTGAAAAAAGACAGCTTTTCGGAGGTGCAGGATGACTGGTTATCCATATGGAAAAATCCCTACCTCACACCATATAATAAATTCATTCCAGTTCTACAGGCATATCCTAACGCAGAACTTGCTGTGCGGGCAAAAATGCTCATCACAGGGGAAACTGTCAATAACCTACAGATGCACAATAAGAAAAGAGAGATGTTAATTCTATTATTTAACTTGGAATGGAATAGCAAATGGCACTTTCTTTCTTTTCTTTTCTTTTTAAATATATTTTATTGATTTTTTTACAGAGAGGAAGGGAGAGAGATAGAGAGCTAGAAACGTCGATGAGAGAGAAATATCGACCAGCTGCCTCTTGCACACTCCCTACTGGGGATATGCCCGCAACCAAGGTACATGCCCCTGACCGGAATCGAACCCTGGACCTTTCAGTCCGCAGACCAACGCTCTACCACTGAGCCAAACCGGTTTTGGCACAAATGGCACTTTCAGTAAACAACATGGAAAAATCTCAGAAACATAATATTAAGCAAAAAAGCTACAGGATGATATACATATAAATAACTTGTATAAAGTTTGAAGACATGCAAAACAATACTATTTATTTTTAGGGCTGACTGTGCAAAGAGTAAAAATTTACGAATGTGCACTCAATTTCAAACCAACACCACCTTCACAAATTGGTTTTGCTTCTGGGGAAGAGGGAAGGCAGCAAATGAGAAAAAAGTAAAAATCAGAAGCAAATTTGGCAAGGTTGGAAAAACTGTGTTGAGCATGATTATTTGTTCTCTTATTCTCTGTAGCATTCAATCGATCTAAAATTAAAATATTTCCATCACACCCAACCATGGAGTGGGGAAGGATGCTGGGCAGGTCCTTGCTCTGCACTGCTTTCTGTTCAGCGGCCCTTGTACACCCGCCGCTACCCTCTGTGCCAGGGACATGCTAGGTGAAACCCAATGCCCCCACAGGGTGCAGGGTGACTGGCTGCCCCACTCAGTCACACACCACCTCACAATTCTGACAATGAAATTAGAAACAGTCTGCAACATAAAGGGCCTATTTTATCTATCAACTCACTTTCCAAACTTAATTTTTTAAGTGTATATCATCCCTACAAATACAACATCAAAATCATGTACTACAGCCCTAACCAGCTTGGCTCAGTGGATCTGTGGACTGGAGGGTCCCGGGATTTGATTCCTCATCAGGGCACATGCCCGGGTTTCCGCCTCAATCCCCAGTAGGGGACATGCCGGAGGCAGCCATTCCATGATTCTCTCTCATCATTGGTATTTCTATCTCTCTCCCTCTCCCTTCCTCTCTGAATCAATAAAAAGTATATATCAAAAAAAGAAACATAAAAACATGAAAATGATACATTAAAAAATATACCACAAACAGAATTGTAAAAATTATATAGATATGCAACAATCGATGTTCTTCTACGAACCCTAAAATTACCTTGGGAACCTGGTCAGCACCCAGAGGTGGAGCCTGGGCTCACATGTGGACCCACCACTTGCTATTGGCTACTGGAAGCTAATGCCCACCCCATTTGTGAGCATTAGCTTCCACGCCCCCAAAAAGTGGGCAGTGTCGGTACTTAAACACAGAGGTGGTGGGAGGACTGAAGGTGCGTCCAGCCCTGCATGCTGGCACACGGCCTCTCTGGCTGGACCTGCATGCGCCCTGAGTGAGGGCACTGATGGACGGTGCAGGGCGAGCAGCTATGAGGGCCTTTTCACAGCCTCAAAGCTTTCAAGGTCCTTTAAAGCAGGGAAGGAGAAGGGGTTGGCACCAGGTGATGCAAACTGTCCTCCATAGCCACCAGCCAGCCCAGAGGGGGCAGGCCTGGAGCACCAGAAGGTAGAGGAGTGCCGGCCACACGATCTTCCACCCCTCCCCACCCCCACCAGCAATGCACGGAGCCCTGCCCCACCCAGCTCAGCACTCCATCCTCAGCCCGCGGGCAGAGGGGGCTCCTCCCCGGAAGAATGGCTTGGATCCAGATCAAAGGGCCCTGAAGATTTGCAAGGGCTGGGGAGTCCCCTCTCCCCCAGCCCCAGGCCGGAGCTCAGCATCCACTCCTCCCCTTCCTTACCTCCACCACACACAGAAACGGGCAGGAGAATGAGTCTAAGGGATGGAAGAGAAAAGGTTTCCAAGGAAAATGAAAGGAACCTCACACGTACTGCACGCCACACTGTGCCTGGCCCAGGTAGGGCTCAGCACACCTTTGCTTCCTCCTTCTTTCACGAAACCACAACGCATAACATCTGGCCCGGCATCAGCAAAGTCTCCCTGTAAAAGCCGGCCGGACAGTAACTATTTTCAACCTTGTGGGCCATAGCTCTGTCACAACTACTGAACTCCACCATAGAAACCAGGAAGCAGCCACAGACAGTATGTGAGTGAATGGGCCTGGCTGTGTTCCAATAAAACTTTATTTGCATTTTTATAGGATGTTCCAGCTTCCTCTCAACGTCTTTGTGCACTTTGCAACTTTCCCCCTCGGCTATCTTGCATGACGGCTATGCTGTAGCTCCCCAGCCAGGCTGGAAGCTCTCGGGGTCGACTTACCAGTTTACCTGAACCAATTGGCACACACACACCAGCTCCTCACAGTACTGGCATGTGACAGACCTATAACTCATGGCGGCAGGATTTGACATAAATTTCCTAAAGCAAGCAGCAGAGCTGGAACTCAACCAAACAAGCAGAGTGTGAAAAGATGCTCCACCTCCTAACGGTCACAGGCGTGCCAAATGCAGACAGTGCCACACCAGCCTCACGCCCGCCCTCCAGGACAAAAGATGGGCGTGGCCCTCACACCTGCTGGAGTGGGAGACAGTGCGTCACAGCCCACTGGGCATTTTGACAATATTCTCAACACTGCGAACACAAACAGCCTGAGACCAAACTATGCCATCAAAAAAGTGCTGAATATTATGTACTCAGTATGATTGTACTTTTATTTTAAACTGGAGGCCTGGTGCATGAAATTCATGAACGGGGTATGTGTCCCTCAGCCCAGCCTGCACCCTCTTTAATCTGGGACCCCTCAAAGGATGTCCAAATGCCCGTTTAGGCCCGATCCTGGCCTAAACAGGCTGTTGGATATCCCTCGCACAATCCAGGACTGCTGGCTCCCAACTGCTTGCCTGCCTGCCTTCCTGATTGCTCCTAACTGCTTCTGCCTGCCAGCCTGCCTTCCTGATTGTCCCTAACTGCTTCTGCCTGCA
This sequence comes from Pipistrellus kuhlii, assembly GCF_014108245.1. NCBI lineage: Eukaryota > Metazoa > Chordata > Mammalia > Chiroptera > Vespertilionidae > Pipistrellus > Pipistrellus kuhlii. The sequence continues at coordinate 76,035,682 of NW_023425573.1, forward strand.
GCCTGATCACTCCCTAACCACTCCCCTACCAGTGTGATTGATGCCTAACTGCTCCCCTGCCAGGCTGATTGTCCCTAACTGCCCTCCCTGCAGGCCTGGTCCCCCCAACTGCCCTCCCCTGCAGGCCTGGTCCCTCTAACTGCCCTCCCTTGCAGGCCTGGTCCCTCCAACTGCCCTCCCCTGCTGGCCATCTATCGATATCTTGTGTCCACATGGGAGCAGGATCTTTAACCACATGGGGACAGCCATCTTGTGTTGGAGTGACAGTCAAGTTGCATATTACTCTTTTATTAGCTAGGATGTTATACACATGCCCTTATATTTGTGAGTCTGATGGTGGATAAAGAAGAATATTTCCGCTGAAACCGGTTTGGTTCAGTAGTAGAGCATCGGTCTGCAGACTGAAAGGTCCCAGGTTAGATTCCGATCAAGGGCATGTACATTGGTTGCGGGCACATCCCCAGTAGGGGGTGTGCAAGAGGCAGCTGGTCAATGTTTCTCTCTCATCGACATTTTTAACTCTCTCTCCCTCTCCCTTTCTCTCTGTAAAAAATCAATAAAATAAAATAAAATAATTTTTAAAAAATACTTCCCTTTTAAATTATGTACATTTTCAGCATCAACTTTTTAAAAACTAGGAATATATTACATATGAATTTAAAAAAGGGGGGAGGGCGGGTGCTCATCCCACTCCAAGCATGTAACCGGTGTCCACAGGGACAATGGCTGGCATTTTCATTCCAGTGCCAGGCGGGTACCTGGAGCCCATCATATAGGTGGGCACTTGGGGAAAACAGTATGCATTTCATAAATAAAACACCAAACACATGCACCTGAAGTCAGACAGAGAGAGAGGTCCTCAACCCAGCCTCTCTCTGGGAGACACCCTGAGAACCCGCAAGTAGAGTCTGACTGAGCCCATTTCAGAGGGGAGGAAACCGAGGCCCAGGCAGGAGCGCTGTGCCCAAGGTGGCAGTGAAGACAGCACAGCCTGGGGCCTGGGCCAGGGCAAGAGGATGTGACGTCAGGTCAGACAGAGTTGAGCCAGACCCTCTACATCCCAGCAAGTTCAGGAACTTCTCTGCAGCTCAGGCTCGGACCCACACAATGTTCCTCGCCGGCAGCTGTGAGGATTGGATGAAGCAATGTGCTCGGCCTGGCCTGTGACAAGCCCTCAGTAAGTGCCAGTCACGCTGCCACTTTCAAACAACAAGCCTTACACGCTCCCCCTGCACTGAGCCCTGCCTGCCCATGCCCAGGCCGCTGCACTCCAGCCCTGCGCCCAAGGCCACCCAAGGTCACAGCCAGGAGGAAGCCAAACTAGGACATGCCCCCAGGCCGGGATGACTCAGCCCTCAACCGGAAGGGGCTTGGGGGCAGAGGAAGGGGGTGACGAGGGGGAGGTCTTCTGGGCTACGTGACTAGGTAAGTTCCTCCGGCCTGAGTGGGGGCAGCCCACACCGCTGCTATGACGCAGGCACAGCCAGCAGGCCCACCCGTGTCCCCCCTTGCACCCCCCGACCTGCCTCCCCTGGCCGTGCCCACCGGGCTCTCCCGCGGAGTGGCTCTGCCCAGCAAGCGGAACCCAGGGCAGGGCCTCCTGCCCAGATCACAATGTTCCCAAGAACAGGAGGCAATTGCCCTGGCCAGCCAAGGCTTACAGGCTGTTTACTCTCCAGCAGTTACCGCTGTGGGTAATTAACGCCACATAAAGCATGATGGAGGCCATCACTACCGCGGAGAAAGCAGGGCTGGGCGCCAGCAGCCCTGTTCTGATGGCAGGGAGCATAGTGCTACGCGCTGGCCAGCACGTGGCGTTTGTCTGGTGTTCCAGTGACGAGAGGGTCACTTCAGAGGGTCTCACCTGCATATGTGCAGTGCCACGCAAGTGTGTGGACAGAGCATCCCACACAGGCGCGCTTCAGGGAGAAAAGCTCAGCCACACCCCAGTCCTGAGGGCTTCCTGCCGGGGCCCGTGGGTGAGACGCTTACCCCCTCTCACAGAGGTGGCAGGCCCAGCCTCTGCCTGGCACTCAGTGATCGCCAATCAATACCTGGCAGATGGCCAGCCTGTGTTTGGACGCACAGAAGTAGAGGAGTTGGTCACACACGGAAGACACGTCAGAGGAACATCTGGGGCAGGGGATACACATGCCCCTTGTGTGTTACGCCTCTCGTAAGTCAGATGGAGAAACGCTCGGGAAGAAGACAGGTGAGGCAGGCGGAAGACGCAGCAGCCGGCTCAGGGAGCCCCACGGCCACAGCGGCCGCGGGGTGAGCGGCCGACGAGAGGACAGTGTTGGATTTGGCCCACAGAGTAAAATAAACGCCCCCGGGTCTACATGATAGCATACATACGTAAACTGATGGTGAAGAGAAAGCTCTTCCTTGCAGTAGCGTTCCAACTGCCAAATGGAGGAAGCAGAGGGAAGCAGACGCCCCAGTGGATGGCACAAACAGTGGGTGCAAGTTTAAGGCTAATGGAGACACCAGTCTGTCTTCCGGTGTCTCCCTCAAGATGTTCATTAACTACAAAGGGAAAACGGTGACTGTTCAGCAGAGAAACCCGCAGACACTCCGAAATCATCAAGGTCACAGCCACCAGCGGCAGACAGCTGAGCATCAGCCCCTGGCACGCTGTACCACAGGCGGCGGCACTGCCGAGGCGCCCTGGCCAGGAGTGCCAGCCTCCCTCTCGTCACTGGAACACCAGGGAGACCCAAACGGGGCCCGTGCACACCCAGCCAGGTGCGGCTGAAAGTGAAGTCACAGGAGACAAGCAGGGCCAAGGGACTGTCAGACCGAGACCACGGATCATGGCCATGCAGGGCCACGGGGTCCTGCATGGGAGCCGGGCAGCAGAGGGGACGGTAACCGTCCAATGGAGACCGCAGCGAACTTCACAGCTGCCGCAGTGCCTGCTGGCTTCGATGGCTGCACAGTGACAGGTCAGCATGACGGGAAGCTGGGTAAGAGGTATACAGGTCCTCAGGTTCTGTTGGAGATCCGTTCCTACGGTGCACCATAGGCAATTTTCACCGTAAGTCGGAACCCACCTCCATAAGCACCCACGTCACTCACATGGAGCACAGACACAGCAGTAATGAAGGGAAACAGTAAAAAGAAAAAAATGTAAAAGATAATCCCTGACCTTTAGTTAAGCTAAATAAATAATAAAAACATAAAGTACTTATGTACATACGTCAAAATGACGGAACTATTTTTTTATAAATAAATAGGAGATGGTGAGGTAACCACAAAACATGGAGTCCGATGTACCCCGAGGACTGCCTGTAGTGCTATGTTTTTAGGAGAGAGTGGGAGGGAGAGAGAGAAACATCAATGTGAGGGAAACACTTCGACTGGTTTTCTCCCACACGTGCCCGACAGGGGCTGGGGTCTGAACCAGGTGTGTGCCCTTGACTGGCATCGAACCAGCGACCCTGTGTGCGGTGTGCAGGCCACTCTCTGACCGCCAAGCACATCCTGCCAGGGCCATGGTACTATTTGACACTTTTCTCTCAAAAATTGTTCCCTTTTTCTTCCCCCAAAGGCCCAAGTTCCCAAGCCACACCCAGGACTGTGGAGAGCAGCCGGGGGGGCCAGCAGATGGCGAGGTCAGAGCTCAGGGGCCCTGCCAGGATTCCAGATCAGGGGCCTCGGACCGCTGATTGGTCAGCATTCCAAACACTGATTTGTGTTGGTACTTGAATGGTACCTCCTTTTCCTGTTTTATTTTATATGTGGTTGTTGCTGGTTCACAGGAAATTCACTCGTTTTTCAGGTTGTGCTTGTACCCAGCTACACTGCTGTACGAAGAAAGCCTATGAAACCGCTGACCGGCCCGTTCTGAATTACATCTCCACACAATGCAATGGTTCTCACAGGTCAACAGGCAACAGGGCCACAGAAGAACAAGGCAATGGATACAAGAAAGGCATGTAAACACCGGAGAAGATGCTCAGCTTCACGCCTGTCAGGAAGAATTACGTGAACGCAAGGAAAATGAAGTGCGGATTCTGTGTGCACATGAGAAAAGGCCGGCAGCACGGAGTGCTGGCGAGGGAATGAGACCAGGTGCCGCCTGCGCAGGTGGAGGATGGAAAGCCTGAGTTCGGGGACAAGGGACCGTGATGCGAAACCAAATCCCTGCGTGAGCTCAGGGCTGGGCGCGCTCAGGCACCTCCCTCCGGCCCTGGACCCACGTCCGTGCTGGGGGTGAGGCCCTCACGTGCCCCTGATGGGCCAGCTCTTAGAGGTGGGAGCCTGACAGCCTGGTTGCTCTACCCCAGCGGCAGCCATCTGGCCCGGGCCGGCCCTGTCAGGGAGGCAGGTCTCAGTCTAGCCTGAGACAACCACAGCCTCCTCCCCGTCTCCCCCCGCCCCACCCCCAGGCCTCCCAGGAGCGTGGGCGCCTATGGCCACCCCCAAAAACGGCTCCACCACAACCCTGCTTCCAGGGAGGACAAAGGGGAGAGTGGGCGCAGCCGTGCTTACACAGGGCCCGCTTCGGGCCACGCCGGGTCCAGGCGAGCAGCCACCCAGCCAGGCCAACAGCTGCTCCCCAGGGTGTGGAGTGGGAGGGGGGAAGAGACTGCCAGGCCTCCAGGTGTTGAGCCACTGAGGCGGGGGAGCTGGTGGGAAGAGAGAGCAGAAGGTGATCCCCCACAGGAACAGAGAAGCGGGTCTGAGAGTCCTCCCGGCCGCTGGGCCTCAGGCTTCGGTTTGCTCCTGAGGCCCGCTGTCCCCCGCCTGGGGGTCCCGCTCCGTGTGCTGCCAGCAGTGGCCGGCGTGGCCAGCCGAAGAGGTAGCCTTCACTCGTCCTTCCTCCTCAAAAGACAGACGATACCCAGTGCTGGATGTGGGCCACCGGGAACCCCACACACCACTGGGGTGCAAAGTGCTGCCGCCACTTCAGAAACTGTCCGGCAGCTCCCCAAAACATGAGACGGAGTGACCATGTGACCCAGAGACTGCTCTCCTACGGATACACACAGAGAAACGAAAGGCCGGGCCACACAGAAACCAGTGCATACTGCCCACAGCAACATCTTCATGACGGCCGGGGAGCAGACGCCCAGATGTCCATCGCCTGAAGAACAAACACGTAAAACGAGGCTCTCCCTCCGGGCGTGCTCCGGGGCAAGGAGGAGGAGGAGGAGAGGAGGAGCGCTGATGCAGGCCGCCGGTGGTGCTGAGCGCAGGGGTCAGCCCAGACCGCCAGTGCGGGACACGTTTATATGGCACGTGCAGCTCACAGATGCAGAAGCATTGTCCTTCTCCCTCTGGCCGCTACAGTAAGGTGATCACACAGAATCTTTCCAAAAATCAGGACTGTGTTAAAACACTGGGGGACGTGGGACAAATTGTTAAAAATCAGGACTGTCCCACCAAAAGCAGGGACTGGTCACCTTATGCTAGACTCCAAAGCTGTGCACCCCGGGCTCACCCTGGCCCTGCCTCAGCAGGCCGTCTGACCCCTTCTCTTAGGAAATGAAGGGGTTGTAACACCACAGTATATACGTGTGCAGAATAGCTACTTGGACACGTAGCAAAATGTGTTAAAGTAGCCACTTCCTCCCTCAGAGCAGCTGATCCGCATACGGGCTTCTAAGCAGTATTTCTGCCCTAATTCACCAGCCCCGGAAACCGGACGCAGATCCACTTACACAGGGTCAAGTGGCTCTTCCTACCCTCACCTTCTTGCTGCTCCCCTCCCCTCCCAGCACCCCAAGAAAATAGCCAGATTTAACTGCCGAAGAGAAATAACCTTTGTTAAGGCCCACTGATACACCTGCATTAAATACTGTCTTTCTAAGGCAAACCCTACAAAGGATAACCTTTCTGTCTGTGCAGTGACCGTAAGCCTGGCACCGGTCCTCCAGCCCACTGACGGCCTGTGCTGGGCGCCAGAACTTGCTGGTTTAGGGGCAGGGCACTCCCAAGGCTCCAGGCTGCCAGCTGCACCCCACAAGAGGCAGCGCCACGTGCCACCTGGAAGCAGGGGGGCAACATGGCAGCCACAGACCGGCCCGTGCAGCGCCCCTACGAGGCTGTCTAATTGCAGCACAGGCTCGCGTCTGCCTGAGTTCCCCGACCTTTTGGAGGGCGGGCGCTGCTTTGATGATTTTAACAGTAAGAAGCCCAGGTACTCTGCAGAACGGTGAGCGAGCTTAAAAGCCTGTCCGCCCAGACTGCAGTCTACCACGTCGGGGAGCAGACGGGATGCTACAGAAGCCATCAGGGCCGAGCCCCCACAGCGGGGGCCACGCCTCGTCGTTACACACTCCGTGTGGGCAGCACTCATGAGGATGCCAGCAGGGCCTCCTCTACAATGTCATTGCAGCTGAAACCGGTTTGGCACAGTGGATAGAGCATCGGCCTGCGGACTGAAAGGTCTCAGGTTCGATTCCGGTCAGGGGCATGTGCATTGGTTGCGGGCACATCCCCGGTGGGGGGATGTGCAGGAAGCAGCTGGTCAATGTTTCTGGCTCTCTATCCCTCTCCTTTCCTCTCTGTAGAAAACCAATAAAATATATATATATTTTAAAATGTCATTTCACGGAGCAGTGATGGCTCGTCTGGAAGGACAGATCTGGACACTGGAGGCATCAAAAGCCTCTTGGTCCCCATCTGAACGACATTTCAGAGAACGCCGAATGACATCTGATGGGAACGGTGGGCGGTTTGACGACCGTCAGCTTCGGGAAAGCCACAGCTGCCTGCCCACGGACAGGAGCGGAGAGGAGCCTCGAACACTCCACCCACGGGGAGAGGAGGGCGGGATAAGGCGCGCGGTGAGGACCCTGACGGACCCTGCGCTGCAGTGACCAGAGCCCCTCTCTTCGTTAGAGAAGAGGACATGGACGATGGCCACATGGCATCAGATCAACAAGTTTTAATAATTATGATTCTTAACAAACTATTTCCAGAACAAAGGGGGTTTAAACATAATTCTTAAGACCATATCATCCCCAGTTCCCTGTACCATCTGGAATTGTAAGTATTGTGTGTTAGCTGAATCAATTGGTCTACTATTAAAATAACATAATTGAAATCTGACATGACCAGGAAGAGACCTTTGAAACACTGAGACTCATTTCTACATTCTCTGAGCTGGATGTAATAAGCAGTGTGTACAAGTCACCTCAGATTCATGTCAGTAAACACTGATTGGTTTTAAAACACAACAGAAGAACCAGGAAACCCAATCCATGGCGCTGCAGCCGGCTGCACTGTCAGCATCTTTATCAGTTTATTATCTCACAGATTAATGAGGAGGGCCTGGCCCCAGGAACAGCATCAGTCCCTTACTGTGCTTTCCTTTTAGCAAACCTCCGTGATGTGGTTTAGAAAGTTCTTTACTGAGTAAACAATTCTAGATTTTATGTCGCCAAAATAAAACATCCTTGCATGGCACAAACAAACCAAACAACACAGCGTCTCACGTAATTCTCCAGACAAGGCCTCAGGCGGTGCTGTGTCCATTCCACAAACACACAGGCTGCGGGTCCAGGAACTGGGGAGAGCACAGCGCGCCGGCATGGAGCTGGGTGTATCCAAATCCACAATTCCTGCCTCTGACCCCTACCCGGTCTCTAAGAAAGATTAATACTATCTCCCAAGTCAGTGTCACCAACAGGGAGAGAGACTTCTTAACGCTTCACAGCCCAGGCTGGCCGGAAAGGACGGCCTCGAGCTTCTGCGGCTGCACAGGATCATGCTACCTGAAGGCTCTCCCATCAGTGAGGTGTTATGGGACCATGTGTAAAGCAATGTAGTTGGGTTCCTACCTCATTCCTTACACACCAAAATGAATGTCGTAGTATTAAAGAATTAAGAGGAAAAATCTTTAACAAACAGGTGAATATTATTAAAATCTTAAAGTGAAGAAGGCTTTCCTAAATGGGACCTGTAACACAAAAAATTTTAAGATAAAAATCCAATAAACCTGATCACATGAAAACTTATAAAAATGCTTATTATGTAAAATAGCAAGCAAACAAGAAAATACAGAAACATTTCTAACACATTAGCACAAACATGTGAAGAGCTCTTATAAATAACTAAGAAAAGGTTGAAAATCCCATCTGAAAAACAGGTATATCACAGGGAAGGTAAAAGGAATAGAAATAACTAAATAAAACATGAAATATATTAAACAAAATTGAAGAAATAAACTCAAAAAAGGAATACTTTAGCCCTAATTGGTTTGGCGCAGTGGATAGAGCGTCAGCCTTTGGACTCAAGGGTCCCAAGTTCGATTCCGGCCAAGGGTATGTATCTTAGTTGCAGGCACATCCCCAGTAGGGAGTGTGCAGGAGGCAGCTGATCGATGGTTCTAACTTTCTATTCCTCTACCTTCCTCTCTGTAAAAGATCAATAATATATATTTTTTTTAAAGGAATACTTTATATTTTCCCCACTAATGAGCAAAGGTTAAAGAGTGTTGGCAAAAGTATAGAAAAACAGACATTCTTCACTCATTCAAAAAAGTTACATATGTGCTAGGACTAGCAGTGAACAAGATACTCAAGGTATCTGCCTTCAAGAAGTTATATTCCAGCCCTGACTGGGTTTCTCATTGGTTAGAACAATGTCCTGTACACCAAAAAGGTTGCAGGTTTGATAGTGAGTCAAGGTATGTACAGGAGGCAACCAATTAAGGTTTCTCCTCCCACCCACCATCCCTTTCTTTCTAAAAATCAATTAAAAAGCATATCCTGGAGGGGGGGGAGATTTAAAAAAAAAGTTTATACTCCAGGCATGGTAGAGATGGGGAACAGATAATAAGGGAAAAGGAAATAAACAATTATTCAGATAGTTACCGTATTTTTCGGACCATAAGACGCTCCGGACCATAAGACGCACCAGTTTTTAGAGAAGGGAAATGAAGAAAAAAAGATTCTGAAACAAATAGTGTCCTAAAATATTTTATGTGCATTAAAACCCAACATCACGGTCATAAACACATGTAATCTACCCTGTAAAGTAAACAGCAGCATTTAGAACCATTTTAGAGCCGGGCAAGCACACAGAGACCACACAGAGCCGGGCAAGTAAAAAAACTTTTTTTTTTAAGTATATGTGTAGGCTATATTTGGACCATAAGATGCAGGGACTTTTTCCCCCCACTTCTGGGGGGAAAAAAGTGCGTCTTATGGTCCGAAAAATACGGTATTATTTATAAAAGCACAAATCAGTACAATATTTTTACAGGGCAATATGGCAGCATCTACCAAAATGTTGTACTGGCAATTCTAACTCTAGATGTTTCACTCCTGCTTAAGCGCAAAGATGTGGGCACAGAGAAGCCCACCGGAGTGTCAGGCCTGGTTATAAGAGTGGAACAAGCTGCCGCTCCTCAGGAGGACCAGCGATGCAGCCGGCAGGCCACAGCTCCTGACATGACCAGCAAGGACCAGCTTTGGCTTGTTTGTTTCCTCCATGTGGAAAGATGGAGGGTATTTTGTTGGACAAAAAAAAAAAAGCAAGTTGCTAAACAGTATCTATAATAATAACCTATATATATAAAAGGCTAAGCGACCGTCACATCTGAAAAAACTGAAGGGACAACTGAACAGGCTGTGTGGAGCGACTGGGCTGGCAGGGGGGTGAGTGAGGGACAACCAAACAAGTGAACAGCAGGCTGTGTAGGGCAACCAGAAGGGGGATAGGGGAGGGACAGTTAGGGGTGATCAGGCCAGCAGGCAGAAGCAGTTAGGGGTGATCAGGCTGGCTAGGGTGGGGAGGGTGGGGAGTTAGGGACAATCAGGCAGGCAGGCAGGTGAGCAGTTAGGAGCCAGTGATCCCGGATTGTGAGAGAGATGTCTGACTACAGGTTTAGACCCCTAAACTGGCAGTTGGAAGTGAGATTACAAGAAATTTTCTGGGGTACAAATTTATGTACTATTTGGCTTTTGCTGGAGGCTAATTCCAGCATGTCATAATAAATGCAAGAAGTCCTTAAAAGGTTGATGGGCTTCTATATTCAGCAGGGCTGAATACATGTTATTGCCTGCTGGAGTGGCCGAAAGCATTTCCCCAAACCTGAGGATCTGCAGACAGTATTGCCTGTTACCAGACAGCTGAGGGCATTTTAATCTACATGTTATTGCCTCCTGCTGGCCAAACAGCTGTAGGCAGCTCCCCAACCTGACAATGCCCACTGTATACCAAACTTTGCTATAGGGGAAAATGTGGGAATAAAAAGAGCCCTGGGTCCAGAGATGGGAAGAATTTAGCTACTATAGCTAAGCTTCCTCTGGCTCCCCTATGGATTACAAATTTATATTATATTTCTAGTCTTTTTATTAATTTACACGCAGAGCCTTCTCCAGATTCCTGAACGCTGCTAGATGCTGGATATCACCCCGGCATTAGGCTGTTCTGTTTTACAGTAAGAATGTGCTACTTTTATACTTTGGGGGGGAAAACAATAAGAGAGAAAGCATTTTTAAAAAGGTAACATGTTTAAGGATCACTTCGTTTACTCAGTTTATATCCCAAACTTCAGGGTAAAAATTAATCTGGAGAGAAAACTTTAGCTGTGGAGAAAGGATAAAGTAACTCATCCCTTGCCTCACTCCTTAAATCCAAAGTCCCTGGTGTAATTGGGGAGGAGAGAATATATAACTATGTGCTTATTATTTGCCAGACATCCATCATTCACTTAATTCTCAAGGCAACACACAAAATGAAATCATCCTAATTCCAGATAAATGAAAACTTCTAGAGATTAAGTGATTTCCCCAGAGCAGAAGCTGGTAAAAAAATAAATAAATAAAATAAAAATTTTAAAAAGGCTGCCATTCTGTCTGGGTTCTAAGAGGGGAAGATGGCCTGGCAACTCCTCCAGTCACTGTGGTGGAGAGACTGAGGGTGGGCTGGGGTAGGGGCAACTGATTATGTTTTTCTTCAAGGAGGCTCTTTCTACCCTCTACTCCTACCCAGTCCTCTCCCGCCAAGTTCCTTCCCTCAGCCTTAGAGCCGCACCCCCCAGGGAAGTGCCCAGCCCAGGGCCCGGCCCATCAGGAGCCCTAAAACAGTAGCCGGAAGAGGGTGCCTCCTTCCAGAACTGCCACATCACGCTCAGCCTCCCCCAGGCTTGCTGGTGTGAGCGGAAGGGGACCCGGAGGAAGGGGACCCTGACTGCACCTCTCACAGCCTGCCGTCTGTAAACGGGAACGCGTTACACATTTGGGAGGATAACTGAAGTGAAAAATTAAAAGTGTCTTGTAAATTCTAAAGTGCTATGTCCCCTCAGAGGTGTGTGGTCCCCACATAAAGCCGAGGTGCTGACGTAAGGAATCCTTGACACAAAAGCTCACATGGGTTAGGAGTCACTGCTCTGTATCACAGTTTTAAAGATGGTGTTTTAACCCACTGCAGAGGATATCTCCTCCGGCTGTTGTCTGGTCGAAGTGAATGAGGTGCAAAAGGGAAAGCTCGGCGGCCTTCTTGTTTATAATCTGTCCGAGAGTTCTAGGACCAACCCTTTCCAAGTCCCAATTGGATGACCTGGTTAACTTCCAAAACAGGACTGGGGTGACCACGTGTCCACTTTAATGTGAACGCTTACTATGCGCCCTACACCTTCCCAGGGTCCAGTATTTACTCATTTTACACACAGAGTAGCACCTTCTTTGCAGGGATTTTCTCTCTGGTTTACAGATGAGGAAGTGGGGAAACTGAGAGACTAACTTGCCAAAGTGGCTGCCCAAAGGCCCAGCCTCAGCAACGCAGTTGGAGATCTTGGCCATCTGGTCTACCTCCCCGTCCATTTCATTCACAATCTTCCTCGTGTTCCAAACCCTAGTTGTCCTGAACTACTTCGGATTCTCTGGACAGACAGTGCGCTTAGCTGCACCACCACCACTCCAACCTGTTCCTGCCTTGCACATGGCTTTCTCTCTTTTCACTGAACCACCACTCATTCCAATGAACAGGAGCCTTCTTCCGTGAAGAAATGAAAGTAAGAATCCTACAAAATGCCGAAACCGGTTTGGCTCAGTGGACAGAGCGTCGACCTGCGGACAGAGAGGTCCCAAGTTCGATTCCGGTCAAGGGCGTGTACATTGGTTGCGGGCATATCCCAGTAGGGGCTGTGCAGGAGGCAGCTAGTCGATGGTCCTCTCTCATCGATGTTTCTAGCTCTCTATCCCTCTGCCTTCCTCGCTGTAAAAAAATCAATAAAATATATATATTTTAAAAAAGAATCCCACAAAAATTCATGATTGTGTTAGGATTCAAGTGTAGAAAATACACAAGCTTTCTCCACAACAAGCCACTTTGCAAAGTTGTATATCTCAATGCCAGAAGGTACTACACAGATTGCCTGGGGTTCTCTTTCCTTTGTTTTCCGTGACCCCGCCCTCACCACCCCCTTCATCCCTCCCCTCAGGTTCCAGCCAGCCTTTGGGAAAGATCTGTCTATGTGACCTTTGGTCCCTGGCAGAAGCTGATCTCTTAAGTGTTTAGACCCACATTCAACAGCTGTCCACCCCTTCCCTCAGGATTCCATTTCAGAGGAGGAGGGCACATTTGTTTTTCAAACCATTTTCACCATCTCCAAAATTAGCCGCTGGGCTTGGCAATGTGAAATCCAATACCCCTTGCCCAAGCCTCGCGAGGTAGGGCACTGGTGGACTATCGTTGAAATGACATTTTGATTTACAGATACAGCACCCTTTCCATGTTTCCAGAGAACATCACACATTACAAGAAAGACGGCATGGGCTGGCCTCCTGGAGAGAGGGCAGCATCGCAGAGCCAATGCAGGAAACATCAATCCTCATAGCAAACTTCCCAAGTAACGGGAGAAGTTGTGTTAAAACTGTCATTTAATGGAAGCAATGCCTGTGTTGCATGATACAGATGTATAGGCTACTTTGAATAAGGCATGTTGAAAAGATGTCCAGTACAACATAATGAGAACAGCAACAAAAGGAGAGAGAAATAAAATGGAATAAATCATGTCTAATTTCTAATTTTGTGAATATGCATAGAGCACCTACATTCAAGCTTAATGCTGGGGATGTAATGTTAAAAAGCCCTCACAGAGCTTCATTCTATTACGGGAGATAGGCACTAAAATAACCACACTGTATGTTTTCACCCAACAGTCATGACAATATTCTGTCAGAAATAATACACGGAAATAGTAAAACAACTTACAGATATAGTAAATGATGTTTAAGAGGCTGTGATAATGGCAGAAAATGTTAGTACAAGAATCTCTTATAGCCAAAACCGGTTTGGCTCAGTGGCTAGAGCGTCAGCCTGCGGACTGAAAGGTCCCAAGTTCGATTTCGGTCAAGGGCACATCCCCAGTAGGGGGTGTGTAAGAGGCACCTGGTTGATGTTTCTCTCTCATCGACGTTTCTAGCTCTCTATCTCTCTCCCTTCCTCTCTATAAAAAATCAATAAAATATATTTTTAAAAAGAGAATCTCTTATAATCTATAATAATAAAAGCATAATATGCAAATCGACCGAAGGACCGAACCGAACAACAGAACCTTCCAGAAGACCATGCTATGATATGCACTCATGGGTGTGATGCAATTGGTCCGGGACCCGCGCCATCACTCCATAATCGCCCACTCGGGGGAAGGTCCTGCATTGATCATCTGCTTCCTAGTGGTCATCACGCATCATAGCGACTGGTAGTTTTGCCATTTTGGTCTATTTGCATATTAGCCTTTTATTATATAGGATAATTCAAGAGTGGTCCTTCCTTCCCCCAGCTGCCAACACTGGCTTCCCTCTGGCACCCGGGACCTGGGCTTCCCTCAGAGCCCTGGGTTTGTTCAGAATGTCATCTAGAAGGATGTGTGGTCTAATTAGCATATTACGCTTTTATTATTATAGACTAAATTCATGCTAGAGTAGGCTTTCCTTCCCCCAGCTGCTGGCCCCGGCTTCCCTCTGACACCCGGGACCTGGGTTTCCCTCCAGCCACCGCACCCGGGACCTGGAGTTCCCTTGTGGGCCCAGCTTCGTCCAGAAGGTCGTCTGGAAGGACATCCAGTCTAATTAGCATATTATACTTTTATTATTCTTTTAAAATATGTTTTATTAATTTTTTTTAACAGAAGAGAGAGGGATAGAGAGTTAGAAACATCAATGAGAGAAAATCATCGACCAGCTGCCTCTTGCACACCCCCTGGAATATGCCCACAACCAAGGTACATGCCCTTGACCGGAATCGAACCCGAGACCTTTCAGTCCGCAGGCTGACGCTCTATCCACTGAGCCAAACTGGTTTCGGCTACTTTTATTATTATAGATTAGAGGCCCAGTGCATGAAATTCATGCACAGGGGGGCAGGACCCCCTCAGCCCAGCCTGCACCCTCTCCAATCCGGGACCCCTTGGGGGAAGTCCAAATGCCAGTTTAGGGATCAGGCCTAAACCGGCATTTGAACATCCCTCTCACAATCTGGGACCACTGGCTCCTGCCTGCCTCCCTTATTGCCCCTAACTTTCCCCCATGCCGGCCTGGTCACCCTATACTGCCCTCCCACCGGTCTGGTTGCCCCTTACTGTCCCCTACCAGCCTGGTTGCCCCCAGCTGCCCTCCTGCAAGCCTGGTCACTCCATACAGCCTGCTGTTCAGTCATTTGGTCATCCCTCACTAACCCCCCTGCCGGCTATTCAGCCATCCATCTGGACATTTAGGTCGTGACAGCCCCTGGCTTTTTATATGTAACCTAATAATAGAGTAATATGCAAATTAACCATCACTCCGCTACACAAGCCACGCCCACTAGGCAATCAGGGCAAATATGCAAATTAACTTAACCAAGATGACGGTTAGTTTGTATATCAAGACAGCGTAGAAAGAAGCCAAGCCTGAAAAGGGAGTGAACCTGCAGAGAAGCAAGCGGGGCGGCAGAGAAAGGAGGAAAGCAGGCAGGGCAGCGACCAAAGCAGATTGCAGGAATCTCCCTGCAATGGACCACTAGTATTAGGATAATTCAAAGTATCATCAAATGAAAAATTATTAAGTTTCAAAAAAAATTGCAAGGTTAAAATTTAAAGACCATTAAATAAAATTTATAAAACTACTAAACTGGGGGCATTCTAAGCATAAAAATAAAAACCATTTAAAAAGACAAACAGCCGAGACCGGTTTGGCTTAATGGATAGAGCGTCGGCTTGGGGACTGAAAGGTCCCAGGTTTGATTCCGGTCAAGGACATGTACGTTGGTTGCGGGCATATCCCCAGTAGGGTGTGTGCAAGAGGCAGCTGGTCGATGACTCTCTCTCATCGATGTTTCTAGCTCTCTATCTCTCTCCCTTCCTCTCTGTACAAAATCAATAAAATATATTAAAATAATAATAATAAATAAAATAAATAAAAAGACAAACAGTTGACAATAACCCTTTAAAATAAATTTCTACACAGAAAATTAAGAAACCATGACATATACCCACACCATAAACATAGTTATCATACAAGAAAATAATTCAACAGCCAGCAACCAACAGGGAAAATGTTGCAATGTACAGCAGCTATAAGGTTGATGGACTTCATATATGGTGTTTCTTACAATCCCTAAGATAAAACAACCTGATAGGAAAAAGTGCAAAGGACAGAACAAAACAGATGGAGAAATAAAAAAGATCACATGTCCAAAGTGTGACGTTAAGTGTTATGCTCACTAATCAGACGGGAAATGCCGATGCCCAGTCCTGGAGACAGTGCCATGCCCCGGTGGAGATGCGTACCGGCTCCTGAGCAGGCACCACAGTAACTGTGTCACAGCCTTCCTCAGACCCTCTGACTCCATAACCCTAGTTCCACTTCTGAAGTGTGTCTAGAAGTAAATAAATAATCAACAGTTCACACAAAGACAACTGGAAACTGTGTCCTATTGTGAAACTGGATAACAACCAACGTAAAGTACGGTGCTGTGCAGCCAGCACAAAACTTAAGTTCTCAAAGCATGTCTGACGACATGAGAAATCCCACGAACAGCCCCGCAGGGCGACTTGGCTGGCTGGAGCGTCACCCGTGCACCAAAAGGCTGCAGGTCAGGGCACACAGACCCAGGTTGAGGGTTCGATGCCTGGTCTGCGCACATATGGGAGGCAACAGGTGATGTCTCTCTCTCAAATCCATGAAAGCACACCCTCGGATAAGGATTTTAAAACAGGAAACAAATGGAGTAAATAAGAAAACAGAGACCCATGTCTGCAGCAGGATCATCACTGTCAAAGATGCTTGTATGAATAAGTAGAAACAAGGTTAGCAGTGGTTCTTGAGTATGAGTAGAGATTTTGATTTTATTTTTCTTTCAGTTTTCCTCCTTCTACTTTTCTAAATCATCCAAAAAAAATTAATGAACATGTATTATTTTAATCAGGAAAATGTTCCTTAAAACAGCCAAAGTAAACACACTAGTTTCAAATTAACACAGAATGGTAAGACCATGGGACAACTCTTTTCCCTCTCCTTTTCCTTATCCGTGCTGAGCAAAGGGTAAACTCTTAAAAACCCTGGTATGCTGACTGTCCAAAGTTGACTGATTGAAGGCGGGAGGAGTGGGGGAGGTGGGGAGGCAGGGGCCGAGTACTGCCCACTCCCTCCTCACACCACAGGAGGGGGCTGCGAATGGGAACCGCCTCGGAGCGCAGTGCAGTGACTCTGCGCAGTGCTCTGTAACACCTCCTTTTCTCTGGCTACATCCCGGCAGACATGCAGCCGCTGCTGAAGGCACAGAGCTGTGACTCTGTGAGAGAGAGAGGACCATGGCGGAGTCCTCCCAAACCAGCAGGTGCAGAGGAGCTCTGAGGCCTCGCCACCCCGTCAATGGCCACCGCACAGAGGAGCACAAGCCTCAGGCCTGAGCCAGCGCCCGTGCGGACCGCCTGGGCTCCGCTGCGGCCACAGGAATAAGCACGGCCTCCGCCGAGACACCTGCTATCCTGCCTCGTCCCGGCCAGTTCAGCGTCAGGGAGCCGCGGATGAGGTTGGACTTCCACCCCGCCGGCTTCCCAAGGAGGAGTCCAAGTTCCACAGAGAGAGCCGGCTGCTGAGGCACGCTAGCACACCAGTCCCTGTGCCCCTGCCCTACAGCTCCCCCCAATCAGCCACCCCTACAGCTCCCCCGCACTGGCCACCCCTACAGCTCCCCCCAACCAGCCACCCCAGAAACTGTGTTCCCTTCCCTACGCTCCCCCAACCGGCCACCCCAGAAACCACTGTGTCCCCTTCCCTACGCTCCCCCAACCGGCCACCCCCAGAAACTGTGTCCCCTTTCCTACGCTCCCCCCAACCGGCCACCCCAGAAACTGTGTCCCCTTCCCTACGCTCCCCAACCGGCCACCCCTACGCTCCCCCCAACCGGCCACCCCAGAAACTGTGTCCCCTTCCCTACGCTCCCCCAACCGGCCACCCCAGAAACTGTGCCCCCTGCCCCTCTGCTCTCCCCCTGTAAAACTGAGGGGCAATTACCCACTTAGGTGACCAGGAAAGATGCAGTAAACACACACACATAACCACAGAGAAACCACACAAATGTCACCCTCAGAACCCCGATCCGGGTCCTGGAAAGGGAGCCTTACATTACAGAGAAGCCACTGTCACCTCCGCCCTCCACACACTTGACTCTTTACCCGCCACAGACTTACACCTCCCGCTTTACACGCAGAAACAGGCAGCTCAGAGAACAGGAAAGGCAGCTCCAGTCACAGAGAACTGCCGAGCCCACACCATTTCCCTCAGGGCCCACGCCGTTCCCTCAGGGCCACGCAGTTCCCCTCAGGGCCCACGCCGTTCCCTCAGGGCCCACGCCGTTCCCCTCAGGGCCTGTCCCCTCAGAGCCCACGCCGTTCCCCTCGTTCCCCTCAGAGCCCACGCCGCTCCCTCAGGGCCCACGCCATTCCCTCAGGGCCTGTTCCCCTCAGGGCCACACCATTCCCCTCAGAGCCCACGCCGTTCCCCTCGTTCCCCTCAGAGCCCACGCCGCTCCCTCAGAGCCCACGCCGTTCCCTCAGGGCCCACACCGTTCCCCTCAGGGCCCACGCCATTCCCCTCAGGGCCCACGCCGTTCCCCTCAGGGCCTGTCCCCTCAGAGCCCACGCCGTTCCCTCAGGGCCACGCCGTTCCCTCAGGGCCCACGCCGTTCCCTCAGGGCCCACGCCATTCCCTCAGGGCCTGTTCCCCTCAGGGCCCACGCCGTTCCCTCAGGGCCACACCGTTCCCTCAGGGCCCACGCCGTTCCCTCAGGGCCACACCGTTCCCCTCAGGGCCACACCGTTCCCCTCAGAGCCCACGCTGTTCCCCTCGTTCCCCTCAGAGCCCACACCGTTCCCTCAGGGCCCACGCCGTTCCCTCAGGGCCCACGCCGTTCCCCCAGGGCCCACGCCGTTCCCCTCAGAGCCCACGCCGTTCCCTCAGGGCCCACGCCGTTCCCCTCAGGGCCCACGCCGTTCCCCCAGGGCCCTCGCCGTTCCCCTCAGGGCCCACGCCACGCCGTTCCCTCAGGGCCCACGCCATTCCCTCAGGGCCCACGCTGTTCCCCTCAGGGCCCACGCCGTTCCCCTCAGGGCCCACGCTGTTCCCCTCAGGGCCCACGCCGTTCCCCTCAGGGCCCACGCCGTTCCCTCAGGGCCCACGCCGTTCCCTCAGGGCCCACGCCGTCCCCTCAGGGCCCACGCCGTTCCCTTCAGAGCCTGTTCCCCTCAGGGCCCACGCCATTCCCTCAGGGCCCACGCCATTCCCTCAGGGCCCACGCCGTTCCCCTCAGGGCCCACGCCGTTCCCTCAGGGCCCACGCCGTTCCCTTCAGAGCCACACCGTTCCCTCAGGGCCCACGCCGTTCCCCTCAGGGCCCACGCCATTCCCTCAGGGCCCACGCCGTTCCCCTCAGGACATGAGGCGTCCGTTCCTGTGGCCACGGAGGTCTCTGTCCGGCCGGGAATCAGCCCCACGCGGCGTCTGTCTCCTGCCGCTGCTCGGACCACCATGGAGACAGCCCCCAGGCTTAGCCTCTGTCCAGGAAAAGGCTCAGCAGGTCACAGTAAACAATAATTACACCAACCGGCTGGCCGGCCCTGGGAATGTTTCCCTATCTGGCCGGAGGACCAACAGAGCTGATGTGTCCATTTTCCAGATAAAAGCACAGAGGCTCCACCGAGTCTCACAGCAGGAAATGGGATCAATCAGATACCACAGCCTCCTTCCTGACCCCCACCTCTCCCGCTGCGACCAGATGAAGAAACCCAAATCTGTCTGGTCCCCGCCCTCCTCGGGCCGGCGGCCCGCCCCGCCTGCCCGCCCGAGCCCGCCTCCACCTTGGTTGAGGTAGGTCAGCGTCTCTTCGTGCAGCTTCACGGCCGGGGACGTGGCGGCACACAGCACGTACTGCAGGGGCGGCAGGCGCGCCTCGTTCTCGGGGGACAGCTGGGGCTCCTCCTGCTTGAAGATGGGCAGAGCGAGCACATCCCTGCAACACACAGCGGAGGGGGCGGTGAGGAGCGGGGCCGCGGGCAGGGACGGCCACGCGGGGAGAAGCGGACCAGACCGCGTCCTCCGGGGCGGCCCGGCCAAGCACACGGCCGGGAGCCGGTCAGCTTCCCGTGCCCCAACCGCCAGCCCTTCCTGAGAGAGCAGCCCGCCCTGCGGTGCCTCTCCTCTCTCTCCGTGACCCGCAGGAGATGTCCCCTCATTAATGAGGGGACAATGCAACGTCATCTGACGCTGCAAATGACAGAAGTCTGCTCTGTGACGATGGGACTCCCAGCACCAGCCTGAACCTTAGATGCCTTTTGGCCTCCACCCATAAGAAAGACAAGAAAGACATTATAAAGTCTTGCTTTTAGAATACAACTCTGAACAAATATTTTAATTGCTTAAATAAACTATTCTATTTATTGGCCACTTCTCAGAATAATACAATGCTGTCCGTGGGGCTCTGAAAATACAGAAACTGCTGAGACGTCCCCCCACCCTTCAAAAATAAAAAGGACAGTGGGCCCATAACGCCTACGTGAAGGGTCATGCTAATATCTCCTAAATGCAAAACAAGAAGAAAGGACCTTGATTTCAATTCGGTTTTCTTATGCAAACAAGAAATGGTAAGATGCTCAGCGATTCTTTTCCTCCACTTCTGAACCAAAATCCTCACCATATCCCCCCCAAAATCCGCTTCCCATCAGCCCACGCCTGGAGAACTTGTTTCCAGATGTATTTCTAAATGCCCTTGCAAGTGGAAGAGAAATCCTTGAGGACACGAATGACCTGTGGGCAGGCTTGTTTAAGGCTCCACATTAGGAGCAGCACGAAAACAGGTGCCAGGAAAGTGCCAGCGCCCTTATCTTGATAACCCCCCGTGAGCCGGGCTATGAATCAGATTCCCGGCCGCTGCGCTGTATAAACAGCAGTCACCGGTACAGTGTGTTCCTCACACGGCACCATAAACGCATGTCTCTAAAACACAAGCCCAGCACACACCCAGCAATGTCCAACAATTCTCAGAAGGAAAGCCGGGCTGGGAGCACCTGCAGGGCGGCCCGCACCCCTCCTTTTCCCGCGGCCCGCGGTGTCTAGGAACGGAGGAAGAGCCGCAGGCTGGCTCCCCTGGGATCGCATGATTTCATGTTCGCCGAAACCATCTAAATTAATAATCCATGGGCTGCTACCTCTAAACACACACAAAGGGGGGGTGGGGGGAGGGTGCGGGGGTAAGAGCCATCACTCAACAGCAACTCGTTTCCAGCCCAGCATCCTGATTTGCCCAGGAGTAAAAGTCACGAGAACACCAAACAGAGGAGGCAAAGGAGGCGTCAAGGCCACTGCCTAAAGTCAAACCGCTGTGGCTCCGCAGTGAGGAGGCAGCCAGACAGAAAAGCCCAGGAAAAAGGCAAGACCCTCACTGGAGAGCTGGGGGGAACGAGGGAATAGTCACCACTCCTCACCTTGGCCTTCGTTGAGGTCAACTTCTACGAGGTGAAAACTCCAGCTTCCAAGGGAAATTTTTCAAAAAGGGCAGGGCCCTGGCCCATTTGGCTCAGTGCAAAGTGTCAGCCGCCTGACTGAAGGGTCCCAGGTTCGATTCCGATCAAGGATTCTGATTGACAGTCCTGCTCACAGGGGGTTAGGTGTAACCTCGGTTGCAGGCTTGATCCATGGCCGGGGTCGGGCCATGTGTGGGAGGCAACCTATGGATGTATCTCTCTCACATCGATATTTCTCTTACTCTTCCCCTCCCTTCCACTCTCTCTTAAAAAATCAATGGAAAAATATCCTCCGGTGAGGATTAACAAAAAAAAAAATAAATTAAAAGTGGCATGGATATGGCCAATGTGCTCAGTGATTAGAGTGTCAGCTTGTGCACTGAAGGGTCACGGGTTCAATTCCCCGTCAAGGACACTACCTGGGTTGCAGGTCAATCCCAGGCCACCGTAGGGGCAGGAGGCAACCAATCAGTGTCTCTCCCACATCCATGTTTCTCTCTCTCTCCCTCCCTCTCTACCTTCCATTCTCTCAAAAAAAAAAAAAAAAAATCCTCAGAATTACAAAAAAAACACCAAACTTTAAAAAGGGGCATGGACCAAATGCTTCTTTATGGACCCAAAATGATCCCAGAAACCAATGTGGCTTTATAGCTCCTTTCACCCCAATCTCTTCCCCCTCCCCCATACCAAAATCCTAAAAGGTACCTCAGGGACTCCAAAGACAAATTTCCATCTCAATGGCAGAGGCACCTCCCACGCAAAGGGAATTTTTCTGAATGGGATGACATTTTAGGTATCCGGGAAGATTTACATACACTTACTCTCCATTCAAGGTCACCTTCAGAATCATTTTTAAGGTATGGCACACGCTTAACGGCCACAAACTAACTTAGGCAAAACTATGCCTGAAGCTGCTACGTGCAGTAATTTAAAAAATGTAACATTTTGTAAGTGGACGGGGAGTAACATCCGCGGGCACACAAGTCCCCGGAGCCCTTCGCTCTGACACCACAGGGTCTGCGGGACCCAGGCTCCTGCCGCCTGCTCTCCCAGGGGTAAAACCCCGCAGACACAGCCCCTGTAGTTCCTTCGCCTTCTAGAAGGGGGTGTCTACAAGGAGGACTACTGGACAGATGTCTGTCAGAAACCAGATTCACAACTAAATCTGGAGGGAAACTTCTTGGAGGAGAAGAAGAAAAAGACCCTCCCGGTGGCTCTCACTTGGGGGCTCAGTGGCTGAGACCCCTGGGCCTCGCTGCCCACGTCCTCTGCACCGCACCGAATGCCGTCTGCGTTTAAACCGGGCACATTTCACAAACCGCGGCCGGGGTGGCACAGAGACCGGCCAGAGCGGGCTGGGCGGGCTGAGTGAAGACGGCCACGGGCTGCCGGCGGCCAGCAGCCTCCCGGGTGGGCGCTGACGGGCCCTGCCTCCCGGGGACTGAGGGCTCCGCACACCGGGGCCCTGCCTCCCGGGGACGGGGAGGACCCGCACACCGGGGCCCTGCCTCCCGGGGACGGGGAGGACCCGCACACCCTTGGAGGGCTGCTTCCCCTCGGAGAGCACCAGCCGAGGAGGATCTCCCTCAGGGCGGGAGGGTGCGGCCTCCGGGGCAGGTGCGCAGGACCCCCCGGAGCGAGGGCCCCGGCCGCCCGAGCCCCCGGCGCCGCGAGGCTGAGGTGCGGGGCGCGCCTCACACCCACCCCCCGGCCGGGCCACGGACCTGGGGAGCCCGGAGGCCGGAGCGGGGCCGGGGAGCGGGGCAAAGAGCAGGGCTGGGCTTCCCGGGGGCAGCCCTCCGACGCCGGGGGAAGGAGCCGGGCAGGGGCACCGGAGTGGGCTGAGGCCAGCAGGCCCGCGCCCCGCCCGGGGTCGTTCGGGGAGGCGCCCCCCACTCCGGGCACCAGAGCACCAGGCTCCGCCAGCCGGGCCCCCGACACCGCGCGCCCGGACCCGCCGGCGTCCGTCCGTCCGTCCGTCCGTCCCCACGGGGCCTCGGCGCTGTGTCCTCAGTCCGCGAGGGCGGAGCGCGGGGATCCGGGTCCCGGCGCCCCGCCCGCCCCCGGCCCCCGCGCCGCCGGCCTCACCGCAGGTAGCCGCCGGCGCCGTGCTGGTTGTAGTGCTCGGGCTGCGTGTGCCAGAACAGCATGGCTGCAGCGCGCCGCCCGCTCCGCCGGACCGCTCCGGCGCCGCCGCCCGCGCCTTTATGGGCGGCCGGGGGCGGGGCTGCGCTCACCTCCCCGCCCGCCCGCCCCGCCCGCCCCGCCCGCCCTTCCCGAGCGAAGGTGCCGGGCCCGGGGCGGCTGGAGGGGGCGGTGCGTGCGGACAGACGGCGCTGGACCGCCTCCCCCAGCCCCACCGCCTCCCGCGCCTCCTCCGCGCAGCGCCGGCCCCGAGGGCACCGCGGCGAAGCGGCCGCGCCGAGCACCAGGTCAGCACCGAGATCCAGCCCCTCCCCGCCCCACGCGCCCTGGGTATTCACGCTTCACACTCTGCACTCGTGGGTTTTTCCTTTTAGTTGTGTGCGGATCTCCTCCTAGAATGAGGTGAGCAGACGTCCCGCTTTTGGCGGGACAGTTCCGATTTCAATTTGTCCCGCGTCCCACGGCGTTTTAAAAGAGCTTCTTTCCAAAAATCGGGACTTTTTTTAAAACGCCGCGGGACGTCTGGTCACCTTATCCTAGATGTAAGCTCCAGAGGCAAGGGCTGACTCCCGCTCGCCCTGCTAGCTCCGCTGCCAGGAAGGTGCGTTGGGACGTGGCAGTAAGTGCTTCTGGGTGTTTGTGGGATGGATGTGAGAAAAGGGATGGCCCGGTGTGTGAATGTCACCTGGAGGAGGTGGCCTTGAGCTGAGGACGCATCATCTCTGTGAGCATCTGGAGGGAAAGTGGTTCCAGGAAGAGGCAACAGCGACCCCAAGGCCCCAGAGCAGACCCTTAGCATGGCTGGGCTGGGTGACCAGAGCCAGAGCTTAGGGCCTGAGGTGGGAGAGGCCGGCAGGACAGACCCTGGGGGCACAGCAGACCCTGCCCGGAGCTGGGGTTGTATTCTGGGTCTCTTAAGCATATCTGATTTGCCTTTGGTAAAGATCAGTCTGGAAGGAGTGTGGACAGCCATAGCACCAAGTTCTGTGCCTGAGTGTTAGTCAAAGGAAATGAAGTCACATGGAGACCTGGGCCAGAACCCCCAACTCCCCTCTCTGTTCTCTCAGCTCCCCTCCCTCCAGTCACAGCTGCATGACACATACCCTGAGTAGCTCTCACACCCCCTGCTCTTCTGCCCTATGAGGACAATGAGAAGTGCCACTCGTTCCCCTTCAAGGAAGGACTGTGAGCAGCCAGCCCTCAGCCACCAGCACTGCGGGGACTGCCTCTGCTCTGGGAGCCACGATCAAGGCTAAGAGTCTGACCCTGTCCGGCTGGCCTGCGTGGCTCAGAGGTTGAGTGTCCAATGAACCAGGAGGTCACAGTTTGATTCCCACGTTCAGGGACCTGAAATGTTTCATTAGCAGAGTGATTGCTAAGTCTCTGCCCGGCTCCAGCACCGAGCACACGGGCTTTGCCTGGAGAAGATGCCGCCCCTTCGGAAAAGGCAGGTGAGGAGGCCCCAGGCCTCTGAGGGCAGCAGCAGCTCACATCTACCAGATGCCATGGCCCTTCCCGGGACAGGCTGCGCCCCGTTCCCAGGGTCCGCACCCAGGGCCCACCACGAGGAGGGCTGCTTGGTGGGGGCTAAGAGGAAAGAGGGTGCAGGGCCCCAACAATGTCTAATCCTGGAAAGCCATCTATTTTCCTCACCTGGATTCCCTGAGGGAAGAAACTTGCGTCCCAGCTGTTATTTTTGGAATACCTGCTCCGGCTGGCACCCTCAATAGCCATGGGAGGTGGGGCTTGAATGCCCATTTGCAGGTGGGGAAGCTGAGGTTCAACAGGGTATGCCAGCTGCTGAAATGTGCGAGGCACAGAGGGAAGGAAGAGGGCGGGAGGGGGAGACGGTCCCTGCCTGTCCACCGGCCCTAGAGAAATGTTCCCCTCCCGCCCCCCACCCGCCCCCACCCCCGCCCCTGCCCCTGGATCCCCCTGCGGGACTCAGGCAGGACTTTCCTCCTGGGAAGAGCCTCCTGTTGCGCTGACCCAGACCCAGTGATGGAGTGACGGAGGGTGGTTTCCAAAGCAGCGCATGCAGCATTCTGGGCGGAGGCAGGGCCAGCCCGCACTGCTGAGCCATCTGACTCAGGACCCCTGAGCTCAGTCCCCTGGGCACAGTTCTCCACCCCCAGCCGCGGCCTGGCCTGGGCCAACCGCTTCTGTAGAGCTTAAGACCAGCAGAAAACACAGATATTTGCATTACAATTCATAACAGTAGCAAAATTACAGTTAGGAAGTAGCAACAAAAATAACTTTATGGTTGGGGGTCACCACAACATGAGGAACTGTATTAAAGGGTTGCAGCATTAGAAAGGTTGAGAACCACTGGTCAAAACTAACTTGCCATTAACTGTAAGATGCATCATTATTTTTTAAATTTACTTTTATTATTGACAGTATTCCAGATGCCTCCCGTTTCACCCCTTTGCCACACTCTGCCCAGCTTCTGCCCACCCAGGCCTTTCCCATGGTATGGCCTGTGTCCATGCTTATGCAGATGCTCTTTGATTAATCTCTTCCCGCCACCCCCCTGCCTTCTCCCTTTCCTCCAAGATCAGTCAGTCTGTTCCATGTATTCATGTCTCTGGCTCTGTTTTGTTCATCAGTTTATCTTGTTCGTTAGATTCCACATATGAATGAGATCATGTGACCTTTGTGTTTCTTTGACTGGCTTATTTCGAATGGCTTAATATTCTCCAGGTCCCAGCATGCTGTTTCAAAGGGTAAGAGACCCTCCTTCTTTATAGCTGCAAAGTATCCCATGGTATAAATGTATCAAGGCTTTTTTATTCACTCATCTGCTGTTTCCAGATCTTAGCTATTGTAAACTGTGCTGCTATGAACATAGGGATGCACACATTCTTTCTGATTGGTGCTTTGGGTTTCTTAGGATATATTCCTAGAAGTAGGATCATTGGGTCAAATGGCAGTTCCATGTTTAATTTTTTGAGGAAACTCCATTCTGTTCTCCACAGTGGCTGCGCCAGTCTGATTCCCACCAGCAGTGCAGGAGGGTTCCTTTTTCTCCACATCCTCCCCAGCACTTGTTTGTGGATTTATTGATGGTAGCCATTGATGATAGACCGGTGAGAGGTGATATCTCATTGTCGTTTTAATTTGCATTTCTCTGAAGATTAGTAATGGTGAGCATTTTTCTCATTTGTTGCTCGGCCATCTGTATGTCCTCTTTGGGAAAGTGTCTATTCAGGTGCTCTGCCCATTTTTAAATTGGATTGTTTGTCTTCCTGGCTTTGAGTTGTATGAGTTCTTTGTATAGTATTTTGAAAATTAACCTCTTATCAGCAGTATCATTGGCGAATATGTTCTCCCATACAGTGGGCTCCCTTTTCATTTTGTTGATGGTTTTTTTGCTGTGCTAAATCTTTTTACTTGATGTACTCCATCTGTTTCTTTTTCCTTTGTTCCTCTTACCCTAGGAGATGTGTCCGTGAAAATCCTGCAATGTGAGGATTTTTATGGTTTCATGACTTAGTAGTACATTTAAGTCTTTTTTCCATTTTGAGTTTATTCTTGTGTATGGTGTGAGTTGGTGGTCTAGTTTCATTTTTTTTTTCATGTACCTGTCCAATTTTTCCAATGCCATTTATTGAAGAGACTATCTTTTCTTCATTGGATACTCTTGCCTCCTTTGTCAAATATTAATTTACCATAATGGTGTGGGTCAATTTCTGGGGTCTCTGTTCTGTTCCATTGATCTATATGCCTGTTCTTGTGCCAGAACCAGTCTGTTTTGATTACAATGTCTTTGTAGTATAGTTTTATATCTGATATTGTGATCCCTCCACTTTGTTCTTTCTCAAGATTACTGCTGCTGCTATTATGGGCCTTTCTTGGTTCCAAATAAATTTTTGGAATATTTGTTCCAGGTCTGTGAAATATGCTGATGAAATTTTAATTAATTATTGTACCAGATTGCATTGAATCTGTAGATTGCTTTAGGTAGTATGGACATTTTAATGATGCTAATTCTTCCAATCAATGAACACAGTATATGCATCCACTTGTTTGTATCTTCCTCTATTTCTCTTTTTCAATGCCCCACACTTTCCCAAGAACAGGTCTTTTACCTTGGTTCAGTTCATAACTAGGTATCCTATTTCTTTTGTTACAATGGTAAATGGAATTTTTTTTTTTAGTTCCTCTTTCTGAGAGTTCATTATTGGTGTATAAAAATGCCATTATTTTTTGGATGTTAATTTTGTATCTTGCTACTTTGCCAGTGGAAATAAATGACACAGAGACTGAAAATATATATATATATAAAATATCAATGAAATCAAGAGCTGATTCTTTGAAAAGATAAGCAAGATAGATGAATCATTAGCCAGACTCATCAAGAAACAAGGAGGACCCAAATAAAATCAGAAATGGAAGAGAAGAAATAACAATTGACACCACAGAAATACAAAGGATTGTAATACAATACTAGTATAAACATGTATATAATGCCAACCAATTGGGCAACCTGGATGAAATGGACAAATTCCTAGAAACATATGATCTTCCAAAACTCAATCAGGAAGAATCAGAAAACCTGAATAGGTGGATATTAACTAATGAAATCAAAGCAGTAATAAACTCTGAATGGATTCACAGGTGATTTTTACCAAACATTCAAAAAAGAACTAACACCTATCCTCCTCAAACTATTCAAAAAAGTTTAAGAGGAGGGAAGACTTTTAAGCTTCTTTTACAAGGCCACTATTCTCCTAACTCCAAAACTGAATAAAAATACTACAAAGAAAGAAAACTATAGGCCAATATCCCTGATGAAAGTACATGTTAAAATCCTCTACAGCCCTAGCCAGGGATAGGCTCAGTGGATAGAGCACGGGCCTGCGGATCAAAGGGTCCTGGGCTTGATTCCAGTTAAGTTCACGTTCCTTGGTTTCAGGCTCCTCCCTAATGCTGGCCCTGGTCATGGAACCTGCAGCAGGCAAACAATTAATGTGTGTTCCTCTCTTACCGGTGTTTCTCTCGGCCTTCCCCTCTCACTTCCCCTCTCTCTAAAAAATCAATGGAAAAATGTCCTCGGGTGAGGATTAACAACAACAATTACACATCCACAACAAAATATCAGCACACCAAGTCCAAAAATACATTACAAAGATCACATGACCAAGTGAGACTTGTTCTAGGGATGCATGGCTGGTACAATATTTGCAAATCAATAAATATGATACATCATATAAATAAAATGAAGGACAAAAATCACATGATTATAACCAGATGCAGAAAAAGCATTGTAGACAGCATATATATGGGTCATGTTTGCTTATTCATTCAGCCACCCTATGTCTTTTGACTGGAGCATTTAATCCATTTAGCTTTAAGGTTATTATTGATAGGCACTTCTTTATTGCCACTTTTCTTATTTATGGCTCTATCCTCCATCCCCTTTCCATTCTTACAACATTTAGCATTTCTTGCAATATTGATTTGGTGGTAATAAACTCCTTTATCGCTTGAGCATTTTTATTTTTATTTTTTGGTCTTTTTTTAGGGGAGCAGGGGTAGCTCTTTTTTTACCTTCGATTTTGAAAGAGAGCCTTGTTGGATAGAGTAGTGTTAGTTTTAAACCCTTGATTTCCATTACTTGAATAGTTCATGCCATTTGTTTCTGGCCTGTTGTGTTTCTGTTGAAAGATCAGCTGACAGCTTTATGGGAGCTCCCTTGTGGGTAATTGACTGTCTCTCTTGCTGCCTTTAAAAATCTCTTTGTCTTTAATCTTTGCCATTTTTATTATGGTGTGTCTTGGAGTGGGTTTCTTATTGTGCATCTTGATTGGAATTCTCTGTGCTTTCTGAACCTGTTTGACTTGGTTATGGAAGTTTTCTGTCATTTCTTCAAACCAGTTCTCTATCCCATGCTCACTTTCTTCTCCCTCTGGTACCCCTGTTATGTGGATGATGTTTCATTTTATGTTGTCCCAAAGTTTCCTTAAACTGTCCTCATGCTTTTTAAGTGTTTTTTCTTTGTGTTGCTCTAATTGAGTGTTTTTTCCACATTTTCTTCCAAATCACTGTCTGCCAATCCTCCGCTTCATCAAATCTGCTTTTAATTCCTTCAAGTATATTCTTGATGTCAGATGTATTGTAGTAGTGTTCATTTCCTACTGGTTCTTATTTATGATTTCTATATCCCTTTCCATGCTGATGTAGTTCCCACTAAGTTCCTTATAGTTCCTATTAAGTTCTTCGTAATTCTCACCAAGTTTCTTCAGCATCCTTATAACCATTACTCTGAACTCTTTGTCTGATCAATTGCTTACCTCCATATCATTTAGTTCTTTTTCTGGGGATTACTTTTTTCTTTCTTTTGAGGGTTGTTTCTTTCTCTCCACATTTTAGTTATCTCTGTGTGTTTGTTTCTCTGTATTAGATATACGGTAATTGCTATGACTCCCAGTCTTTGGTAGATTGCCTTTTGTAGTGAATGTCCTGTGGGATCCATTGATGCTGTCTCCTTGAAGTCCTGGGCTGGATGCTCTAGGAGTCTCCCTTTTGTGTTTTATTTGGGGTCTTCTATTATAATTGGGTCTTGATTGTTGTCTTCCAGTTTATGGGTATAATATCCTCTCAGACTATGAGGCTCAACCCCACCCATGTCATATGAGCTATTGTACAGATGCTCACGCTGCCTGAGCTTCCATTTTCAACCTGAGCCTTGGCTGCTACCATTGTTATAGCCATTTTCTGTTCAGATGCCTCCAGCAGTCATTCTTTTTAAATGCACCCTGCTGGCACCTTGATATTAGATTTCCCAGGCTCCTGAAGTGTCTACAGTTTAGTTTAATGTAGATGCTTGGGGGTAATTTCAGGTGCAGCCCACTCCTCTCTAAGCCAACACCCAAGTGGCCTTACACCCAAATACACCATTATTTTATTGACCAATGGCCCAGATGCACCATTATTTTATAAACCAATAAGAAATAACATTGCCACTGAAACTATAACACAGTGTTTTCTTTTTATGAAAAAATTTATTGATTTTTTACAAAGAGGAAGAGAGAGGGATAGAGAGTTGGAAATATTGATGAGAGAGAAACATTGATCAGCTGCCTCTTGCACACCCCCTACTGGGGATGTGCCTGCAACCAAGGTACATGCCCCTGATCGGAATCGAACCTGGGAACTTTCAGTCTGCAGGCTGATGCTCTGTCCACTGAGCCAAACCAGTTTCAGCAACACAGTGTTTTCTTATCATGTAGAATTTCATTTTGATCATATTGAAATATCTGTTTTATATTTATTTAGGCATTGATATCTCTTCTGAATACTTAGAAAGGAAAATATAAGCAAACATAGATCAGTTAAATTATTTCTAGAAATGCTTTATGTTTCATGTACGTCTCTTCTGGATCTCTTTTGAACGCAGAGTTGTCTGCATTGCAGGTTCTGTACCCTGTGCTGTATTTTGGGGTATCAGGAACATTCTCTTGATGCATATATAATCAGAGTGCCCCATGGTTGGCTCTAGAATTTTATCCTAAGTCACTAATATTTCATCTGCCCCCTTTCAGTGAAGACACTTTCTTGACCTTATATGGGAACTTCATGCCGACAGTGACAACCCCATCACAAACTGCCACAAGGCCAACTGCCATCACCAGCTGTCAAAAGCATTCTGGTTTTAGAGACATGGAGTGAAAAAAAATTGCATGTCTTGGAATCATGAAATATGCTGGCTCATCACAACTGTAATTCTCTTCTTTTAAAAAAAAATATTCTTATTTATTTCAGAGAGGAAGGGAAAAGGCGAAAGACAGAAACATCAATTGATCAGCTGCTTCCTGCACACCACCTACTGCAGATTGAGCCCACAACCTAGGCATTTGTCCTGACCAGGAATTGAACTGGTGACCTCCTGGTACATGGAGGTCAACCAACTGAGCCATTCTGGCTGTGCAATTTTCATCTTCTTAAGGCTGAGCTTTTAAAACTACATTTCCCAGTCTCCCTTGCCAACCTGTGGCCTCATTTCCACCAATAAGATACACTCACTGAATGCTCTAATTTGGAAGTAAAATGAAGAAACAGACTGAGCAGAAGTCATTTGTTTTGTTGACGTGTATGGCTTCAGAAAAAATGTTTCTGAGGTTAAGCCGACCAATTAAGCAGTGCCGTTTCTGGAAGTATTTCCTAGACTTGCTTCTTCAGCCCTTCTAACAATTCTGCGGGAGATAAATTCCTTTCTGCTCCAACTAGCTAGAATTACTTATCTAAGCTATCATTTCTTTCCTTCTTTGTTAAAACACACACACACACACACACACACACACACACACAAACAAACAAAAACCCTGATGTAGTTGAGGCTTAGGAGTTTGTGCCCAGCTCAAAAGAACTACATTTCTCAGGCTCCCTCAAAGGAAAGAATAATACATGACTATGTTCTGGCCAATGAGATGTAAGTAAGTGAAACTTATCAGGAAATTCCTCAAGGTGAGCTGACCTCACTATGTACCACAAATATCTATCTCTCAGATGAGATAATGTGGATCAACTTCTCAAAGTTAGAGTTTTATTTATTACTGTTAATTGTAATATTTACATATTCAAGAGAAGCAGCATCAAAACAAAATCACATCCTGAAATGCATATTTGGAATATGTTAAGGCAACCGGTATGGAACCGTAGGTCTCCTGCTGTCCACTGATAACCCCACAGGCAATGGAGAACACTCTTTCATTTGGAGTCCCTTAAGTCTCATTATGCTTGAGCTCCAGTCAGATGCAGAAGGAATTGCTGAGTACAAAATGGCAAAGTAGACCTGGCCAGTTTGGCTCAGTGGATAGAGCTTCAGCCTATGAACTGAAGGGCCCCCAGTTCAATTCCGGTCAAGGGCACATGCAAACTCAAGGGTTGCAAACTCAATCCCCAGTAGGGGGTATTCAGGGGGAAGCCAATCAATGATTCTCTCTCATCATTGATATTTCTCTCTCTCCCTCTCCCTTACTCTCTGAAATAAATAAAAATATATTTTAAAAACAATGGGAAAATGCTTCTGTAGATAATGTTACTGCAGGAAATATTAGACAGACTAGACCCTCAGTTTATTGCTTTGCTTTATTTTCAGGTAAATTTTGGAATTACCTGACCAGTGATTTGGGTTTATTTTGTATTAACAAGATTTGTCATTGAATAGTAATTAATGTCCTTAACTAGGTAAGGTAATGAGTATATTAATTATCTTGATCTTGTTAACCATTCCACAATATGTATGGAATACATACCATATCATCACATTCTGCCCTATAAATATGTACAAGTATATTTGTCAATTATTCCTCAATAAAGTTGGTGAGTGAATAATGTCTGTCTTTGGGAAAACTCATATTTATAATTCAATAACTATTAATTTCCTCTTTTTTATTAAAATTTTAATTTTTAAATTAGAGTTGACATACGTATTATATTAATTTCAAGTTTATAACCCCAAAATTAGATATTTATATAACTTATAAAGTGATCATCCCAGTAAACCTACTACCCATCTGACACTATATATAGTTATTACGATATTAATGACTATTTTTTGTGTTGTACTTTACATTTCCATGACTATTCTGTAACTACCAATTTGTACTTAATCACTTCATCTGTTTCAGCCATCCCTGAAAACCCTGACCTCTGGCTTCTGTTCTGCTTGTTTATTTTGTGAAGTTTTTTTAAGGTTCCATGTATAAGAGAAGTCATTGGGCATTTGTCTTCCTCTGCCTGACTTATTCACTTAGCATAATACCCTCTAGGTACATTTATGTTGTTTTAGATGGTAAGATCTCATTATTTTTTAAGGCCAAGTCATATATGCACCACTTCTTTATTTATTGATGGACACTTGAGTTGCTTCTGTATCTTGGCCGTTGTAAATAATGCTGCAATGAACATATGGATGGATGTCTTTTCAATATAGTATTTTGAGTTTCTTCAGATAAATAACCAGAAGTGGAGCTGCTGGGTCCATCTTTGTCTTTTGTTGTAGCCTTTGTTTTAAAGTCTATTTTGTTTGGTATAAGTATTGCTACTCCAGATTTTTGTTTTGTTTTCATTTTCATGAAATATCTTTTTCCATCCCTTTACTCTCAAGCTGTGTGTCTTTTGATCTGAAGTGAATCTCTTGTAGACAGCATATGTAAGGGTCTTGTTTTTGTTATTCATTCAGTTGCTGTATATCTTTTGATGGGAGTATTTTATCCATTTGCTTTAAAGTAATTATTGATAGACTAGAGGCCCAGTGCATGAAAATTCCCTCAGCCAGGCCTGCCCCCTCTCATAGTCCGGTAGCCCTCAGGGGCAGGAGGTGATCCAGCAATTAGGGGAAGGCAATGCCCCCATCACACCTCTGCTGCTGCCACTGCTGGCAGTGCAAGCCTCAGCTGACCTTGGTTACCTGAGTCTCAGGTGGCCCTGGGAGGCTGGGCAGCCACCATCCGAGGCTTGCCTGCACCTTGGGCTGGCCCTGGGCAGCTGGGGGGCCAAGAGGACTGGGGGACTCCGGAGGCAGGTGTGCAGAGCTGAGGGGACTGGACACCACCATCTTGTGACTGTGGGTGCCACCATCTTTGTGAGGGTGTGATGGTCAATTAGCATATTCCCTCTTTATTAAATAGGATATGTATTTAACTGAAAAATGAAACTCTCTAACCCATTAAACAACTCCCCATTTCCTCCTCCTTCTCATCCCGTGGCAACCACCATTCTCCTTTTTGTCTGAGTTTGACTACTCTAGGTATCACATGTAAGTGAAATCATATAGTATTTGTCTTTTTTATTTCATTCAGCATAATGCCCTCAAAGTGTAGCCTGTGCCAGAATTTCCTTCTGTTAAAGGCTGAATAATAATATTTGTGTATATGCCATGTTTTGCTCATCCATTCACCACCAATGAACTTTGGATTGCTTCTACCTCTTGGCTATTATAGATAGTGCTGCTATAAACATAGGTGTACAAATCTCTTCAAGATCTTGCTTTTGGAATAAACCCATAAGTAGGACTGCTGTGTCATGGTAATTCTGTTTTTTACGTTTTTAAGGAACTGCCATACTATTCTGCATACGAGCTACACCATTTTACCAGAATCACCACCAGAAACACAGGGTTACAATTTCTACACATCTGAGCACAGCCTCCCTCTGGGCTCCTGTTCACACTGGCCTCCCTGCATGTCTGCCTCACCATCCCAGAAGCCTTTGGAAACATGGGTCAGCTCATTCCATTCCTCCACTCAAAGCCTGCAATGACCTCTGTGGTGGTGAAGGTTGGCCGGACGGTTTAACAAACAGCCGGAGCTTTCAGTGGCCTCACACAGCAGAAGTTTACTCCTCACACACACAGCATGGAGATGGGGCCTCACCACCCTCACACGTGCTCACAGAGACCCCCGGGAGTCAACAGTCAGCCAGCAGGTGGGAAATGAGGGAACATGGAGGACATGGGAGATGTTCATTGGCAAAGTCACTTTCACCACTTTAACTGACAACAATCCCCTCACACGGCCACACAGCATAGCAAGGAACACGTGAAAATGTAGTCCAGCCCTGGGTGTCCAAGAGGAAAAGCAAATGGCAAGCAGCCAGCAGGCTCTGCCACAACTTTCATCTCAGAATGAGAGACGGAGTCCTTGACATGACGTACACGGCCCTACAGGCTCTGTCCCCATGCTGCCCTGTGCGGTCTCCATCCTCCCCCAGCTCGCTCCGCCTGGGACTCCTCTTCCCACTGTTCCTCAAGTGCTCCAGCTGCGCTCCTGCCCCTGCCAGGATGCTCTTCCTCAGTGTCCACATTCTTCACCCATCGCTCCTCACGGTCTCTGATGAAATGCCAACTGCCTACAGGCCTTCCCTGACCACCTAGTTCACGGTCACCAACCCCACCCCCACCCCCAACCAGCATCTCCTATGCCCCTTCCCTCATTCATTTTCTCCAGAGCCCTTACTGCTATTTGATATGTATGCATCCTACTTGTTTACTAATTCCTAAGCTCTCTCCCCAACTCTCTCAGAAGGGAGAACGTTTCTTCATTCTGTTCCCTGCTGAATTCCTAGCACACAGAAGAGTGCCTGGCATGCAGAGGTGCTCAGGAAATTTTTGTGGGCCGGCTGGATGCAATGTAGCAGCGGGCTGGTTGAGTGTGAGTTTGTAGAAGTGGGCTAGGTTAACATAGTCAGGATGTCGAGATTCCTCAGCAAAAGTTACAAAAAGAAATCAAAGTGCTTAGGGACAGAGTGTGGGAGGGAGTCAGCTATATGACCCTGTACTCACCCCCAACTCGGTTCCCTAAGAGGGCCAGAGCACATCCTTTTCACCCGGATGGTGCGAAAGTCATCCGTGAGCCTGTGCGAGTCCCTGAGAAGCCTGTGGTGAAGGGAGTGATGCAAAGTGTTATGCCCAGACTTCGTGATCCCCAAGGACCACCAGGGAGCCGAGTCCGATGCAATAAACAAAAGAGCCTGTACCATGCTAGCAATGGGCTCCTCCCACTCATGCTGGCAGCATGGCGGAAGAGAGCGAATTTCTCCCCGTCCAGGAGTTTTGAGGGCTAGGGATAACTCCGCCCTACGGGGCGGAGTTGGGAGCTCGTCCTCGCCCCGCCCTGCCCTTTCACAAAGGGTCTAAGTTTCCAGTGGGATGAGAGGCCTATGGGGCAGGGACCACATAGCATGTCTTTCAGGTGCAGGGCAGCCACTGGGCAACAGCTCTGAGGAGAGGTCACTGGGTCTAAACCTGTGGGGCAGCCCACTGAGCTGCTACAATCTACAGAACTGAGGAGAGACGTGCTAGGTACTGAGAATGGAGGTGTGACCTGAGAGAGCACAGTACAGCATCCTCACCGACAGTTACCACACCTGAGGGAGTCCCCTGAGGCAGAAAGGACTGGAACACTCAAGAATGGACTTAGGGGCTCCCTCCGCCCCCGCATCTGCTCCCCCCCCCCCACACACACACATATTACCCCTCTGCCTTCCCTAATGGTACTCATGGTCATTTACCAGAGTCATTGTGCATAGAATATAGTCTCTGAGCATGTAACAATTCCCAGAAATAAAAAATGTTGCTAAGAGATTAAAAAAAAAAAAAAGTGGTGGAATAAGTGGAAGCTACACTGACACTCTCCCAGGACCAAACTGGAAATACAACTAAAATATAGAAAAACCACCCTGAAAATCAACTGAAGACTAGCTGGAGAGAGAGTGTGATAACCAAGGATGGAAAGTAGAGACTGCATACAGACTGGTAGGAAAAACAGAGGCACC
This sequence comes from Pipistrellus kuhlii, assembly GCF_014108245.1. Classification (NCBI taxonomy): domain Eukaryota; kingdom Metazoa; phylum Chordata; class Mammalia; order Chiroptera; family Vespertilionidae; genus Pipistrellus; species Pipistrellus kuhlii. The sequence goes on from NW_023425573.1 coordinate 76,072,072, forward strand.
AAAGGGCTGGACAGGCTCCAACAGCAGCTGAAGGTCTGGAGAGAGATCTCCGCTGTGGGGAGGTGGGGGGGAGTTCCCACTAAGAACGCTGTGGTTTAAACCACAAGCTGGGCCCCCCAGCTCAGAGCACCAGAACTGCGAACGGTGCCCACATAATTCCTGACAGTGAAAAGCAGCAGGGCTTCTCTCTGACCGACAGAGACTGCTGGAAAAGCAGGCACCCTCTTAAAGGGCCAGTGCACAAAATTATGTATGCAGCCACTCATCTTGGGCTCTGGCAGAGGAAACAAAGAGTAGACTGGAGCTGTGTGAGGACAGTCCAAGGTTGGGGGCTCTGGGGTTGGAGCTCAAAGGGCAGCCGCCCCAATCCCGTACTGAGTCATCCCTCCCGAGGCAGAGGACATCTTTCTCCTTACAGGAATTTGATATCCAGTTGTTTTTGGCCTTGGGGAAAGGCAGTTGCCACAACCTGTCGAAGAACTCTTGCCCCACCCTGTGGTTAAAAGCCTGAGGCTAATCAAGGCTGATAACAATCAGGCTTCAGGCAGAAGGGGATCTTTGGAGGCTTTGAGGTTTTGCCAGAGCTCGTCCGGGCTGGGGCTAGGAAAAGCAGACCCTGGTATACATCTTGGTCCTTTCCAAAGCATCCAGCCCCTGCAGAGGGAGCTACAGGTTGTGGATTGCTCATGGCCTGAACAGGGTACTCACAGCCAGTCAGAAACAGCATCTGACATTGTCCTGCACTGAAATTGGAAGTCAAAGCAGATATACCTAATACATGGACAAAAACCCCAACAGGGAGTCCAAATGGGGAGAGAGAAAGAAACACACCTAATGAAAGAACAAGAGAATTCTCCAGAAGAAGAGATAAGTGAAATGGGGATTTAAAAAAATGATCTGATATAGAGTTCAGAATAATGATAGTAAAGATGCTAACAACATGAAAAAAATATATAGTAACTATGCAAAAACTATCAGTCACAAATAAAGAATGACATAGCACTAATAAAGAACACATTACAAGTAATACACAGCAGAGTAGGGGAAGCTGAGGATAGGATTAGGACTGGGTAGAAAAATCACTCACTCAGAGAACCAAAAAGAAAAAACAATTAAAAAATAGGAGGAAAGCTTAAGGAGCTGTGGGACAACATGAAACATTATAATATTCACATAATGGAGTGCCAGAAGGGGAAGAGAAGAAGCAAGAGATTGAGAATATGTTTGAAGAAATAATGGCAGAAAACTTTCCTAACCTGGTGAAGGAAAAAGTCACACAAGTTCAGGAGGCACAGAGAGTCCCAAGCAAGAAGAACCCAAACAGGTCCATGCCCAAACACATCATAATTAAAATGTCTAAAATTATTCCAAAATCGGTTTGGCTCAATGGATAGAATGTCAGACTGCAGACTGAAAGGTCCCAGGTTTGATTCCGGTCAAGGACATGTACCTTGGTTGTGGGCACATCCCCAGTAGGGGCTGTGCCAGAGGCAGCTGACCCATGATTCTCTCTCATCGATGTTTCTAACTCTCATCCCTCTCTCTTCCTCTTTGTAAAAAATCAATAAAATATATTTAAAAATAAATAAATAAATAAAAATAAAATGTCTAAAATTAAAGACAAAGAGAGAATCTTAAAGGCAGTAAGAGAAAAGCAAACTTTTACCTACAAAGGAGCTCCCATAAGGCTACAGAAATGCTATAGGCTAGAAGGGAATGGCATGAAGTACTCAAGGTAATGAAAAGCAAGGATATCACTGACACCAAGATTACTATGTCCTGCAAGACTATTACTCAGAATAGATGGTGAAATAAAGAGCTTCCCAGACAATAAATAAATAAATAAATAAATAAATAGATAGATAGATAGATAAATAGATAAAGGAGTTTATTACCACCAAACCAGCACTGCAGGAAATGCTAAATTGACTGCTCTAATGAGGAGAAATATATATAGACAGAAACCTAGGCATACAGAATTAAAATGGCAGTAAGTAAGCACCTATCAATAATAACCTTAAATGTTCATGGATTAAGTGCTCCAATCAAAAGACAGTATAACTGAATGGATAAAAAAATATGACCCAATTATATTCTGTTTACAAGTGACTTACCTCAGAGCAAAAGACTCATACAAGATGAGAGTGAGGGATGGAAAAAATCTTCCAGGCAAATAGAAATGAGAGAAAAGTTGGGTTAGCAATACTTATATCCAACAAAATAGACTTCAAAATGAAGGCCAACATAAGAGACAACAAAGGTCACTATGTAATACTAGTGAGATAAATCCAACAAGAGGATATAACCCTGTAAATAGATATGCACCCAATACAGGAGCACCTAAATATATATTTTTTAAAAACTTCTAACTGAAGCCGGTTCAGCTCAGTGGATAGAGCATCTGCCTGCGGACTGAAGGGTCCCAGGTTCGATTCCAGTCAGGGGCATTTGCCTTGGTTACTGGCACATCCCCAGTAGGGGATGTGCAGGAGGCAGCTGATCAATGTTTCTCTCTCATCGATGTTCCTAACTCTCAATCCCTCTCTCTACCTCTCTGTAAAAAATCAATTATATATATTTAAAAAAAAAAAAAAAAAAACTTCTAGAGGACTTTAAAGGAGAGATCAACAATACAGTCATAGTAGGGAACTTTAACACCCCAATGATTTCACTGGATAGGTCTTCCAGAAAAAAATTAACAAGGAAACAGTGACTCTAAAGGACACACTAGATCAGGTGGATTTAATTGATTTATAGAACATTTCACCCCAAAGCTGCAGAATATGCATTCTTCTCAAGTGCACATCTCAAAGATAGACCACATGTTAGGACACAAAACAAGTTTCTACAAGTTCAAGAAGGTTGAAATTATATCAAGCATCTTCTCAAACCATAATGGAAGGAAATTAGAAATCAACTGCAATAAAAACACTCAAAAACATGCCGAAACTGGTTTGGCTCAGTGGATTGAGCGTCAGCCTGAGGACTGAAAAGTCCCAAGTTTGATTCCCGACAAGAGCATGTACCTTGGTTGCAGGCACGTCCCCAGTGGGTGGTGTGCAAGAGTCAGCTGATGGATGATTCTCTCTCATCGATGTTTCTAACTCTCTATCCTTCTCTCTTCCTCTCTGTGAAAAATCAATAAAACATATTTTTTTTAAAAAACACTCAAAAACATTCAAACACAGAGGCTAAATAGCATATTATTAAACACTATATGCTAACAAGCTGGACAACCTGGACGAAATGGACAAACTCCTAGAAAAATACATCCTCCCAGAACTGAATCAGGAAAAATCATAAAACCTGAATAGATCAATAACAACTGATGAAATAGAAGTAGTAATAAAAATAAAAAAAATCCTGCCGGGATCGGTTTGGCTCAGTGGATAGAGCGTCGGCCTGCGGACTGAAAGGTCCCGGGTTCGATTCCGGTCAAGGGCATGTACGTTGGTTGCGGGCACATCCCCAGTGGGGGGTGTGCAGGAGGCAGCTGGTCGGTGTTTCTCTCTCATCGACGTTTCTAACTCTCTATCCCTCTCAATTCCTCTCTGTGTAAAATCAATAAAATATATTAAAAAAAAATAAAAATAAATAAAAAAATAAAAAAATAAAAAAAATCCCAGCAAACAAAAGCCCTGGTCCAGATGGTTTCACAGGAAGTGTTTACCAAACATTCAAAGAAAAACTAACACCTGTACTGCTCAATAACACCTGTATTCCAAAAAATCCAAGAGGAAGAAACACTTCCAAGCTCTTTTTATGAGGCCAGTGTGAAACCAGACAGAGACAATACAAAGAAAGAGAATTATAGGCCAATATCCCTGATGAACATAGATCCTAAAATCCTCTACGAAATGTTAGCAAATCAGATCCAGCACTGTATTACGAAAATCATACACCATGACAAGTAGAACTTATTCCAGGGATGCAAGACTGGTACAATATTTATAAATCAATAAATGTGATACATCACGTAAACAAATTGAAAGACAAAAAAAACACATGATCATATCAACAGATTAAGAAAAAGCATTTGACAAAATAAACATCTATTTTTGACAAAAACTCTCAGCAAAGTGGGAATAGAGGAATTATATCTCAGCACAAAGGCCATAGATGACAACCCTCAAGCCAACATCACATTCAATGGCAAAAGCTAAAACCATTTCCCCTAAGAACAGGAGCAAGACATGGATGTCTGCTTTTACCACTCTTGTTTAACATACCCTGTTTCCTCAAAAATAAGACAGTGTTTTATATTAATTTTTGCTCCCAAAGATGCGCTAGGTCTTATTTTCAAGGGATGTCTTATTTTTCCATGAAGAAGAATACGGTACACATTTATTGTTAAATGAAAATAAAGGAAATTTATTACCTGTATACGGTGCGGTAGTACGGTAGTTGTCAACACAAACCAGACAAACTGTGAATCCTACAGTATCAAGAATTTACTCATTTATTCAATGACAATCATGTCATCATCTTCTGGAACATCATCATAACAATCAATTCCTGAATTTCCTGGTGAATTTCTTGTGACTCCATTTCTTTCAGAATCAGTGGACCAAATCTCTCATGTTTAGCAATAGCACTGTCTTTAAATGAGTACTTCTTGTCAAGGTAGCCTGCTCGCAGTGCATTTGCAATGCAACTGTGAGTGATTTTCTCCCATGAATTCTTCACCCAAGTCACAACTTCTTGCAGTTTAGGTTTCACAAAGTTTCCACCCTGATTTCTCTCCATTCTATTTTCAATGTAGTCATTAATTTCCATGCGCAGATTGTCTTTGAATGGCTTGTTTATTGCAATATCAAGAGTCTGGAGATAGGCCGTCATTCCTGCGGGAATCATTATCTGATCTATTTTTCTTTCGTGAAGAAATGTCTTCATGTCTTTAGCGCGGTGAGTGCTGGCTGCATCCCAGACTAGCAGACCTCTTTGGCTCTCTCGCATAGCAAGCGGGGGCATTAAATCGACCCACTTCCTTATAACCGCTTGTGTGGCCCAGGCTTTTTCACTTTCAAGAATAAAAACGCCCAAAACATGTTCAATCTTTTCCTTCTTGCCCTTAGAAATGATTAAAGGTGGGATTTTAATGCCATCCAGACGAATTGCCAAAATACAGGAAACACGTGCACTTTCGTAAGCAGTGGAGGGAATGTACACTAAGGAGGCACCCCGTTGTTCAATTGTTGTTTGAGATGATTGGCCCATAAACACTGCAGTTTCATCCATAGCAATCATGTTGGAAAAATTGTATTTAGAGAAGTCAACATTATCAATAAAGGACTTGAATGCAAGTGCTCGCTTAATAACTTGAGTATTTTCCAACCTAAACAATGTTGTAGATCTTCTTAAAGACAGTTTACTTTGCTGAAGGAAATTATCCAGCCAGTGTTGTGATGCTTTGAAGTCTTCGGGGGCTATGTCAAACTGTGGTGCCATTGCAAGGGCAAATTCTTGAATCTGAGCCCTATTCACAACCAAAGCCTTTGCTCTCCTGTCGACAACCCATTCACAGATCAGGTCTTCCAGCTCGGAAAATAATGGTTGCCAACCTGATCCACACTTGCACTTTTTAGCATTTCCCTTGTCCTTCGGACCAATCGGATATTCAACATCTTCTCTTTGCAGAAAGCAGTAAGATTTGGCCCCAAGAGTCTTCCACGATTCCTTTCTTGTACTCCACGGAGTAGCTTTTTCTTTTTGCGCTCATTTCTAAGGGTAAAAAAAAGGAATTAGGGTATCAAGGTGGGGGGAGGGGATCACTTAAAATGACACAGGGGCGGGTCAGAGGGGGGAATCAAAATGGCACAGGAGAATCAGGGGGATTACCATTTTAGTAACCCCTTTTGATCCTCCTGTGACATTTTGATTGCCCCCTCTGATCCTCCTGTGTCATTTTAAGTGATCCCCCTCCTCCCACCCCTGTGCCACTGAACACCTTCACCAGACATCCCCTCTACCCCTTTATCAGACATTTACCCCCTGGGGCCTGCCTGGGGACTGTCACTGGGCTTGCTTGGGCCTGGATCTGGGCTGGAGCAGGGTCTGCCACTGACTGAGAACCTTCATTCATCATGAGGGCTGCCACAAGCATCAGGTAGTGTCACCAGAGACAGACCAGCACTCACCACCTTCGCCGTGTCCCATCTGCTCTAATCCTCCTGTTCTTCTACAGGCATCTGCGAAAGTCTCCTCCTCTCTCCCACCCCGCGCTCAGAGCTCACTCAGACCTCCCCTCCGCCTCCACACAGCGGTGACGTCAGGACTCCGAGTAACGTCACTGGTTGTTAGACCCCAGTCAGGGCGGCCCTAGTGACCAGTTTACTGTAAATTAATTTTCATTCTGAGACAGAGCCTAGGGGGGCCTTATTTTCGGGGGGATGCCTTATATTTCACTCAGAAGGAAACATGTAAATAGGTCTTATTTTCAGATGGTGTTTTATTTTCGGGGAAACATGGTAGTACTGGAAGTCCTAGCCACAGTGAACAGACAAGAAGAAGAAATAAATGGCATCCAAATTGGAAAGGAGGAAGTAAAATTGTCATTATTCGCAAATGACTTGATGAAAACCTAAGATTACACCAAAAAACTACTAGATTTAAGAAATGAATTCGACGATGTAGCAGGTTACAAAATTAACCCCCAGAAATCTATGGCATTTTTATACACCAATAACGAATTTATGAAAAGAGAAACTAAACAAACAATCCCATTTACCATTACAACAACAACAACAAAATCAAGATACTTGGGAATAAATTTAACCACTGAGGTAAAGGACTTGTACTTAAAAACTACAGGATGCCCAGCAGCGGGGCGTCTTCTACCTGACGCTCGTGCTCATCCTGGTCACCAGCGGGCTCTTCTTCGCCTTCGAGAATATTTGTGGAGCAATTACAGCATGCCGAGCAGGGGGCGCCATGTCCCGGAGAGTCTGCGTGTGCCATGGAAATGAAGGTGCTGAGGTCTGCTGTCAGGGCCAGGGCTGGTGCTTCCTGAGTCTCCGTGAGCACTGCGCCGTGAGATAAAGAGTAAAGGTGGTTCCATCGTCTGCTCTGGGCAGTTGCAGGTCTGCCCTGTCTTCATCTGGGCTTTGATTTATGCCTTTTCCTTCTTAAGGGTCTTGATTCAGAGGTAAAAAGCACTTGCCGGCTGATTGTCACTCACATGAAGAAACCAGAACCCACAGAAGCTAGCTTAGTAGACTCGTGAAGAAGAAAGATCTGGAACCAGAATCTCTCGTGGCCACACACTCCCCCTCCTGGAGCCTCTCTGGGGCTGGAGCGAGGCCCCGTGCGCATTCCTCGCATGTCGCAGCCTCTGTGAGGCCACACCTGGCCGTCCCTGCTGTCTGTGAACCCTCTCCAGGGAGCAGGCTGTCTGGGCGCCACTCACCAGGCCTGCTGTGACGCAGGCCGGGCGGGACGGGATGAGTGATGACACTGGGTGCAGGGAGTTTTGCTCGGAATCCGTTGTGTTGTCTCCCCTGTGCTGGAGGAAAGCCTGTCAGGAGCCATGAGCACGCGCTGGCCAGTGGGCGCAGTTGGTTAGAGCATCCTCCTGTACACCAAAGGTTGCAGGTTTGATTCCCGGTCAGGGCACAGATCTAGGTTGTGGGTTCGATCCCCAGTTGGGGTCCATGCAGGGGGCAAGCAATCGATGTTCTCTCTCCTTCCCCCTCTCTCTAAAACCAATAAACATATCCTCTGGTGAGAATTTCTTAAAAACGCCATAAACACTAAGAAATCCATGTGGCCAGCCCCCTTCCCCACCTCCAAATGTAATTTGTATACTAAACTAAATTGTATAAAACAAAACTTATGTTTTCCCAGTTGCAAAAAAAAACAAACAAACAAAAAACAAAACAAAAACTACAGGATGTTGAAAAAAGAGATAGAGAAAGATATAAACAAGTGGAAGTATATACCATGTTCATGGATTGGTAGGATTAACATCATTAAAATGTCCATTCTACCCAAAGTAATCTACAGATTCAGTGCACTACCTATTAAAATACCAGCAGCACATTTCACAGATCTTAAACAAATACCCCCCAAATTTATACGGAACCAAAATGACCTGGAATAGCTGTAGCAATCTCGAGAAAGAACAAAGTTGAAGGAATCACATACCAGATATCAAGTTATACTACAAAGCTACCGTAATTAAAACAGCCTGGTACTGACATAAGAACAGGCATATAAATCAATGGAACAGAACAGAGACCCCAGAAATCGACCCAAGCCATTACACTCAATTAATATTTGACAAAGGAGGCAAAAGCATACAATGGAGTCAAGACAGTCTCTTCAGTAAATAATGTTGGGAAAATTGAACAGATACATACAAAAAAAAAAAAAAATAAAACTAGACCACCAACTTACACCATACATAAGAATAAACTCAAAATGGATAAGACTTAAATCTATGCCATGAAAGCATAAAAATCCTAGAAGAAACCATAGGCAGCAAAACCTTAGATCTCTTCTAGCGATATGTTTACAGGTACATCTCCTTGGGAAAAGGAAAAGAAAAAGAAGGAGAAACTAAGCAAATGGGACTAAATCAAAATAAAAAGCTCTGCACAGCAAAAGAAATCATCAACAAAATAAAAAGGGAGCCCACTGTATGGGAGAATGTATTTGATAATAATGATACATCTGAGAAAAGGTTAATATTTAAAATACATAAGAAACTCATGCAACTTAACAAAAGGAATATAAATAATCCAATAAAAATGGGCAAAGGAAAAAAAATTGTTAAAAAAAGCCATTGAACAGACTGTCAAACTATAGTGGGAAGGCAAGGGAGGTTGAGGGTGGGGGAGCTGTAAGAGATCAACTTGTATGCATGCATATCAACATAACCAATGGATACAAGACATGGGGAGGATGGGGGGAGGTGAAGACATATGTGGGGGGGGGGGGGTAGGGGAGGCTGGGGAGAGGTCAAGGGGGAAAAAAAGGAGACATATGTACTACTATTTGTAATCCTTCAAACAATTTTTAAAAAATGGGGGGAAATGGGCAAAATAACTAAATAGACATTTCTCCAAAGTGGACATTCAGATGGTCAAGAGACATATGAAAAAATGCTCAAAGTCACTTATTATCAGAGAGATGCAAATTAAAACAATAGTGAGGTATCACCTCACACCTCTAAGAATGGCTATCATCAACAAATCAAATGACAAGTGCTGGCGAGGAGGTGGAGAAAAGGGAGCCCTAGTACATTGCTGTGGGAATGCAGCCACTCTGAAAATCAGTATGGAGTGTCCTCAAAAAATTAAGTATGGAACTCCCATTTGGCCCACTGATCCCACTTCTAGGAAATATCCCAAGAAATCCAAGACACTAATCAGAAAGAATGTATGCACCCCTATGTTCATAGTATCACAATTTACCATAAAAATCCCAAGTGCCCATCAGTAGATAAGTGGATAAAAAATTTGTGTACATTTACACCATGGAATACATTGCAGTGGTAAGAAGGAGGGAGGCAGGGGGAAGGGGAAGAAAAAGACTCTCTTACCTTTCGAGACAGTGTGGAGGGACCTAGAGAGTGTTATGCTAAGCAAAAGAAGGCCGTCAGAGAAAGACAAGTATCACATGATCTCACTCGTATGTGGAATCTAATGAACAAAGTAAACTGATGAACAAAATAGGTCCAGAGCCATAGAAGTATGGAACAGACTGTGGAATCTCAGAGGGAAGATAGAGGAGGGTTGGTGGTTGGAAAGAGATCAACCGAAGAACTTGTATGTATTTGTGCATAACCCACAGACACAGACAATAGGGTGGTGAAGGCCTGGGGCAGGGGGCAGGGGTGGGCTAAAAGGGGTCAATGAGGCAGGGGACATATGTAATACTTTCAATAATAAAGAATTAATTTTTTTTAAAAAAGGTGTTAATGAGTGCACTGGTCAAAACAGGGGTTTATGGAAGTCAGGTGATAGAGTTTGGGTCCAAGGGCACCTCCTGTAATCAATGAGTCTGGAATAAAGTCGTCCCCTCTTCTGCGAGTAACTGTTCTCTTGAGAAATAGTTTTGCAGTGGTTGAGAACGAAACCTATGAGATACCATATGAACTTGATCTCAAGATGGAGTCCCCTGTTCCACCTGAGGAAGATAATCCTTAGAACGGTAGAGGGTTTGTACATCATATAAACATTTCCATTCATCTCTGGCTCCCAGGTTTCTGATGGTCAGGGGATGGCTTTATCCAGAAAACTGAAGACCACCCGCAGAGGCCTGGTGAAACTTCTGTGAAGGACCTGGTGAGTGTGTGTGTGTGTGTGTGTCCCGCTCCGGCCCCTGGGATTGTTTCCCAAGGACTCCTCTGTGGAACCCACTCTCTTTTCCGACAGCACCCCTCCTTCACCCAGCAGCCATCGCCCCATGCCTTTATCCTCTGCCAGGCCCACAAGAGGGTGAAGCAAACTAAGTCCCAGGCCCAGATTGCAGGTCTCATTCCTGACTGCCCTCAAGTCAGCTGCCAGCTGGGCTGGACCCCGTGGCGGCACCAGGGGAGGTAGACAAGCAGAGATGACAATGAGATGATGACAATTCAATTATTAAAATGTATATTAATAAAATCTATTATTTTTGACAAGAGGTGCCCCAGGACTGGGCCCACAAGTCCCATCCTTTTCCCAGGTGAGGAGAAAGGCCAACGTGTGCCGAGCCCTCCATTGTTCTTTGTTAAGCCCTTACAACATCTCTATTTCTTGAGATTAACTCCCAGAGTTCATAAAGACACTGAGACTGGGTGGGTGGGGGTGGGTTGGCCAACCCCAAATCACACGGCAGCTGAGCCAGGCTTTGAATTCCACATGGTCTCACTCCAAGCCTTTATTCTTGTCTGTGCACCAACTTTCGTCTGTAAAACTATGTGCAGGTGGCCAGATCAAAAGCCACCTGAACTATTTTTAAGTCAGCTTTCCAGCGAGGCATGCCAATGGCCAAACAAACAAAACTGAGGTTCATCCTTCAGTGAGTGCATGTTGGCAATATGGGCTTGCCAGGTTGTATAAAAACTGAGATGAAGAAACCCAGTCACTACCAGGGAGGAACTCAAGGTCTCCTGAGGGAATAGGTGGAAGAAACACCACCAAAATGGGCGAGGAGGGGCGAGGTGGGTACCCAGGTTCAAAAAGCATAAGGGAGGGGGTGATATCCTAGAGAACAGGGTATCTCACCTCCAGGAAGCAGGAGGGGGGCTCAATAGAGTTTTCCAGAAGTTACAACCTGGCTCTCAGAGTGTGCTGGTGAGGACAGTGCAGGCTGGGGAGCAGCTGCAGAAGCAGCCGATGATCCATCCTTTGTTTAACAAGCTATTCACGACACAAAAATCCACGAAGTGAGCTCACGTGGCCAGGCTTGGAGCACGTGACAGGGAGACGGGTTCCTGCCCAGTATGAGCATGAACAGATCACTAGTGCATGCCTGTCATCAGAGGCCAGGACACTGTGTCTATTCCCTCTTTCCCAATAGGCGGCAGCCTGGATGGGGGAGCAAGGGGCTGCTGCAAAACATGTCCATGAGGGTCCCAAAAGCAGAGGGCGCGGAGGCCAGCATGGACCAGCTTTCTGAGGACTTGAGACTAAGACCAAGTGCAGCCCCTTCCTTGCTGTGCAGCCATGGGTGAACTATTTAACCTCGTGGAGTGCCATCTCCATCCATCCAGCTTTCCCGATACAGAGCATGTTCACTGAGCACCTACTATGTGCTGGGCCTTGGACCAAGTGCTGGAGACACCCAGGTGTTCTCCTGGGGAACATGGGCCCAAGAGACTAAACTGACAATGGTAAATGAGAGGTGAGGGCTTTGTTCACAGGGTGGTGGAGAGGTGGAAAGAGAGTCCTAAAGGGTCAAGGACATGCAGGATAAGGTCCATAGGATGAATGAGCAGGGTTTGATCAGGCAAAGGGAGGACAAAACAGTTAAGGGATTAAGCCCTTAGGCTTTAGAGATAAAGGACCTAGGTTTCAGTCCCGGCTCTGTCATGTACTAGTTATGTGTTGTTGGACAAGTGACTTCATCTTTCTGTGCCTCAGTTTGCTCTTCTAGAAAATGGGACAATAATTAAACTGGGTGGTTCACTGAGGCTTTGAAGGATGACATGAGTTTTAAATGCAAAGCACTAACTGAACACAGAGACTGTTCTATCACTCAGTATTGAGTATTTCTCAGGGCCACGATGTATCAATATATGCTTATTTCCCTTTTCTTGTCTTATTGCATTAGCAAGAAACTCCAGTATGTTGTTGAAAAGGAATGATGAGAGGGGTATCTTGCCTTGTCTGTGACCTTAGAGGGAAAGCTTTCAGCTTCTGAACGTTACATATGAGGTTAGCTGCAGGTTTTTTGCAGAAATTCTTTGTCAAGTTTAGGAAGTGCTCCTCTATTCCTAATTTACTGAGAGTTTTTAATCATGAATGGGTGTTGGATTTTGTTAAATGCTTTTCTGTACCTATTGATATGACCATATGATATTTTTAGCCTGTTGATGTGATGGATTACATTAATTTTTTTGTTTGTTTGTTTTTTTTAACATTGAACCAGCCTTGCATGCTTGGAATAAATTCCACTTCCTCATGGTGTATAATTCTTTTTATACATTATTGGATTCAATTCACTAACATATTGTTGGGGATTTTTGCATTTATGTTTATGAGATATATTGGTTTATAGTTTTCTTTCTTGTAATGTCCTTGTCTGGTTTTGGTATTTAGAGTAATGCTGGTCTTGTAGAATGAGTTAGAATTCCCTCTGCTTTTATCCTCTGAAAAAGACTGTAGAGAATTGATATAATTTCTTCCTTATATATTTGGTAGAATCCACCAGTGAATTCATCTGGGCCTGGTGCTTTCTATTTTGGAAGGTTATTAATTATTCATTTAATTTCTTTAATAGAGACGATTCTATTCAAATATTTTATTTCTTGCGTGAGTTTGGCAACATGTGTCTTTCAAAGAATTGGCCCATTTCATCTAGATAATCAAATTTATGGGCAGAAAGTTATTCATACTGCTCCTTTATTATCCTCTTACTACCCATAGCATTTATAGTCACATCTCCTCTTTCATTTCTGATATTAGTAATTTGTGTCCTCTCACTTTTCCCCTGAGGTTTAACTGGCTAGATGCTTATTGGTTTTATTGATCTTATCAAAGAACTAGCTCTGGTTTCATTGATTCTCTCTATTGATTTCCTGTTTATAATTTCATTAGTTTCTCCTCTAATTTTTATTCTTCCTTTTCTCCTCCTTTCTTTGGATTTAATTTTATATTCTTTTGCTACTTTCCTAAGGTGGAAACTTATATTTTTTATTTTAGATCTTTCTTCTACTCTAATATATACATACAATGCTACAAATTTCTAAATATTGCTTTTGGGAGAGATCCAAGATGGCTGCGCCCAGGTGAACACCTAGCCGCAGCCGCACACAACAATTTCAATAAAATACAACTAAAATATAAAACAGACATTACCCAGAACTACAGGAAAGTTGACTGACTGGAAATTCTACAGCGAGAAGCAAGGAGAAAACCAGAAGGAAGCACAGAGGAGCTGTAAAAGCCTAAGGTACAGAGATACGCGGCACTCGGAGAGGACGGAGCCAGAGAGGAGGGAGGCCGAGTGCCTGGCGGGCGTTCCCTAGCGGGAAGGAGATAAAACTCCGACTGTGCTGGGCCCCCGACTGCTCTGATCCCCAGTTTTAAGCCAGACCCCGGGGACTCAGGCTCAGCCATAGGGAGCCGGGCTGTAAGGCGGAACCCCGGGGAGAGGGGAAAGGAGGTACCGGCAGCGCGCACATTGCACGCAGAGAAGGGACGGTCAGCTGTGCCGCAGGATTGCCCTGAAGGGAAGGACACTGGGGCTCCAGACTGCTGAGAACGCCACCTCCAACTCCACTTCCAACTGAACTGAACCCCAATACCGGGCTCATTGGGGGAGAGCATAGATAGACTGTTTGGCAGCAGGCGAAAATCGAGGGCACCTTTCTCTCAGAGGCGCCGGCAGGGAGCACTGAAGGACCCGCATAGGGCGGGGCTGACGGAAGCCAAAGCTGCAGGCTCCACCCTGAAACCCTGTCCCATCTGTAACTGCGAAATGCGACAACAAAATAGATCACAAACGAAAGAAATGGAGGACAAAAAGCGTGTGGATATAGAGTTCAAATCTACGCTTATAAGGTTTTTCAAGAATTCCCTAGAAAAGATGGATAAGACCTATGAGGACATGAAAAGAGATCAACTAGAATTAATAAGGAGTCAACAAGAAATGATAAGGGATCAACAAGAAATAAAGAATACATTGTCTGAAATAAAAAATATTTTACAGAGTCCTAAAAACAGAAGGGAAGATCGCAAGAATCAAGTCAAAGATTTGGAACATAAAGAGCCAGAAGACACTCCTCCACAGAAACTAAAAGGCAAGAGAATCCAGAAAATTGAAGATAATGTAAGAAACCTCTGGGACAACTTCAAGCGAACCAACATCAGAATTATGGGGGTCCCAGAAGATGAGAGAGAGCAAGATATCGAAAACATACTGAAAGAAATAGTGACAGAAAACTTCCCCCACCTGGTGAAAGAATTAGACTTACAAGTCCAGGAAGCGCACAGAACTCCAAACAAAAGGAATCCAAAGAGGACCACACCGAGACACATCATTATTAAAATTCCAAGAGCAAAAGACAAAGAGAGAATATTAAAAGAAGCAAGAGCAAAGAAGGTAGTAACCTATAAAGGAGCACCTATACGATTGTCAGCTGACTTCTCAACAGAAACCATGCAGGCCAGAAGGGAATGGCAAGAAATATTTAAGGTGATGAATAGCAAGAACCTACAGCCAAAAATAATCTACCCAGCAAAGCTATCACTCAGAATCGAAGGCCAGGTAAAGAGCTTCACTAATAAAAAAAAGCTAAAGGAGTTCATCACCGCCAAACCAGAATTATATGAATTGCTGAAGGGGGTTCTTTCAGAAGAGAAAGTAAACAAAGATAAAAATTATGAACAACAAATACATAACTATCAACAAGTGAATCTAAAAACCAAGGAAATTAAAAAAATCTGATGAACAGTATTAACTGTTGAATATAATAGAATCAGAGGTATGGAAGGGGAGTGAACTGATGATTCTTGGGGAAAAGGGGAGAGGGGGGCGTGGGAAGAGACTAAACATAAACTGTGCACCTATGGATGAAGACAATGGGGAGAGGGGAAAGGGCAGAGGGTGGGGTGGGAACCTGGTGGAGGAGAGCAATGGTGGGGGGGGGGGGGCAGGGAGGAACATTTGTAATAATATGAACAATAAAAACTTATTTAAAAAAAGATTGCTTTTGGGGCATCCCACAAATTTTAATAAGCTGTGTTTTCATTTTTATTTAGTTCAAAATATTTTAAAACTTCTCTTGAGATTTATTCTTTGGCCCTTGTGTTACTTAGTAGTGTATTGTTTAATCTCCAAATATTTTGATATTTTCCATTCATTTTTCTGTTATAAATTTCTATTTTAATATCTTTGTACTCTGAGAACAGACACTGTATGGTTTCTATTATTTTAAACTAGTGGCGTGGTGCATGAAATTCATGCACATTAAAAGGGAAATAATTAGAGGAAATATTTTAATATTGCTATTTGCCCTTTCTCTATAATGGAAGTGTCAGATATAAAAGAAAATTAATAAAATCTATATGAAAATCTTCTTTCTGTCAGAGTCTAGGGCACACCAGGGGACCCAGAGTCAAGTCTCTGCCCACCTACGTGCACCTCAAAATCAGGCGAGACCCAGACCCAGCTGCCCACCCCCCACATTGGGTGATATCCAACCTAGCAGGCCCCACCCCCTTCAAACCCCACCAAGCAGGGTCCGCAGCCACAGGTCTCCCATTAAGCTCCACTAGGTGGGGGCACAGCCTCAGGTCCCCTGGCCTGAGACGGGGGTTGTGGCCTGAGGCCTCTCATCAAGCCTTGCCAGGTGGGGGGCACAGCCTGAGGTCCCCAGTCAAGCCCTGCCAGGCTGGTGGGTGGTACAGCCTCAGGTCCCCACCTTGGCCCGGCACCACGCAACCTCAAGTCTTTGCTGATCGCTCATTATGGCTGGTTACAGGAACCCGCCTCCACTGTGCACGGCGCCATCTTGTGATGGTGTTATGGTGTGAGGGTCAATTTGCATATTACTTCTTTATTATATAGGATTTATTAAGGTGTGTTTTTATGGCCCAGACAGTAGTCTGTCTTTTTTAAAAAATATTTTTATTGATTTTAGAGAGGAAGGGAAAGGGAGAAAGCAATGAAATATCAATGATAAGAGGAAACCATTAATAGGTTGCCTCCTACATGTCCCACACTGGGGATCGAGCCTGAAACCCTGACATGTACCTTGACTGGGAATTGAACCAAGACCTCCTGGTTCATAGGTTGATGCTCAACCATTGAACCACGCCGGCCAGGCTGGTCTATCTTGTTGAATGTTCCATGTGAGCTGGAGAAGGATGTGTATTCTTCTGTTATTAGTTGAAGTAGTTTATAGCTATCAATTACATCCGATAGATGGATGGTGTTGCTGAGTTCAACAATATCGCAACTGATTCTCTGCCTGATGGATCTGTTCATTGTGGATAGAATGCCGAAGTCTCCAACTATGATCGTGGAGTTATATATTCAGTTTTGCCTTACATCCTTTGACCCTTTGTTGTGAAGCACATACTCACTAAGCATAGTTATATCTCCATGAAAAACTTACTCCATTATTACATAACTAGAGGCTAGGTGCACAAAATTCATGCGGCAGGGGGGAGGGGGGCTTCTCTCAGCCCAATCTGCACCCTCTCCAATCAGACATCCCTCTCCAATCAGACTTCTGGCTCCCAACTGCTCACCTGCCTGCCTTCCTGTTTGCCCCCAGCCACTTCTGCCTACCAGCCTGATCACCCTCTAACCACTCCCATGCCAGCCTGAATGATGCCTAACTGCTCCCCTGCCAGTCTGTTTACCCCAAACTTCCCTCCTCTGCCAGCCTGGTCACCCCTAACTGCCCTCCCCTGCAGGGTTGATTGCTCCCAACTGCCCTTTCTTGCAGGCCTGGTCCCTCCCAACTGCCCTCCCTTGCTGGCCATCTTGTGGTGGTCATCTTTTGTTCACATGGGGGCAAGATCTTTGACCATATGGGGCAGCCATCTTGGTGTTGGAGTGATGGTCAATCTGCATATTACTCTTTTATTAGATAGGATAGAGGCCTGGTGCATGGATGGGAGCCAGCTGGTTTGCCCTGAAGGGTGTCCCAGATCACGGTGGGGGTTTCTTGGAGTATGGGGTGGCCTGGGTAAGGGGCCTGTGGTGGTTTGCAGGCTGGCCATGCCCCCTGGTGACCCAAGTGGAGGCCCTGGTATCGGAATTTATTTATCTTCTACAATTGAAATTTTGTAGCCTGGAGTGACTCCTGCTTGCTCCATGGCGGCAGCCATTTCTGTTGGAATTTATGTATCTTCTATAATTGAAAATTTGTAGCCTGGAGTGAAGGCCTGAGTCAGCCAGGGCTGCAGAAGCTTGGCTTCCTCTGTCACCTGGGGAAACCCTCACCTCCTGCTCTTCCAGCTCTGTGGCTGCCGCCATTTCTGTTGGAATTTATTTGCCATCTATAATTGAAACTGTACTCTTGAGTGGTGGCCTGGGCCCCCCAAGGTGTGTGGAAAGCTTGGCTTCCTCCATTGCCAGGGAAACCCAGGCCTCTCTTCTGCTCTCTGGGGCTGCAGCTATCTTGATTGGGGTTAATTTGCATACTCGCTCTGATTGGCTGATGGATATGGCTTGTGGTGTAGCAGAGTGATGGTTAATTTGCATATTATTATTTTATTAGATAAGATGGCCTTCTTCATCCCTGATGCCTTTACTTGCTAAAGTTGCTTCCTCAGCCTTATGTACTTTCCCCGGGGTGCTCACCATCCTGCTTCATACCCTCCAGCTGCTCATTTGTCACAAAGGCCTCTTGTGATGAGTTGCACCCCCAGATCTGCTTGGCTGTGGCATAGGACCCTTCCCACTTCTCTCCTGCACCTCCCTGCCCTTCCATGACCTCTGTGCATGGGCTCTACCCTGCATTTACATCCTGTCCCCATTCTTTGGATCGTGTGCCCATCTGTGTCCCCCTGAGGAATCATCTTTCACTTCTTTTCCCTTTGGCTCATTTTTTTCCAGATTGCTGGGGGCAGGAGACCAGTTCTAGCACTAGCTGGGTCCCAGAGAAGTGGGGTGGGACTCAGATATGGCCATTTACTCAACCATCGGGGGCCTGTCCAGGGCCTGATACTCAATTAACATGGTTGAATGAATGAACAACCATTGGTTGAATGAACAGGCAAATGCTACATAAAGCACAGAGTGCAAGCCTATCATGTGTAACATCTTTATCAGATGCTGGGTCTTAACATAAGATTAGAAAACCACAGTCCCAAGCATTCATTAATGGAGTTCAAGGAATGTGGTTGCCTTGGAGCCAGTGTGGGGAGGTTATCCCAGGATAGCCGAGCGCTCAGATCATTCACAATGTCACTGGGAAACGGAGCCAAAGACATTGGTAGGGTGGTGACAACGCAGGAACTTGGGAGCCAGACTGGGGGCGCCGCTGACAGACATTGGACAGCCCTTCCCGGGCTGGAGCTCCTCCCTCCCCACAGTGCTCTAAGGAACAAGGGAGCAAATATTCTAATAACAGCCAAAACCGGTTTGGCTCAGCAGTAAAGCGTCGGTCTGCGGACTGAAAGGTCCTGGGTTCGATTCAGGTCAAGGGCATGTACCTTGGTTTCAGGCACATTCCCAGTAGGGGGTGTGCAAGACGCAGCTGGTCGATGTTTCTCTCTCATCAACGTTTCTAGCTCTCTCTCTTCCTTCCTCTCTGTAAAAAATCAATAAAATATATAAAAAATAAAAAAATAAAAAATATTCTAATAATTCCTTGATGAAAGGTGGTTAACTGTAAACATTATATTCCTCCAGTCTTACCATTGGTATAAGAGAGGTAAACAGAATCCAACATGGCCCCTGTATGTAAGTGGACACAACTTAATCCTCGTCCCTTTGAAATAGGCCTGGACTCCTGAGGCACAGGAGGTCAGAGTGAGTTAAAGATGCGGCAGATGCTCTCCTGTTGGCCGTGAGGAAGCAAACGGCCCAGTGGTGGAGCAGGACCTGGGCAGGGACCGGTGCAGAGTGCAGCCTTCACTGAGGGCCAGAAGGAAGGGAGGTGAGTCTTGCAACCACAAGAAACTGCCAATAAGCATGTGGGCTTGGAAGGTGACCGACACTTCCGGAAAGACTGCAGCCCAGCTGGCATCTTGCTTTTAGCTTATTGACCCTGAGCAGAGGACTAGGAGAAACTGAGGTGGGATTCCCAACCACAGAAGCTTAAATAATACATTTGTGTTGCTCTAAGCTGCTCATCTGCAGTAACTGGTTATGCAGCAATAGACAACTATTACAGTAAGCATGATTGCATTTTAATCTGTTTATTTCATATATGAACAGAGACCAAATAAAATTGAGTTCATATTACTTGCACTTTTTTGGAAATGGCTTTTGTCATTTAATATGCCATAAGCATTCCCCAGGTCACTGCATGTTTATGTAGAACCCGAATTCCAGTAGCCTCCTATTGTCCAGGCTTGTCATAATGTACATGATCTTTGTACACTCGTCCTGTGTTTCGATGGGGGATTGTCCTAGAAGTAGAGTTCCTAAATCAAAAGGCTTTGCCCTTCAGGACTTTTCATTCAGAAAGCTGACTCGTCCTTCAGAAAGACTGTGCCAGGTCACACTCCCACAGCCAGGTGTGAGTGCTCTTACACACCCACTCACACCCCTTCTCACTGGTGACCATGGTGGTAGTTTCATTATTAAAAAAAAATAGGAACTACTGTTTGCCGGCAGTGAGGTCAAGCCTTTCAAAATAAGAGGGTTTTCCTAAAGGAAGTGGATTTTCATTTTCTTTCGGTGCGAACATGACAATTGTTTCATTACCTGCCCACTCTCTCCTCAGTAAGACAGTAACTCTGTGGGCAGGACTCCTGCCTTGTTCCTTTTTATCCTTTTTGGCAACGAAGGCAGCTGGCTCCCCTGGGAAAGCCGTGGATCAATGGGGAGGGAATGTCTGCCACCAGGTCCTGTCCTCCTTCTCTGGCCCCAGATGGCCGGACCTGAGAACCTATCCCAGAGCTTTCCAGCTTAATTTGCCCCAAAGAATACCACCGACTGTGAAGCATAGAAAACAAATATATTTTCTCCCAGTTCTGGAGACTGGGAGTCCGAGAAAAGGTGTGGGCAGAGCTGATTTTTTTTATTTTTTATTTTATATGCAATAAACATTAATATCTCAAGAAAAACAATTTAAAATATGATAATGTTACATGCAATAAACACCAATTATTTAAGGAAAATGATATTACATATAATAATATTACATGCAATGAACATTAATATTTCAAGGATAAAAGGATTTTAAGTTTAATAATATTATCAAAATTGTACTAACATAGTATGATTTCTAATATTGTTATTTTTCACATTGTCCCCCAGCTCCCTTAAGTTGTCCTCCTGTTTTTTAATTATCTTTTCTTTTTGGTTCTCTAATTGAGTGATATTTTCAACTCTGTCTTCTAATTCACTGATTCATTCCTCAACTTCTCCTAATCTGCTGTGTATTTCTTCCAATGTGACTTTATTTGTGTTATGTTGTTCTTTATCTCAGACTGTTCCTTTTTCATAGTTACTATGTCTTTTTTCATACTGTTGAGCATTTTTAACATCATTACTCTGAACTCTGTTTCAGATGCATTTCTTTCTTTTTTTTTTTTAATATATTTTATTGATTTTTTGCAGAGAGGAAGAGAGAGGGATAGAGAGTTAGAAACATCAATGAGAGAGAATCATTGATCAGCTGCCTCTTGCACATCCCTACTAGGGATGTGCCCGTAACCAAGGTACATGCTCTTGACTGGAATCGAACCTGGAACCTTTCAGTCTACAGGCTGACACTCTATCCACTGAGCCAAACTGGTTTCAGCTCAGATAAATTTCTTATCTCTGTCTTATTTATTTCTTCTTCTGGAGAATTCTCTAGTTCTTTCATCAGGGAGTTATTTCTTTGTCTCTCCTGTTTGGATTTGTGACTATGTATTAGGTAGATCCTCTTACACCTCTCAATCTCTAGTGCAGGAGAGTGTTAAAGGCTGACTAATTGATCAGGCAAAGACTCAAAGCCTCCAGAGATGCCTCTGTCTACACTGTAGACTCTATAGACTAATAGGATTCCAACTTTAATTGGCCCCAGGCAATCATCCTCAGGTGCAAAAGAGAATTTTTTCAACAGAGTGGGGTGGTTGCTTCTGCCTGGAGGCTAATTGTAAATTTTAATCTCTTAAGTGGCCTCAGGGCAAGGTGTTTTCCAGTAGGGTGTGTCGACTGTCGTCCCCCGCCCCCCCCCCAATCCCCAGGCAAGGCAAAAGTCTTGGGAAAGATGTCCTCAGCATGAGGGAATGACTAAGGCAGGAAACTTGGGGTGTCTGCCTTCTGAGCTCTATCCCCCAAGTCCCTAGTCCTGGCTTCTGCCCTCCCAGCTCCAATCCACTTCACCCTCTCTCTGGCAGAGCACAAAGTGGGTGGTTCCACAGGGAATTTTTATGCATTGGTCTTTGTCTAGAAGGAGGACTGGACAACTAGAAGATGTCTGGTCGACTCAGTCTAATTAGCATATTATCCTTTTATTAGTATAGATATGTATTTATTGCCATTTTATTGTTTATACTTTCTATCTCCTTTTTCTTCTTATTAAAGAAGACACTTCAGCATTTCATGCAATACTGGTTTGGTGATGATGAACTCCTTTAGCTTTTTCTTGTCTGGGAAGTGCTTTACCTGACCTTTGATTCTAAATGCTAGCTTTTAAGTGTGCCCTTGTGTAGGCTGGGTGTACAGTCTTGTATTATAGTTGAGCCTTGATTGCTGTTGGTGTCACTGGCAGTACTTGACTTCCACGCCAATTGGCTATGAGGACCAGCTGCGACTACAGTGGAAGAGTTGCTGTGCAGGAGACACCCTTAGGGGGCAGGACTTGCTTCAGTTTGGCTTTCATGCTCACTGAGTCTGCCCCTTAGGTTTGTCACTTGTAGATGTGTAGAGTTGTAATCTGGTATGGTCTGAAGATGTCATACCAGATTATGGGTGCATTGGCTCTAAGGCATACAGGGAGGTGCAAAGTCAGCCACTGCCCAGGGTGACCCAGCAGGAGCTACAGAGAGATCTGCAGATGGCTGCTATTTGTATTGGGCTAGGAAGTGCCCAGGAGAGGCCAAGCTATGAAGCAAGGCAGGCTGCTGCAAGTGCCGGGTCTTGGGCCTCTTATTGATAAGTATGGGGCATGCTGATCAGGCTGCTGCTTGAGAGGTTTTAGGAATCTCTGAGGCCTGAGCCAGGACAAGCCATTCATATGGAAAGGCTGCTGTAAACAGCTTGGGTAGGGCAGGGTCTCAGGGAATCACCAGGATGGAGGGAACAGTGTGAGCCACACTGATGGAAACTCAGATATGGCTGCAGGCAGCTCTGCATTGGGGGAGGTCCTAGCAGAGGAACAATGACTCCTATGATCATCCCTATCTGGGGAAAGCTGCCCCTGAGTTTATGCCCTGATGCCAGACAGTTCAATTCCTCCTTATATGTCTCTGGACTCTCCCAAAGTTGCTACCTGGTGGTGGAGCTCAGAGGAAGCGGTACTGTGTAAGCTCATGCATGGGCCCTTTAAGAGGAACATCTGGGACTCCTGCAGCCTCCTTGTCCTTCAGCCACAATCCCCACTGGTTTTTACAGTCCGAAGTTACAGGGACTTCTCTTCCAGCTCTGGAACCATGAGCTGGGGTTTGGTGGGCCTGGGACCCCTGCTTCTCACAGGCGGCTTTGGAAATTGCCCTCCTGATAAAATAATGCCACACATGGGTGTTGAGCCAGCCCGTTCCATACTCCCACCCCTCCTACTAGTCTAAATGTGCTTTCTTCTTTACTTCTCTAGTTGTAGGACTCCCATTCAGCCAGATTTCTGGCAATTCTGAATGATGGTTGTTTTGTATTTCAGTTGTGATTTTGATACAGTTGTGGAAGGTGGTGAGTACTGGTGTTTACCTACCTGCCATCTTGATTTTTGAAGGATATATTCACTAAGTATGATATTGCTGGAGGGCAGTTACTGTTTTCAGTGGTTTATGGTGTCATTTCATTGTTTCTTGTCCTCCAATATTTCTGTGAGAAGGCAGCTCTCAGTTTTCTTGTTGCTCCTTAGAAAGCAATTTTGCCCCCTCTGGCTACTTATTAAATCTAGCCCCCCCCCCTAGTTTTATGATGATGTACCTAAGAATGGTTCCCTTTTCACTTATTTTATACTTCTTGAATTTGTGGGTTAACATTTCTTATCAGTTTTGGAAAATCTCAGCCATTTAATGTGCTTCCATTTAATTTTTTTTGGCACAAGAACATCATTGCTCCAGCCTCAGTGTGCTCATCCTGCCCCTTCAGTCACCCTGTGGGCAAGAGCGGAGTGTTTCCTGGCTTCCCTGTTACTGTTGGGGCTGAGCACCTGCCTGCCACTTCCCTCCGGACTCCTAACCCTGCAAACTGCCGGCTACTGCCTGGGGCTTCTACAGTGTTTTTTTCTTGTTGATTCACAAGAGTTTTTTGTTTGTTTGTTTTTACATATTTTGATTTTCAGCCCTTTGTTGGTTAAATATATTGCAACTATCTTTTCATACTCCCTAGCTTGCCTTTTCACTCTTTTAATGAGTCTTTTGGTGACTAGAAGTTATTACTGGAAGGAGTCAACTCATCAATCCATTCCTTTACAATTATTGTCCTTTATGTCCTATTTAAATCTTCCCCACTTTGAGGTCATGAAGGTCTTCTCAAAGATATATTGTTTCTCCTTTTATATCTAAGCCAGTGTTTTTCAACCTTTTTTGGGCAAAGGCACACTTGTTTCATGAAAAAAATCACGAGGCACACCACCATTAGAAAATGTTAAAAAATTTAACTCTGTGCCTATATTGACTATATATAAAGTAATTCTCTTGAATAGGAATCAAATAAACACAAAGAAAGTATTTTATAATTACTTTATTATGAAATATTAAGTAAACAAAATAGTGAAAAATTATAAAATTCTTGTCTTGTCTGCACCTACGGCACACCAGGCAACATCTCGCGACACACTAGTGTGCCGCGGAACAGCGGTTGAAAAACGCTGATCTAAGCTAACCATTTCCCTGGGATTAGTTTCTGTGCATGGTATAAGATAGGGGTCAAGTTTCTCTTTTTTTCTCCCCATATTTATATGGGCATGACCCAATCTTCTTACTGGAAATTCCTTTCCCCATTGCTGTGCAGTGCCATCTTTGCCGTAAGTCAAAAGTCACAATTGTCTGGGTCTGTTTCCGAGTCTTCCTTTGTTCCCTCTGTCTGTTTGTGTATTACTGCAGAACACCGCACTATCACAACTAGTGAGTTTTGTAAAAATTCCTTATTTCTGGTAACAAATCCTTCTACCTTGTTTTTGTTTTTCTTCGACTTCTAGTCTCTTGAGTATTTTTGTCACTTCGCATTTTCATATACCCTTTAGAATTAGCTTTTCAAAATGCATAAAAACACTTGAATATTTTTTAGAATTGCATTAAATATATAGATTACTTGGGGGAGAACTACACCTTCCGATGAACATATGTCTCTATTTAGTATTCATTTTCTCTCATGAATATTTGTATAGTTTTCTTCAGAAAAATCTTGTCCATATTTTTGTTAGATTTATCTCTAGGTATTAGGAAATTTTATTGTTTTAAGCAGCATCTATTTAAAATTTAATTTCTATTTATGGTGACATATAGCAAGTTTCTTTTTACTGAGTTTTACCAGAAACTTTGCTGACCTCATTAATAATTACAATAATTTAGCTATAATTTTTTTGGATTTCCTATTAAAAAGTAATTTCATACACAAATTATGACGTTTTCATTTCTTCCTTTCTATCCATTGTGACTTTCCTCTCCTTCTCCTCGCCCTGCCTCACCGAGCTCTGCAGGGTCCATGTGACCGGCAGGGGCAGCAGCAATGCACAGCCTTCCTTGTTTCAAACCTGAGGGAAGCTTTCAGCGTGTCTTCATTAAGTGTGACATTTGCTGTAGGTTTTTGTAGGCAACCGTTATCAGATTAGGAAAGATTCCTTCTGAGTTCTCAAAAGTATGTTTACAACCACAAATGGGTGTCTGGATGTTGAGTTTTATCAAATGCAGTTTCTTTATCTTCTAAGATGATCGGGGGTTTTTCTCTATACTCTGTTCATGTGATGAATTTCATTAATTGATTTTTTGACATCAAACCAAGCCCAGAGTAAACACTACTTCATCATTAGATATTACAAGACTCAGTTTGCTAATACTGTGTGATCCTTCCTCTCTGCCTGGAGCCTCCCCGACCAGGCTGGAGACCAGGGTAGAGTCCACACCGGGCGTTTGCTTAGGAATGGAGCGGCAGCCTTTGGCCGCCCTGGGTGAGGACCAACCCGCCGAGCCACACGGCCAGGGCACCAAGGGGGATGCTCTGAGTAGTTCGTCTCTGCTGCTCGGGGTTCTGCTTACACGCAAGGGAGCCACTGCAGGTGGTTTACGCAGAAGGCTCTGACAGGGGAGCTGGGACCGGGGCCGTCACCAGGAGCAGCAGCCAAAAGGAGGTCGGTCTCCCAGGGAAGGGACAGCCTGGGTGTTCGCCTGCTGTGTGGTAGCCATGACATGGGACAGGCTACAGCCTCTGCCTGAGCTCACCCCAAGAACCATGTCACCCCCAGCGTGTCTTCAGCAAAAGTTGCTCCCATCCTGCACAGTGCATCCATCCCCTCGGCAGAAGCTGGCTGAGAGGAGGGCTGGGGGCGGGGAGGGGAGAGGCTGGGCTCCAGGGAGCTGGGCTGGGGGGGAGTAGGGACAGGGCTCTGGGGAAGAGGGGATGGGCTGGGGGAGGGCTGGGCTGCAGTGGTGGGGCTTGTGGAAGGCCTGGGAGAGGGGCGGCCCTGCCTCTGCCAACATCTGCCCTGGGCGCCTGCCGCGTGCAGCGTGGCCGTCCCGGCACCTCCCTCTCGGGCCTTTCCTCCTTCGGGAGAAGGCAAGGGACCCCACAGCGGAACAAGCAGGCTCCGATCAATACTATCCGAACATCAGAACCATTTCTCCATTTGGAAGTTAGGGGGCAGCCCCGGGGGGGGGGGGGGGGGGGGGGCGTGGACTGAGCAGGAGCAGCCAGGGGCCCGAGGGAGGGTCCTCCTGCCCGCGCAGGAAGGTGGATAGACGGAAGGACGGTTGGTGTGCTATGCCCGAGGCTCCCCTCCACCCAGGCCCGCAGGACACCGGTATGAGCTCGCTTCCCTGGAAAGAAAGTCCTCAGAGGTGCTCTCAGGACTCCACACATTTCCTATAAAAGCTTAAAAGTTAGGGGTGGGGGTCTGTGTCTATGATAACCAAAGAACTGACGGGAGACTCATCTAAATCACCTGGTAACTTAGTGACCGCACACGTTTTTGTTGCTAAATTATGAAATATTTGATAATGCAAAAAGAAAGTCCTCCCTTACGCAGTAAGCCCGCCCTTGACATTGTCAACAGGTTCTGCAGCTTTGAAACAATGTAAAGCAAAGCAGATGATACAAACACGTTCCCTCCATCTCAGCCACCTTACCAGCCAGCGCTGATGGGGAGGGTGCTGTCCCAAGACCTGCTGTGTAACGTGTGTGTCAGTGACGACCCACGAAAATACCCAAACACCCCCGAGCCCACCACCCAGACTGGGGCATCGTCACGGGAGGTGAGCGTGGGAATTCCCTGCGCAGACAATCCCTGTGAGCCACTGAGCCAAACCCAGCCTCCTGTTTCATCCACAGAGGGCAGCAGTTCAGGTTATTTCTTGTAAATGCCTCTGACAGTCATAAAAGAAACCAAGCCATCTTCCTACAATGGCACAGATCGCTGCTAACCAGCCCCTGCTGCCCGGGGCTCCCATTGTGTAACCCCGTCACGTCAGTCACGTCACAGACCGCCCACTGGCTGAGTCACCCGCGGAGGGTCCTGTCATTCGGGGTTTGGAAGCTGATGCATTCGTTCTTCTGTGTGTTTGTTCAAACCCTTACTGAGCAGCTCTGTCACCCGGGCGCCTCGATAGTGCGAGGCTTGTAAAGGGACAGTGTGGAGGCCCGAGCTGTCAGGAGCTCTGCCCACCGCACACCGCTCCTCTCTCCACCCGCGGGGCTCCTTCCCCTCCGGGCTCCAGAAGACGGCACCGAGTCACCTTAAGCCGGATGGACCCTCAAGGCTCGGACTTGGATCAGACATCCCAAACCCAGCAGGCCTTTCCCCTGCCGGGCCCGCACCTGGCGCCCCGGAGTGCCCGGAGCGGTGGGCGGCGGGCCTTCCTGCCCCCCCCCCCCCCCCTCGCCCTCCTCCCCGGCACCCAGGGAGGCGGGTCCTCTCCCAGCTGCCGGGAATTGGCCCAGGGAGTCAGGCTCATGGGCTCCAGCCTGGCAGCAGGCCCGGGGCTGAGGGCACTGGAGTGGGACGTTTTAATGTGTTTTAAACATATAACCTAAGATTAGATGCTCATTCACATGACCTTTGTCCACCCTCGCCCGGAGCCCTGCAGGGGAGTTAATCAGTGTTGGAGGAAACAGGCGGCCAAGCGGAGCTTTGTACCAGGGAGGTGGGTCCCGTTTGCCCTCCGCTAATGGCACCCATTCCCCTCCCAGTCCCAGTCCAGATGCTCCGTCACCACCGACGCCCCCAACGCAGCGATGGTCTGGCGACCCCCCCGAAGCCCAGCGGTTTCTGCAGCGCTCCTCTCAGGATGGCCCAGGGCCTGACCCCCCTGCCGGGCCCAGGGAAAGGCCCCGCAATGGTTCTGAGGCCGGTCCCAGGCCGACAGCACCTGCACGCCCCCGCCCCCCGACTTGTTGGAAATGCACGTTTCCAGGCCCTGAGCCTCCAGCATCAGCAGCACTGGGCAGGGGGCTGAGGGGAGGCAGCTGCTACCTCACAAGGTCCCCCCTTACAACCCCCCCCGACTCTGGCGTGGCCGCGGTATCAGGAAAGATGTTGGAAGGTGGGAGCTGGAGGAGCACGGAAGACAGCGGCTGGCGAGCAGGGCCCGAGCTCCGCCGCGCACCGGGTACCGCTGGTGCTCCCTGGCCCGGGCCTCGCCTGGAGACGGCACAGCCGCACCTCCTTCCTCCTCTCACTGTGCACACCCTGCGACGCCCCCTGTGAGCCTCACGGCTGAGGGCTCCTCAGGTGCCTGTCCCGCCTCCCATCAGCGATCCGATGCCGACAGCTTCGGGTCTGCGACCTCTCCCGTTGGGTGGGAACTCGTGGAAGGCGTTTAAATATACCGGCGCTCGCCGAAACCGGTTTGGCTCAGTGGATAGAGCACATGTGTCAAACAGAAGGCCCGCGGGCCAAATCCGTCCCGCCAGGCCTTGCAATGTGGCCCGCACCGCGCTGTCATCACTGCACTCCGCTGCGTTTCCATCACAATGACAGTTTATGACTGTTCAGTAAACCATTTGGCCCGCGATTTAGGCTGGATTTTAGATTTTGGCCCCTTCTCTGATTGAGTTCGACACCCCTAGGATAGAGCGTCGGCTTGCAGACTGAAAGGTCCGGGATTCGATTCCGGTCAAGGGTATGTACCTTGGTTACGGCACATCCCCAGTAGGGGGTGTTGCAAGAGGCAGCTGATCAATGATTCTCTTTCATCGTTGTTTCTAACTCTCTATCCCTCTCTCTTCTTCTCTATAAAAAAAGTCAATAAAATATATTTAAAAATAAAACAAAATATAATGGCGCCCCACCTTCCCGGCAGAAAGCAGCAAGGGACAGAAATGACGTCGATGACAGTGCCCGGCAGGCTTGCATTTGAGCACCGAGAAGACAGGATGATTCCCGAAGAGACACAGTGACAGACGACAGACATGGAACCGCTTCCGATCGGCTCACCTGCAGGCATCAGCTCACTGAGGCCACAGCCACGGCATCGCGAGAAGGTGGGCCGCCCCGGAGGGTGAGACCCCGGGCAAACATGTCCCCGGGACCAAGGCCACGACCACCGGGCTGTACCCCACACGGCTGGACGTCACCGTGGCTGAGGTGAGCAGCACGTGGCTTCACCGGACACACGTGTTGGAGGCGGGCCCTCCGCAGACCCGGGCCAGGAGGAAACGTGGCTGGAGGCAAGTGACACGGCTGGAGTGTCCTGCTTGGGGCTTGAGAAGTGAGAAGCCAGGAGGCAGGCCCTGAGCTGGGGGCGCTGCCAGGGAGAGGACACCCTCTGAGGCGGCCTCCGTGAAGCCCAGGCGGAGCGCGGAGCGAGCAGTTGACGTCAGGCTGAGCCCACCGCGCAACTGAGTGCAAAGCCGGGGAGTGACGTCCATTTCCCTGGAGCGGCCATGGACCCCGAGCAGCCCCGACCCCTGACCAGTATGCCCTCACCCACTCCACTCGGGCAGGCGGCCTCCGCAGCGCCTCGCACACCACCCCCCGACCCCAGGGCACTTCCCGCGGCCGTTCCCGGCCATTGTGAGCGGAGGGCTGAGGCAGGGCTGACGTGGCTGCCCGAGGGAGAAGGGGAGCTGGGATTTGAATCCAGGAGTCTGATCACCATGGTCACGTCCGATGGGTAGGACGCGGGAGGCTCGGAGCCATGGTAGCGACACTTGAAACGAGCCCTGAAACACAGTATTAGACGTTTCAGTGAAACTCCAGAGAAGCGCCTTCGTGCCTGGGGCCGGCGCTCCTCTGAGGCCCACGCCCTGCAGGCGGCAGCCTGCGAGCCCTCCCCTGGCCCCCAAGGCTCTGCACCCCGTGCTCCCCCTCGGCCAGGGGAGGGTGGTGGGGAGCCCCGCTCCGGCAGTCCCGGTGTCTCCCTGGCCGTCCAGCACGCGGCGCCCGCAGGGGACGGCTCCTGGGGGAGGAGGAGACCAGGACGGAGCCCCGCTGTTTCAGCGGCCGCGCCACCCAGAGCCGGGCGAGGCGAGAGGGGCCCAGTCAGGACACGAAATCAAGCGTCACTTATTCGAGGGCAAACTCAAAAGGGTTCTTTTATTTTTTCTTTTTTAGCAAATCCTACATTATTAACAAAAGAGTCTGTACATTTGCCATGATACACTGGAGAGTGAAAGGAAGAAGATATAAATACAGATATGGATGTAACGTGAAAAAGCCCCCCCAAATAAAACCGAAAACCAGAAACCCAACCGGGGGGCGCAGGACATGCGTGCGCACACAGCACTGACGGACATTGGTGGCCGGTGTTTGCAGGGCACTTTCCACTCCAAACGTCACCGCCAGCCAAGTCCTGCAGGTTCTAGAGTCCTGACTGCCGTTCTCTGCCGTGTGTTATGCTTGATAAATAAAGGGCGGCTGGAGAGAGAGAGATGGGACAAAACCCTCTGCGTCAGCTGCAGCGGGTGTTGAAAGCGAGTGCTGGGCCAGAGCGGCCGTGGCCGTGGCCCAGAGGGGAGTGTCCTTGAGGAGCAGCTTCGCCAGCCTCAGCCTCAGCTTTGACCTTGACGATGGCAGCGGCTGGGAGCAGGAGCTGGCCCGGCGCTGTGTCCAGGGGCTGTAGCGCCCGGACGTCAGGCGGACGGGAGGCAGACGCGTCTGGGCTTTGCTCTGTGTTTCTCACGGGGACAGGCCTGCGGGGAAGCGGGGCTGCAGGCGGTGCATGCGGGTCTGAGCGTGGCGGCTGCTGGACGCCTGGGGGACCGCACCTCTCTAAGCTGGGGTTGAAGACGGGCCTGTGACACTCGGCGAGCCTGTGAGCGCCATGCGGGCAACCGGCCACGCTCAGGTCCTCCCTGGGCAGGCGCTGTGGGGCCTGGGCCGCACTGTCAGAGGGAGGGAACCCAGCCTGAGCTGCGCTTGTACAACAGCAGCGATAGAGACCTTGCGGAGCATGGCAACCCCCTCAGTGAAATATTAACATGGAGCATCTAGCAATGGAAGCAGGCCCTGCTGTGTTCTGAGCCAAAATAAGCCAGTAACGTCCAACCACGGCACTCGCGAGAGACCCTGCACACACACCCAGCACACACATGCGCACTCACACGCACGCACACACAGCAAAGGCACCTGGCTTCCCTCTCCTGCACCTTCATTCTCCGGGCCCATTTCCAAATAAAGTATCTAAAACAAAATCTGAATGAAATGCGTCTGTCTGCCACAGTCTTTGCTGACTTCCTACGCTGAAGCTGGAGGTCAGAGGGGAGGAGGGCGGAAGTGAGAACCTGAACATCTCTGCTCGCTCGGCGGCCGCAGGCAGCAGGAGGGGAGGGTCCTCCCTCCGCGAAGGGCACTGTGGTTTG
The DNA here is from genome assembly GCF_014108245.1 of Pipistrellus kuhlii. Lineage (NCBI taxonomy): Eukaryota > Metazoa > Chordata > Mammalia > Chiroptera > Vespertilionidae > Pipistrellus > Pipistrellus kuhlii. Next base: position 76,103,512 of record NW_023425573.1, read on the forward strand.
AAACTCCAGCGACAGACACCCTCATGCTCGCGTTCAGGATTTCCATTCGCTTTAAGAATTTTACTTAAATGACTCTGAAGCAATCAGACTCTCAAGAAACTTTTAAAATGGGTAGTTACTCTGGGAATTTCTTACCAAAGGAAACACTCTAAAATTATGTTATAAATCCTGTTTCCAGCCATTTGTCATTCACCATAATTACTTTTTCCCTTAAACAATGACTATTTCAACAGAAGATGAAGGAAGTCCTTCAGTCCATAAAATTAAAAATAGTAATTCTCTCTAGACTTTTCTTGGATCTTAACTCCAAATTAAACTGAGAAATGAAAACTGAGATGGTGCAGGTGCCACTCGCCAGGCTGAGTGAGAACTGAGCAGCGTAAGCAAGCGCTGGGGGGCAGGAGAACGGGGGTGGGGGCGGGGGCAGGGCGGGGACAGACTCAGGGCCCGAGAGGCCCCTGAAAACAGCTTCCTGGACCTCCCAGGAGCCGCACTGGCGTCAGGGCCGCTGCCTGGCCCGGTACAGAAGCAACTGGGTCTGCCAGAGGCCATCTCCGGTTTTCCTCCTTTCTCGCCAAGTGATTCACATTCTCAGCATGTCTCCAATACAACTCAAAGAGGTAACCAACCCTTTCGTGGCGTCACGGCCCCGGCCACAGGACGCTACGATGGGAGGGAACAGACCGCCACGCCCCGGGCCCACTGCAGCTGCCGTCGCGGTGGCTGGAGGGGGCCGCGCACTGGCCCCGGTGCCAGCTCAGTGCGGAGACGCAGGCTCTTTCGCTTCTTCAGTTGTGTGTGAAGACGCAAAACAGGCCTTGCTCCTTTACATTCAGTGCCAGTAAGATTCTACACAAAAGCTGCGAGGGACCGAATACTGACTGTAATAAATATCTGCGCTCCTCGTCCCGGGCAGGGCCGACGGGGCGGAAGGTCTGAGGCCCCGCGGCTTAGCTGTGCGTGGACACGTCGGAGGAGGAGCTGCTGTTGCTGTTGGTGGTCTGCGCCCTCTTGATGTACAGGTTCAGCAGCTTCATCTGCAGGGAGAGAGGCCGGGTTAGAGGAGGCGAGCAGGCGGGAAATGGGAACAGAGTACCCGCACCTTCACCGGGAAAGTCATACACAGACACTGACTGGGTGTCGCCTCATCCCACGCCACCAGGGCTGGGGCCAGGCCCTGAGGACAGAAGGCAGGGGGCTCCCACAAGGGAAAGGCACACGCAGGACAGGACGCCCACCTCAAGGGCGCCCACAGCCAACCGCTCCTCCACGCTGGCGGCAAGCAGGGCAGAGCCCAGGCCCTGGAGGTGTCCTACTGAGGTCGTCTGTACCCCAGCTGTTCCTTCCACCCCCACCTTCTCTGCACCCCACTTCAGCCAACTGAGGCCAGGCCACACAGCCCTGGGCATCGCAGGCCTGTCTCCCTTTCTCCTCTGCACACTATCCGTGGCCGCTCTCGGCCACCGCAGCGTGGGACACACAGAGACGCCCGCTGGTGCTCCCCGACGCACGCACGCGGAGACGGACCGTGCTGTGGGCGCTCCGCAGGGAGTGTGGCAGGTGTCCTGGAGCTGCCGCAGCTCACAGGTCTCTGTGCCCCCACCCGGGCCTGCCTCGCTGTCTCCTCACGTTAACTTACACTCCCCACCTTTTCGATCTTAAAATGGCTGACATAACGTCATGCTACGAGGAAAGCGCCATCTGAATGCTCAGGAGGACGTCTCCAGGGCCAACCAGGACCCAGAGAACCCTGGCCTGAAACTCAACAGATGCGGCGGAATTCCAGAACCAACTGGTCATGTGACCACAGAAAACACTTCCTGAGCCTCACCTTCCCCCCTGCAAAATGAAGAGCGGTCACACCTCCCAGGTGCCTTCTGAGCTCCTTGTTCAGTAAACATGTCCTCGGAACGCCCCTCTCCGATTGCTCTCACTGTTCCTTCCTGCGGTTTGCTCCTTCCTCCCTCCCAAGCAGCTCACCCCACCCTGCCCAGCCCAGCCCCGTTTGGCCCCCTTCCTCCTGCTCCCATGGCTTAGCACCTAGAACCAGAGCCTGTGGCACGGCGGTCACTGACGCCGCTCACTCCTGGGCTGCTACCGAGGTTCCCGCGCTCCAGCCTGACCCCGCTGTGCACGCTGCTCCGGGCAGGGTGAGCTGTGCTTTTCCCACCTGCCTTAACTTAGTTCAGTGAAGAAAGCATGTACCTAACACATGCTGTGGAGTGAATGAGTTTTTTAAAAAATCTAGAAGACAAGATATTTCTATGAAAGGCCAGTTAAAAATGAGTTAATTACTGTTATACTTCTTAGCAACTCAGACCACTAATGCATCCACCCAGTCAAGTCTAGAATACAACTGTAAGTACAAGGGAAGACAACAAGAGTTAATGATGTGTCCATGTTTAACAGGCTACAAGGACTTCGATGCCACTTATCACCGTATCTGAGCCTCATAAAAATCCTTCGAGGGTCTCCCGTTTTAAAAATAAAAAGCCAGGGCTCAGAAAGCTTGCTCATTAGCTGGTGTAAATTCAAATGGGACTATTGTAACCTTAGAATGTCAAATGCAATCCCCATTGTAAGCACAATGAAAACAGCTGTAGAGTGGACACAGAAGGAAACGGGAATTAAAATATTTCAGTACAGAAAGCAAACAAACACAAAAGACAGGACTGCAGGAAAGGAGGGAAGTGAGAGCTTTATGGTATATAGAAAACCAATACCAAAATGCTAGAAGCACCCCTCCTGTATCAGTAGCTCCTGTAAATATAAATGGATTGAACTTGCCAATCAAAGGACTGAGATTGGCAGAGTGGACAGAAGAACATGATTCCACTATATGCTACCTGCAGATCTCTTAGCTTCTGCCGGTCACCCTGGGCAGTGGCTGACTCTGCACTCCCCAGGAGGCCCCAGAGCCAGTGGACAGCTTCTGACCACAGCAGATTACAACTCTACACATCCACAAGTGACACACTCAGGGCCAGACTCAGTGAGCACGGAAGCCAAACTGAGGCGAGTCCTGCTCCATAGGGGTGTCTCCCACTGTGGTTGCAGCTGGTCCCCACAGCCAACTGGCCTGGAGAGTAATTCCTCCCAGTCACGCTAACAGCAATCAAGGCTCAACCACAAGACTGCACGCCACGCCGAGGTGCGCCTAACGTGTCCGGAGCTCAGGTGACTGGGGAGTCCGTCACTGGGCCCTCAGGTCACCTACTACATACCCCACTTCACCAATCCCCGGAGACACAGTCACAGACACACACACACACACACAGTGGACTGAAGTGTCAGCTGTGCTGAGGGTCCCACAGGTCATGCTCTGGAAGGCGTGCAGAGGCAGCTTTGCTGGGAGCTCTGAGAAAGCAGGACTCCTTCTGTGTGCCCACTGGACCAGCACAGGGCGTCACCTGCTGCTTCCTTCTTGTCTCAGGAGCAAGGTCAGGCGCCGCTCGCTTCCTGCTCCTGTATGGCACCGCTGCCAGGCCCCGCCCCAGTTGGTCCGGAGCAGGTCGGGACTTCTCCTCGGAGATCACCAAGGCACCGCCTCCCCCTCCGTTTCTACCTGCTCTCCCGCAGCAGGCTCAGCAGATCTGAGCTTATTTTTAAACCATAAGCACTCCAGCCAATAGTCCTTTTTCCTATTTTCTGCCTGATTCTAAACTACTCTTAAAGAAACACGAGCGGCAGCGCAGGGCGTGGCAATGCCGGCTTCTGGGGTTAAATCCCTGTATGCTCTCGCCAGTTAAACGCGGGCACTGTCCTTAGCCACGGGGATGCTGTCAGAGTAAGTGAGCCAACACCACCAAGTGCAGACAGAGAATGGTGCTGGGTTCGGCGAGCACGTGGGGAGAGTGGCCACCAGTCCTGTGATGCCCCGAGAGCCAGTTCCCACCCAGCACGCAGCTCACCCAGCAGGCAAACCTCCCAGTGTTTCTGTGAGAGAAGACAGGCTGCTTCCAAACAGCCCCCTTCCCTCTGACAGACCCCGCTGTGGCTCACCGTGACGACCCTACCCAGTGGTCACTTCCACCTTTAGGAGAACGCTTTCAGGGAAATGGGCCCCACCACCACACACACAGTGGGGACGCTGGGGGCCGGAGCGCGGACAGCGAGTGCGGACACGCCGCAGAGCCCAGGCGGGCCTCGGCCTGTAACAGGACCCGTACCTTGCTCCCCGTGAGCTGTGCGAGGTGAGGTTTCAGCTCTTCTCCGATTACGGAATAGATTGCCACCAAGCAAAACACACTGGCCTTCCGCACACTGCTTTCCGTGTTGTCATAACCCTGCAGAGTCAGAGGGGAACACAAAAAAGAAACGAGATCAAAGAAGTGCTTCGTCGTCAGTATTTCAACATTTCCACAAGTGCCCTTAGAGTTCAACCTTGGAATCGTCAACAACCAGGCATACCTCAGCCTGCACCTGACCCGAGAGCTCTCCGGCGGCAGCCGCGGCGACCTGCCTCAGCAGTCCCCGAGCACCGGGGACGGGACAGGAAACGGGAAGGGGCACAGAAACGTGCTTCCTTTGGACTGTTCCCGACGGTGAAACAAGCTTCACGTGTGAAAACTGCTCACCCTTGTGCCGGGACATCAGTTAGCACCCGCTAGAGCTGGACCTCAAACTACCGTCCCTCATCCCACTCCACCCACACCCCGGGCTCCCTCCACTGTGCCCGCTGCCTGGCGTCATCCAGGCCCAGCAGCGTGTCTTTAATCCCAGGCCCCGTGCTCAGCGAACAGCAGCACGGCGGGAGGCTGACTTCCCTACCTGCCCCAGGGAGCTCTCATCAGGACCCCACAGGTCACCGCCGCCCGGATGAGCCCCCGCCCCCTGCCTCCTGCTGCTCTGGTCCCAGCGGTCAGCTCGCACCTCCCCGGGTAGCTTAGCACAGCCCCGCACCTCCGCTCGCCAGGCTGCCCACCCTGAGGTGACGCCTAGCAGTGGAGACAATTTTCCCCCAGAGCCTGTCTAACTCAACGCCTTATGCTCAGGAGGGTTTCAACCCCTGTTTGCTGGGTAGGTGAGAGCAAGGACCGCTGTCGGACTCCCCATGGCCACCTTGCCTAGGGCTGGGGCCCACAGGTGCGCAATAGGGTTTGTTGAAGGAATGAACAACAACAAAAATGATCCAAATACGTTTACAGTAAACAGAGCTCATTCTCGAAGCCCAGTCCTGGGCTGCCAGGACCCCTCCTGCTGCCCTCAGGGGAGGGTAGACTGGGAGCCGAGAGAAACACGGGAGGCAGCCACCCCACACAGCCTCCCAGTTCTAACAGGTCACCTCCCGACTTTCCCTACGTGCCCCGCTTCAAGCGAGCGAGGGAGCCAGGCCCACCTGCAGCAGGCCCGGGATGATGTCCGCCAGCAGCTGCAGCAGGGACTCCCTGGCGATCCTCTCGACGACCTTGGTCTGCATCTTGATGGCAGCCAGGTTGATAGGGTAGTCGGCCGTCTGGATGATGGGGCAGAGCACTTTGATGCACTGCTCCGGGTGGATGGAGCTGGCCAGCGTGGACGCCGCTTCCTCGGCGGATCTCACCACCTGAAACACAGGCCCCAGCGTGAGCGCGGCCGGGAGCGGCCCCCGGGAGCAGTGCTGCCCGTTCCGGAGCCGGGCGACACGCTTCGCTCAGTGCCACCGTCACTTCCTCGGGACAACGCTGCTCGGGAAGTCCGGAGGGTAATTTACAGGTGGTACGGAGGACCTGGGGAGGTGGGGACAGTGGATTTTGGCAAAAACCTCGGAAAAGTGGTTCTCCGAGCGCAGCCTGCTCCGCCCCCCACTGCAGCAGCAGCAGCAGCCTCGACCTTGTTAGGAGGCACCGCCCGGGGTCCCAGACCTGCGGCCGCAGTCTGTGGGCTGGGGCCGGCAGCTGTGCCGAGCACTTGGAGATCCTGAGGTACAGGGACATCGGTGAGTGTGCCCGAGGAGATCGGACTGAGAACAGAAACACCCCACGCCAGTGGGCCCACAGCAGGAATAACGAGAAATGGAAGGAAGTCGGAGTGGCCACAGCACTCGGGGTTCAGCTGCAGGGAGGTCCAGAGCAGCCTCTGGGGAAGCTGCTCGTCCGGTCCCACACTCACCTCACCCTGTCAGAGGGGAAACCACGTGCAAAAGCCAGAGAACAGAACGAGCAGGGGCTTGGGCTCAGAGAGCAGGAGACAACCCCCAGCCCACCGTTCACACATGCTAACCCCCTTCCTGGTCCATAAAAACAGATCACGTGAGGGGGGATGAAGATACCTGGCCAGTCAGTAACTACTACTGATAAAAAGGAGTACGTACACAAGTGATATGTGAAGACAGCAAACCGTAAACAGGTGCGCATTTCCTTACACACAGTGAAAACCTAGCACATTATCCTCGGGCCACCCGCTCTGCCAGAACCACGCCCTTCTCCAGTCTGCCAAGGACTTGTTCTGTTTCAAGAAGCTGAATTCTCAGTCACATTTCCTTCTAGTTGGGGACTTCTTGGGCTTTCCCTGAGAGGACCATGCCTCCTTCAGGCATTAAATAAGCTCACCCCCATCACCTGGTCAGCATGCTCCTGGACACACGGCACACACCTGCAGAGGCACACACTGGGATTATGCTTGAATCCTTTAGAGCACATGTGTCAAACACAAGGCCCGCGGGCCAAATCCGTCCCGCCAGGCCTTGCAATGTGGCCCGCACTGCGCTGTCATCACTGCACTCCGCTGCGTTTCCATCACAATGACAGTTTATGACTGTTCAGTAAACCATTTGGCCCGCGATTTAGGCTGGATTTTAGATTTTGGCCCCTTCTCTGATTGAGTTTGACACCCCTACTTTAGAGCCAAATGGAAACCCAGGTTAGCACAATTCAAGGGCAAAACTGTGTGCATGTGAGGACACAGGTGTGAAGAACACCCAAGATTTGCCTGTGCTTCCTCCATATGTAAAAAGCCAGGCTTTGCTGCAAAGCACAGTGGAGAGGTAATTTTAAGAGTCATGCTCTACCCTTAAAAAGCTCATATGCTTCTTAAGATTTTCACAGCCCCAGCAATTTTTTCTCATCACCCTTCTCCCTGCCTTCCAGCTGTGCTGTGTGTCAGGGGCTAGCTCGGAGCTCAGACCAGAGGTGCAGACAGTGGCCCCGTGCCCTCAGGGTGCCGGGCAGGTGGGTGGTCCATACAGAGGGCAGTGTGAGGATGCGAAGGCCAGGAAATGGCGGTGGAGGCCACAGCAGCGGGTGGGCCGGTGGTGGGAATCTGTGACCTGAGGAGCTTCTTGCAGTTGGCCAGGACTGGGCAGAAGGGACAGGAAGTAGAATGACTGTCGGACTCTCCGGTGTTCGGCAGGAATTCTTCCAGCTCAGGGGCTCCCGGCCCTACAGAGCCAGCGCCGCCGGCCTCTGCTCCTGCACAGCAGGCAGGGAGCTGAGCTGCCACGCAGACCGGGCTTCCGTGCACCCAATGCAAGTGGGTGAGCTGCCCTGTCAGCAAGTCCTGACTGAGTCACATGTACGGCTCGCCACATTCGTTCACGGACACATGGAAATGAGAGTATTTAAAAGAAACCCACGGTGAGCTTTTCTTGGCAATTCAATCTCCTGCAAAGTGCAGCCTTTCCTACACAGATGCCCTGAAAGCAGAGTGCTGTTCAGCCCTGGTATGTACACATGAACTTTACCCCTTCGACTCAAGGAGGCGGTATGCAGGTTTGCATGGCACATTCTCAATCTCAGAGAGCAGTACCACACACAAACCTCAGCTCAGTCCTCTGTTGAGGAAAGGCACAATTTTTAAAAACTCTAAAAGGAGGATTTAAAAATACAGGCTACCCTGGCCAGGCAGCTTAGAACATCGTTCTGATAGCCCAAGGGTGCAGGTTTGATCCCCAGTCAAGGAACATACAAGAATCAAACAGCGAATGCATCAACAAGTGGAACAACACATCGATGGCTCTCGCGCTCTCCAATCGATAAAAACCCCCACTGTTACCGTTCCCTGGATGAAGAGAGGTACAGGAGTGACCACACCTAGGAAACACCTGAAGGCTACCAGCAGGCCTTGCTGAAGGGACACGGCGGCTGGCCGGGAGCTGGGGCTACCAGAGCACAGAGCTCTGTCCAGAGGATGCCTCCTGCCTGGCCTCCTGCCCTCATCGAGGGTCTGCCCACTCCAATAATCCCTCTAACATGCTACCCTGGTGACCATGTCGAGCCCTTCAATCAGCATTGCGGGACAATGAGGCCTTCTAGCTGCACTTCCCACTGTGCTCTGGTAATGCCGAGTTGAGGGCCCGCCCTGCACAGGCCGGGCCGGCCAAACCTCAGTGCCCACCTCTAGTCACCGTACCTTCCCTGAATGTGGATCATGCCTGTCCTTCCCCTGGCTAGGCCTAGCCACCCCTGGGTCCCACTCGCTTTAGCACAGGCAGGAAGCTCTGTGCGCACACTGCACGCCGCACCCAGACATCCGCTCAGCGTCTCTGCCACCTGACTAGCAGTTCCGGGAGGGCCAGCACACACCTCAGCCACCGTGCTCTCCCTGCACAGGCCATGTCCGCTGTACACTGGGGACATTAAAAATGTCTGTCAAACTAACCTTCCCCTCGTGCATGTCGTGGTAAAGCACTCACAACTGGCAGAGTCACCCCTCGGCATGCCTCGCTGGTCTGCACCCACACGCTCCATCTAAGGAGCGCCCCGCCATCGAGGAGGCGGCAAGGTATCTACCAGTGAGCAACGTGAGCCTCAGGAGAGCCCCTGCACCAAGTGCACCCCTCCAGTGCCCCACATGCAAAGGACAACACTCATCTGTTCTTCGGAAAGACTTCCGTTCAGGCGAGCAGCCCCCTGCAATGCTGTTTAAGAGGGCAGCACGTCCTGGGAGAGCTCCACCATGCGGTGCATGGCCATCACGCTCTTCCTCCTCCTCCTCCTCAGCTCCTGCACACCACGCTGAGCGTGCCCGCTCTCTGAACCAGCGCTCCCACGGAAGCAGTCACGTGCACAAGCACCCTGACACACTGGCCAGAAAGCCGCGCTCTCCCAACTGAGGAAGCAGTGGGTCTCAGCTCTTCAACTTGAAAAAAACAAAAGGATCAGAAAACACTGAATGATTTCATAGATATACCCAAGTTAGAAACGGTGATGTACAGAAACAGATGTTTAAGATCCCAAGAAGGGTCCTTGTTCGATTCCAGGCAGGGCACATGCCCGGTTTTGGGCACGATCCCCAGTAGGGGGTGTGCAGGAGGCAGCCCATCAATGATTCTCTCATCACTGATGTTTCTCTCTCCCTCTCCCATCCTCTCTGAAATTAATAAAAAGACCCCACCAGGAGATGGGAAGCAGCGTGGTGGAAAGACGTAGGCTGCAGGGACAGACAGACTCAGGCTCAGCAGTGGCCCTCACAGCCACAACAGGAGCAAACTAACCCCCCGCGCGCCACCCGGGAGTGTCCGAGCACAGGCAGGGGCAGCAGCCGTGAGGACTGCTGCCGGCTCCCTCCCCCAGGCTCTCTGTGCTCCCTGTTATGGTGCAGTGAGCTGCTGCGGACACTGCCGGCTTCAGATCTACGGAACTCACACCCAAACCAGGGGAGATCTTCCTTCACCAAACCCCTCGGCAGGAAGCAGCTAATCCAATGCCCCTAACACAGGGAGGGAGGCTTCTAGAATTCCCGAAAGCAAAATGCAGATGCTGCTCCTCCAGAGGGCGTGGCGGCACTCCGCGCTGTGGTCGTCCCCAGGACAGCTCTTCCTGCCAAGGCAGGTGGTGCTCCTGGCTTCACCACACATGCCAAACCCCGGCCAGGCAGGCTGCTTGAATCAGGGTGAACTTTAGGTTTTGCCCTGAGTTCTATGTTACATAAGAAGCAAAGATTAGTGATGTAAGCCACGGAGAGCAAAAGTAAACATGGGCAGCAGCAGGAGGAAGGGAAGGGAGGAGGCAAGGACTTAGAAAGGGGGTTGGGCACATGCTTGAGAGACGGCAGATTAAAGAGGCTTTTGGATCATATTCCACCTTGAAGCTATCACAATTATTCCAATAATGGTCATTTTTCTATTCTGGTTAGAAACATAGGAATTCTTCCTTTTCAAAGTTAGTGAAATAATAGTGTCTAGTTAGAAGAAGCATCATTTCCTTATCTAACTTTTTTAAAAAATGAGATCATTACTCAGAATACTGGAGAATGTTTGCTTAAAGATAAGGTTTCTTTTGGAGCAAAGAATTTGTCAAAATTTGAATTACATGTTTTAATAAGTCTGATCCGGCCCTGTCACTGACACATCAGGATAACTGGCTCAAAAAAGACATATATAAACAAACAAACAACCAGGTGCCCAAATCAAAGCGCTCTTCCACGTGGGCACTCCCAGCTCAGCTCTGCAATCACCTGGGAGCCGGGGAAAAGGTGGTGCCACCTCCCAGGACAACTGGAAAGATCTTCTAAAAATAGGTTTGACAGCGTTTTAGGCAAACCATGTTTTGGTAAAAGACAGGTTCTGCTAAAAATTCTGGGATTTTGGTGCAGCGTCCACACGGCCTGGACCCAGCACACGAGTCCTTTCCAATGAGGGAGGGCTCTCGGGTGGGAGACTCACTGTGCCTTACCCCCAGAGGCTGACTACAGAGGTTTCTGGTTTTGTCTTTGTTAGAAAGCATTAACTATAATACAAAGGGAACGGGCTTCTGGCCACATCGCAAGATCGGGCCCATGAAAAACTGGAGGCTCATAATCTCCCAGGGTGCAGGCGTGCTCCTCCTCAGCCAGTCCTCTCAGCTGGAGGCTGGATGAGAACAGGCAGTCCTCTAGGCCCTCCTCTCCCCCCCAATAACAGGGAAGAAACACCATGGTCCACGGTCCAGAAGCATAAAGTAGTTTCCCAGGTTCACGCCCTGCACTGTCCTCAGAGCCACTAACAGACCGCGCTGCTGTCACAGAGGATCTATCTAATACATACAAACCCAAACAAAAAACCAAAATGAGGAGACAAAGAAATAACCCCCAAATGAAAGATCAATGTTTCTCTCTCTCCCTCCCTCTCTAAAATCAATAAACATATCCTTGGGTGAAGATTTATTTTTTTTAATATCTGAGGACCAGATGAACTAATATAGTCAACAAAATTATTCCCAGTGAGGGAAGAGGGTCACAGGAGATGCCGTAATTTGTCAGCTAATGCATGGTGACTACTGGTAAAACCAGGATACAAACCAGATGATGTGTCTGTTAAAAGAGGCAACTGACTTGTGCTGACTTTTTTCCCTCTTTTCCTGTTTTTTTTGTTTTGTTTTGTTTTAACTAAATAGCTTCTTCTTAATGAGAAAACATGAACAAAACAGTAAAATTAAGTCGGTGTTCTTCTGCATACATGACAATGCACAAAACTCCCTGAGGAGCCACCCATCTTGTGCTCTGGCAGAGGGAGGATGAAGTGAATTGGAGTTATGAAGACAGATACCAGGACTAGGGACTTGAGGGATGGAGCTCAGAAGGAAGACACCCTAAATTTCCTGGTCTGAGTTATTCCCTCACACAGCAGCAGACATCTTTCCCACATAGATATCTGCCTTGCCTGGGGGAAGACAGTTGACACATCCTATTGGAAAACACCTTGCCCTGAGGCCACTTAAGAGATTAAAAGTAACAATTAGCCTCCAGGCAGTAGCAACTGCCCCACTTTGTTGAAAACTCTCACCACACCTAAGGACAATTGCCTGGGGAGCAATTAAAATTGGAATCCTATTAGTCTGTAGGCACAGGTGATCTCTGGAGGCTTTGAGTTTTTGCCTGATCTAATTAATCAGAAACAGCCTTTAACACTATTCTGCACTAGAGACTGAGAGGTGTAGAGGATCTATCTAATACATACAAACCAAAACAAAAAACCAAAATGAGGAGACAAAGAAATAACCCCCAAATGAAAGAACTAGAAAATTCTCCAGAAGAAGAGATAAATGAAGCAGAGATAAGAAATTTATCTGAAATAGAGTTCAGAGTAATGGTGGTAAAGATGCTTAACAGCATGAAAAAAGATACAGTAATTATGAAAAAAGAACCGTCTGAGATAAAGAATGACATAACACAACGAACATACTAGGAGTACCAGTTGATAATGTGGATTTTTTTTCAACAGATGGAATTACAGATATGTTGATATATATGTGACTTAATATGTATGCTATTTTGTTGTATTGACAGCAAGCTTCAAAACTTCATGTATTAAATTTGCTAAAAGTGCTAACACTATAGACATTTTTACTCTTAAAAATGTTGAATTTCATGCCAAAAAAAGCATTTGCAGGAAGTTTTAACTCATTACTTTATTTTGAAGAAAAAGTTATTGTATACTTCAAGAAGCTTATGATGAACATGCTCCATCTTAAGATACTTGTGAATGCTGGTTTAAATACTTTAAAAGTGATGATTCTGATGTGAAAGACAAAGAACGTCCAGGTCAACCACAAAAGTTTAAAGACCAACAATTACAAGCATTATTGGATGAAGATGCATGTCAAACTCAAAAACAACTAGTAGAAAGATTAAACATTGCTCAGAAAACAAATTATGATCATTTACAATCATGGGAAAGATTTTAAAGGAAGGAAAATGGGTGTCACATCAATTGAATGAAAGTTATAGAAAACTGAGAAGTCATCAGTAAAATGTTGCTTTAATGTCACAAAATGGAAGTCTTTTTTGCATTGAATTATGACTGGCAATGAAAAGTGGATTTTATTTTGAGAATTCCAAATGCTCAAAATGATGGGTTGATGCAGGTCAACCATCAACATTGACTGAAAGACCAAATCACTTCAAAAAGAAGACAATGCTCTGCATATGGTGGGATCAGGAAGGTGTGGTGTATTATGAGCTTCTAAAACCAGGTAAAATCATTAATACTGATCACTACTGGCAACAAATAATCAATATGAACCACGCTTTGATCGTGAAATGACCAGAATGGTGAAAAGACACAGCAAAGTAATTTTGGTTCATGATAACACACCATCATACATCTCAAAACCAGTTAAAGACACATTAAAAGATCTTGCCTGGGAAGTATTAACCCATCCACTGTATTCACTAGACCTTGCTCCTTCAGATTATAATTTATTCTGATTGATGGCACATGCACTTTCTGAGCAGCACTTCAAAATGTACGAAGAAGTGGAAAACTGGGTCTCTGAATGGTTTGTCTCAAACCAAAAAAAGTTCTATTGGGACGGTACCCACCAATTACCTGAAAGATAGAAGAAATGTGCAGCTAGCGATGGACATTACTTTGAATAAAACACTTTTTATGTTTCTCTTGAAATTGTCATGTTTTCTTTCGTTACAAAATCCACCATTATTAACCAGAAAGAATACACAGCAGATTAGGGGAAGCTGAGAATTGAATCAGTTAATTAGAAGTCAGAGTTGAAACTATCACTCAATCAGAAAACTAAAAAGAAAAAAACAATTAGAAAGTAGGAGGACAGATTAAGGGAGCTGTGGGACAACGTGAAACATAACAGTATTAGAATCACAGGAGTGCCAGAAGAGGCAGAAAGAGAGAAAGGCATAGAGAAGGTGTTTGAAGAAATAATGGAAGAAAATTTCCCTAACCTGGTAAAGAAAAAAGTCACACAAGTTCAGGAGACACAGAGAACCCCAAACAAGAACCCAAACAGGCTCACGCCAACACATCATAATTAAAATGCCAAAACTTAAAGACAAAGAGAGAATTTTAAAAGCAGCAAGAGAAAACAAAACTGTTACCTTCAAAGGAGTTCCCATAATACTGACACCTGGTTTCTCATCAAAACTCTACAGCCCAGAAGGGAATGGCATTAAGTACTCAAGGTAATAATATATATTATTAATATATTGCTGGATGTAATTTGAGACCAAGGTACAATATCCAGCAAGGCTACCACTGAAAATAGACAGTCAAATAAAGAGCTTCCTGGACAAACAAACAAACAAACAAACAAAAACACAACCAACCAACCAACAAAAAAGAAAAAAAAAGGCTAAAGAAATTACAAGAAACGCTTAAAGAAATTGCTATAATGAGAAGAAATGGAGAGAGGAAACTAGGCATACAGAATTAAAATGGCAATAAGTAAGTACTTATCAATAATAACCCTAAATGTAAATGGACTAAATGCTCTAATCAAAAGGCACAGGGTAGCAGAATGGATACAAAAACATGACCCGAACTATATGCTGTCTACAAGAGACCCACCTCAAAACAAAAGACTCACACAGGATAAGAGTGAAGGGATGGAAAAAAAATTTCTATGCAAATGGAAAAAAAAAAAAAAAAGCTGGAGCAGCAATATGTAGTAGTAAAATGAAGGCCATCACAAGAGATAACAAAGGTTACTACATAATACTAAAGGGATTGGTCCAACAAGAAAATGTAACCCTGGTAAACATATATGCGCCCAACATAGGAGCACCTAAATATATAAAAAATCTTCTAGAGGACTTCAATGGAGAGGTGGACAACAATACAGTCATAGTAAGGGACTTTAACAACCTAATGACTTCACTGGATAGGTCTTCCAGACAAAAAAATTAACAAAGAAATAGTGACTCTAAAGGACACTCTAGATCAGCTGGATTTAATTGACAATTATAGAAGATTTCATCCCAACACAGAATATACTTTCTTCTCAAGTGCACATGGGTCATTCACAAAGATACACATGTTAGGACACAAAAAAGTCTCTACAAGTTCAAGAACATTGAAATCATATCAAGCGTTTTCTTAGATCACGGTGAATGAAATTAGAAATCAACTACAGTAAAAACACCCCAAAATATTCAAACACATGGAGGCATGTGTTTAAACACATGTTATTAAACAATGAATGGGATATTATTGAGATAAAGAAAACAAAAAATTCTGGAAACAAATGAAAATGAATACACAACTCCAAATCTCTGGGACACAGCAAAAGCAGTTCCAAGAGGGAAATTCCTAGCACTACAGGTATATCTCAAAAACAAGAAATATCAGCAATAAACTATTTAACCCTACAACTTAAAGAACTAGAAACAACAAGAAAAGCCCAGGGTAAGCAGAAGGAAGGAAATAATAAAGATTTGAGCAGAAATAAATAACATAGACTAAAAAAACAATACCAAAAAAAAATTCAATAAAACCAAGAGCTGGTTCTTTGAAAGTATAAACTAAATTGATAAACCATTAACCAGATTCATCAAGAAACAAGAAGAGCCAAAAAAATAAAATCAGAAACGGAAGTGGAGGAGTAACCACAGAAATAAAGGATTATAAAACATACTATGAACAACTATATCTCAATAAGCTGGACAATGTGGATGAAACAGACAAATTCCCAGAAACTTACGACTCCCAAAACTGAATCAGGAAGAATCAAAAAACCTGAATAGGCCAATAACAACTGATGAAATAGAAGCAGTAATCAAAAACTCCCACCAGACAAAAGCCCAGGTTTGGAGAGCTTCACAGGGAGTTGTACCAAACATTCAAAGAAGAACTAATACCTATACTCCTCAAACTGTTTCAGAAAATCCAAGAGGAAGAAACACTTCCAAACTCTTTATGAGGCTGGCATTATCTTAATTCCAAACCAAATAAAGACACTACAAAGAAAGAGAATTACAAGCCAATATGTCTGATGAACATAGATGCAATCCTGAAAGAAAAACAAAGTTGGAGGGATCACAATACCAGATAGCAAACTATATTACAAAGCCACTCTTGTCAAAACTGCCTGGTACTGGTACTGGTATTATACAAGAAAAGACATATAGACTAATGGAACAGAACAGAGAATCCAGAAGTTGACCCAAGCTGTTACGCTCAATATTTGAAAAAGGAGATAAGTGCATATAATGGAGTCAAGACAGTCTCTTCAATAAATGGTGTAGGGAAAATTGTACAGATAACACACACAAAAATGAAACTAGACCACCAACTTATACCATACACAAGAATAAACTCAAAATGGCTGAAGGACTTAAATATAAGAAGGGAAACCATAAAAATCTTAGAAGCCATAGGCAGCAAAATATCAGACATATGTCCTAGGAATATTGTCATCAATGCAGCTCCTAAGACAATGGAAACTAAGGCGAAAATAAACAAATGGGACTACATCAAATTAAAAAGCTTCAACACAGCAAAAGAAACCATCAACAGAACAAAAAAGCCCACTGCTATGTTATTTCCGATAAGGTTTTAATCTCCAACGTTTACAGGGAACTCATACAACTTAACAAAAGGAAGATAAACAATCCAATAAAAAAAAAATGGGCAAAGAACCTCAATAGATACTTTTTGAAAGAGGACCTACAATAGGCCAAGAAACATATGAAAACATGCTCAAAGTCACTAATTATCCGAGAGATGCAAATCAAAACAGCAATGCGGTACCATCTCAACCTGTCAGAATGGCTATCATCAACAAATCAACAAATAACAAGTGCTGGTGAGGTTGTGGAGAAAAAGGAACCCTTGTGCACTGCTGGTGGGAATGCAGACTAGTGCAGCCACTGTGGAGAATAGTATGGAGTTTCCTCAAAAAATTAAAAATGGAGCTCCCATTTGACCCAGTAATCCCACTTCTAGGAATATATCCCAAGAAACTAGAAACACCAATCAGAAAAGATATATGCACCCCTATGTTCGTAGCAGCACAATTTACAATAGCTAAGATTTGGAAACAGCCTAAGTGCCCATCAGCAGATGAGTAGATTAAAAAACTATGGTACATCTACAGAATGGAATACTACGTACGCTGCAATAAAAAAGAAGGAATTCTTACCATTTGCAACAGCATGGATAGAACTGGAGAGCATGATGCTAAGCGAAATAAGCCAGTTGGAGAAAGATAAATATCACATGATCTCACTCATTTGTGGAATATAATGAACAACATAAACTGATGAGCAAAATAGGAAAAATAGTATTTTAGAATATAATAGAAGTAATCCTGTTATTTGGAGATTTTTAATATTTCCTACAACTTTTGTGATATTATACTATAATATGTTAGTACAGTTTTGGTAATATTATATTTAAAATCTTTTTTCTTGAAATATTAATGTACAATATATCGCATGTAACATTATATTTAAAATCATTTTTCTGGAAAAAACACAGAAACAAACAAACACACACATGCCTCACTCATGTAGCTGTCCTGCTAGGACTACTGGATGGTGAGTGGCGGACCCCACCCTTGCTGAGCCTGCAATCAGGGTGGGGATGTAAGGAGGTCAGATAGGTCACTGTCTGGGTTGTAACTGCTGAGCAGAGGAAAACCATGAGTTAGGGTCTGGTGCTTTTTTAAGATAAGGATTACTCTAATTGTAATTCCTTTAATCCACAGTACGCTCATGATCAGTCACAAGTGAGCCAAGAGACTGAAATGAGCAAGTGGTTATCTCTGTCACTGAGGGGTCAAACCCATCGTCTGCAGAATTAAGGTTCCTAAAGCTGTAAATATCTGGTTTGCTTTCCACACTGGCTTTCACTGGAATGGTGTTATTGAAGTCATTTTTACTTAGGATGCTCCACCCTCTGTAGACCTTAGATACTCAAAGGACGGATAACCCAGTGCTGGAACAACTCGGTAAGCAAGTGGACGAGGACTTACTGCGTGCCCGTCTGCAGTACATGAGCTGCAGTGCAGACACCTGAGGTGCCAGCACCCGCAGGCAATGTCTGCCAGCCTGGCAAATGTCCAGGAGTTAGTGGACGCAGCCACAGAGGAGCCTGCCAGGGGACCAAGGGCAGGGAGACCCACACAGCGCAGTATCTACTGGCACCAAGCACCAGCCAGGAACTGTCACTGGTCGTCTCACTGAATTCCCACGAGAAACTTGGTGGTGCCCATCTGTTTACACAGAGGAAACTGAGGCTCAGAGGGGAAGTAAGTTCTCCGGGGTTCTGGAGCGAGGATTGTCGCACTTGCCCTAGGATGCCACATCTTCGGAGCTAATCTCGCTCTCCAACATTACCCGGCGTGATGCCCAACGCCAGGAGGAAACCGAAGTCCCTTCCTTAGGACCAAACCAATGGGAACCACTGACGTGGGAACCCAGGATCAGGCTGAGCTCTCTGTGCACATGGAAAGGGAGTCAGGAACCCACCACGTGGCACCGGCCCTGGCACGGCACTGCCCACAGCCACCACGCAGCCCCGGGCTCACCCCTTGGAGCAGCTCGGCCTCCTGTTTGGAGGCCGTGCGGAGTCTGACAGTCCTCTCTCCCACAGCCCCCGGCGCCCGGACTAGTTTCCGCGTTCCCGGCTTGTTCCCGGCTCGGGCGGCTCACCTCCTTGTGGGAGTCTTTGTGGGCCTCCAGAGTCTTCATGATCGTCAGCTCGGCGTAGTTTTTGAATCTTGCTGGCTGATTTCTCAGAATCTCCCTTAAAACTCTCAGTGCCAGCGCTCGAATGGAATGCTGGGAAAGAGGAGGAAAGAAAGACGTCAGCAGCCTGCACCCACTCACACACCCGTCCACCGGGTTGGGGGCACCGAGTGCTCACAAACGCCTGGACACGGTCACACTGCTGACCTGCCGGGCTCTGGGAGAGCCAGCACCCTGCCCGCACCTAAGGGGACCAGATGAAGGTTTCCTCAATGAGCCAAATGAGGACAATGGAGCTCTGGGGGGCGGGAGACTTCCTGAGGCTCAGGGATGCAAACCACCTGGTCAAAGACCGGAGGACAGATAAACCGCCCGGACGGGATGCGGGGCCTGTAAGACGGGGAGCTCTCAAGGGCAGCTGAGACCTGTCATTCTCCCAACCTGCTGCGTGATGAGGCCACGGGGAGGGGGCTGTACTGGCCTCGAGGTGCTTGAGGACATGTGTCTGGAGGAAAGCCATTCCAAACAGACTCCTAATCTCAATAACAGAGAGTGGAGTTTACACCAAACACAGCCAAAAAGTACATCCTGATTCTTTGTCACTCACCTGTGCAATTCACCCCCCGCTTCTGCTGCCTCCACATGGTATCACTCTATCCTGACCTCAAAGCCCAGCCCAGGAGAAGGGCTTCAGAAACCAACGCTTTGTTTTAAGAAGAGTTGATACAGATCTTTCATCACCACTCTGCCAGCCTCACTTGGCCCTGTTCTAGACCAAACCACTAATCCTCAGCAGCAGAAGGATCCAAGTCAGCGTGACATTCCAGCCTGCTGCTCACCGGTCTCCCACTCCCGTCACCACCGGCATGACCCTGGGCATGACCTTTACCAGGGCTGGGTCGGATTCCCGCCCGGTCCTGCCCGGGGCACTCTCCCCACGTTCAGGCGATTTCTGTTTCTGCTGCGGACACGGAGCCCCGCGTGGAGGGACTCGGCTTGGCAATCCCTACATGTGCTCCTGTCTCTGGGCGGGCCAGCTGCCCGGGGCAAGGCAGGACTGGATTCTTCCCGCCTTTAGGATTGTTCAGCGAATGCCTAGTGTGTCACATCCAGACCACACAGTATGAAGAGGGCCTTTACTTCAAAAATAACAATAGAAAACAAAAGACGATGCTAACAGCCCCGGTTCCTAACAGCGCGACCCTGATGCAAGCACGGGTGAACCGAGACAGAATGTGCCGGAATGCAGCATTTCATAGGGTCTTTAAAAGGAACTTCTCTGTTTTGCAATTAAACATGAAACAAAAATAAAACTTACAAGAAAAAAAAGCTCATTGTTGCAAACAATATTTTAAGCTAACAGAGTTCTAAGAAACTGTGCAAAGTGACCTTATGCGGGAACAAGTCCCCGCGTTGACTAGATGGCCAATCACAAACACACGTGCAGGTACACGAGGCGGGCTTGCTACCTGGGGCTCCGAGGCCAATTCGGACAGGCTGTGCTGTAAGCCGTGAGCCCAGCAGCAAAGGGGGCTGAGCCTCCCCACAAGAGCAGCCCCCGCCCCCCGAAAGGAAAGCAGAAGAGCAGCCCTCACGTCTTTGTCTCCAAGAGTCTCCAGGAGCAGGAGCAGGATGGTCTTGAAGTGCTCCTCCCAGACGCCCAGGCTGTCCTCCCGGGTGACCTTGAGCAGCTCCAGCAGGGCGCCCTTCCGCTCCTCCACACGCTCGTTGTGGTTGGACAGCTCTTTCAGAAGGTCTGCCACCAAGTCCGAATGGTCAATGGGCACTGGTGAGACAACACAGACGTTACTGCACGAGGGACGCCGGCTGCACGTGCTGCCTCGGCGACGCAGCCGCCTCCTCTGCCCTCGGTCTCTTCCCATCTCCCCTCCATCTGACCTGCGCCCGAGCCTCACTCTACACCCGGAGCAGGTCATTCCACCAAACCAACGGTCACAACAGAGGTGGGTCCAGCTAGTGTGGCTCAGTGGTTGAGCGCTGACCTATGAGCCAGGAGGTCACAGTTTGACTCCTGGTCAGGGCACATCCCCAGGTTGTGGGTTCGATCCCCAGTGGGCAGTGTGCGTCCCTGATGTTTCTCTCTCTCTCTCTTCCTTTCTGAAATCAATCAATATATATTTTAAAAACCCAAATAAACAGAGGTGGGAGAATAGGTATTGAACACCAATACTCAAAGTCTCCATCCTGCCTTACCATCTTTCCCCCCTTCCAAATCAGACAAAGAGGAGAAACTATTGCTTTCGTCGGTTCAGATAAGGAGAAGCTCCCACAAAGCCCCTCCTAACTCCACCTCCGCTGCGGCAGTCCTGAGTCGCCTGCCATGGGACACCCTTCCTCGCATCCCCTCCACCTGAGCTTTCCTCCATCCGATCAACACCCCCTCGGAATGTCTGGTGGTCAGGAACTAGCACAGGAGACCAACACCAGCCAAGGTCCACAGTAAAGCTCGCCAACACCTCTTAGGGAAATGCCTGGCAAGGACTTGGACCTTATTGCAGAAGAGCATATCCTTTCTCTGCATGTTCTTTTAAGAGACCGCCACTCTGAATTCACTTTAAATAGAAAGGGTGACGAAATGAGCCAAACAAATCATCAGGAATTACTTTTTTTAAAGATATATTTTTATTGATTTCAGAGAGGAAGGGAGAAGGAGAGAGAGAAACATCAATGATTGATCAGCTGCCTCCTGCACACCCCCCACCGGGGATCGGAACCACAACCTAGGCATTTGCCCTTGAGTGGAATCGAACCCAGGACCCTTCAGTCCTCAGGCTGACACTCTATCCACTGAGCCAAACCAGCTAGGGCAGGACCTACTTAATTTGCACGTGCACATTCCTTTAGATTCCAAAATTGGGGAACAAACAGAAGAAAGTATGAAATGTGAAAGAACTCTATTATTTCCCCTTGCTCTGCCCACTTTTTCCTCCAAGTCTTTTATTATCCAGTTGCTGAATAATTAACAACCAACATCCTAATCTCTATTCCATCTTCAACAAGACCCACAGTGTAAGTGAAATGATGCCCCAGCCTATGAGCTACGAAAGGCCACAGGCAGTGCTCCAGAAAGGGCAAGTCCGACAACACGGACCCGCCTCCGCCAGGGAGCAGAGCTTGGGGAGCGCACTGCGGCACCAGCAGCGACTCTGAGCAGCCAGGACTATGCTTTCACCGGCTGGGCGCCTGCTTTCACACCGGCGGGACTTCACATCAGCACCGCCCCTGCCAGGCCCATAAAAAGGATATATATATGGTTTTTTTTTAAAAGATATGTGTGCTTTTTAAAAACTGACTACTAAGTTGGGTCGGCTGTAGCTCATGCAGACAGATAAAATGACTGCTAAGCTGAAATAAACCAAAATGTGTCAACATGACAATGAGGTGGAAAACAAATTAAGTTCCAAATAAAATACCATCACACCGAAAAATACTTACTCACTTGTTACTCAGTAAAGGAGACGGTCTTAACAGAGCCAGAAAAAGCCAGACCAGCTCTATTCCGTAGTGAACATGCTACACTTGGCAAGTAACTTAACCTTTCTGAACCCAGCCCCTTAATCTGTACAACGGAAACTGCCAAATCCCCACTGGGTGCCGTGTGTAAAGCGCCGTGCCCACCGGGTGCTGCGTGTAAAGCGCTGTGCCCACCGGGTGCCGTGTGTAAAGCACTGTGTCCACCGGGTGCCGTGTATAAAGCATGGGTGCTCCCAGTGGTGCTTCGGACCCAATTCCCACAGCTCCACGGGCAACACGCAGAGCCCAGAGCCAGGACTGCCGAGCCTTTGCGCTCCACTCACTAACTCCTCCCCCAACTCCTGGGGCCCTGGGTCTGAGTGATGCCCCTGAGCCTCCCTCGCTGCAGCCATCACAGCTGCAGCCTGAGGTCGCCGGGGCCTCTGGAGGGCAGGCCTGTGTGCCCTCCCGTTCACTGTGTGCTCTCCACGCCCAAGCACACGGCAGCTATGGCAGGACTAACCAGCCTGACCAGCGTGCCCATGTCCCGTAGAGCCACAGCCCAGCGCGCTCAGGCAGGAGGGGAGCCCCCGGAGAAGCTTCGGGACGAGGCACAACCACACAAAGGAGACCAACCGTCTCGGAGCTGCTCCATGTCGTCGTCGAACACGGCCTCCTTGAGGGCGGTCTTGTCGTAGGCGCTGATGGTGTCGGCGTAGGGGTACAGGTTGTAGTCGCGGGCCCGCGGCCCCGGGAAGGCGCGCGGCGGCTGCGTGTTGAGCAGGGACGTCTTGTTGTCCAGCGCCGTCCGGCCGCCTTCCACCGCGTCGCTGCCGCCCCGGCCCTCGGTGGCCGGGGACGCGACCCCGCCGTCCCGGGACACCTGCGCACAGAACACCGTCAGCCTTCCTGGGCTCTTACACAACGTTCCTTACATCGCCAGAAGCTCAGGACAGCCAGGGGCCTCTCACTTGAAATCTGGCCTCTAACAAAACAACCGCTGTTAGAATTTTAATTTGTAATACCTACTTCATAAACTGCCTTAAAGGGGACTGAATATGCTCATATTGTCATCTATTCTATCATTAAATTACACGTAAAATCGGTTTTTCTTTGAACGTGGGGTTCGCTTTACGCAAACATTTTTTGAGAGATTTATAACATGAAATTCTGGAACGTCCCCTGAGAATGAAGGCCGCACCCCACCCCGTCCTCAGAAACCCGACAGCACTGCAGCCAGAGGCTCCTCACCGCAGCTGACACCAGAGCAGAGCCCCAACTACCGCAGCCAGGGGGTGCGCGGCATACGGCCCAAGGCGGGGAGCCAAACCATGGCTCAGGGTTTGCATATGGTCCCCTACAGGCCGCTCTTCCTTGGCATGTTTCTGACTCAGTCAGTCTGTTATGCTGGGCCAAAGAACAGGTCTTTTGCCCTCGCCAGTTTGGCTCAGTGGATAGAGAGTCTGCCTGTGGACCTAAGGGTCCTGGGTTCGATTCAGTCAAAGGCATGTATCTCGGTAACAGGCTCCTCCCCAGCCCAGGCCCTGGTCAGGGTGAGTGCAGGAGGCAACCGGTCGATGTTTCTCTCACATCAGTATTTCTGTCTTTCCCTGTGTTGTCCACTCTCTAAAAATCAATGGAAAAATATCTTCGGTGAGGATTAAACAAAAAGAACAGGTCTTTTACTGTTTTCAAAAAAATCCTTTTTCTAGTAGATTGTGAGTCTTGTCTTCAACAACGAAGCCCCTGGGCCTCTGTCCCTGCCACACGCTGAGTCCTTCCCTCTCTGAGCCCCTCTGCGGGCGGCCCTGGGACAGGAGAGGGCTCGGCTGGCGGGGAACAGCGGCCTGTCTCCTCCGCACCCAGACATGTGACTACGGCGAGTGAAGACGGCCTCAGAGCCGGACCCCTTGTGCTGATGCACGTGCTTTTCCTAAATTGTGGTATGATATGGAGACATCATTTTCACCCTACGTGTACAATTCAGCGACATTACACCCATTCACAGTGTTGTGTAACCATTATCCACCATGTGAGATTTTGAGCAAAACCTTTTCATCTTTCCTAACCAAAACTGTATCCATCATGTTCTAACTCCCGCCCTCCTAGCCTGGTGACCTCTATTCCACCTTCTGCCTCCACAAGTGTGACGCTAGGTGCCTCACGTAAGTGGGAGCACACAATATCTATTTGTCTGTGTCTGGCTAATCTCACTCAGCACAGTCTTTTCAAGTTGCATTGGTATTGCAACATGTGTCAGCATCACATTCCTTTTTCAGGGCTAGTCTTCCACTGCACAGGCATCACATTGGAAAATCCATTTATCTGTTGATAGAAAGAAACTGGGTTCTCCATCCTTTGGCTTCCATGAACACTGGTTCAGAAATATGTGTTCAAGTCCCTTCTTTCTACTTTTGTGGACATATACCTAGTGAAATTGCTGGAACGTATTTGATAAATACCCATCCCAAAAAAAGATTGCTTACTGATATTATTGTGAAATACATGCGTGGATATGAACAAAATGATTTAACAGGGGTTTTCTCTCAGGGAAGATAATTCATGGATGATTTTAACTTTCTTCTCTTTGTAACTCTCTTCTAAAAACAGAACATTTTTATAATGAAAAATCATTTATAAAGGGATAAATGGATTTTTAAATGTGTTGTGTGTGCAGTGGAAGACTAGCCCTAAAAAAGGAATGTGATGCTGACACATGTTGCAATACCAATGCAACTTGAAAATACTGTGCTGAGATAAGCCAGACAAAGACAAATAGATATTGTGTGCTCCCACTTATGTGAGGCACCAAACGTCACATTCATGGAGACAGAAAGGGAGAGTTTTAAAGAACAAAGACACTCAAAAAACAAAGCTCAACTATCCTAATTCTAATCACATTTAAAAACAAAAAAAATCTTACTTTTTAAACTTTGCTTTTTATCCCTGTCCTTGTCTACATGCATGCTTTAGCATGAGAATCACAGTGCACATACTGCCATATACAGGGTGTCCCAAAAATGTACACACACTGTTAATAACTAACAATTGTATAAAGGAGGTGTTTATTAAAATAATTTCATTTTCAAAATTGAGCTACCCACTGTTAAAGGATGTATACATTTTTGGGACGCACTGTACTTTGCTTTCCTCGTAGAGTAAGCATGTCCCACATAAATAGTTTCTATAGCCATAACTAGAGGCCCGGTGCACGCACTCATGCACTACGGAGGGGGGTGTCCCTCAGCCCAGCCTGCACCCTCTCGCAGTCTGGGACCCCTTTGAGGGATCTTCAGTGCTGCCTCAGGGACAGGAGAGGCTCCTTCCAGCACTGCTGCGCTCCCCAGCCATGAGCCCAGCTTCCGGCTGAGTGGTGCTCCCCCTGTGGGAGTTCACTGACACAGGGGGCAGCTCCTGCGTCGATCATCTGTCCCCTGTGGTCAGTGCGTGTCACAGAGACCAGTTGTTCTGCTGTTCAGTTGATTTGCATATTAGCCTTTAATTATAATAAGATTTACTCAACTATTCCCCTTCTACTGATTTTTTAGTTTTTGGTTTTGGCCATTATAAATAATATGAAAATAAAATACTTTGTGTAAAAACTTATCATTTTTCTTTTTGCTGAGCTTGTTATAAGCTAGATCATTAAAGGCTATGAAATTGAAGTCCTTTTACTAAGTGTTACTTCACTAAGTTCCACAATGATGGTGACTGCCATGCCGCCACATGTCCCTCAGCCTTTCTGGTGGTAAGTGCTGTACAAGTGAGTGGCTGCCTCCTCAGAAGGGTCACTGGTCAAGCTTACGAAGAGGCGGACTGGCTCCCAATCCCACCTTCAACACAGTATCAGGTCTACCTCAGCTTCGTAGTTAAAAGCCTGGTCACCAGCGGCCATGGGGTTGAGTGGTGAACCTCACTCCTCGCTGTCACTGCCTCTTCGCATGCTCCGAGGCCCCTCCTGCAGCGGACAGCCCTGTCTCTGCAGGCTGGCTCAGTTCTCCTCTGGCCTCACCGCTTCCTCTCCAGCCTCTGCTCCTCCCGCCCTGGGCAATGCTGCGGCTCCTGGCCCAGCTCTCTGCTTCCACTACCACGCCTCATTCCTTCCAACTCCCAGCACAGTCTTTTTATGCTCTAAAAAGTTGAAAACACTTAAATGTTCCAAAAAGCAGGGCACTGTGGACAGGACTATTGCGCCTCCATGTGGATTAGCACCCAGCCACCACACTCACTGAGAGGAGCACTGCAGGACAGCACTCGTGTCCTCAGTGAAATAGGATGCACACTTTGATGCCACTTCTATTTTAGTTTATTTTTTTTAATATATTTTTATTGATTTCAGAGAGGAAGGG
Source organism: Pipistrellus kuhlii (assembly GCF_014108245.1). Lineage (NCBI taxonomy): Eukaryota > Metazoa > Chordata > Mammalia > Chiroptera > Vespertilionidae > Pipistrellus > Pipistrellus kuhlii. The sequence goes on from NW_023425573.1 coordinate 76,129,671, forward strand.
AGAGAGAGAGAGAGAAAAGCATCAATGATGAGAGAGAATCATTGGTTAGCTGCCTCTTGCACTCCTCCCACTGGGAATGGAGCCCAAAACCCGGGCATGTGCCCTTGACCGAAACCAAACCTGGGACCCTCCAGCCCACAGGCCAATGCTCTATCCTCTGAGCCAAACTAGCTAGGGCAGATGTCCCTTTTATTTTAAAAATACTCTGCACACCTCCCTCCCCGAAACACAATGTATAAATACACATAAAGGAATAGAAAATGCACAGTACACGTTCAAGTTCTTTATCTCTAGAGATGGTGATTCTATCTGTTACATTTACAGCTGAGACGAGTGATACCCAGGCACTCGCCTCCTCCCAGAGGCCCCTGTTCCTGCAGGGTGCCTGCTCACCAGGCAGAGCCCTACCCGACCCCCAGCTGCTTGGAAACCTTTCCCAGACCCTCCCAGCAGCCCAGTGCCAGGCCTCACTGATGGCACAGAGTGGGAGCTGTCGGGAGGAACCCTCCGTCTTCCTGCCCCTCCTTCCTGGCCAAGGCCAGCCCCTCGGCAGGGCCCAGATCGCATCCCTCCATGTCCTCAGGGGCCCGCGGCCACCAGTGGGCCTTCCCCCGCACAGGGAGCATCCTTCTCTCTCTGGCCCGTTGGAACTCACACAGGTCAGGCCTCTCCCATGGGGAACACCTGAACGCCCTCTTCTCTCTCCAATTGGTTCACTCTTCCACTCACTGTAACCTGTCCTCACTGTCAACCCTGCTCAAACCACGCTCACAAAGTCCCATGGGCTCCTGGGAGGAACGAAACCTGTACAGTGTGGACTGTGACTAAGTGTAAATTCACTTAAGAAGAATAAGAAAGTAAACAGTGAGCCCCTTCTCAAAGAGAAGGTCTTGGCTCTATGTCAAGACACTGGTGAATGAGCATGTGTTTTACGTGTTCTGGGTTAACACAGAATTTGAACGTATATAGTAAATTAAAAATCCAATGGGGCCCTTCCTTCCAGGTCTGCCTGATGGGATCCCGAGCACATGTAGTTTGAACTCTTGGCCGGAACTTCTTCCCGAGAGTTCCCCGTAACTCCATGCTCCACATGCTCCTGGCCTCCCATCCTCTCCAGCTTTTCTTCCAGCTTCTTCCTTAGTGTTGGTGCTCCTTCGGATTTTGCCTTTACCCTTTACCTGCCTGATTTCATTTGCTTTTCTTTGGTGCCCAGGGAGCAACTAGTCAATCAATGCCCCTCAAGTCTGTCTCCAGCCTATTTCGATGGCCTGAACTTCCGACGGCCATCCCCAGAGGCCTAATGGATATGTCTGCTTGGATACCACACAGGTTTTGCAAGTCACATGTATTAAAGGGTTATCATACACATTTTCCCTCCTGCTATGAAATTTTCTCATAGAATTGCACCAGCCCCTACACATGAGTCTTAGTCAGACCTGTAACTCTTCTATTTTTGCTTTTTCCCTACTGAACCCAAATGCTTTGGAATAATTCTCTGAGTGACAGCAATCTTCCTAAAACTTCATGTGACCATGCCAGAGGCCCAGAGCGTGTGGTGAATGGAGTTATAGGAAACTCTTGGGAGGGAGTCCTGGGATAAAATCCTTCACGGACTCTCCAGTGTCCCCAGCGAAGTCAAAACACGGTGGAACCCCCCTGGGATGAGCCTGCCCGAGCCACCTCTGCAGCCACTTCTCCAGACCTCCCCCAAACACAGCGTGCTCCCTCCCTCCACTCAGGGGGAACCGCTCCCAGCTCTCCACCTTCGCACCCCTGCTCTGACTGCAGCCTCCTACTTGGCTCTCATGCTTCATCGCTTGCAGATCCTCCCTGGGCGCCAACACTGGTCCTGGTAGGTCTTCGTGCTGTGCCCGACCACCTACCGCATGTGCCACAGTCTCCTGCTTATGTGCCTGCCTCCGCAAGAGATTAGAGCTCCCTCTCAGCCATGCTGGTATCTGGTGCAGGCTCACAATTTATCACATCACAGGAACACAAATATGACCAGCACACACAAAAGCAAACTGAGAAAAAAAGGATTTGAAAATTTTCACAAACACAGCAAGGGTGACTCAAAATTGCCTTGGGCCTCTAGAAATAACCCTTTCTATCACACGCTAAAAATAACGAGGAAGCAATGTAATGACAGTGGTCAGTGTTCAGAAGAATCATTAATCATCACTTAATCGATATACAGTTCTCTATTAGTTCGGGGATACTTACGATATCACAGTCCTTCTTGCCATCTCGTTTAATTGGCTCATTCAGATCCTCTTGGCTTCGAAAACTAAACTTTTCAATGGCTTCTGTAACTCCACGCAAAGAACTATAGATTTCTTCCGAGTTCAGGTTCTCTGTATCATAGTCCAGCAAGCTAAAGATCAAAATATTTTCTTTCTTAAATTGAGGTATATGCATAGAATTGAGATGTGTGAGTACATTTCTTGTAATAATTTACTGAGTGAGGTAAGTTTTGTTTCTTGCGGTGATTCAGGCGGAATGAAAAGAAGACACCTTTTATTACAGCACCACTGTCAGACAGTACACACCTCCCCTGGCAAGCCTGGTCCTAACACTCTGCATCGCGCGCAATCAGAACCAACCACGAGGATGCAAGAACTCAAAGAGTGATGACTGGTGACTGAATGCACGAGGTAATGAAGTGGAAAATAACCTGCGTATCTTGAGCATGGAAGAAAGTAGACTGGTTGTTACTGGTCTCAAATGTACAAACTTAAAAGAGGAATGGGCACTTCAAAGTAAAGCTAGATTACAAACAGATTTCAGAGGAGCAAAGCAAATGACTTCACAAAGCTGGGTTATGCACACCAGTATCAGAAACTTGTACATAAAATCCTGTGTTACCGCCCAGCTGGTGTAGCTCAGTGGTTGAGCACTGACTTATGAACCAGATCAGGGTTCAATTCCCAGTCAGGGCACATACCTGGGTTGTGTGGTCAATCCCCAGTAGGGGGTGTGCAGGAGGCAGCCGATCAATGATTCTTTCTCATCACTGATGTTTCTCTCTCCCTCTCCCTCTCCGAAATCAATAAAAATGTATTTCAAAACTAAAACTAAAATACCAACCCAATAACTTGAAGTCAGCTCCACCTTATTACTGTGCTCCTGAGAGTCTAACTCAGCCATCTAACCCAGGAACTTTTGGGGAACAGCAAATCCTTGTAGATGCTTATTTTGGAGTTTTATAATAAGAACTGATCTTATAAAGATGAGTCAGTTTCTAGATGCATGTTTAAAACCATCTTAAAAACAAAACAAAAATATCCTTCCCTTAAAGAAAAGTGATTGCCAACTGATGTCCTTTTTAAAAAATTTAGCATAACTAAAATGAAATGAAGCAAAAATCCAAACCAGCCTTTGGTGTAATACAACGTATCAGCAAGTGGCCTTAGGCGTCTGAAAAGTGCACTGAAATCGAAAATCCCAAGAACAAAAACCATCAACTGCCCCTCACTAAGAATATATTTAAAAAGCACGGAAAAATACAAGAATATAAAGAAAGCAAAACGGGAAGGAACATTCAACAAAGACAAGTCCAAACTATAACTTAGTTTAGATGTCACCCGGGACAAATCAGTCACGTGGTCTATGTGGCTGCAAGAAGTCCGAGCAACGTGGAGGTATATGTACATGGCTGTATATGTACATAAGGAGGCTTTCACCATTACTAAGGACGGCAATCTTTCTGTTCCTCTAAGACAGTGGTCGGTAAACTGCGGCTCAAGAGCCACATGCAGCTCTCCAGCCGAGGTTCGTCGCTCTGTTGACTAATGAGTTTGTCGCCACTAACCTAGACTCTCAATTCCAATAATCACAGGCTGTTGTTGTTCCTTGTGATTAAGCCCCTATCCCCGTGGTCAGCAAACACATTAGTCAACCGAGGGCAAACCGCAGCTGTCGAGCCGCAGTTTGCCAACCACTGCTCTAAGAGAAATAATGAATTAAGCACCCACTGGCAGGAGCCCTTCCAAAGGATGGCACATTCTCACAAGAGGTAAGTCTCTATCACTTAAAAACAGATTCATTTCCTAAGCCCCTCCTCTGACTATTTTTATTTTTTTAAAGCTTGGGCAGGCGAGCAAGACGAGATTTGGACAGTTCTCACTTGGAGGAGTCAGGCTGCCTGAGGGTGCAACGATGCAGGTATTTTCTAGGCTAGTCAGGTTCTGCTGCAGCGTAAGGCCGAGTTCACTCTTAGAGATGGAAGCTAGCTGCCGAAAATTGCAGAACCGGCCCAGACAGAATGCACTTTTCTTTTCTGATGAAAGAAAATACACACCCTAACTGTACTTGGCCAATTCACAAACATGCACATCAACTCAAAGATTGGCTCTGGTGTCAAACAAAAAGGAATGAGCCTGAACCTACAGCTAAAATTCCATGTGTACACTGACAGGAGGTGGGATAAAAACGAACAGAATTCAAGATTTCCAGTCCTTCTAAATTTCCAACATTATCTCTCCATAACCTCACACCACCACAATCCCAGCTTCTGTATGAGCAAAAGCATTTATACATCTGGCCAGTACACTGTTTTTAATATATGAAGACTGAATAAAAAAATGTATATAAGATGTGAAAAGATGTCTTAAAATACTTTGAATCGAAACAATAAAATCTAATAACAAAGCCCATGCACACACACACACACCAAAAATAAAGAAAAGAAAGAATGATGGATGGACAGGAGGAGGACAGGAGGAAATATGATGATGTTCAGCTTTTAAAGGGATGTCACAATATTATTTTCCATATGTCGCTTCAGATGATAACTTTCACATAATTCATCTTATTTTTCTTCAACTGACCCACCTTAAAATATTTCATTTCAGTTCACATAACTTTAGCATTATAGCAGTCTCTTTTTAAGACAGGATGTAAAGGATTCTGCCGGCTATGCTCCTCCTCCTGTCAGTTACTAAAGCCGGGCAGACCCACTGCGGAGCCCACCGCTCCTTCAGACTCGCCGCTGGAGGTCGAAGCAGCTCCTTGGTACGAAGCGAAAACTGTGAGCTCCAGGTGAGAGATCCTGGTTTCCCTCCAACAGGAAGCAGGGCTACTTTCTTGGCTATTTTATGCTTTGGCTTGATTTGTCTTTTTTCAGATCAACACCCCTGAGCCCTCATGTCACATAGAAAAAGGAAACTGAAAAGGAAACTCCATGAATGCCGTCAGCAGGGGCTGTGGACACTGTGGCCCCAACCGGCCACACGCTGAGGGCACCGCAAGGCGCCCTTCAGCTCAGAGACCGTTCGGGAATGACCCTTAGGCCAAGGCCAGGCCCGGTCCCTGTAAACCTGTGACGAGAGCCCAGAAAGTTTGGCTCAGGAGCCTTTAGACCAGCAAGAGTGGCTCCGCTGGCCAGCAGTCACCGACCTCGCGTCAGCCACGCACCAACACTGAGCCCAGCAGAGCTCTGGGCCGGGCTGCGAAGGTGCGGGTCCTGGTGGGAGGCTCACGAGGTCAGGTCGCCAAGGAAAGAGAAGCCGGAGACGAGAAATTTGTCTCCTTAGATGTTCTTTGTTATTTTGTAGGGAAAAGAGACAAGGGCATAGAAAAAGGACAATTGTTCCTTGTTATGAAATAAATAGGGTTTTGATATAGAGCAGAGAGACAAACTTAGATTTCCTCTTAGTTTTATGTGAGCAATAGGTTTTCTAAATGTGAAAGCTCGTCACCTCTCCCCCATTGGGTGCATAAGATGCAGGCGTTTGTTAAACATCAGCTGCATTACTGTGCCACGAGCGAAAGAGGATTCTGGGAACAAGGCATCATTGGAGGGCATGGCAACTGGCTGGGAGACTGGCTGGGTGAAGCCTGGTGCCCGTTAGGGCACAGTTTAGCGGGAGACATTAAACTGGTCTTATAACTTGAGGTCTGATTAATTTTAAAAAAAGAAAAAGTGTAGTGACAAGCCTTACTAACACTGAGGACAGCAGGGACACCTCCCTCGGAGTGCCCTGGCTAACTGTGTCCACCCACAGTAACTGCAGGGTCTGCTCCATGTCACAAGTGGCTTTACACTGCATGTTTCAGAAGACAGACGTTAAAACACTCGCTGTCTGCCATGCACAGCCTCGCTGTCATCTTCTCTGCAGCCTCAGAAGTGAGTTCACGCTCGCCGCCCGAGCGGAGGGCACAAGCCCATCGGACAAAGCACTGCACCGGGCAGCGCTGCCCTGCCGACCGCAGCCTTCAGCGGACCGCAGCCTTCAGCGGACCGCAGCCTTCAGCGGACCGCAGCCTTCAGCGGACCGCAGCCTTCAGGGACGGGTTCTTTGGCCTCGGAACCTCACACAAAGCACCGAAGAGACCTGCCGCTTTCTGCAGGAACACGGGCCCTGCTCTGTGCCACGGATTTACCATGTGAAGCAGGCCCCTGCCCTCCCCCAGACTCAGCGGCACTGTACATTGAGGCAGGGGCTGGTGAGGGTACCAACAGCCCTCCTGCAAGAGACCGGGGTCCTTCACTGAGATGCAGCTAAACGCCCTTCCCTTCTCGGCTTCCTTTCTGGGTCTGGGTCCTGAGACTGTCACCAACTGAGCGGACATTCTGCAGGTTGTCATTCCACACTCTGGCCAGAGGGCCTGAGAGCTGAGGTGGCATTTGGGCAGAGCAGGCCCGGCTTGCTCCTGGTGGAATGCCTTGTGCCCTGAGAGGAAAGCTAAGGAAACTCTGTGCCTGCCTGACTTCCCGCACTGCCTGGGCGCCTCCTGGGCTGAGCACCGCATGGGCTGGGCTCGCCACAGGAGATGCTGACGACAGGGCCCCCTGCCCTGTGACGGGAGGACCGTACTCACGCGGTCCGGCAAGGTCACGCACCTGCTCTCGCTTCTCACCAAGGCTCTCCTCCTGCAGGCCTGAGCCAGAGCAGGGCCGCCTGGAGGCCGCTGAGAGGCTTCAGAGACTGAGACCACCGTGGGGAGGAATAATATTGTGACACCTCAGAGTGTACAGGTAGCTTGTTACCTGGGAGAGGGAGAGCGCCTGAGAGCCTTGTGGGAGGGAGCGGTGGGCATGGAGTTGGGCTGAGAAAAGGGAGGGGGGTGCTTCGATAGCCCATTGGCACTCCAATCCCATGACCAACTGCAGTGATCAGAAGAGGAAAGTCAGAGAGAGGAACAAAACAGGCGAAGGGGAAGGGAGGAGGAGGAGAAGCTACATTCTAAGTGTCTTAGAGTCTGCTCTTTGACAAAATTCTATCAAAATTCACTGGAGCCAAGTTAATACTTCACCACACAGAGACAAAGAAGACTTTTTTATTTTTGTTACAATTTGGTCCTTGATAAGACTGTAATCCTTTCCCCCTCGGTCATGCATTTACATTTTTAACTCACAGGAGATTCCGAGTGAAGTGTGTGCGCACATGCCTACATGGGAAGGACATTATAGGCTTAAAAAATACATGGGTTGTCCATTTCAGATGATGTAATCAATTGTTTTAGAAAGAACCAAAGAAGGAACCACAGGCCTTAATTCAAATGGGACCAGGAACTATAGCAGGAAGACTCAGAGAACGTGCCCTTCTGGCCAGAGGCTGGGGCCTAATCAGACGGGAATTCCGAGGCTGCCACATGGACCACTTCCTCCCGAAACAGTAACGTCACCACCGGAAGGCTAGGGTGCCGACTCTCAGCTAGCCAGCTCAGGGAGGGGCATCCGGATCCACGCCCTCCGCTCCCGTCACCTAGTGCGAAGGCTACAGTCACCTGCGAACAAGTCCTGCTCTTCCCTCGCACGGGCACTGAGTGGTCTGGGCTCGCCAGGCGCCCAGCCGGGACTTCTTAGAACTGCTGCAATTCCAGAGAAGCAGGGCCTGGGCAGCCCGGCTGGACAGGAGACAGGAGGCGGGGAGGCGACAGCCTCCTGCACACACGCCCACGCAGCTCCCCGCAGTGCTGCGAGCAGGAGCACAGAGCTCTCTCCACCTGAGGACGGCCATGGCCCATTTCCTACGACCAGTGAGGTGTGGAGATGTGAGTCCCTGTGCCACTGAAGGGCCAAGAACTGCCTCTGTTGGCACACTGGGTCAGGCCGGAGCTCCGCTCCCTCTCCGCCGGCCGGGCTCCCGGTGACCCGCTGTGATTCTGCCGACAGTGTTGGCCCTCTGGTGGTGAATGGAAACCCACGGGGCGGCCTGGCAGTGCCAGGGCGCAGAGGTCACCGCGGCAGTGCCCTCGGCTCTACGGCATGTCTGCCAAGCACCGAGTGAGGACTGCCACACACTTTATCTTCAAGGCAATGGATTTCTAAAGTCCTTGCAACTGTTTGCATTCCCCATGAAGCACACTGGGCCCAGGTGTTCGATGGTGGAAACTGCAGCCAGAACTCTCCTCTCCAAATGCCCAGGAGTGTCTGGTCACTAGTTGGGAATAAGCAGTCATTCCTCCCTCACACAGAAATAAGTGACGAATGTCCCATAAAAGTTCAGTCATTTTGCTATGGTTTATCTAATACTGTTAGCTTAATAAAAGCGATTTCACTAGTGATCAAAAAAACAACTACCAAATTAGATCTCCTCCACCCCATCTTTTTAGAATACTTCCTTATTGCCACCATGTTCAAGGGCAGAATTTTTGGAGAAAAAGATAATAATTCATTTTGACAGTCAACATTAGATTGAAAACTCCCACGCCGACTTCTCCCCTCAGCGTGGAAGCCACTGTCACGGGGCGCGCAGGCCAAGGGGCGGCGCTTCAGAGCCCGTGCGGACCGGCCCTCGGGCGTGGGCGGCCGGCCACTCTCCCAGCGAGAAGAGTTCCTTCCGCTCAGAATTTTCCCGGTAGAAAGCACATCACCTATTTGAATATTGCCAGTGGTGATGCTGTGAGGCCGTTTTTCCTAGTTGGGGTGGTTTTAGTTGAGAAAATCATTTCTCCAAATGATACAAACGTGGCTAAGCCCATCTGGCTAGTTAAGCACGGACTAGGGCACATGCTTTTAAAAACAGAAGGGAAGACCCAGCCGGCGGGGCTCAGGGGTCGTGTTACCCTGTGAACCCGGAGGGAACGATCGGGGCTCAGGTCGTGTTACCCTGTGAACCCGGAGGGAACGATCGGGGCTCGGGTCGTGTTTCCCTGTGAACCCGGAGGGAGCGATCGGGGCTCGGGTCGTGTTACCCTGTGAACCCGGAGGGAGCGATCGGGGCTCAGGGGTTGTGTTTCCCTGTGAACCCGGAGGGAGCGATCGGGGCTCGGGTCGTGTTACCCTGTGAACCCGGAGGGAACGATCGGGGCTCGGGTCGTGTTACCCTGTGAACCCGGAGGGAACGATCGGGGCTCGGGTCGTGTTACCCTGTGAACCAGGAGGGAACGATCGGGGCTCAGGGGTTGTGTTTCCCTGTGAACCAGGAGGGAACGATCGGGGCTCGGGTCGTGTTTCCCTGTGAACCAGGAGGGAGCGATCGGGGCACAGGCCTGGGACTCAGACTCGATCTCCAGGGCGGGGCGTGAGGATTCTCCCCCATCATGATGTTTCCCTCTCCCCCCCCTTCCTCTCTGAAATCAATAAAAATATATGTAAGAAAGAAAAAAAACGAAAAAAAACTATATAACTAATTCCCTAAAGAAGAATTTTTTAACCAAAAAACTATTTAGGCCACACTTGGATGTTTTAATATACAAAATAAATCTCTTCATTTCTTCTACCAACCTGTAACCCTAGCAGTAAACATTCAAGTTAAGCCAATTAAAAATGAATGATTATCTGGAAAAAATAAAATTTTTAATAATTTAGGGATCTATGAGATTAATACTTGGACAATTCTTAGATCTAACAAATTACTCTAGCAGCTCCCAACAATCTTTTACTTAGACTATTAGCACAATTAATAAAATACTTAATTTGAGTTTTACCTTTTGCTTATTACTCAGAGAGTGTGCCACCCTGATAATGAAATAATTAAAACACAAGAAGTATGATCTGTGTATTATGAAAGAACAGATTTCTCATTGATGTTGCAAAGTATAATTTCCAGAAGCAACACTTTATAGCCAGAGAACTCTGTGCCTTAGCGGTTAGCACTGACCCGAGGCCATCACACACTGTGACACATACAGAGATGTTAGCATTAAAAACAAGTGGCTGCCGAGCCTGAGCCACACCTGAAAGTCAGACACATTCTCATGAGTTTCTGGTCTCAATGTCTAAGTAGAATGGCTTGCTGCTGATTCATGACAACAGCCCTGATTTGGAGTCATAACATCAGACTTCAACCTACTTATGGTGCTGGGAGGGCCTTGAGATGAATAACCTAAGGCAATATGAACAGGGGGGTACTGTGACTATAAGCGTACAGAGCACTTGGCTTCACAAAAAAAAAAAAAAAAAAAAAAAAAAAAAATACAAATTTGATATGTCCCAAAATATTTATACGATAACCTGAGGAACTGAAGAGAAATTCACTGGTAAGAACAGAGGAGTATGGGAGACTCTTGATTATTTAAAAATAAAAATTTAAAGGCACTTATGTTTTGATTCTCTTCCTACTAGAAAGGCAATCCTTAAAGGGAAAATGGCATACTTGCACTATTTTCTTATAATTTTAAGATCTTGATGTCAGAAACACTTAAGACACAGCCCCTTAATGCTCGCTGTCAGTGATCCCAGACTTCTTGTAGAAGCATGTGCGGCGCTGGCAGGCCAGGCTCCAGCTCTCACCTACAGAGCCCGGCCTAGAGTCACTGCTCTGAGGGAGGCCCTGGGGCCTCCCGCACACGCCAGTCCCCAGAGCCACCTGCGGACTGCTGCGCCCCTGGCCGGGAGGAGCAGCGTTCACTACAGGTCCTGAGGCAGAGCATCTTCTCCTCTCAGCCATGGCATCGGACTCCGTAGGCCAACGTTCAGTGAGTCTGAAATGCTGCTCCAAGTTCAGTTCTCGGGTTCTTACTCTCTCCCCCAGAGAGCGTTCTGCTGCAAACACGAGCCCAGAATGACAGCAGCTGTGCTTGAGCGGGCACTGGGCTGCAAAACTACTGACTCTGTGTGGGCGGGCTCTGACGGGCTTGCGGAGATGACCAAACACCCTTTTCCAATGCCCCCACCCCTCAGAGCCTGGCGATGAGTTTCTAACGATTTCTATGTGTAGCAGTGCTAAATGTAACTTCTTAGCTTCCAAACCTTTAAGGGACAGTGCTCAGAGTAGAAGAATCTCAGAGAACATTCAGTACAAACCACACGCTTCACTGTACATATTGCCCAAGATTATTCAGTTAAGATTTGGCTGAGGACTGGGATCCATGATCTCCTGACACCCATACACTTTTGGCATTAAGCTTGGTAAAAAATATAAAAATAAGCTACACTTCAGTGTCTTCACGTCTGTCGAATCTCATTACCTTGGAGACAGGCCGCCATGGGAACAGTTGGTGGGTGAGGTCAGGGGGCTGGTCCTGCTGCTGTTGTGTCGGGAGGGAGTCCGGCCAATTGTGTTGCTCGGGGAGCCCTGGGGTGGAGGCAGAATAAGCATCATTACTCCAGAGCTAAATCCAGGACACGGCCCACTTTACCCTTGGCCTTTTCACCCACATGCGCAAAATTTGTACAATCAGGAAGATTCTTTTTCTGAATCCTTGGGGCCAAATTTCAGTGCTTATTAAACAAAAAATGGATGACTTTCATATAGGCATTCCTGAAACTGAATAACTGATGCCAGCTGTGCTAGAGTAACAGACACAATAGAGCATTTACATCTCTACAGCATAAAAAAGCAGGTAAGTGACTGAATAACCTAACTTAAGGAAATGGCCATATTGTCCCAGCCAGAGTGGCTTAGCTGGTCAAACATCATCCTGTGCACTGAAAGGGGGCCGTGTGATTCCCGGTCAGGGCACATGTCTGGGTTTCAGGCTCAACTCCCAGTAGGAGATGTGCAGGAGGCAGCCGATCAATGTTCGCTCTCACATCAATGTCTCTCTTTCTCTATCAATCCCTCCCTCCCTACATTCCCCTCTCTAAAAATAAAAAATAAATAAAAAAAATATTTCAAAAAAAGAGAGAAAAAGGAATGGCTACATTTACTTTTTTAAAAATATCCTCACCCAAGGATATATTTTACATTGACTTTATTTTTTAGAGAGAAAGGAGGGGAGGGAGTAAGAGGGGGAGAGGGGAGAAGGGAGGAGAGGGGAGGAGAGGGGAGGGGAGGAGAGGGGAGGGGAGGAGAGGGGAGGAGAGGGGAGGGGAGGACATTGATGTAAGCGACACAATCAGTTGGTTGCCTCCTGCCTGCGCCCCGACTGGGCCAGGGATTGAGCCTGTGACCCAGAATTGAAGCCCAACCCCTTGGTCCGCAGGCTGACACTCTAACCATTTAGCAAACAGAGCGGAGTGAACATGGCCATAGTTAAATGCCAGGTTCCTTAATTCATTCATTGGGAATAAGGCAGGATTAAAACTGGTCTCCCACTCTTGAGACACCCAGTCTATTAAAAGAGAGGAAGCAAGCTGGCTGTTAGAGCAAGCTGTAGACGAGGGACATACAAAGGCCATGGCCAGCCCACAAAGGCACCAACACCAACGTGGCCGAAGCACTCACCACACTGGTGTTACTGGAATTCTTGAGGTGGTTATGCAGGAGTTTGGTGGCACCATCCTGGAATGTTTTGGGCAAGGCACCAAGTAGCATAGTAAATTCAGGAGTGTTCAATTCAAACAGCGATATTAGCACAATCTGTGCGGCCTAGGAACAGAAGACAGAATTAACTGATGGAGAGTCCAACAACGTATCTTGGTCAAAATATTCATGAAAATTGTTTTTAAAAGAAAACATTTATGTATGAATAAAATAAATAATAAAAGAACATCTTTGCTATAAAAAACAAAAATAAAATGTTCCTGGAAAAAATTGTATCACCAACTATAAATAGTCTCACTTCAACCTGGAGAGTAAGTCCTGGGTGCATCTAACGCCCTGGCCTCGGACCTGTGTAGCACATTCATAATACACCCCGAAAGCTTCCCTGCTCCATGGAGCACCAGGGCTGAAGGTGCTGAATACATACAACACGCTTCTAAACAAGCTCCCAGGTTACCTTGAGAGTCCGCCTTCCTCAACCCCACTCCTGGTGACTGAGAAATACTAGAAAAAGCCAGCTAAATGCATCTGAAAAACTCCTACTCTCACACCTCTGAATTCAGGGAAGAGACAGTCTTTGAGAAGCAAAGCCGAATCGCATGATACAAATTAAAAATGTATTACTTTGCCTTTCAGAAAATGTTCTACCTTTGCTTACTAATGGGACAACGTGCTGCAGGCCTGCTTGTAGTCACTACAGGGCAAGGCAGGGGACGCAATCAGCCGAGGCAGAGGCAGCCAAGCGCTCTGCTAGTGCAGAGCTGGCGCTCAGAGCTTAACACAACGCCTAAGGACTGGTTACAGAGGTTTGACTTAGAAAAACTACGCCAAGAACATTTTACTAAGTACTAACTGGCATTTCTTACAAATTGCTAAGAGTCAAAAGAAAGGAAAGCACATTATGAAAATCTTTTGACCAAAAACGTAATTTTATTTTTCCAAAGACTGTAATTTTTAGGATCTCAGTAATATCCCCATAACATATAATATTACCCCACAGGGAAATTCTTTGGAAATAAGCATCACTAACTATTTCAATGCTTTTACAATGTGAAAATTAATTTTTGGTAAAGACAAAATTGATATTTATGCCTGGGGAAAGAAAAGAAAATCCTAAGACCCAAATGTGTTTAACCAAACATAAAAATTAATTATGAATGTTAAAACATCAGTAGGATGTTCTTTACAGAATAATCAAAAATTACTTTTCAATATGTCAAACATATCTATAATGATTCACTACACATAGCATTTGGCAAAAGTATCTTACTTCTCTCTTGACCTCCAAACACAGGCGTTAGTAACCTTTCCATTCCAATTAAATCACAACAGGCCAGGTGCTTTCATGACAGTGGTATTATAATTGTACTAAAATACACAATTCTCTATTTCATTATTGTGTATCATTCTTAATAAATCATTACCTGGAGGAATCCATTCCACCACCCATTTAATATACTAGTAACATGATTTCAATGTTTGTGTAAAGCAAATTCCAAAAAAACATGCAAAGGAACCTGTGCATTTAAAACACGTTGTATTAGATGTTAGAAAAGGTGCATGCAGAAAAACTGCACTTCAAAGAGAAAGGAAGAAGCGGACTTAATTTAGCAGGGGAGGAAATCAATGCTGACCAAATTCAATTAAGAAAGTTTAGGCAATTACTTTTTGGCTGACTGAAAACGACATTTGAAAATTATAAAATGGAAATAGTATATGCTTCCCAGAGTGACATGATATCCAATGCCACACACTTACTTGAGGCTTTGCATGAAGTAAACTACAAAAGGAGTGGGATCTTCCAGGGCTCTGCAGGCTGCAAGATGATGGGCCTAGAAACTGGGCTGATTCACGGCTACTTAACATTAGTAACTTTTCTGTCATGTGGGGGGAAGTACAGCAGATTTTACTGTGACCCACTAATGAGCTATCTCTCAATAATACAAAAGTTGAATTTCTTTAAGAAATAAAATAGAAAGATAGGGAATTTTGAAAACATAACTCAATGGACAGATGGTATATGTGTGTGATTTACACATATAAATAAATACAATTCATTTTTACATTTTCCAAAATATAAAGTGAATTTGATTTTATACAGTTCTCAAAAGTTATGCCTTGGGTTAAAGATATTTTCAAAATGCAATATTTTTCTAATGAGATTAAAGCTCCATAAATGGATAAAAAGTGAAATTTAAAAAATACTTTAAATCAAAGTTTCAAAAGGAATCAAAGTATATGGTCCTAAGATATTTTATCTACAACCCTCTGTGTCAGTGAGAAGCTAGAATACTAGAATCCAAGAGAAAACAGCTGTATTTGTCATTACCATCAATATCCTCCCACTAAAGAAATAATTCCCAATATGGGATGAGTTGGAGAGACCACCGGAAAAAGCTCACGTTCAGTAAGGAATCAAGAGGAGCAGGTTCTTGTCCCACCTTTGAACTCGTGCCTTCCGCAAAAGGCACTAAATAGCCACACAAAACCTCCAGAGGGCCGCTGACTTTTCCTAATGAACGACGCTAGGACAATTTATTTATTTTAAAGATTAAATAACAACTGTAAAAAGCAATGATTACCATTCATGCCCCTACACAGAATTTGGTGGGGGGGTAAGGTTGAAGGATTCTTCCAATGTCACTGCTACTGTGTCAGAGTCCCAAGGTTATCAGCTGTGCATTTCACAGCAGAAAATAACCCTCCGGACAGGGAGTCATGGAGCTCTGGCAAACGCTTCAGGGGAAACGGAAAACTGGGGAGGAAGGGGAGTTTGCTGATTAAGCAACTATTACTATTCCCTTCAGACTTTAAAAATTTTCTTTAGAAAATCACGAAGAGAAGGTATTTGAAAACCTTCAGGCATTTCATACTTAGAAGCCGTCCTTTACTGGTCCATGAAAATAGGGTAGAGGTCTGCACTGGATGTGGCTATTTCTTTGGACAGGGAGTTAATCATAAAAACATAGCAAAACACAAACGTTTACGCAGCTTCACACACACTCACATAGAATTATATTAATTTTAGGTTTCTTCAAAATCCTCTCAGTGTCTCCACAAGGGTAATCAGTATTAATATTCTGAAGTGCAAACAGCAAACTATCTTTTCAAATAAGTGCAGTTTTAAATCTACCTGTTTACAAGTTTCTTCCAAGTTTCCTTCTCCTCGCCCAGAGCAGGTGGAAGCTGACCTAGTGGGGAAATCCTCACCTACACGACTACGCTGCAGCGGGGACTACAACATGAAAGGCGGGAGTTCGTCAGAGAAGCAGCAGTGCTGAAACAAAGCACGGTTAGCGGAGCTGGAAAAGCATGCGGCTCCTTTTAGAACACGACCCACACAGGATCCTACGCTGAGATTAAGAAGAAGAGTAACAGTAGCATCTCCCAGTTTTAACCCTGGATCGATGGTTTGCTAGGCCCTTGACAACCAAGATCCTTCCTGGAAGGAGCAGTCTTCTTGTGGAAGCAGAAGCCAGAGGTCAAAGTGAGGCCGGAAAGGGGCAGTCACAGCTCGGCCGAGATAGGAGTCAATGGTAAGATCCTTAGCTTTCAGTAGGCCACACTGCCTATCTATAATTGGAAATTTAACGCTTTTTCAATTTTTGAAATTTCAACTTTTGAAGGCTATTTATATGCTTTTCCTGTCCCAGGAACAGCCTCTTTTCTTTGCCATCTTCATTTCCCTCATTTCTCACATCATCTGGGGCTAATCTGTTATTTCTTCTGACAAAGTAGCTGCTATCGATAGACGTTAGAGAATCACATATGATAAGCAAAGGGATTCTGAATCCTAAGATATAAACATATTGTTCAAAATTCTACTGTCATTACCACACTCCTTTAAGTGAAGAGAAATCTTCCTAATGCCAGAAAAAAAATTGGTTCTCAATTTGTTCCACTATCAGCAACAAAACCAAAACAATCCTCAAGCAGTAGCAAAGGAGGCACCCTCAGCTGTTTCTTTCCTCCCAATAACGTCTGAAGCAAGTGTTCTTGTTCTCATTTTACAAATAAGTAAAAGGGATTCAGAGGTTAAATTACTTGCTCAATCTCAGAGGCAGCCCTGGCCTGGTGGCTCCGTGGGTGCAGTGTCGGCCTGCGCACTGAAGGGTTACAGGTTGGATTCCCAGTCAAGGGCACATAACTGGGTTGCAGGTTGGATCCCCTGCCCCAGGAAGGGCGCATGCAGGAGGCAACCAATCGACCCTCTCTTAGAGCAATGTTTCTCTCCCCCACTTCCACACTCTCTAAAAACCAATAGAAAAAAATCCTCAGATGAGGATTACAGAAAGAAGAGTGGCCTAGGCAGAAGTCAACGGGAGGTGCTCTGTGGCCCCAGACATTTTTTACTGGGATTTCTTTATCTTCTATAATTGAAATTTTGTAGCCTTGATTGAGGCCAAGACAGGCCAGGGCTGTGAAACTTGGCTTCCTCCATCTCCAGGGGCAACTCAAACCTCCTGCTCGCTCCGGCTCTGTGGCTGCCACCATTTTTGTTGGAATATATTTATCTTCTATAATTGAAACTTTGTAGCCTTGAGTGGAGGCCTGGGGCCGCCAGGGTGTGTGGAAATTTGGCTTCCTCCATTGCAGGGAAACCCAAACCTCCTGCTGGGGCCATGGCCAAAGCCATTTTGGTTGGGTTGATTTGCATAATCGCTCCTGAATGGCTGGTGGGTGTGGCTTGTGGGTGTAGCCAAGGTATAGTCAATTTGCATATTACACTTTTATCAGATAGGATTTTAAAAATCTTCACCCAAGGATATTTTTTCATTGATTTTAGAGAGAGTGGAAGAGAGAGGGAAAGAGAGAAACATCAATGTGAGAGAAACACATTGATTGGTTGCCTCCTGCACATGCCTTGACCAGGGCCTGGGCTGGGGAGAAGCCTGCAACCAAAATACACACCCTTAACCTGAATTGAACCTAGGACCCTTTGGTTCACAAGCAAATGCTCTATCTACTGAGCCAAACGGGTTAGGGTATAAAGTGTTTTTAAGTCACTAAGATTTCCCTAGCACTTGATATACCCTTTAATAACTCTGCAACTGAAAGAGGCAAAACATACATCTATTTAAAAGAAACAGGCAAGAGTGTCTTTAGTGTATTAAATCACCCAGATAAAAATAACTTGTTTTAACTCAGGCCAGTTTTCTCAGTGGTTAGAGTGTCAGGTGCACCAAAGGGTCTCAGGTTCGATTCTGGGTCAAGGGCAATATGTACCTTGGTTGCAGGTCTGATCCCCAGCCCCAGTTAGGGTATGGGCAGGAGGCAGCCAATCAATATGTCTCTATCACATCAATGTTTTTCTTTCTTCCTCTCTTATTCCCTTTCCCCTTCCCTCCCTTGCTCTCTCTTTAAAAAAATCAATGAAAAAAATAAAAATATCCTTGAGTGAGGATTAACAACAACAATAAAAAACCCATTTTATATTTTATAGCTTTAAAATAATAATGACAATTTTAGATCTTAGAGCAGAGTAATAAATAATCACAATTTCTAAGTATTTTTTATTTAGCTGCTACATTCATGTAGACAGTCTTTCAAATACATCTCCAATGCTTTGGGTAAGGTAGCTGCGTCACCTACAACAGTATCTATCTATAATAATCTATAATAATAAAAGCATAATTTGCTAATTAGACCGGATGTCCTTCCGGACAAAGCCAGGGCTGCGAGGGAAGCCCGGGTCCTGGGTGCCTGCTGGCAGCTGGATGGAAGCCCAGGTCCTGGGGCCAGAGGGAAGCAGGTGCTGGCAGCCGGGGGAAGGAAGGCCTACTCTTGCACAGATTTTGTGCATCGGACCTCTAGCATTAATATAATGTAGAATGATGGTACTTGAAAACAGAGCATTCATATAAAGGGGCTTTGGGAAGTCTTACTCTGCAGTGCCCTGATGTGTGGGCACGTAGTGATGGGGCGGAAAACACCTAGCTGAGCTGGGTCGCAGCGCATACTCACTGGTGCTTTGCATGCACAACGGAAGCCTTTGCAGATGGCTCCCAGAAAGCGAAGGGGCATCTGCTAAGTTGAACCTTATCACGATTGGCAGTTAATTTAAGAAGCTCCCCATTTAACCAGGTAACTATGGAAGATTCCTGCCAACCTACTTGGTAGGCAAAACACTGAAAGGCTCATGGTTCTGGCTCCTGCTGCACAAGCCTGCACAGTCCCCGTCTGCAGAGAAGGGCACTCATGACTAAGACGGAACATCGCCCGAGCTGTTAGCACAGAAGGGACTCTGTGGGTGCAGATGAACCAGCTGTGGGTCACACTGAGGATCATGGGGGATGCTGAGCTGCTTTAAGATTCTCTGTCTTCACCTTCCAATGGTTTTACTGTGATGTATCTAGGTGTAGTGCTCTTTTTAAATCCCACTTGGAGTTTCCTGGGCTGCTTAGCTATGTAGATTGTTTTCATCAAATTTGGGACATTATTTCTTCAAATAACTCTCCTGCTGGCTTTAAAGAATCCTATTGCCACGTTGTGGGGACAATCAGGTGACAGGAGATGGCAAATAGCCTCTACAAGCTGAGAACACCCCCTGTTGACAGTCAGCAAAAAAGCAGGCCCGTCAGTCCTACACTGGATCTGGAAGGAACTGGACCTGGCCAAGAACCAGGGAGCTGGAAGAGGACTGTGGCCTAGAAGAGATGGCAGACCCAGACCACACCTTGACTTCAACCTGATAAGGACTCAAGCAGAGGACCCAGAGGACACACACCCTGAGCCGCAAAGCTACGAGATAATAAATGTGTGAAGTTCGAGCTGTGTGTTCTAAAAGTGATAGAGGATAGGAAAGTTTGTGCTCTTTTTAAATTCAAGAATTCATTATCTCTTAGCAAACTTTCAACCGCACTTTCCTATTAGGCCCATATGGCCAGGTAGCCTTAGACCTAAGTCTATCTTCAAAGTACATGACATAAAACTAACTTAAGGGAAACCAATTCCTTGTAAGAGACACTAAACTGCTTACACAATAAAAAGATAAATAGATGCCTAAGAAAACCATGAACGCCTCATACAAGATTTCAGATCTTTAACATTCACAAACTGGAACAAGGGAGAGCTGGAGAGAGAAGGAGCAGAGACAAGCCTAGGCTTTCCCAGAGGAGTG
The DNA here is from genome assembly GCF_014108245.1 of Pipistrellus kuhlii. Taxonomy (NCBI): domain Eukaryota; kingdom Metazoa; phylum Chordata; class Mammalia; order Chiroptera; family Vespertilionidae; genus Pipistrellus; species Pipistrellus kuhlii. The sequence continues at coordinate 76,149,387 of NW_023425573.1, forward strand.
CAGAGTCTGCCTGAGTCTGGGGGTGTCTGCCCGTCTCAGGATAAGGCTCTTTCTCCGACAGCAGGACAGCCGGTCAGTAAGGCTGGCTGCAGCGCATCAAACGTACCTTTCTCACGTCGGAACTCTTTGGTTCTGTTGTCCAGGTTATAATTCTAGAAACAGCAAGCCTGGTCTCACTGGAGTTTATAAAGTCAGTTGGATCCATCTGCCTGGCGAGAGACTCAATGTACTTCAGGATTGCCACTTTGACCTGAAAGACCATCATTACGAACATTAAGTACACTTTATAAGTCTGAGTAGAACTCCTAACTGATCATCAGAGAAAAGTAAACCCTCCTGAGGCAACAGCACCTTCTGGGGTTTGTGGTTCCACATGGAGCCGGCACCCATCAGGTGAGGAAGCGTGGGTGACTGAGGGGAGTGTGGTACGGGAGTGCATGCAGCCTAATGCTCCTCAGTTCCAGAGTGGTGTGCCGCAGGGAAGGCCTGCCCCACTCCCTGCCTCGCTGCCGGCTCCCCGCCTTCCTGCAGGACATGCAGAGGGCGGAGCCCTTGTCTAGAGGGATTTCGAGCGCTGCCAGGAGCCGGGATGGCAAGCACAAGGCGGAAGCTAGTTTTGCTTTTTAGACAGCCTAGGCTGGGTGTTGCAAGGCAGCATGTTCAGTAACCAGGCTGACACTCCGCCCTAACTACTCCACTGATGTCCCGGCTGGCTCTGACCTCAGGAGAAAAGAGTTGCTACTGATTGGGCCTAGCCTAAACCCCAATGATAAAGAACAGGTGATGTACATGACTTAATTCAAATGAACACATACATATCTTGCCTCCAATTTAGTCTTGTTATTACAGGTATGATTTTACAACAATATGTAACAAGTTAATCATATTAGAATGCTAATATTTTTAAAAGTTCCAATATGAAACATGTATCTCAACAAATTAGAATTTTCTAGTTTAAATATTGTGAGAGTAATAATATAATAACACCCAAATGTTGGCAAGGATGTGGAACTACGATTCTCATAAAATTGCTGGTAGGAATATAATACAACCATCTTAACAATTTAAAGTAAAGTTAGACATATGCCTACCCAATAAATCAGCAATTTCTCTACGGGGTACTTAACCAAAAGAAATAAAAGCAAGTACACAAAGAGGTGGACAGGAACATTCTCAGCAGGTGTATGCGTAACCAGCAAATACAAGGAAACTGATTCGACATATAGTGGCTGAATTGTAAGGACAAATAATTACCAACCTTGAGGTTAGGAGTTTGAGTTTGATCCACAATGAATCTCATCAAAATGTTAAATTGTTGATCAAATGGAAATGAGTCCCTGGGTTTAAAAAAAAAAAAAAAAGTGCTTGTCCTTTAAGAAAAATTTGTAACAAAAAATAATATAAAATCATATAAAAACAAAAACATAAACTATTGTAGATTAACATAAGTAAATGCAAGTTTGTTCACATTTTTAAACATTTTTCATTTTATATTAAATACTAAAGTAATATGCATTTCAGAAAATATTTTTAAAAAGTCAACCATATTAAACATCTCAAAACACTTACTAAACTTACTTTGAGTATGCTAGTTTAAAAATTCATACTAAGCAATCCTAATACAAAAAAGCCAGGGGCCGTCCTGACCAAAACAATCTGATGGATGACCGAACAGCAGGCTGCGGGGGGCAACCAGGCCAGCAGGGGGGGTTAGTGAGGGATGACCAAATGACTGAACAGAGGCTGCATGGGGCAACTAGGCTGGCGGGAAGTTGGGGGTGACCAAGCCGGTGGGGGAAGGGAAGGAGTTGGGAGCAACCAAGCTGGCAGAGGGGCAGTTGGGGATGACTCAGCTGGCAGAAGGGACAGTTAGGGGCGGCCAGGCTGGCGGGGAGGGTGGCAGTTGGGGTGACCAGGCCAGCGGGGATAGTGGGGGGTAGTGAGGGGTGATAGGTCAGCAGGTGGAGGGGGGAGTAAGGGGCAACCAGGCTGGCAGACAGAGGCGGTTAGGGGTGATCAGGCTGCCAGGGGAGGCAGTTAGGGGCTAGTGGTCCCAGATTGTGTCTGACTGGGATCAGGCCTAAACCAGCAGTCAGACATCCCCCAAGGGGTCCTGGATTGGAGAGGGTGCAGGCTGGGCTGAGGGGACACCCCCCCTTACCCATACACGAATTTTGTGCACCGAGTCTCTAGTAAACTTATAAGGAAGAGATTTGTACTTGCCTTCTAGGGGGTCTGCTCATCTTCTCTCCAGCTATCTTTTTAAATACTGCTCATCGGAAAATACTGCCAATTTCCAAATCTTAGTTTTACTCCCTGATCAGGCAGTTTAAAGCTGACCTCACTTAAGCTAACTGTACTGTCCTCCTCTGGTGATTGCTTATAATCTCTATTTGGCAAAATCATGAGAACAGCGCCTGAGGAGCAATCAGCAAAATACCCCCACATGTAACTACAGAGCCCATATAGAAACCGGGGCCCCTGCAGGCCCCTCCTGCTCTTTCTTACCTGGTACCACTCCCTTTCCTTTAGTCATCTCACACCTCTGGTCTAACTGAGTGACACAGAAGGCTCTTGCCTAGGAAAGTCAATGCTCTCCCCCTCTTAAAATGCTGCCATTACTAATCTCAGTGTAAAGATGCATAATGGAAAGATACCGCAATGCAAACATCTATTACAATTGAGGTTGAGCAATTGCATTGCTGTCTTGGGACTCTTAGAGATTTTTCTCAATCTACAGAAGTATAGTAAAAAAAAAAAAAAAAAAAGGGTGGGGGCAATTCAGGTTCAAAATCATGAAAATCACAGGATAGATGTGACATTTAAATGAATATAAAAAAATGTACAGTGCATGACACATACTAGGTACTAGTATCGGTAGCATTATAATTATTAATAAGAAGTAAGTTTGACCCAACAGCACACCCTTTTCTACCATAGCACATGGCTATAAATTAAAGAAACAAGGTCAACAAACGACACACAAAATGTCTCTCCTTTCTTCTGCAGCATAAACTGATGTTTAACCAGGAAATGTGCTCGGTTGTTGGCACAGCCGAAGGACAGGAAGCTGAGGCAGATTTGCTTGCAATCAGGTCTATTACCTGAGGAAGAGCTCTCAGCAAACACTGAGCCCCTGGACACACTGATCCCAGATAACCTTAAGCAGCTACACATCTCAGCTGCTGAGACCAGGAATGATAAACATGCCTTAGAGACAGACCAAATATGAGAACAGAATTCTTAAAGAGACATCCAGAAAAGTTAACAGAAGGGAATAATTGTTTTTCTTAATCATCAAAGGATGGAAATGCAATCATAATATTCCAGCCATCCCCCAAAATCTGAAATGAATCTTGACATTCATAAATTCCCTTAAATTTAGCAAGTGACCTATAGGTCAAGTCTGGTTCACAAAGTTTTATTTGGCTTTCACAAGATCTAATATATGCCATGCACTTTAGATTTTTCTTGTAGCATTTCATTTAAATTTCACGTCTGTCCTGTAATTTTTGTAGTTTTGAACCTGCATCCCTTTTCTTTTTCTAAAAAAAAATTCTTAAATGTGTTGCATTAATCCACATGGGCCCAGGTTCCAACCCGGCCACCACTGACCACACTTCTTCACATTATCCATAATCCTCCCCTCTTACCTACTTCACTCATGTAATATCACCTGGCTCAGCCTCGCCCTTGTAGTCAATGCTTTATAAGTCCATTGCTAAGCTGATGTATAGGGATGTTCCCTAATTTTGGCTTATATGTGGAATCTAAAAGGGAACAAGCTGAACCAGACACAGAGCATAGAATGGTGGTTGTCAGTGGTTAGGAGGAGGAGGAAATGAGATGTTGGTCAAAGGGTACAAATTTACAGTTATAACATAAGCAAGTTCTGGGATCTAATGTACAGTGTGGTAATTATAGTTAACAATACTGTATTATACACCTGAAAGGTCCTAAAGACAACAGAGCTGAGATGTTCTCACCACCACCACAACAAAAAGATGAAAATTATGTGGTAATATATACATAAAACAAAATCATCACACTGTACACTTTAAACTTACACAATGTTCTATGCAACTACATCTCAAAAACAGGGAAAATGGTCTACTTCCTAAACACTTACCTTGTGACATCTAGAGCTTTCTGAACTTTCGCTTGTACAGATCCAAGTAGATCTGCCCCCATTTTCTTAAGTAATTGTGTGAGAAGAACAAAAAGCCAGTCTTGCAAATCATCCTTATGAATTATTATAAAATCAACAAGAGTCTCCAAAAACATACTGAAAACCTAGACACAAATAAAAACAGAACATTTCACATATTTAATTCAGAATTCCCTCCAAAGTCCCCAAACCATTAAAAATGCCCACACTGGCTTGGCCCAGTCTCTTACAAGCTCGCTTAACACTGTTAACAATTGATCAGACCACAGAAGACAAATGTATTAAAGAAAATTAGGGAAAAAGAACTGGAACTTACTCTCTGATGTGAATTCCACCGCAAACGAGGCCATGCAACAAAACAAATGCCATGTTAGTCCAGAGTGAATTAATACAATGTCCATGCAGTTTACTCAAAGACCCGAAATGGCTAAGAGTTGATAACACACTCTACTCCCTCAATATGCCTTTAAAATCCAGTACAGAGAGAAATAACTTTGCTGAAAAGCATTTGTTTGTTGATTTATTTATCTTTAAGCATTAGGTTAATCTAGAGTTATCTTTCTTTCTTTCTTTTTGGTTAATCCTCACCCAAGGATATGTTTTCCATTGATTCCTAGAGGGAGTGTAAGGGAGGGGCATGTGTGACACACGCATCAATTGGTTGCTTTTCGAACATGCCCCAACTGGGGCCAGCGATAAAGCCTACAAAAATATGCCTTTACAGAATCGAACTCATGACCCTTCAGTCTGCTGGATGGTGCTTTAACCACAGAGCCATTCTGGCCAGGGTGGTGTTTTTCTTTCTTCAAAAAACATTTAAACCATCATAATCCTATACTATTACTTTTCATTATCTATCATTAAAAAAATGCTATGATGGGAAGACTTTCCATCAAGAAGAAAGAGTAGGTAGATACTGTGCTTGCCTCCTTCATGGCAACATCAAAACTACAACTAAATTATAAAGCAACCATCATTGAAAACCATCTGAAGACTAGCTGATCAGAAGTCCTATAATGAAGAATATAAGGAAGAAGCCAGTGAGATTGATAGAGGGGTAGAGACTCAGAATAGGCTTGTCCAACACCCCTGAGTGAAGGTTAAGAACTGGGAGGAATAAGGAGGCCATGTAGGACCCCCGAAGAAGAGAAAGGTCTCAGCTCCACATCGAGTTCCCCAGCCCAGGGCACCAGAGCCTGCAGGGAAGTCCCTTACATCTGGCGGTGAAAACCAGCACTCAGGAAGTCAAGAGACTGCCAGAATGAAGGTGCCACAGGACTCACTAACTCGGAGCTGCAGTGTGAGAGCAGCAGTTGGGACAGCTCTCCCCTGGACACGTGGGATAGCTCTCCTATGGACCCTGTCCCTTTGCTGATCCTCACTCCACCCAAGTGGCAGATGCAGTCAGGTGCCAAGTCTGAACTTCTTCACTGCACTCTGATGCTTCCCTGAAACACTGCCCCACCCAAGTTATGACCCTGGCCCAAACCCCTTTCAGCAGCTATTCCACACAAGCAGCTGAAATGGGCATGCACTGTGGAATTTTCTAAGGTCTCTCAAACATCCACAAACACCAAACAAGCAGCAGTTGGTCTCAGCATTCTCCAGACTCCTTCTAGGGAGCCCCAACCCCACCACAGGAGGCTACCAACTACAGGTCAATTTTTAGCTCCTAATAGGTAGAAGCTGACATGGGCCTGCTCCAGAGCATTCCTAAGAGTCCCAAGAACCAACACACCTGGTGGCCAGCTTCAGACCATATCAGAGCACCACTGAACCACCTCCATAAACAACACACACAAAGAGAAGACTCAGAGAGCAACAGAATCCTGCAAAGCAAATACTGCTCTGCGGGGTCAACCACTGCACAACAGCTGGCCCACTGTAGTCATGGCCAGTCCTCATAGCCAGTTATCCTGAGGGTCAATCTCACACACTAATGTGCCAACAATCATCAAAGCTAAACTGTAAGAGGAAATGATACACAAAACCCACACAAGGGAGCACCCTGCTCAGGTGACCAGGAAGTCTGCACAACAAGACCTGAAAGGACACCTACTACTTAAGACCACTCTGTCAAGACTGGGAGATGGAACAACTCTACCTAATACATACAAACACACAGAGGGAGGCAGCCAAAATCAGGAGACAAAGAAACATGTTCCAAATGAAAGAACTGAACAAAACTCTAGAAAAATAATTAAATGAAATGAAGGCCAGCAATGTACCAGATTGAGTTCAAAACACTGCTAATAAGGATGCTCCATGAACTTACAAAAAGAATAGATAATATCAGTGTGAACTTCAACAATGAGATAGGAAACATAAAAAAATAGATAAAAAATTTTTTAAAAAGTCAGAAATAAAGAATACCATAACTGAAATGAAAAGTACATTACATGAATCAACAGCAGATTAGAAAAACCAGAGAACTGAATCAGCAACATGGAAGAAAAGGTTGTGGAAAACAACCCATTAGAACAGCAATAAATAAATAAATAAATGAGAATAGTTGGGCCAAAACCGGTCTGGCTCAGTGGATAGAGCGTTCGCTTGTGGACTGAAGGGTCCCAAGTTCGATTCTGGTCAGGGGCATGTACCTTGGTTGCGGGCACATCCCCTGTGGGGGGTGTGCAAGAGGCAGCTGATCGATGACTCTCTCTCATCGATATTTCTAACTCTCTATCCCTCTCTCTTCCTCTCTGTAAAAAATCAATAAAATAAAATAAAATAAAATAAAATAAAATAAAATAAAATAGCATAGTTGAAGGCACTGGTCGCCAACCGGTATTCCGCAGACCACTGGTGGTCCATGAGGTATGAAAGGTTGGTGACTGCTGGTTGAAGGGACCCCTTGGACAATATCAAGCATATCAACATTCACATTATGAGAGTGCCAAAAGGAGAAGAGAGAGAGAGCAAGAGATGGAAAATCTATTTGAAGAAATAATGACTGAAAACTCCACTAACCTGGCAAAAATAAGGTAGTTATAAAAGGCCAGAAAGTGCAGAAAGTCCAAAACAAGATCAGCCAAAAGAGGCCCATATGAAGATATCATAATTAAAATGGCAAAGTTTAAAGACAAAGTTTAAAAGTTGGAACAAGAGACAAAAAAAAAGCACATTTCATAATGATAAAGAAACCAATTCAATAGGAGGATATAACTTTTTAACATTTACGTACCCAACATAGGTGCTGAGCACCTACGTATGTAAAGCAAAGACTGATAAAACTAATGGGAGTGATCAATAGGGGACTTTTAACACCCATTGATATCAATGGACTGACTTAAATAACACAATCCATCAGATTATCTAATAATACATATTTTTAGGACATTTCACCCAAAAGCAAGAGAGTACACATTTTATTCAAGTGCACAAAAGGATGATTTCCCAGTACAGATGAAATATTAGGCCACAAAATAAGTATCAATAAAATTTAAAAGACTGAAATCATAACAAGCATATTTTTTTGTCATAATGATATCTAATGAAGAGTTCATTTTAGGTCAAGCTGTTGTTACAATAAAAGCCTTAGGAGGCAGGCCAATGAGGCTGCTTGGTTTCTCAAGCCAAGCAGTCCTTTAGCCCTCTCTTTCCCAGAAACGTGTGTCAGAGTCATCTTCCATCACTCAGGGTCTGCTGGTCAGCCCTAGCACCCAACAAACAAAGCCCTGCACCAGATGGCTTTGCAGGTAAATTAATAGCTATCCTTCCCAAATTATTTAAAAAACTTTTAAGAGAATGGAAGGATCGCAAGCTCACTTTATGAGGCTAGCATATCCATGTTAACAAAACCAGATAAAAACACTACAAAAAGAAAATTTTATAAGCCAATTTCCCTGATGAACATTCTCAACAAGATATAAGCAAACCAAATTCATCAATACAATCAAAAGATCAAGTGGGATTTATTCCTAGGATGCAAGGTTGGTTCAATACTCACAATCAATTAACCTGATACACTAAATAAAATGAATAAAAATCATATCAATAGATGCAGAAAAGGCATTTGACAAAATGCAACATCCATTTATAATAACTCTTAGTAAAGTGGGAAGGGAGGGAACAAACTTCAATATAATAAAGGCCATAAATGACAAACCCACAGCTAACATCAAACTCAATGGTGAAAAGCTAAAAGCATTTTTTTTAAAATCAGGAACAAGGCAAGGATGCTTACTTTTAATCACAGAAAAACAAATACCATATGATTTCTTCAACATAGTAATGGAAGCCCTAGCCACAACAATCAGACAAGGAAAAGAAATAAGGCAACCAAATTGGAAAATAATTATTTTCAGATAACATGATACTATACACAGAGATTTCACCATAAAACTATGAATTCAATAAAGTAGCAGGATACAAAATTAATATTCATAAATTGATTACATTTTTATAAACAAAAAATGAACTATGAGAGAAATTAAGAAAATAACCCCATTTCTGATTGCATAAAAAATAATAAAACATACAGAAATAAATTTAAGCCAAAGGTAAAAGACCCATGTTCTGAAAAATCATAAGGTACCAAAGAAAATGGAAGATACAAATAAATGGAAACATACTATGCTCATGGACAGGAATAAGTAACATCATCAAAATGTCCATACTTTCTAAACCAATCTATAAATTCAATGCAACCTCTATCAAAATACCAATGAAATTAGAACAAATAGTCCTAAAATTTATATGGAACTGTAACAGCCCCCAATAGCCAATTACAAAGATGGAGATTTCAAACTATCTGGTATCAAACTATACTACCAGGCTACAGTGATCAAAATAACATGACACTGACATAAAAAACATAAATCAATGGAATGGAAGAGAGAATCCAGAAATAAAGCCATGAATACATGATCAATTAATATATATGACAGAGGAGGCAAGAATTTACAATGGAGTAAAGACAGTCCCTTCAATAAATGGAAAAACTGGACGGACACTTGCAAAAAAAAATGAAACTAGATCACCAACCTACACCATACACAAGAATAAACTCAAAACTGATTAAAGAATTAAATTTAAGACCAAAAATCATTAAGCTCCCACAAAAAAACATAGGCAGTAAACTCTATGACATCACTCTATGTATGTATGTGTGTATGTGTGCATATATATATATTTTTTTTGGGGGGGGGGGGGTGGCTATGTCCTCGGGGAAGGGTAACAAGAGGAAAAAATAAATAAATAAATAAATAAATAAATAGGACTTCATCTAATTAAAAAGTTTTTCCAGAGGGAAGAAATCATGAACAAAACAAATTAGCAATCTACTGAATAGGTGAAGATATTCATCATGATATGCCAGATAAGGAGTTAATATCCAACATATATATAAGAAACTCATACAGTCTAATACCAAAGAAATTAAGAAATGGGCAGAGGACTTGAACAGGTATTTTTCCAAAGAGGACATAAAGATGGGCAACGAACATATGAAGATGCTCAACGTAACTAATCAACAGAGAAATGCAAATTAAAACCACAATAATATATCACCTCACACGTCAGAATGGTTATCATCAATAAATCAACAACAAGCTTTGATGAGGCCACGGAGAAAAGGAAACCCTTGTGCACTGTTCTCGGGATGGCAAACTGGCACAGCCGCCATGGAAAACACCATGGAGATTCCTCAAAAAATTAAAAACAGAACTACCATATGACTCAGCAAACCTGCTTCTGGGTTTTCATCCAAAACACGAACTGGGAAAGACATATGCATCCCTAGGTTCATTGCAGCATTATTTATAAGAGAAAGATATGGAGACAAAGTAAGTCTCTATCAACAGACAATAGAAGAGGTAGTACAACATGGATGGCCCTAGAGGGTATTACACTGAATGAACTAAGTCAAAGACAAATACTATATGATTTCACTTATATGTGGAATCTAAAAAACAAACAACAACAACAACAACAACAAAAAAAAACAGAAACAAACTCATAGATTCAGAGAACAAATCAATGGGTTGCCAGATGGGAGGGTATTAGGGAGATGGGTGAAAAAGGTAAAGGGATTAAAATGTACAAATTGACAACTATAAAAACAGTCATGGAGATTAAAGTACATCATAGGAATCTATACCAATAAAAGGGTAATATGCTAATTAGACCAGACATTTTCTGGACGTCTTTCCAGACAAAGCCATGGTGGCGGGGGCCAAGGCATAAGTGGGTAGGGGCAATCAGGCTAGCACGGGAGGGCAGTTAGGGGGCGATCAGGCCGGCAGGGGAGGGCAGTTAGGGGGCGATCAGGCTGGCAAGGGAGCAGTTGGGGCATCAGGACTGCAGGCAGAGGCAGTTAGGGGCAATCAGGCAGGCAGGTAAGGGATTAGGAGCCAGCAGTCTCAGATTCAGAGAGGGATGTCCAACTGCCGGTTTAGGCCCAATCCCAAGGGGTCCCAGATTGGAGAGGGTGCAGACCAGGCACAAATTTTGTGCACGGGGCCTCTAGTATAGTCAATAATACTGTAATAACTATGGTATTGGGTGGGTACTAGACTTACTCAGGTGATCACTCGGTAAGTTACATAAATGTCAATCACTAGGTTATATAAGTTAAACTAATGTAATGTTGTATGCTAAGTATAACTGAAAAAATTTTTTAATAAAGATTACCATGTGACACCTATACAAAAAGAAAAAAAAGTAGTTACAGGATGAGGGGGAAAAACTTGTGTATTTTTTTCATTCCTGTCATCTATTTTAATGCATACCAAAATTCAGGTATTGTCAAGTAATATCTTTATAAAAAGATATTGCAAAAGCCTTAAAAAGCTTCATAAAAGGTTATGGCTTAAAACCTCACATGATTATCGTGCTGCTATATACTCATTATTGCTGTCTACGGTGAGACAGTCAGGTGGACTATCCCTGGATATTTCAGAGAGGTCAGTGGCACCTGTCTCCCTCTCCTTGGTTATGAGCATCGCTCTATGGGGACAACCCAAACGTCATATACCAAACAGCGCAGCAACTATTAACCATCAGGGTGTGAGGTGGCTCAGACGAAAGTCAATGAGCCCAGCTGTGGGGCTCCTAGCTTAGCTCAAAGGCAGCTAGCAAACAGTAACTAGACTGAGACCTCCAAACTCACTGTCCAAGAGCCTTCTGATGGAAACAAATTTCCTTCTTTATCCTCACATTCTGCTTCTGAATCAGCAATCTAGAGGTGACAGGTAACAGAAATTTCGTCAATGTCCCAAACCATCTAATCTTTTATGCTATGAGTCCTATAAATCTTATGCTTATGATTCGAATCTTAGTGTTTTTAACGTTATCTTAGAGAAGAAATCTTGATAATTATACTACGTGGCCCTCAAACTCAACCATTCTTGGATCTTATTAATAGCTAATGTTAACCTTGCTGTGAGGGTCAGGGTCATAGCAGGGATTTTAAACCATGTGAGCATCTCAAAAGACAGAGGTCACATGCTGCTTCCTGCACCCCTTGCCCAGAGTGGGCGCCAGGAATGCTGAATGATGGAACAGAGAGGTGACAGCTTAAGGGCAATTCCTACGACGAGGAAAGGCTCGGGAAAGGAGACATCACGAAAACAGGCTTCTTTCTGACCATCACGGCTTCATTCTTCCAGAAAAACTTAGGACAGACCAGTTTTACTAGGAAAACTGAAGTATAACATAGTTAAGTCCTGCATGTAAAGCATTTACGATTTTCTTATGGTGATTAAGGTTTTCTCAATATCTATTCTTTAGTTTCTGTCCTTTATCCACTCTTTAACTTTCCCAATAGCATCATCCGTTTTTTTTGTTTTGTTTTGTTTTTTCTCTCTAAAAGCATCTAATCACCTCTACAGGCCTCCTCCCAAACAATGCCCATTATGTAAACCCGGCCTCCACGTGCATTTATAAAGGGCCCCTCTCAGCCCCACTCCTGAGGGGCTGGTCCCTCCTTGTGGAGTGCTCCCTAGGCAGATGCCTCAGGCTCAGTGCTCCCCTGGGCTCCCGGGAGGATAGGGAGGGGATACACACCAGCTAAGTGGCCACCATTCAGCAAGTTCCTAGGGCTGGCAAATCCTAATAACTCAGCCTGGTTCTCTAATAAATCTAATATATAAATGCTTCCACTTTGCTCTTTTTGTCTTATATCGAAATATTCTACCTGGGATGCAAAAAAATTATTATATACTTGATTATTTTTCTTCACTAGTGTAACTTTTTTTTTTAAAAGTCACTATATTATATAATACAATGTAACATTCTAGCACCTAGCCCACTGTTGGCCAATAGGAGCCACTCAAAAATATCTGCTGAAAGACAATTGATTGTCTCCATAACTCATATTGAAATGCACTTTATATATAACTAAGTTTCATAGACATTTGAAGCTCCCAAGAATTCCAATTTTAAAAGATGTGAAATAAGCTATTGCTGAAATTAGTGTTAATCTGTGAGGTCTTTTTTGTGTGTTTTTTAATCATCACCCAAGGATATGTTTAGTGGAAGGAAGAGAGAGGGAGAGGAAAAAAGGGAGGGAGAGGGGGAAAGAGAGAAACATGGATGGACTGGCGATAGAACCTGAAACCTAGGTATGTGCCCTGACCTGGAGTCAAACCTGTGACCTTTGGTGCACAGGACGATGGTCCCGCCAGCTGAGCCACAAACCAGGGCTAATCTGTAAGGTCTTAACTTCACTACGGGGAATTCTCTCTCAATCTCCACAAGTACCTGACACAGCGCACACAGACATGCGGGAAGGTAAGCGAGGCCCGATTCCCAGACTTACCTTGCTATGCGGGTCAGCAAACATTCGTGTGAAGATCTCACACAATCTTTTCAATTCTACTCGACTAAAAAAAATAATAAAGCGGAAATAAATTCCCTTTAATAAGTCAACATTAAAATTAATTACAGCTTTGGTTTAAAAATCCTTTTATTTCAGTCAACTATGTCAGCTTTATATAATTTTTATAAAACATTTTTTCACACAAAAACTTTATTATTTAACTCATGATGAAATCAAACAGGAATATAAAACTGTAATAGTTTTGTTTTTATTTTAAAATGAAAGAACTAAATCTCAGAGAGTGCTTAAATTCACAGGAATGGAAGTGACAGAGCCATGAGATCAATCCCGTTCATTTCATTCCCGGTCTGTTTGCCACCTGCCAGGTGGAGGCAATGGGACAGCCTGGAAGAGCATGTACTGGGGCACACAGACCTGAGTGTTCATCTCGGTTCTGCCAGAGAAAGCACGCGCTGTCAGTCACACGGGGTAAGGGCACCTGGCTGTGTGAGGATGAGGAGATGACACCTCCTTCCTTCACTGTGCCTAAGACATAGCAACCGCATTTCATTTTATAGCCTCATGCCTTTTCTTAGCCTTTTCTACACTACTAAGTCCTATTTTACTTCAAGGCTTGATTAGAAGGGACATGTTTTCCCCAAATCATGCCCAAGTGATCCCCTTCATACACGACACAATCTAGATAAGACCAAAGCTTATCAAGAGGTTTCTAGAGACTTACTCAATGCCTCCTTGGTGAACACTAAGATGCAAGAAACTGAGACCTGCAGAATTAACCAGATTCTTGAAGCAACAATCACAACCAACAATCCTCACTTTGTTTTTTTGACGGATCACTAGAGGTCAGAAGCTACCTGACTTTCAGAAGGCATATGACAGGAGAAGCTCTCAGGACATCTTCATGAACAAAATAGAATTTGGGGGGGTGGGGGGGGCCCAGCAGGGTAGAGTCCGGCTGACGTGGGAGCCACACTGCGTAGGAATTCCCGGGTCAGTGCTCACTTAACTTTGCAGAACCCATCCAGGACTACGAAAGTATCCGGTGCCATAACTTATCTTTAAAAAATTATCTAAAGGGTAAAATACACTGTATGTCATGGATTCTAAGTTGCTCACTTTTTCACACTGTAACATCTCTGTAATTATGAGATTCATCTTATAATCAATGACATATTAACATCAGGTTTAATAAGCAGCATTTCTTCTTAAAGGGCTATAAAATAATGGTTTGCCTATGGTGCCTTAGATTTGATAAAATATGATATAAAGACCTATTTTTTTGTATGTGTATAATACCTGCTCATGTTAGAAAATTTATGAAATACAGGAATATAAAGAAAAAAGAAAAAATATTACAAATATTGTTATTAGTATTCCAATTTAGTAAACTGATTCTGTATCACTTTAGTATTTATAAGCTACATATATGCATGTGTATTAAAAATTTTTTAGACTGAGACTGCTGTCATCTTACCCACAACCCTAAAGTGTAATGAACCACACCAACCTGCAGTTTTATTTTCTTTCCTTTTTCCAAAGCAGCTGTGCATTTTCTTTCCCCATCAGCTATGAATGACAGTTTCCAGTTTTGTTTTTCACCTAAATTGCTACCCGCACAAAGATTTCTCAAATAATAGCTACCAGCCAAATGTGAGCCATAAGGGAATAAATCTAATAAACTACAGAGGATGTGCCAGATGTTTCAGTCTCTGGAAGGGAAAGCCTGGGTCTTGGCCACCTCGGAGCTTTGGTGCTGGAACTCTGCAGGGGCTCCACAGACGCAGGCACCCACACACCCCTGATGCGGACTGCAGGCCGCACCGGCCCCGGCCTCACCTCAGTGTCCTCTGGCTCTTCAGTAAGTTCTGCAGGCCCAGGAGCCCTTCTTTCCGTTCGGACCAGTTGGAGCTGGCGCAGTGGTTGAGGACTTCCGCCACGTCCTCGGTCTGCCGCAGGTAATGGGGAATGCCGCCGTTCCTGGAGCCATACGAGCGCTCAGAGCAAACACTTGAGGCGTCGCTGTTGGCATCGTCGTCAGAATACATCCCATAGGGCTCATATCGCCGCCTCACGGGCTTCTTCTGCCAGGGCCGACGCGGGAGGGCGATGGAGAAAGAAGGGGAAAGATGAGATGACCGTGAGTCATCCCAAACAAGCCCGCCACCAACAAAGAGCTGCCTGTCAGAAGACGCGCACACAGATGCGGTGACCGCCTGCCTGTGTCTGTGGCTCAGGGAGTAAAGCAGGAGGCAGTTTCTGGGAGACAGAAAGTAGGAAGCAGAGCACCTGGAGCAGAGAGAAAGAGTGCGGTCTCGAGTGTGCTGGGAGGACTTCTGTCAGACAGACTTGGGTTATAATCCTGCTGCCATCACCGGCGGGCTGTGTGACCTCAGGAAGCCCCTGGCCCTCTCTGCTCTGGTTTCCCGTCTTTGAGATAATAATTACCCTCACAGGCTTCTTCTAAGGATTACATGGAATTACACGCTGCCCGGCTGGATTGGCTTAAGGATGAGCATCGACCCATGAACCAGGAGGTCCGATCCCGGTCAGGGCACATGCCCAGGTTACAGCTAGATGCCCACTGCAGGAGGCAGCTGATCAATGGTTCTCACTCGTCACTGATGTTTCTATCTCTCTCCATCTTCCTCCCTCTCTCTGAAATAAAAACATAAAATAATAACAAATAAATAAATGGAATTTTATGTTAAATAACCTGGCTTAGCCACCTGACACAATGCAAGCTGTGCACCCACAGCCTCTTCCCAATCAAAAGTAATAGATCTTGAGCTTGGTCTATGGCACATGTGTCAAACACAAGGCCCGCGGGCCAAATCCGTCCCGCCAGGCCTTGCAATGTGGCCCGCACCGCGCTGTCATCACTGCACTCTGCTGCGTTTCCATCACAATGACAGTTTATGACTGTTCAGTAAACCATTCGGCCCGCGATTTAGGCTGGATTTTAGATTTTGGCCCCTTCTCTGATTGAGTTCGACACCCCTACTCTATGGGTAAATTTGTTTGAAGACTCTTCCTTCCGTAAAGTCTCAAACAGAAATGACAGAGGCAGAGTGAGCGGTGGACAAGGATTCCTAAATGACCTGAGCCACTTTTTTTAAGGACAAAGTTTTACTCCACAAACAGGCTTCCTGTAGATTAGCATTTCTCTTACCCTGAATACAAATTAAACCCATAAATAATATAGCAACAGGTAAGTGAAATTGATAAAATTTATGAAATACAATTTAAGAGAAAAACAGTTGTCTGCTTAAACTGTACAGATGTAGTTTCCTAATAAGGTGGCTTTTAGAGCCTCCCAAACTGCTCAGGGCAGTGCGGCCCTAGGCCTACTCTCCCGGCATAATTACAACCCCTCTCATTCTCAAAAGTGTGGTGCCTCACCTATACAGATACTAGATCCCTCAAGTAAGAAAAATACTGAATATATCTACTCACAAAATATCGACATAAGAGTAGTTAAAATGGGGTTTACGATAAAATGAAGCACTACTGGGAGAAGGCTCAGTTTTACATTTAAAATAAATACTAAAACAAACAGAGTTGCCCAATAAAAGTGGCACTCAATTCTACAATATCACAATTCTGACCAGAATTTCTATATTGCACTATCGCTTTTGTTGCTCTCACTAACTCCTAAAGGAAATATACTTGCAACAGAAAAAATGGAGTTGTAAAACAAAAGTTAAAGCACTGGTACCTTGCTCCTGGAGTCTCCTAACAGCTGTAGGCAGGAAAATATTGAAGGATGGGGAAAAAGCATAGAGAATTATGTCAGAAGCATATGTGGGGATCATTCTTGCAACAAAAGTGCACAGCAAAACATATCTTAGCAAACCAAAAATACAGAGTAGCGAGCGATTTATATCAAGTGAGATCAGTGAGTAATAAAGAATGCTTTCACATGGCATTTCCTGACCCTCCTGGACTTCTCACAAGACGTGCCAGTGCATGCTGTGATTCTCTGCTAACGCTCTCCCACATCAAGCAAAGCCACCAGGATTCTGCGTCTGTCGCTGTGGCCCATCCTGTCTGCCCGGGCTTCTATCCTGTGAGGCAAGAGCTGGGGGCCATTCTGCGCTTCCTCTTCTGACGCAGGACCATGGGAGAAACCAAGCAGCTCAAACAGAAGGTAACGAGGGCAGTGTGGATGTCAATGGATCCAGAGCTCCGAGAAAAGCCCAGGTCAAACAGAGCCCAGGTTCAGACTCCGCCTCCGGGAACTTGGTGCAGTCCCTCCGCAGCCCCGCCCCTTCACTGGAAGTCCCATTTAACTAAGGATTTGGCACGTCTATCATTTCCCAACCTCTGACCTCCACTGCCTAGGGTCTCTGAATAAAAGAGACAGAATCTAAACGTTGCAACTTGAAAGGGAAAACAGAGTCACAGAATTCTGTTCCAGCTCCTGACTCTTAAGTGAAAGGCCCGGTCAGAGAAATCGCCCTCCACTCCTGCAGGTGCCAGACCGGCCGCTGCAGAGAAGGCTCCTGACCGAGCAGCCAGGCAGCCCTGCTGAAAGGGAAGCTTTGAGAGCAGCAAACCACCTGCTCACTGTGCTGGTCAAAAAGTCTGACTGAGCAAGAATTAACGAGAGAGAGGGAGGGGGGAGAGAGGGAGGGGGAGGGAAGAGAGGGAGAAGAGGGGGAGAAGGAGAGGAGGGGGAGAAGATGGGGAGAGGGAGAGGAGAGGGAGGGAGGGAGGGAGAGAAGGGGTGGGAGGGGGAGGAAAGAGAAAGTCAGAATCACTTGTAGCCACAGACCATAAGTTTTCATCACACAAAACATGGCTGATTTAAACTTCAGGGTCTGAAAGTCGGATGCTTCCTTAGAGGAAAAGAATCTTCCAGCAGCACAGGCACAGCCAGGGGTCAGACAGCTCTAAGAGTGCCCAGTGTAGCGCTGAGCGAACAGACCAAAACACCCGAGGCTGGACTCCTGCTCGCTGAAACTACCTTTAGAATGCAATCTGACCTCTAGCAGATTCTATTGACCCCTTTGCTATAACCATAAGTGTAAGGCCTCTCGGCACTTTATATACTTTTTAAGATAGCACATTATAAGGATGCAAAAAATACTCCACCCGTGTTTCATAGCCTCAAAGGTTCATCTTAAATTTGGGGAAAGTTTCCAGAGATAATGACTTACAAACTCATTTTTTAAAACAAACAAACAAAAAAGCAAAAAGATATGGAACAACTAGTGAGGTAATGGAATAAACACAGATTTTTCAAACCACAAACTCTATGATCTAGTATAATGATTTTTTTAGGTTATGCCATCAAAGCTTGTAAAGCAATAGAAGCAACAGAATGGGAAAAAGGAGATGCTGAAAAAAGGAGAAAAAAGACACCCAATGACATTAGAGAATCCCGATGTCATCACAACTTCCTCGATACTTGATGCTCGTAATTTCTGTAAGGCCAACTCTCACTTATGTACAGAGATAAAGGTTTGAGAAAAAACCAGAACATAAATTTACCCAACTTAAAGAGTGTCAAGGATGGTTCGGGAACCTGATTTGGAGGCACTTTTCTGTCAAGACAGAGAATAATTCGGGTGAGTAAGTCAGAGAGACGGACACGCACTGTGACTCTTACCAAAGCGTCAGCAACAGCAGCTTCAAGATCTGTACTTGTGCTTAGCACACGCATGGCATTCACAGAACCAGGTATTCTTCCTGCCTGGCCAAGCCCGAACCGGTCTGTTTAAAAGACAAAAGCAAAAGGTATGTCACTTTAATTCACATTTTCTCAAATTTTTTGCAAGGATTCCTGCCTCTTTCCATCTACAGAATAGAGGCACTGAGAAATGCCCGGCCGATTTAACTACATTGGACTTGCAGTTTCAACTACACTTGCTTGCCAGTGGCAGAGGGTAGACTGTTCACACCTAGTACCATCGTGCCACACAGCAGCTTGACAACTGAAATGGTTCTTTAATGATACTTTATTCTTGAAAGGTGCGGAGATATAGGAGAGAGCAACTTATTTTAGAAGGGAGCAGAGCTATGGGTTGAATCTCTTAATGTTTAGCATTCCCTCTAGAGCAAGCATGTCAAACTGGCGGCCTACAAAGAATATTTTTGCGGCCTAGCCAATATAATGCTAAGCAACGTTTTAATAAAAATTTTGTAATTTAACTTTTACAATATCCTGCTATATATAATTATTAATAATGAACTACAACATTTGCTAATGGCTGATTACTATAATCGTGTTGCATTCATTTCCCTTATGCACCCTACATGCCTTACGCACAGGCACACCATTTCTCTCCACTAATACCAGCAGCGAATATTTTAGAAGCTGATTGCCACGTCATTAGACTTATACTGATTTGTTTGGTGTGGACAATAGGAAATATTTCACTTTCGGAGAACAAATAGATAGATTTGTGTTACCGTTATTAATTTGTGCAGTTATTCAGTGTCTAGTAAGTTAATATTCAAGAAAAAGTATTAATGTTTACTAAAATGGTTTATTATTTTATGTTAACAATTATTTATTTCAGCCCTTTGTATTCAGCATGTCTCTACTGAAATAAATCTTTGTTTCTATGAAAATTGAAGCTTTGTGTTGTTATTTTCTTTGTGGCTCACATAAACTTAAACCTTGTTTATTTGGCCCATGTTAGCCTTTGAGTTTGACATGCTTGCTCTAGAGTCAAGAGGCCCTGAGGTTTGGTCAAACCAATTAGGACACTTCAAGGTTACGAGGCAGCAGGTAAATGAGTTCAATGCAATGTGCAATAGTCAAAATTTAAAACAAATGTATTCAGTTGCTCACTGCAAATTTTCATCAATGTCACTGCTGTTTAATTATTATTAATTAAACTCAAATTAATTTTAGGTATATGTTCATCATAATTCCTGTATCATCAAAGGATATTTAAATATATTTATTAAAATTCTTTAATAACCACCATAAAAGCTAGCATTTTAACTGCAAAATATTAATAATTAAGATGATATTGTAGCCGAAACCGGTTTGGCTCAGTGGTAGAGCGTCGGTCTGCAGACTGAAAGGTCCCAGGTTCGATTCCGGTCAAGGGCATGTACATTGGTTGTGGGCACATCCCCGGTAGGGGGTGTGCAAGAGGCAGCTGGTCAATGTTTCTCTCGAATCAACGTTTCTAACTCTCTCTCCCTCTCCCTTCCTCTCTGTAAAAAATTATATATATAATATTGTGTAGATTTTTCCTGAGTCCCTCAAAGAATTTTTAAATAATAGTCTTTATTTTTGTGGACAAAATGGATAGAATCCAAAAGATTTAAAACAAATTTTACAGTTCAAACAACTATTCTAAGCTTGCTAATGATCATGGACAATGAAAACTAGCTTTTCAAAGTCCTTTACATCACAGTTGACCAGCCTTCCTTAAGAAATATTGAGATTTAAACTATAATAGAAGGTCCATGTAAATTATTCTTCATGGTATATCATACTAGTTTCTTATTTAAAATGCTAAGATTAAAAAAAAAAGCTTTGGAAGAAATGTTAAGATAAAAAATGCTTTCTTTTTATTAACGTATACTGGACAAGGAAAATCTGTTACTAGCCATATGAAGTATCTACAATAAAAGGAAAACTACTATTTATTTTAAATAAATTGATCTTTCCTATAAAGTGATATATAAAATCTTACAAATAATATTTTAGATATTTAACAAACATCACCTACAAAGCTGGTGAACTTTAAAAGTGAAGTGTTATTTAACGCTTTTAAAATGTCAGTTTCAAAACATCTTCCATCGCCACAGAAAGAAAAAAAATGTAAACAATGCTTATCAAAAAAGTTATACAGTCATGAATTTTTATAAAGAAACAAAAATTGTATGTTATACTATCCCCTTTTTTAATGTACTTGCTGATCATACTGAATGCCATCATTTAAGGCAACTTAATGTGCCATGTAAACTAAAGAGAAACCACAACACAATTATATCTACATACTTATATAGATATAAATTACCAGTTGAAATATGAAATGAGTATAAATTTGAGATTTAATTTGCAGTTTCATGAATGATCTTTGTTCATTTTTCCCTCATTAAAAAAGGGTAGATAGTAAAGGATTTATGAATAACAGAATGAAAGTAATTCAGTTAAAAGCCATTTAAAAATTACCAGCATGAACTTAAAACAAAGTCTACATAAAATAAAGTAAGAAATTGAATCTCATGCCAGCAAGTCTTGCTCCAGGGATAATACTGATTTTTCAGACACAAAATTAAAGCCATAAGAATAATGCAATTAATTATTCTTGCTTCCCAAATGTATACAGCTTTGTCACACAGTGACCACAGCTCATTCTAAATGTATCAGAGATCACTGAATTCCAAATCTTAAGAGGAAATGTTTGGATCTAAGCAGAGCTGTAAGCCTTTTCTTTCAACCAGAGCAAACTCTGTTCTGCATTCTCACTGCTCTGATACTAGTAAGCAGCTTCTTTTCTCAGTAATGGACACAGATGGCTGTTCCCTCAATCTGGCCCATAACCTTCAGGGGAATGTGCTAATCTGAGCACATATTTTAAAAATGCATACTTGGCTTCATTTAGAGGAGGAACACAGAAAATACCTAACTCAGTGAATTGGTCATGGTTATCATCTGTGACTTAATAAGACTGAGTCTTTACTCAATACTGTAGTCAGGGTGCTAGCATATGAAAATTATACCAGTTAAATCTGGCAAACTGATATATTATTATATGCTTACGTTTGCCCCAATGGCTAACTAGTGAATTTTTGGAAAGAGGGGCTGAGATGGAAAAAGCTTGGGGATCAAAGGCTGCAAAAGCTACCACTGGCCTGATTGTTATATGAATCATGATCTTGTTTTTCCATAAAAGTGTTAGGACAACTCATTTATTTTTATACCTGTAATTTTATGTGTGACTTACTTTGGTATGACATACTTTGGTAACTAAAGTTCTAATTTTCTAACCAAATTAGAACTTGACACTAACAACAATCATCACTTTATTGGGAGTAAAGATTGGGAGATGGTTCTACTGGATAATATTTATACTCCATTCCCCACAAGGACCCTTCTGAGACCTAAGGTTTGGGTTGCTTTCCTGGGGGAGAGAGCAAAAAGAGGGTGAAAAGTGCCCCCGACTTTTTGCTTTGTTTCATTTTAACATAAATATGAACACTGGAGAAATAATGTTGTCAAACAAGCTATAAAGCATCTACAGCCTATTAACAGAACCATAAACATTCAACAACTTAAAAAAAGTAAAGCACATTGGGGGAGGGGGAATGAAGTGCATACATGCCAAGTGCTAACCAACACTGATGGAAACGGATGTAAATGAGATGGGGAAGCCGAGGCATGCAGTTAGCACTTGTTCACCTGACTGCCCGACAGAGTCAGCAGTGGAGAGAGCGCTAGTGGACCTGGAATGCCGGCGAGAGGCTGCGGGTAAAAGGAACGGTGACACCCACAGGGTTAACACAGAGGTACCAGACAGAATGCCACAGTCCAAAGGAAATGCAGCGACTGCCCCACGGGCCACGCTGTCTCATGAAAACAAATGGTGCTACATATGAATGGATAGCAAGGGCCAATCCCTGGATTCCACGGCTGCTGGCTCCCAGGCAGCTCTTAAACACACAGGCACTCGGAGGCCCTCTTAAGGCATTCCTTATGCATCAATGAATTCAGACTCCGGTGGGTCTCTACTCCATGAAGCCTCTATCAGCCATTATGAAATATGCACATGAAGAACATCAGGAGTCACCAGCACCGTCTGAGTCTGAGTCGAACAGTGGGATGGACTCACTCGGCCCACAAGATGTCTCTCAGTATGTGATGCACATGTAACCATGCACCGAAAACAAAAGAGAATTCAAAATGTCATCTGAGCACAAACAATGAAATTACAATGCACTTCCATTCTCCCCAGTCAAAGTTTGTTCTGTTGCATAAGTATCCTGACTAATGCATTTGGTTTTTAATTATTGAAATTTAGTTTTAAGTTTAAATGGCCTTCCGGGAGAGGCATTTGCAGTGCCACAGTATGAGCACTGGCTCTGTAATGCAACTGGGGCAAGTCCTGGTTTGATGTGTAAGATGTTAAACACTTAACATCTGTGTCTCAGTTTCTTCACTGTAAAATGGTGCTGTTAGCGGTACCTACCTCTTGGGAGTTGAGAGAATTAAGAGCTCATATATACAGCACTACACACAAGCCAGGCACAGAACAGTGGTTAACAGTGAGGAGTGAATTCCAATTTAGACATTAATATTGTTTCATTAGCAAGTACTTATAATAAGCATATTAAGTCACCAATCGGAGGAAATGCATGCTAAACTACGTCCTTGGAGACAATGACTTTTACAATTAATTATGAAATATAGACTTGATTCAGACATGAATTTTTTTACCAGGGTGCCATCCAATATGTGGAGACTGCACCCCAGAAGCCCCGTTTAACAGTAATACTGAGCAGCGCTCCTTTTCACACACACTGGAGGGCAGTGTTCTGTGCATGTTGACATTCGCTGTCATCAAATATCTAAACATCTCCAGTGCCGTTCATCACTCAAGATCACATTACTTGAAGAGATGGACATATTTGTGGTATATGTGGTATTAAACAGCAAAGGCTACGTACTTTGTCAATAAGGACACATTTTTATCGTCTTATAAAAAGAAAATTTAAAAATCCCCCATTCTTTAAGAAGCACAAAAATAAATCAGCAATCTCTAAAACAGATATTATAAAATAATCCCTTTACTCAAATAAGGAAGATGACAAAATGTTTTTTCAGACTGAAGCAAAATAATCATTTCATTATACAGGTTGATCAGAATCACTTGGTAGTTTAAACTAAAAGGAGCTTTTAAGGAAAACATGATATAAAGGTTTCTTATAAAGTGTCCTTTGGTTCTATTTCAATAAATTTTTTATAGTAGATCTGTCATGTAACGAATCCTTTGTCACAATCTCAGTAAATACCGGACAGTGGAATCCGAGGTGATCCGAGGTGAAACCATTTACGTCAAAGCCTTACTTACAAGTGCTAGAGCCCTTCATTTCACTTCAATCTTGTCATTATAACCATATAAATACATACTCATGCCATTAAAATGGCCCAAACAATCTTGTCATAAAAATGCAAACAAAGCCAATATATAGTCACGTAATTACCTTCTGGGAAGTGAAAACTGGCCAAGTGGGTTGACACAAAGGGGCCCTCACACAAACGCTTCTTTATAAAGGGGGTGGGGATAATGTTTACGTGGGTGAGAGAAAGAACCCTTCACATTCTCTGCAGGCGTAGGCGGTGCCCGGGGACAGCAGCCTTCTGGGACTTCTCCGTGCATCCCCAGGTCCTAGCCCCAAGTCTGGAAGCCACCACTCAGAGCCTTCGCTGGCTCTTTCCTTTGCCTAAGCCTGCGGAGGCCTCACCCACAGCATTGAATACATTTCAGAGAATGAGTGAAAGACATCTGCTGCTTTCAAATCGGCATGGTAACAGCCAAGCTCTGAAATCAGACCTGGATTCAAACCCAGACCACTGCACAGCTGTGTGACTGAGACCGTGCTCATTGGAGCCTGTTTTGCCATCCATGACAGAGAGTAACAGCCATCCCAGGGACCACAAGGGATTATGCTCAGAATGGTGCCAGGCACACGTGAGAGCTGCTGTTCCTGTGTAACTAAAGTTTTATAAACAAATTTAACCATGGAGGGAAGCAGAGGGCATGGTATAGAATTTATCTGAAAAGATGGTACTGGCCTGACCACCGCTGAGACACACGCCGAGCCCATGGGGAGGGACAGCGGCCCCCACATCGCGGGCCTCGGTGGAGCCGCATGCCCTCAGCCCTGCCCTCAGCCCGGCGGCTGTCACCTCTGCCAAAGGAAGTGAGGACGGACCAGCTCCCTCAGCTCCTCGGGGTGGATGGGACCTCAAAAGCACAGCACAACTTGCCTGGTCCACAGACCACAAGGTGCTTATACAGACTGATTCCATGGACAAGAACAAAATGCCAGGATGTGGATGGAATACAGACTGAATTGCCTCTAAGAGACAAAGTGGCCAATGAACAGATGGACTTGTTCGCCTATGTAACAGGTTTTCTAGAGCAACAGTCGCCAACCTTTCAGACCTCATGGACCACCATGGTCCGCTGTTCTAGAAGGTCAAATAGTAAGCAGGATGCATAGAAATAGATGCTTAACTTAAAAGGAAAAATCACCAGTTCACTCAGAAAAAACCACCACTGCCGCCCTTGACTGGTTGGGAAACCTGATCTGTCGCTGTGACTGCTGGGGAAGGGCTGGCCGCACCAGGCAACCGCCCCCCGCCCCCGCTCACCGCCCCCCCCCCTGCTCACCCCCCCCTGCTCACTGCCCCCCCCTGCTCACTGCCCCCCACTGCTGACCGCAGGCAGCATTCCTCTCCAGGCCCCTCACCAGGTCACCAGGGCCATCAGCAGGGCTCCTGTGTCTGCTAACCTCTTCCTCAGACTTCAACAGGACAATGGTCATAGGGGAATATATCTAGACTTTGATTATTGATACTGAGTGGGGGAGGGGGGTATTGGGAAGCAGTGTATAACATTAGAAGGCACTAAAACAACCACTAAGACCTTACGCTTTTGACATTTTTTTATATTTAAAAGATCGGTTACTTCGAAAGTAAATAACAGACCCTTGCCGTCCCTGTTCCATGTGACACTGGGCCTCAGGCCCTTTGTTACAAGGGATTTCCTTTATCAAAAGGAAAACATGCACTTCACTGACAAAGGACTGAGACACAGTTACTGCAGAATACACACATTTCCTTTATGTGTTGTTGAGAGTCAACTTTGGGGATTAATAATTTGCACTACATGAGAGAGTAATTTATACGTCCATATTAGAGAAAAGCAGAACTATTAAAACTAAAAAGAAAAGGTAAATAAGATATCCTTTAATAGATACACTTTCCCCCTTGTTTTTCCTGAAGCCTAGAAACGGTTAAAACACAAATTCTGGCCCTAAGAAGCTGAGGTGGGCTGGGGCGGGAAGAGCCCCATGGGCGGCCAGCGGCCTGAGCACGGTGCTTACACCCCCAGGACCAAATGCTGTAAATTTTTTTCTCCTGGGGCATCAGGTCACAGAAATTAAACCGTCGCTTGAGCCCAGGAAGAATGAACTATCTAATGAACAAGAAACAGAAAGTTTAGCATTGTGCTATATACCCGAGCAATTTATCTAAATGCTATTTTCAGATTGCTTGGATGAAAGCTTTGAAATGACTCGGTTAACAAAAGCATGGCTAACATCTTCATTCATGCTGCTTTTTAAATTAATGTCATCACCCTGAAACTGAGCACATTCACTGTCCTAAACATGGTCATGTTTTTATATTTTCTCCCTTCTTTGAATTAAACCACATATGGCCTAATCTCTGGCAAAATTAAACACAAATTGTAGAAATTCAGTGAGTAAGAATAAACTCTGCATTAGCTCTACTTTTAAGCAGCAATGAACTTGGGCTAAGCTTCATCTTATGTTAGACATGAGCACACGGATGAGCTTGCCCGGCTCAAGTGGCCATAACAACAGCACAGACCGAAGTGATGTTTTACCTCTAATGCTGAAAAGCTGGAAAGGCCCCAAGTTTAAGCATGCAGAGGGGGACAACGAAGGGTGGCGAAGGAAGAGGGAAGGAAGAAGAGGGTGCCGGGCCAGCAGGAGGGAAAGCGGTCATTCCCCCGGCGGTGACGGGACAGCGTTCGGAGCAGGGACAGGCCGCTCCAGAGCCAGCGCCTCCGTGTACTCACCCAGTGGAGGGAAGCCCCGAGCAGGGCTTGTATCCCGGCTGCTCTCACGGCTGGTATCGCGGCTGCACCCCTGACTCATGCTGGGTCGAGGGATACGGCTGCTCCGTGCTAGTGTGCAGCATGAGGGGTTTCAGAGAAGGTGAACAAGTTTAATGAAGACAGAAAAACTCACAAATGGCAGTCACATTCTATTAACTTAATCACGACATTGTCCTGACGCCTGAGCACCTGCCCCTGCTACGCCGGCAATGCCAGCAGCAGGAGGTCAGGACAAAAGCTAACTACACTCGATGCGCAGAGAGCTGTGCATTTGGTGTGAAGGTAAAGGAACACCTCAGTGTGAAAATGGAAAGAAAGCTTCCAAAGAGCAAACCGGCCTCAGAAAATAAAAGCTCAGTCTTTTAGAAGTGATCTGTTTTCATGGCTCTGGCAAACTTTTCTCCCCTGGAGGGTAAAGCCATTTCCGTATGCACTGGGTTCTTAATTTAGATGGAAAAACACAATAAGGGTCCTGGTCACTGCAATGCATAAAATTAACTAATTAGGAGTCCACTTCTCCCAGCCGGCCTTTCTGACAAAGAGAAGTCACCTGACTGGCAGCTGGAGAGCCTGTGCACTGGCGCCACTGTGCAGACAGTCCCAACACATCTCACCATCGAGACCCGCAGAGAGGAGGTGCTGGGACGCCGTCCCTTTTTCCTGGTTCCAACTTTAATTCCCACTTCTTCTGTGGGGATCAAACTCTGCTGTGGTCCTTCCTCAGCACCTTCACTTGCCCAGCCTTACACCGTCTCACAGTGCCTAGGCTGATCACCCCAATCTTCGTTCTGTAAGATCCCTCCACTGACCTGAAAATGGCCAATTGCTTTATGATTGTCTATAGATAATTTTATTATACTCACATTATAAAACACTGAAAATACTATCACATAAATAGCCTAAGGTTTCTAATATAACTTGGCTGTAAAATTATGCCCTTACTTTTTCATTTTATTTTGAGAAAACAGAAATATAGTACTGGAAAAATATCTGTAAACACTCTGGCATACTGCGGGCGTGTACCCCAAAGTAACGGCGGACGGGGACAACAAATATCTCCATCCTGAGGGGGTCCATTCTTCCGGACTGGGTAGAAATAGCTTCTTTAGAAATTCTGGAAAAAATAAACTTGGTCTGCTGATGTAAAAACATGGCTGTTTTCAAATCAGTGCATAAATGAGCATAACCTACTTATTTTAGAGCAAAGGTGTGTTTATTGTACGGCAAACCACAACAAGAATATCTCACAAAACAGAATTGTGAAGCCCGGATAAAGAAGACTACAAGGCGGAAAAGCAACCAACTTCCAGCTGTGGTCTTTCTCAGCTGTGGTCTCAACTAGACCTGAATGCTGCTGAGTAGGTGGTGTCCAATGGCTCAGGTCTGCACAGGCAAGCAAAGAAAGATCAAGCACAGGAATGCAACCTAAGCAACAGTCAAAACAGAGCCGCATCTGGAATGCTCTAGTAATTCCTAAAAGCAGCAGGTGCTAAACTCTTAAAAAAAACACTAGGAGTATCTGCTGACCCGCCAACATAGGACAAGTTGCACAGAACCTACAAAGCAGGACTTCCTGTGCTCCGAGGATCAACACCACATCCAACTCCTGCAGCGACCTCGCAGTGCCTCGCTCACCACGGCCCGGCCAGTCTCCTCCAGACGGCCAGGGAGAAAGTCGGCATTTAAAGACATGGTGCTGTGAGGCGAGGCACACGTGGTAACACTTCTGGCTCCCAGCTGAAAGGCAAGCATGAACATCTGTCTGCTGCACTGCCTGCTCCAAAACTCAGTCAAAGTAGTAAAAACAGTTTTTAACATGTCATGCTTAGCTCGGCGTTTTCTTCTAGTTCTTGCCCAATTACTTCAGAAGTTTTTTTTACCCAGCTCTCACTCCCTCCCTTAAATTAGCATACATGCTACAGCAAAGGGAAGTCTGCTCTCCCTGCTGTGTGAAGACAATCAAGAATGTGAAAAGGGATAGATATGACCTGAAACAATACACATAATTCTTACTAAGGTTTAGCCTCCTAGTGCTTCACCATGAGAACGTTCATTCACCATTCATGTTGCCTGGCTCCTTTAACATATGGCTAGAAGTAACACAGGGAAGAACCCATTTACAATTTTGTAAAGATCTTCTCATTTGGTTTCTCCAAACCTCATTAAAGTACCTCTTGAGATGATATCAACAGTTTAAATGTTGGATAATTTAAAACATTTATAATACCTCTTCCATAGACCAATCTATTGGGAGGATTTAAAATAAGTTTGTAAATAAACCATTTTACAAGGACTAATTAATTAGGTGGTAAAAACCAAAACAACATGCCAAATCAACCTACCTCTGTACTGAGTGCCCGGAGGGGACATTCCCTGTGAGAACAGGGAGGAGAAGGCTAAGGGGGAAGAAATGATAAACATACTTGCTATGTGAACTTTCTAAAGCGCTGTTCATACGTAGTTCGTACAGAGTCCTGTGCTTCCATGAATTGCTGGAAAGCCTTAAGATTGGTTTTCATTTGATTGGTTTTCATTTCTGAGAGACCCTTTATTCCACCTTTATAGTGTTTTAAGGGTAATCCTGACCTTTGCCTTTAAGGAAGAATTCTACCAGAACTTAAGAAGTGCAAGAGGATAATGAAAAATACCAGAAATTAGGACATAAACTATCTCCCTAGCCTAGATATTGTCATATTTTAGTCTTGCACATAGTGGTCTAATATAACTGCTGGAAGTTAATTACTAATTTTTAATTCTTTCAAACTATTTTAAAGCAGAAAATGTAAAAGTATTCTAAACATATACCCACAGAATGTAAAATGCAAAAACTCACATCTTTCTTTTAGCCTTTTTAATAGATGAGCAGGAGAAGAAAAAAAAAAAGAAAAAAAAAGAAAAGAAAAAGAAAACTTCCAAAATAGAATTGCTATGAATGTCAGCTATTTATAATTATATGACTTCATTATTAATAAAAAATAGAATAAAAGATGAAAATTAAATAATTCACAAAAATTCACAAACAGTATATTCTTCTTTTTTGGTTGAATAACTTATAAAGGAATAAATTGCCATGAAAAAACAGGGTCGCAGGGTTTTATTTGGTTTCTGTGCTATTTTAGTGGAATTGCATCCTATTTTGCTTAAGTAAATGCTAATGAAAAAGAACTTGGGAGAGTGGAGGACTGTAGCTGATTTCTGAAAAAGAGCTTGGGTATCATTTTTATCATAGATGAGAAAAGAATATTTTCTTAAGAAATATTATTTCAAGCAAAAAAAATAGTATACCTGAACCAAACATAAGTTGTAGATAACTAGAAGCAATTCTCAATGCAAAATCTAAACCTAGCTTAACTATACTTAAAATTACTAATTAGTCTGGGAATTGTATAAAATATTCTTAAAAGATGATTCCTCTTATTTTGAATATTTATATTCAAAGTTGCTATGCAATGAACAAAATACTTAGATACACAGGCATATATACAGTATATGCTAAAAGATCACAGAAATATACAATCTATTATTGAAAAAATGCTAATATACCTGACGTCCTATGAACTGGAATCTCAGAGATCATAGGGAGAAATGGGAAGGTACATTTTATTCATATATGGATCTTTATTTCTGTGTGTATGTTCTTATTCTCCCAATGTGCAGACATTTAAAAGAAATATCTATTTTATTCAGAATTATATGTATGACCTCAAAGCTTGACATATAACTAACTAATCCCATAATGAGTATCAAGGAAATAATTTGCTTCAAAATAATGTTTTAAATAAAAACTATTCGGAAGTGGGCTCCTATTTAGTTCTTACTGATGGATGATGTTTCATAGTACTTCTTTTAAAAACTTATTAAATGTGGTCTTTTCAACTATCCGTAACACAGACTTCATAGTTAAGACCAGCGTTTTTCAACCGCTGTTCCGCGGCACACTAGTGTGCCGCGAGATGTTGCCTGGTGTGCCGTAGGTGCAGACAAGACAAGAATTTTATAATTTTTCACTATTTTGTTTACTTAATATTTCATAATAAAGTAATTATAAAATACTTTCTTTGTGTTTATTTGATTCCTATTCAAGAGAATTACTTTATATATAGTCAATATAGGCACAGAGTTAAATTTTTTAACATTTTCTAATGGTGGTGTGCCTCGTGATTTTTTTCATGAAACAAGTGTGCCTTTGCCCAAAAAAGGTTGAAAAACACTGGTTAAGACCATGGAATATCAGGTCCTAAAGTTATGTTAGGTGACTAAAGTTGATTTATTTTCCAATTTCAAGAAGGTAAAAATGGCATCCTTAATAAATAAAGTAAAATCTCCCCCACCCCCAATTTACAAGTAAGACCAATCTGGATTGCCAAAACATCCTTTGAACTTAATTAACTATGGGAAAAAAGACAGCTTAAATCCTCACACCGATTTGAAATTAAATGCATTTCACAATTAAAACCAGATCCAAACACACGTATGTTGAGTATCAACTCTGAAATTTAGATATTCCAGCCAAGTTATGTGCTTTTCTCTAGTTGTATCCACATAACTTGTTATTACTGGATGCAAGTAACTTTCACATTAATAGATTTTTACCCTCAGTTCAGACAGCATGCTATGTAATGCCACTTTATGCTGACATTATGTGGAATTAACTAACCACTGCTTGCTTAACCCTTCTCACCTGCTTTGGGAATGTCAAACCAAATCCTATGCATGCTACTTCTTACCGAATCTGTCCCTGTCTTCTCTTAGCTCGGTAGTTTTCAAGGACCTTCATGAGCTGGATGCTAAGCGTCCCTCTGCCCTCATCGCCCACCTCACCATAACCAACTTCCTTTATTGCAACCAAAAGAATTACTTGTGTTACCCAGGATGCACTCTGCTCCCTCTTGTCTGACTGCTGCTGCACATGCTCCTCTCTGCCCTACAGCACCTTCTCCTCATCTCCCCACCTTACACTTCACCAAAGTAGATCCTATTCTGGGAGCCTTTCCTAGCAGGAATTAAGGAAGAAATGGGGCAGACACTCCTTTTCTAGGACAATTCTTGCTTTCAAGGAAAACTGTGACTGAGGAGAAACTCAGCCAGACCTCGTGGTACTGGGATTCTGAGGCCTTCCACACCACGGGAAGCCAGCGAAGGACCCCAGAGCGCCAAGTATCGTATTTGTTCTACTCTATACATTTTCACCCCGAAGACTGCAAGCTATTTGAAATCAGAAGTTCAATCTATTTCATTTACTTCCATTCCTGAAGTCTAACAAAGCACATTGCACATCACAGTAAACATTTAAGTAAAGGTTGTTAAGGAGACAAATGAATGAGAAACATAAGCCCGTAAGACTAAAAAATATAGCACTGATTTCACATAAATAGATTTTTACCCTTAGAAAGCAGGTAAAGACAGTTTGAACACACATTTTGCATAATATATTACAAAAGACTACTACTTTTTATATTAAAAAGTAGTGTACAATTGGATTTTAATAGAGGTAAAAGGTCTTCAAGCTGCTGAGAGTAATTCTATACAATGAAACTTGATACTACAACACAAAAACAAGTACTACATACTTCGTTTCCATCTAGTCCTGGATTTTACGTTTGAAAAATACTATGTCAAAAGTAAGTATATATATTTTTTTACTGTAAGTTTCACCAATTAGGTAAGAGAAGATCAGAATCAAAATAAATGTGGACCCTACAAATTGCTTTTGAAAATTTAGGTTAATAGCTACTGAGTGCTAATCAGTGAAAGCAAAGTGAAGAGCAGCATTGCTTCTACGTGTACAGTAGAAAACCCTGCCCATTCTCCCAATTCTAAAATTTTGCAAAATGACTCTGAAACATGAAAACCCACAACGACACAATTCTTCCTCATCAATCTAAATGGTAAGCCCCACAGACTTTCACGTTAGAACTGAAACCTGAACATGCCATACTCTAGAAAAACACAAATCAAAATGTCATTTTAGCACGGGCAAAATGGCATCCTTAATTCAAAAACAAAGCTCTATCTGCCACGTCAGAAACATTTATTGGATTATAATAAAAATTCTGACAAGTTGGAGATGGTGCTCCAGGGTCTTGGAGAATCCTTACCTAATCCTATTCGGTTCGGACTTGTTTCCCGGCTACATCCCTGGCTTCTGGGGATCTTGCTTCGCTTTTCGGAAGAGGGTGTCACCGGCGGGCCTCTGGAGGACCCCCCGGCAAGGCCACCATAACTGCTTCCCAACAACTTCCCCGGAGAACTTGACCGGCTGCCAGCTAAAAATGAAGCAAAAAAAATTGAGTAATGGTTGTAATCAGGGAATAAATTATAGTATTTCAGAAGCCAGTTTATACATTAATTTGGATCAACTATAAAAATAGCTTTGTAGTTGGTGTTAGTACCAATTTTTTTTTTAAACATTAGGAGCATGAAAGAATATCAAAGTATCACAAAAGAATATACATAGAAGGCTACTGGTGCAGTGCTACAAAAATAACTGCAAAACTTCTGATTCAAAAAGCAGGATGAGTCCAAATAGCCTCCCTGTTCCACAGAAAATTTCTAGAAATAATCTCAATGGCATTTATTTAGTGTTTTGTTCTTTTTTTCTGTGAGAGTTGACATATCGCTATTTTTAAGTATAACTGCTGGAAAAGTATAAATATTAACAAAAATTTCTTAAACATCAGTGATAGAAAGTGGATTCAAGAGAACTCTATTAATTTAACAATTTGAAGGGGAAGAAGTAAATAGAAACATGATAAATAAAAATCACAAAATAAGATGGTAGGACTAAGCTCAAATATATCAGTACTCATAATAAATGTGGCTATGCCTCAGCCGGTTTGGCTTAGTGCACATGTGTCAAACACAAGGCCCTCGGGCCAAATCCGTCCCGCCAGGCCTTGCAATGTGGCCCGCACCGCGCTGTCATCACTGCACTCCACTGCGTTTCCATCACAATGACAGTTTATGACTGTTCAGTAAACCATTCGGCCCGCGATTTAGGCTGGATTTTAGATTTTGGCCCCTTCTCTGATTGAGTTCGACACCCCTAGCTTAGTGGATAGAGTGGAGTGAAGGGTCCCAGGTTCAATTCCATGCCTGGGTTTCGGGCTCGATCCCCAGTTGGGGTGTGCAGGAGGCAGCCGATCAATGATTCTCTCTCATCACTGATGTTTCTGTCTCTCTTTCCCTCTCTCTTCCTTTCTAAAATCAATAAAAATATATTTTAAAAAATTGTAAAAATAAATGTGACTAGATTACATTCACCTATTAAAAGCCAAAGATGTTTGGATTGGATTTAAAAAAATAAAATAAAAGTCAAATGTATGTTGTTTACAACAAACAACAATATACCTACAACAACAAAATAGAATAAAACGAACAAAGGATATATTATTGATAAACAAATTGTCCATGAAGATATAATAATCACGAACCTTTATGCTCCAAATAATATAGTTTTGAAATATAAAACATAAAAGTAAAAATACAGGAAGAAATTGAAAAAGTCCTAGTTATTAATATACCACTCAGAAAGACTAATAACCTTTAAAAAAAATATCATACCTTGCCGAAACTGACAGAGTAGTCAAAATTATACAGACTGTATAAAACACACTTCCCATAGACACACAACAAACGTAATGCACATTATTTTCACCTTTTATGTACTACAAAAACCATCTGTATACTAAGTCTCAAAAACCTACAAAAGTAGCAACCATATAGATCACATTTCTGATAAGTATGCAATAAATTATAAAATAAAAACAAATGATATGCTAAGTAACTTTTATTATGACTAAGTGACTAGATATCTAAATAACCATTTCTTATGGGTCAAAATTATCAACACACCCAAATGGCAGTCATTTACTTAGATCATCTGCTTAAGTACAAAAGGCAATAAAATTCTAAAACAAAGTGCACGTTATTATTTACCAGAATAAGGATGAGCCAAAGGTAGAAACCTTTGAAATAACTCTTAACTGAAAATTATACACACACACACACACACACACACACACACACACACACACCATTCAATGAATCATTAAGGTGCATACCCACAAAAAATAGTACTGTATAATGTTTTAACTATAATTTAAAGTGAAATTCATTGTAAAAATCACAAGTACAGATTACCATGAAGAACCCACCTCATGATCTGTTAAATTTGCTCATAAAATTTGAGCACACACATAAACCATTAAGCTATGTAAAAGGAAAAAGAAAATATATTTCAAATTTTGGATTTTAACATACAGAAAAAATGCAGAAAGATTAATTAAGCTCATAATATAAAAATTAATATTGTGCAAGAAACATGGGGTGAGAGAGAATGAACAAAACAACAAACAAACAAGAAGAGAAATGGCTTACCACCAGCAGGATTAGCAGATCTGGATCCTTGATTATGAGAGCAGACCAAAGAACAGGCAAGAAGTGGATTAAAAGACAATAACACAATACAGAGGTCAGCATGCAAACACAGGTCTTATTCACAAACTATCTTTTCCTAGTTCTTATTCCTCCTGGTCTACTTTGTACTCATGTTGGTTTTATATGTCACACTACTTAGCATTTATTTCTGGTCTGTTCATGGAACGCTTACAAACCCACAATACGCCAGCACAGTGCCCGACGTACGGAAGCGGAGAGTAAGGCAGTGACCACCTTCTGGGAGTACACCTGCTCTCTGGCTCCTAGCAACCGAGGGAAGTGGCTGATCTGTGTGCATCACTGCCACCTAAAACAGGCCCACCACAGGAAGTGCTCAATAAGCACTGAAGAGTTAAAAAGAGCACCTGAGTGCCTGATGCCAAATTCTCAAACATGTAAATATTAATCCTCTAAGATTTTAAGCCTCAAATATTTAAATCTTCAAATAGTTAAAATATACTAATTGTTAAAAGAGCCCTAAATCTAATATTAATAAAATCTACGTACTATTAAACCAGGACTCTGAATGCTAGTATAATCTATATTTGTATGTATCTCATATTTTCTTCCTATCAAAATTATTTTTAGCCGAAACCGGTTTGGCTCAGTGGAAGAGTGTCGGTCTGTGGACTGAAAGGTCCCGGGTTCGATTCCGGTCAAGGGCATGTACGTTGGCTGCAGGCACATCGGGGATGTGCAGGAGGTGGCTGGTCGATGTTTCTCTCTCATCGACATTTCTGGCTCTCTATCACTCTCCCTTCCTCTCTGTAAAAATCAATAAAATATTTTTAAAAAATAAAAAAAATAAAAAAATTAAAAAAAAATTTTTTTTTTTAAATATTTCATTTCTATTCCTAAGTTTAAGACCCAGGCTTGATCACTCGTTGCTGTTGTCTCCTGCAGTGGGTGGAGTAAAACGGAAGTTTTTAAAATGGAGCCCGAAGGTAGGGAGCGTTCAGTGTGTTTGTAAGGCTGAACTAGGGCTCTGACATCCCCCTCCACCCCGCTCAGAGAAACTTCCATCTTCTCCACTCTGAGCAGAGGACCAGCTAGGGCAGGGATCCCGGCAAAGGCCGAGGTCAATGCCAATACACGCCAGACATAAAGGAAGAAATATACAATTTCGTTCAGCCCTCACTCTCTAAAGGAACTAGTGCTACACAGCTAAAGGGTTAGACATTTTTATTCAACTCAATTTCAACATATTGAACTGAAAGAAAAGAGACCATGACTGGAGTATTAGATCTGCTTGTGGCTCAGGCAACACTAGGGCCCAAAAGAATAACAGAGCTGGGGTACTATCCTTGAGGCTCGAGAAGCTTCTGGGCCACACCTTACAATCTGTGGGGTGGGGTGGTGAAGTGTGGGGTGGTGTGGTGTGGTGTGGTGTTGAGTAGGAAAAGAGGCAGCAATACAACTAACCTTGCATTTTTCTTTCTTTCCAGAAAAGACATAAGATGGTTTAACATAGGGACTATAGGTGTCACAGGGACATGGAGAAGGGCCTAAATTCAAAGCAGCTGAGAAGGCATTCTAACCAGTAGGAGAGAATCCCAGGTCTGCCGCAGAGCCAGGGCTCTCTGCACAGGAGGAGGACTGCAGTGCTATGTGCAGGGAGCAGGGAGGTCCCAGGCCCAGAGACGGACAGCCAGCTCCACTCCACACACAGCACAGAGGGAGCAGGTGGCTCACAGAGAGACACCGGGGATGGATCCTAGGGATACGTTCATTCCTCTACGCTGCTCTCATGTGTCAGGCTAACAGACTAAGTGACTCAACAGACAGAGAAGCAAGCATGGAGGCAGGCAGCTGTGCAAGCAAGAGCCCACGCTGGCAGGAGACAAGAGCAGATTACGATGTTAGAACAGAAGGCTAAGGGGGGACCGTTTAACGGATTTACTTATGAGCGCTGGGAAGAGGACTCGCATTGCCCAGCCTCTCTCCAGCTCCTGCTCCTAGATGTGTCATGACTGCCTACCAAGGGAACAATGGGTCATCACAGTCCAGGGTTGTTTCAACTGGAGAGACTTGCAGAGAGGAAGAGAAAGTCATTTAATGTTTAATGAGGAATGATAAAAAAATTTTAAATCACCTGGCCAGGAGACAAAAGTACCCGGGATTACTACCATTTTGTAAGCCTACCAAAGAATCATCAAATTACTCACAGTATCTTAGAGCCACAGAGATGTGTTTTCCCCCTGAAGTCAGTGAGAATGGCTGTTGAATAAAACCTCGTTAACAGAAAACATAAAATAGATTTCTTACGCTGAGACTGTGAAACCACTTTGGCGCGACTGCGGCCCCGACTGTCGGCAGGTGTGGAGGCGACGTTGGTGGTACTCCCGGAGTTTTGCCTTCTCGTACGAATCCGACCTGGAGAATGCAGCAAAAACAGTGTTTCCATGGGTTTTCAGTCAGCGCGGCCTACAACTCACACAGCACCCAGGGGCACTGACCAGGCCACCGACGGGGAGCAGGTCTTCCCCACCCAGGTCCTGACATGCTTTCCTGCGAGCACACACAAGCCTATGATCTGCACACACAAATTCGGAAAATGCATAAGGGACCCTGGCCGGGTTGCTCAGTTGGTTAGAGTGTTGTCTTGATATGCCAAGGTTGTGGGTTTGATCCCTGGCTGGGGCACATACGAGACACAACCAATGAATGCAAAAAAAATAACTGGAACAACAATCAATGTCTGACTGTCTCTCCAATCAATTTTTTAAAATAAGTGAGGAACTCCTGAGAATGAGTCGTGAACCTATCAGGTACTTATGTTTCAGTTACTTTAGCATATTATATTTTCAAATGAGAAGGTGATATCTATTGAAGAATTTTTTAAATCAAATTTTCAGTTAAATTTTTTTTTATTGGCTAGAAATCTGTCAAATGTCCAGAGTCAGAAAATATTAGCTGTTGTCTTAAGAAAAATACAATAGAAAAAAGGAACAAATGTAAAATATTCAGCAATCTACAAAAACTACAACACCCTGGGGAATAAATGTGTTTTGATATGTAGCATTAAACTTCTATTTTAAAGCATGTGTGCCCATAAATTTCTAGGTTACAAAAGATGATTAAAATAAAATTAGCACCTGAAAGTAATACAAAATAATATTGCATGTAAACTGTAATTTAAAAATGTTTAAGAAAGAATAAATATTGGGAGTACCTAGAAAAAGAATGACCTAAAAATAATATTATATAATGTTGTAATTCAGCTGGCATGACTCAATGGCTGAGTGCTGACCATGGAATTAGGAGGTCATGGCATATGCCAGGTTTGGGAGGTAGCCAATCAATGATCCTCTCTCATCATTGATGTTCCTCTCTCGCCCTCTCCCTTTCTCTCTGAAATCAAATTTAAAAATATTTTTTTAAAGTACATTTATGAAAAGAATTTGTCACTCCAAGTAAAGCAATCTGTTAACTCTAATTTTTAAACCATGAAACCTTAAATAAAACCGAATTCAGATATGCAAAATCATTGATGATCAGACTAGTATGATTAGGGGTTAAACTTTTTAAAATTCAGGAATTTTATGGTTTTCAAGGGATACAAAATGCCTCTCCTTCCATAATTCAATCAGAATAGCAATCTGATAGGGAAAACACAAACCATTTTGAATCCCGATTGGCTTCTTGTAAAATAATTTCTGCCCTACCCAGTTTGGCTCAGTGGACAGAGCATCGGCCCACAGACTAAAGCGTCCTGGGTTGGACTGTGCAGCCTGGGGTGTGTGCCTGGGTGGTGGAATCCATCCCGCACCCTTGTGAGGCGTGTTCAGGAAACAACTAATTGATGTGTATATCTCACATGATGTTTCTCTCTGTCTCTCCC
This sequence comes from Pipistrellus kuhlii, assembly GCF_014108245.1. NCBI lineage: Eukaryota > Metazoa > Chordata > Mammalia > Chiroptera > Vespertilionidae > Pipistrellus > Pipistrellus kuhlii. Next base: position 76,188,455 of record NW_023425573.1, read on the forward strand.
CCTCCAACTCTCTCTAAAAATCAATGGGAAAATATCCTTGGGTGAAGATTAACAAAAATAAATAAATAAGTAACCTGTGCAGCCAGTGTGGTTGGGTGTAAACCTACGAACCAGGAGGTCACAATTCGATTTTAAGTCAGGGAACATGGCCAAGTTATGGGCTCGATCTTCAGTAGGGGGCATGTGGGAGGCAGCTGATCAGTGATTCTCTCTCATCATTGATGTTTCTCTCTCCCTTTCTCTCTGAAATCAATAAAAATATATGTTCTACTTCATCATCTGAGAAAACCCGCAGAAAAGTACACAGAAAAACAAACCATAAGGCTTGAAAAAGTTTTTAAAAAGGGAGGTATGGAGCAATAAAAGAAAGCATTGCATTAAAAAAATTAAAACTAGAATTAATGACTTCATAGGAGTTTAAGGAAAGACACAAATTCTAGAATGCATAGTAAAATTAAGAGCTATACCATATATCATTCTAAGAGTGAATCCAGTTTACAGATGAGGGGACAGAGAAATGGGGGACAATTAATTTGTCCAAGATCACACTATTAGTTTGGATACCAGTGCCTGCCTGCCTTGCTGGCCTATGAGTGAGGAGTTTTTACTTTCCCATGGAAATCACCGAGCTAAATCAAGGCAGTCACCAAGGCAATATCAACATGAAAACGACAGAATTTAATTTTTTACTTTAAATTTATTGTAAAATACCTGCCACAAAAATATTTTTTAAATAAACAGCCATACCCATTCAACTTATAAAACAAAAAATCTTCTTTGCTTATGTCCCTATATCCTCTACCTTACTCTACATTTGGTAATAGGATCCTAAATCCAGTGTTCACAATTCTCTTGTATTTCTTTATCCTTTCAATAATATTTTCAATAATGTTTTCTCAGTTGCCTAACTGAAAATTTAGATGGCATTATTTTTTATGTTTTAAATAGTTTTAATTATACCATAGGGTATATATTTTCCCAAAACTTAATGTTTTGCTCAACCTTTTTTTGGTGAGGTCACTTATGGAACAGATTTTTCTGTAGAAGGTAAAGGAGAGATCCATATGACTCACCTACATAAACTCAATTTACTCAACCCCTTTCTTCCTGACCTACAAAGCCACTTCCAACATCTACAATACAATACTTATAGTATGAGTGGCTGCGTCTGTCCCTCAGCTGTCCATTCTGTCCCAACAGCCCATGTGCCCATAACATGCAACATCACCATGCTGTGAAGAGCTTTTAACAAAAATCTCGCTCATGGGAAGGGCAAATAAACCCACTTTCCCCAAGGCCCTTTGCTCTCCTCATTATGCATGTGAAGATACAATGAGAAGACCTTGTCCTGGCCGGGCGGCTCAGCTGGCTGGAGCATCATCCCATACACCGCAAGGTTGTGGGTTTGACCCCCGGGTCAGAGTGCATACGGGAGGCAGCCAATTGATATTTCTGCTTCTCTCCCTGTCTCTTTCTCTAAAATCAACAAAAACATACCCTTGCGTGAGAAAAAAACCCCAAAACACCTATAAAAATATTGACTGGCATTATGTGGCATTTTGGCGGGGGGAAGGGGGAGCAGCTTTATGATAAAAATCTTCCCACTCACAAATATTTTCTGAATTTCACTCTCTTCAGTGTCTTTCAATAAAGTTTTATATTTTCCCCAAAAAATCTTACTAAATTTTTATACTTATTAAAAGGTACCTTATATTATGCACCATAAATTTATTATACTTAAACTTATTGACAAATAAGTTCATAATTAATATTTAATTTGGTCTTAAACAGGAACCTTGTTAAACCGTTATTGATTCTATTAATTTACATGTAGATTATCTATGGTTACATAAATAGGATGTCATCTACAAATAAGACTTCAGGTTTTTCACTTCAAAAACCTGCCTTTCGTTTCTCTGCTTTCACCATGCTGTCCAGGACATGTGCTACAGCACTAAAGAAAGGCATGGAAGCAGGCTCTACTGCCTTTAGCCATATTTTAAAAAATAATAATTCTGAAACTTCACAAAAAGTTTGGTATTTCAACAGGTTGAAAAAAACCCTCTTCTATTCCTAATTGCTAAGAATTGCTGTCAAAAACGTTTATTGAGCCGAAACCAGTTTGGCTCAGTGGATAGAGCGTCGGTCTGCGGACTGAAGGGTCCCAGGTTCGATTCTGGTCAAGGGCATGTACATTGGTTGCGGGCACATCCCCGGTAGGGTGTGTGCAAGAGGCAGTTGATCGATGATTCTCTCTCATTGATGTTTCTAACTCTCTATCCCTCTCCCTTCCTCTCTATAAAAAATCAATAAAATATATTTAAAAAAAGAAACGTTTGTTGAATTTTTTAATGCTTTGCCTGCATCTTCTGAGAATAAGAGGATCCTTCTCGTAAGTGTGATAAGGGCATCAGTGTTTATAAAACCTAGGCTTAACAGCCACTATCAGATCCAGACTGCAGCTAAATTCTTCCAATGAGGATCTATGTTTGCTTTTGCTAGTCCTATAGACACCAGCAATCCACCGCTACTTTAAAATGATCTATCTATTTGGGTTTCTCACACTGCAGAGGCAGATGTAAATTCTGAAGGGACTCCTCTGCCCTAGTATGAAGGTTAAGAATGAAAAAACCCCCTCTTATCTGCTCCAGTTTGAGTGAACTTCTTGTCTATCAATGATGGTGTAGTCTTGGGTGGGTTTGGGTTGCTTCTTGCCCTCCACATCCTGATCACTCAGCACAGCAAATGCCCAGGCCTCCATGTCCCTCAGGTGCAGCCAGATGTGGCCCTTCCCTACTGAGGTTCCTGCTTTTGCTTTCAAGATGCGTGACTTACTGACTTACTGCCTTTATTAGTGATGTGTTCTCAATTGGCCAGACCAATCACACTAAAAAATTCTGCAGACTGCTAAAAACGCAAGTTACTTATTTCTTTGAAACATTTAAATACAGCTACTTTGTATTATATAAAAGAGCCTTTCAGGTATTAAAGGATATGCTTCTTTCTGCTACCTCTAACTCATTATAGATATAAATGTTAGAGGCAGAAATAGCACATATCAGGGACCAGCTACAATTAATTATATTATAAAAGGCCAGTGGCCAGAACACCGGAATGCCCAAACAATCGGTCACCAGGAGGTGCACTGATGGGTCTCGTGGCAACAGCGGGAGGGACTCTGTGTCTCCTACAATTTTGCACGCTGGGCCTCTAGTACGAAATATTAATCCCGCTCTGTTAACCATGGCGGTTCTGTTCTGTTTAGAGAAAGCACACTCCTAACTCACTGAGAGTTGCTCGCTCTGGATATGAGAGCTCGCATGGGAATGCAGACTGTCATCCTCCCAAGAATTGCCCTATCATTAAGAAACAATTTACAACCTCGTGGCACCTAGTCCTGGAGGCACCTGCTCTTCACAAGCCCTGCCCCTATCACCTGTAATCCAGTCCTGCCCTCTCCCCGCAGCCCGCAGGGCTTTAACCTGTAATGATTACCCCATTCCCACTTCCCTATGCCTGTAATCCTACTTCCCCACGTAATCTGGTCCTTTTACGCAATATAAGCAGCCAACTTATGGTAGGGCAGAGCAGATTTCTGTGGGTGACCTGCTGCTCTCGTATCGCCGGCATTATTGGAATAAATGCTCATATATGATTCAACCCTGTCTCTGCTGAACTGGCTTCAAGTGGTGAAGACAGCCGGACCTCTTGGTTGTCCAGTTACAGTTTTGAACTATGAACTCCTATTTGCAGAGTGGGGCAAAAGTAGTCTAAAGCTGTTCATGTGGAAAAATAACATGACTATTAATACAAGAATAAACTGTTTTGCAAACTCACAACTGTAAACCTACTTTTGCCCCACCCTTTTAAATCTGTGGGGATCCCAAGGAACCGGATTTGAGAGTGGCTTCCTCTGTAAAAGTTCAATGTTTGTTCTTGTCAGGCACCCTTGGGGGCTACCAACCCAGACCACCTTATTCATCAGCGTGGGGTTTCCCAGACGCCACAGGGAAGGCAGACTGAGACGATATGCCTGACAAGAGAGCGTGGTTACAGTCAGGGGAAAGTATGCTCTCCTCTGCCTAGGACCAAGTCAAGAGAGCGATGAAGCTTTCCCAGTCCACTTCTCCATGGAGCTACACACCCTGACAAAGCTGGCTTCATGCCAACTCTGATTCTCATTTGATGAAGTCAAGGGCTAATTTCCTGCCTCCCCTAGGGCCTCCAGTTAGTAACTAAGCCCTCGGGGCACCCTTAGAATCCTTTTGGGGGGCAGAGTTTAAAGGGCCTCTACTATGCTGCACTCAGATATTTATTTCTTTTCTAGAAATTGTTTTTTCATTTTATTAAGTTGGTAGTATTACTGTAAGTGCCTGTGTATATTTTACAGTCTGTATAAAACACTCTTTAGGAAAAACAAAGCCTACTCAATAAATGCAGCAAACAGTAAAAATAGTCTTCAGTTCTGTATTCTGACTAGTTAATGACACATTCACACTCATTCATTCATTCATATTATGACAGACAGAAGTAGATATGAAAGAAAAAAAGTCACAATAAGTAGGAGAAATAGAAATAAGAGATATTAGACAACTGTACAACAAAAAGCATTCTGCAGGGAGGGATAAGCACATGGACAAACACATCTACCCAGAGAAGAGCAGACCCAGAGGAAAACAAAGGATTGTAAGAGGAGTGCAGGCTTTGACTTCCCTGGCATAGAGAGAGGACACCCATGCCTGGGGCTTTTTAATAGTGCTGCTGAGGAAATTTTCCACTCACACTGCCATTCTTCTACAAAAGCCCTCAAATCAGGAAACTAAACCCGTGCACCTGGTTTAATTTGCAGGCACGGTTTTCCCACATTCCATTTAGCTTCAGATAATTTTAAAAATCCCTGGTTGGCGAGATACAGTAGGAGTGTTCTGTTTGTTTTGTTTTGTTTTGTATGTTTCAAGTTTGAGCCAATTCTCAATTTAGAGGGCATAAAAATTAAAAGGTTCCTAGGTAAATCTCAACTGTCATCATATGGGGACATTTTGGCACACATTGCTCAGGGGCACAATAAGCCTATCGCTACTCACAGGTAGCATTTTTGACAGAATAAAAATTTGGATAATTGATCAGTTGTAAATTTTGCTACCTACAAATGCTCTCCCAAAAAGAGTAACTTTCCTTACATATTTTCAAGATAAACACTCGTAACACTCTTTTACTTCTACATACAGACATACATATTTTTGTATTGTATAAAAAAAAAAAAAAAACCAACCACTTACACTTCAGATTTCTCGGGCACATGTGCAATAATACCAAATGTCTTTGTTCTCAGTAAAAATAAGTCCTAGCTTCCTCCCGGGAGAGCAGACAAGGCGCCATAGTTTTTATTGTGTAACCTTGAGGTCGCCAATAGTACGCCGGCCTCTGACTATACTTAACATGTGATCGTCTGTTCTCTGAAGTTACCTAAAATTATTAGTTACCACATAGGTCATTCAAACATGGTAACTCTTCACTTGAAGTTACTTATTTCAGGGAAAAATATAAACAAACAAATTTTCTAAGCATACTAGCTACAAAAAATTAGATCAGAGTGTATTTATTTGCCGTATAAGTTCAACCTCTATCATAAACTTTCTCCTAAGCAGTATAATAGGCTACATAATGCTTCCTTTTCCAAATTCTCCAAATTACTGAACACAACACACTGAAGGCTATCCTAGAAATAAACTTTTGTCCAAAATTAAAAAAAAACGTTTTTCTAATTAGTCATAAATGTTAGAAAGACTACTCAATGTGTATGATAAATAACCTCCCAAGAATAAATATCTCAATTACTATAATTAATGAAGTTGCCAAAATTTAAATGTATTGTCTGAATTTTAAATTTAGATCATCCAAGTACTGATTCAAAATCATCTTTGTTTCCTAATAATGATAGTACCTTTCTCTTCTTACCTCAGGAACTATAGATAGTTGGTAAAAAAACAACAAACAGATTTTTTTTAGAATAAAAATTTTAAAAGGCCCATAATGATTCCACAATTTCAGATATGGAAACATATAACAAGACACTTTGTAATATTTACTGCTGCCTTTTCTCATAACTGTCTGCAGCTTTCCTAAGCATCACTGCCCAGCTATGCTGCTGCAACAAACAGAAATGACAGTTTTGACCTGCCTAAGCGTACAGGCCTCCCAGGGCCCCATCCATCCCTCCTTCCTCACTCAGGCTCAGGCTCAAGCTCTGCTGTGGGCTCTGCAGCAGCCGCCCAGCCTGGGGCACGGACACCAAGCTCAGGGGCTCCCTCGAGGAGCACTCTCCGTCTAATTCTGAACTCTGTACAATTCAGGGCCCTCATGTTCTCCCGCTGGAGTTGGTAGTATTACTGTAAGTGCCTGTGTATATTACAGTCTGGAAAGAGGACCAGAGAGACTTCTTGTCAGTCAGCACAGTCATCATCAACGGGCAAATTTCTGAACTTGCTCTGACTAGTAAAAAGAAAGCTGATTAAAAAAGGGGAAAATCCCAGTGCTGGCTAAAATAACAGACTGATTTCAACAGTGTGATACAGGCATATCGATCAGGCTATTCTGGAAAAGAAATGTAATTCCCCACACAGTGTCTTTCACTTTCCATTTCACTGGCATTACTGTATTCCACTCTCCACACTTTCCTTCCACCTCGGCTGAAAAACTCTTAAAGATGGTTTCTATGGGAAAGGAAAATAAATAATTACCCCTACCAGCTAAAAACAGAAAATCGCACGCTCATCAGTCTCCTATCATAAATGAGGTTCTCGTTATAACATAGGTGTTTTTCCATTTTTTATTTTTGGCAACTTTTCATTTCAAACTTCTCCAATTCCACAAATCACCAGTGGGGGGGCTTGTTGAAAATTCATATTCACCTGCTGCTTAATCAGAATTTTCAGGGGAAGGACGGGACCTTTATTCTTTTAGGTAATGTCTATAAGAAATTTGAAGAACACTGATCTTGGGACTATGATTATCTTAGGAAGTAGTATATGGATTAAAAGTATGAACTGCCTGGGCCACGTAGCTCAGTGGTTAAGCATCAACCTATAAAGCAGGAGGTAACAAGGGTTCGATTCCCAGCCAGGACACATGGCTGATTTGTGGGCTCAATCCCATATGGGCATGCAGGAGGCAGCAAATCAATGATTCTCTCTCATCATTGATGTTTCTCTCTCTCTTCCCTTCCTCTCTGAATTAATATGTATAAAGTACTGTGAATTACACATATTAACATAAATCCAGTGTGCTTTGCAGGTTAGCATTTAGAGTTCTAAATAATATATGAAAGTAAACTAGCACCCCTAATTGTTAAAGCATTATCCTGAGAGTTGGTGTGTCTAAGCCACCATCTAAATTTCAACTGTGTGAACCATTATCATGATTCTCTAGAGACTTTGTAAAAGTTGATCTTGTCTAGCATGTGCTAGTCAAAGACCTACACACACTCGACTAGGTAGGTCTAACATCCAAAGGCTGATGCAGTCAGGGAGGCTTCTGGAGACAGCACAGAACCAAACCAAGTGGATCTGGACACGTGCACTCTGTCGCCGTGCTGTGTCCTTGTGTAGCGAGGACACAGCACGCAGGAGGCACTTGCTCATGCCCGGGGAGTGGATGAATGAACACACATGAATGACGGTACTCTCAGTGATACAAATAAAAATGGCATGGTGTAACACCACTGGAGACAGAAATGCATTTTTATCAATTTCTATAAATTACCTGGTAAAAACCTTTAACCATCTTTAACCTGAATGATTGACACAAATTTATTTTCAAAACAGGAGAGCAAATCCCAAAGGCCCACAAAAGCACCAAAGTACGAGAAGGACACAAAAGGAAACAGGTGAGGAAGTGCTTCAGGAGTCACAAGCTCCGAGACGGCAGCTGGGGACACAGCACACCACGTCGGCCGCTCCTCCCCGGTGCCCAGGGCTGGCCGCACTGCACACAGGGCTCACTCACGAGAACCACCACACAGGGAGCGGGCGCAGGGGAGGGAGGCGGAAACCCGGGGGGACATGACGAGGGGGGAGCAGCGTGCAGTCTCATGCAGGGACCTCAGTGACGGGGCAGGAGACAGTTGTGAGCACAGAGGGCCGTGGAAGGGAGACACACCTCCGTCACAGAAACAAACCGCTTACCCTCCGCTTTAGTGGCAGTACCATCTTTAAGCAAATTAAAAACAAGGGGAGGGGTAACAGGGAACAGTTAGTAACATTTAAAACTTAAAAAGCAGAATGTAATTAGCTACTAAAAAAAGCGAAAGTACAGCTTAAAACAAAATTGAAAGGGAAACAAGTTCGGCAGCGAAGCGGAGGCTTATTGGAAGTCAGTTAAAATCATGTGCTTTTTGCCTTTGAAAAACACAAAAAAGGGTACCCCGGGCGGTCTCAGCTGATGGTGATTGTTGTTTTTCTTTTAGCCAAACCTCATGTTCCGAGGAGTTCCTTTTCCAAGGAACAGGTACCAGAAGGGGTTGGGGAGGACACGGGGCTAAAAACTAAACTACTACAGAGTCAACTACGGGCAGCGGCGAGAGAAGCTCAGAGAAGCTAGCTCTAGCAATGCCTACCCAACTACTCGCCAGCAGCCAAGCTGTACAGCGTGGTACCTGAATCAAGGCCTACGGACTCCACCTCGTCCCTCATGTGTCTGGACTCTAGAAGTTTGGAAAAGGACCGTCAGCTTTAAAGCTACTCTCTGCACAGAGGTAACGTGTCAGCCTAACGGTAACCGCAGCAACTCTGTAGGAGGGCTAGGCTGCATTTCAGGGTGGCTTTGTTTCCTGTCGTTTTGAACATAGGCATGTTAGAGATGGTCAGGAAAAGGGGAGGGACGAGGATACACCAAACTTATTATTTGAAGAGGGAACCCTGGGTTGAAAATTTATCAGTGCTTCCGAAAGGTCGTCCTGCATCATCAGACCAAAAGGCCAGGGTGCTTTCCGAGCAGCGAGGGAAGTCACTGGTCCATGTCACAATATCCAATGTGAGCGGAAACAGGCTCCTGAGGACTCTCAGGGGTCTGTGCTCGCATTTTCTAGCAATGAACCAATGCTCAGGTGTGGATTGCATGTACTTGAAACACCGATAAGCACTTCGAACACTGAACTAACGGGACAAAGTGACTTCACTGCCCGCAGGAAAGGAGAGGGAGCTGACGCCCCTCCTGCTGTGACCGCACGTAACGCTGCGTCACAGAGGCTTCCGCGTCAGGTCACACGGTAGGGAAGGAGCACTCTGGAGGGTTTCTTCCCAATCTAACCTAATGTCCACCCACGCACCTACCCGTCCACACCGCAGAGAAGACAAGACCGGATTAACGCACGTTCCAGAACGTATGTGCCTTTCAAACTGATGATGTTCCTATCACAGCTGCAGCTTTTTTCTCTTTTCTGTGACTTCCCGTCACATATCTGACTTCCTGTCACATATCTGAGCTGGGTGCTGGGACTGCAGCTAACTTAGGGCCCAGGAAGACTCGGACTCCGTGGCTGCTCCGGGTTACCAAGCGGGTGAGTGGCAGGCCCAGGATCTCTGCTCGGTGTCTTCTCACTATGCTTCCACATACACAGCGTTTTTAGAACATTATCTTTAGGGCTGATTTGGGAGTTAATATGTAAACCACATAATTCAGTCTCCATGTTTCATAAAGTTTAAACTGTATTCATTTTCAAAAAATCCAAAATCAAACTCATCAGCTAAGCCCCCAGATTTTGGCTCCAAATGACTTCACTTGCACAAAAATACAATTAAACAAGCCATCAGCCTATGGAGAGCAGGTGTTGGGTCCCACTCCATCAGACACTCACTCCGTGGAGCACTGTGATTCTTGTACTCCTTTGGGCTGTCATAGGAGTAAGTGCTGCTCTTCCCACAGTGACGGGGAGGACAGCACCCTACGTACAGGATGGCGATGCTGGCTAACAAGGCCACCCACTCCTCAAAGGACCCCTCCTGCTGTCACCTCCCCCCCAACCTTCCCCACTCCGCTCAATTACATTTTCAAACTAGAAAATATCTAAGTACAGGGACTATCTTTGGTGAATTCCTCACGAGACCCTGCCCACTCTGCTCCCACCAGAGTCAGGCTGGGAGAGAAGCCAGCTGTGGCCCATGGAGGGAGCCACGTGGGCGCCATCCTGCGGAGTGGAGCTGAAGGCGGCCGGGCTCAGTGCCACACACCATGTGGCACCAGTACCTGCTCGTCGCTAACACAGGATGCGCCAGGAAAGGGGACGCTCGCAGAGGGAGCTGTTAACCCGCCATGGGCCAGTCAGTCACTCATCTCACACATGGGCCCTGTGACGGCCAGCTCCTCAGACTGCTCCTGGAGTGAGCTAAGTGAGCCTGCGCAGAGGGGACTCCAGCTCCGAGCAGACGGGGGTGGTGGGGACTGTTACCTAAGGACGCGTACGAGCCCGGAGGCAAGGCCGCGGCGGAGCTGAAGGGCGCGGCGCCGGACGCCGAGGCGGCCTTGGACTTGGCGCTGGCCGCCGCGTTCACGTCGATGTCGCTCCGGGACCGCTGCAGGGACCCAGTCGTCGACACAGATTTAGTGCTGACGGTCGAAGCTGTGGTGGTAACGCAAGAAACATTAGGAAGAACCACACTAGAGCTGTACACATCTACTATTAAACTAATTTTGCTTGTATTTACAGCAAGTATCAAGTTTTAGCAAAGGTTGGAACACAGCACTGACCAACACTTTCTCCTGGTCCCTGAGGACAGAGCCCAGTCCACGCTGAGGAAAGAAAGTGACCACAACTCCACACACTGTTATATCTGTCTTCTTGTAACCACAGACTACAATACCACCCACAAATGGACCACATTTCTGGTATGAGAAGTGAAACAACACTGTTCACATCTGACCAGTTTCTTCACAACGTGGCAAAGTGTGCTCTTACCGAGCGGCCTGCCCCTTGGGGTGCTCCTGCCCGCCCCAGGCTCGGAACTGCAGCCGCTCTGAGCACCGCGGCCTTTGCTCCTGACCCAGTGACACAGGGGGAGCCGCATGGGGTGTGGCAGGCGCACATGCTGGGGCCGTGTGTGAGGCAAGGGCAGAGCTCATTTCTGCCTGAAGGAGCCGACCTCAGCTCAGGGCCCTGGAGAAGGGGAGCTCTGCTGGGGACGGCGGAGCACAGAGCAGCGCGCACACTGCAAACCAGCTGGGGCCGGGGCTGGGGCAGGGGCTGGGGCTGGGGCTGGGGCTGGGGCTGAGGCTGTGGCCGAGACAGGGGCTGGGGCTGGGGCTGTGGCCGAGACAGGGGCTGGGGCTGGAGCTGAGGCTGTGGCCGAGACAGGGGCTGGGGCTGGGGCCTGGGCAGAGGCAGAGGCTGGGGCTGGGGCTGGGGCTGGGGCTGTGGCAGCTTCCCTGTGGCCCTGACCAAGGTGAGTCACAGCCTCCCGCGCTGCCTGGCCCCTCAGCTTACCTCTAGAGGCGCTACTTCCAGTGGAACTTCTTTTGGCAGAGAGCGGCCGACTGGAAATAAAGTACACACCTGCTTATTTTCAAATATGCACTTGACCTGCATTAATACAAGTACAATCAGTAACTGGAAATTATGTAATGAAGAATGATTTTGGAGTTTTCAGAATTTCTCAGGCAAGCTGGCCCACAACCTTATAAACTCCGTCTGAGAGAGCTTTGCCATTCAAAGCTGGACTATGTGGCAAACACAGAGAGCAGGTCCCCTCTAGGGACAGACGCAGGAACAGAGGAAAGGTGGCAGGACGCTTAGCTCAGGGGCAGCCTGGCCTTGGGTCAGACACACCGTGCTCTCAGAAGGCCCTGAATAATCCACTTACATCACTCCGCTCTACACTGAACCGTCACATAAACGTAACGAAGATCAACTAATAGCAACGACCATGGCCACCTTACTTCTTACCACTCCCGCGGCACCTCGCCTCGTGCCAGGATGCCCCTGAAGTGAGGGGGATTTGTAGCGGCTCGTACATGTGCAAGCACAGCTAGAATTGGTGTTTTCAAGCAGCAGACTGTAAACACAAATCTCACACGAATGCACCCTTACTTCAGACTCTCCTGAGAGCTGGAAGACGAGCGGTCCGACTGCGGCAAGGACACGATGCTGTCCGAGTTCTTCAGGTGGGACTGCAGGGCCTTCTGGTAGGAGGACTCCAGCGTGTGGTACAGGTGCTCTGCCTCCCTGCTGAAGTGGCTGTGGAACCCCCAGTAACACCTGGGAAAACACAGCTTCCTGTTACTGGGAGGGCGGCATCCGGGCCTACAGGACACCTTCCAGGGCCAGAGCCTGCTTCCCTGCCCCCGGAGCCCGTGCACCGAAGACGCCGTGAACAAAGGGGACTGACCCACCGTGAACCAAGGGGACTGACCCACCGTGAACAAAGGGGACTGACCCACCGTGAACCGAGGGGACTGACCCACCGTGAACCGAGGGGACTGACCCACCGTAAACAAAGGGGACTGACCCTCCGTGAACAAAGGGGACTGACCCACCGTGAACAAAGGGGACTGACCCTCCGTGAACAAAGGGGACTGACCCTCCGTGAACAAAGGGGACTGACCCACCGTAAACAAAGGGGACTGACCCACCGTGAACCGAGGGGACTGACCCACCGTGAACCGAGGGGACTGACCCACCGTGAACAAAGGGGACTGACCCACCGTGAACCGAGGGGACTGACCCACCGTGAACCGAGGGGACTGACCCACCGTGAACAAAGGGGACTGACCCTCCGTGAACAAAGGGGACTGACCCACCGTGAACAAAGGGGACTGACCCACCGTGAACAAAGGGGACTGACCCACCGTGAACAAAGGGGACTGACCCTCCGTGAACAAAGGGGACTGACCCACCGTGAACAAAGGGGACTGACCCTCCGTGAACAAAGGGGACTGACCCACCGTGAACCAAGGGGACTGACCCACCGTGAACCAAAGGGACTGACCCACCGTGAACCGAGGGGACTGACCCACCGTGAACCGAGGGGACTGACCCACCGTAAACAAAGGGGACTGACCCACCGTGAACCGAGGGGACTGACCCACCGTGAACAAAGGGGACTGACCCTCCGTGAACAAAGGGGACTGACCCACCGTGAACAAAGGGGACTGACCCTCCGTGAACAAAGGGGACTGACCCACCGTGAACAAAGGGGACTGACCCTCCGTGAACAAAGGGGACTGACCCTCCGTGAACAAAGGGGACTGACCCACCGTAAACAAAGGGGACTGACCCACCGTGAACCGAGGGGACTGACCCACCGTGAACCGAGGGGACTGACCCACCGTGAACAAAGGGGACTGACCCACCGTGAACCGAGGGGACTGACCCACCGTGAACCGAGGGGACTGACCCACCGTAAACAAAGGGGACTGACCCACCGTGAACCGAGGGGACTGACCCACCGTGAACAAAGGGGACTGACCCACCGTGAACCGAGGGGACTGACCCACCGTGAACCGAGGGGACTGACCCACCGTGAACCGAGGGGACTGACCTTCCGTGAACAAAGGGACTGACCCACCGTGAACCGAGGGGACTGACCCACCGTGAACCGAGGGGACTGACCCACCGTGAACAAAGGGGACTGACCCACCGTGAACAAAGGGGACTGACCCACCGTGAACAAAGGGGACTGACCCACCGTGAACAAAGGGGACTGACCCACCGTGAACAAAGGGGACTGACCCACCGTGAACAAAGGGGACTGACCCTCCGTGAACCGAGGGGACTGACCCACCGTGAACCGAGGGGACTGACCCACCGTGAACCGAGGGGACTGACCCACCGTGAACCGAGGGGACTGACCCACCGTGAACAGAGGGAACTGACCCACCGTGAACAAAGGGGACTGACCCACCGTGAACCGAGGGGACTGACCCACCGTGAACCGAGGGGACTGACCCACCGTGAACAGAGGGAACTGACCCACCATGAACAAAGGGGACTGACCCACCGTGAACCGAGGGGACTGACCCACCGTGAACCAAGGGGACTGACCCACCGTGAACCGAGGGGACTGACCCACCGTGAACAAAGGGGACTGACCCACCGTGAACCAAGGGGACTGACTCACCGTGAACCGAGGGGACTGACCCACCGTGAACAAAGGGGACTGACCCACCGTGAACAAAGGGGACTGACCCACCGTGAACCAAGGGGACTGACCCACCGTGAACCAAGGGGACTGACCCACCGTGAACAAAGGGGACTGATCCACCGTGAACCGAGGGGACTGACCCACCGTGAACCGAGGGGACTGATCCACCGTGAACCGAGGGGACTGACCCACCGTGAACCGAGGGGACTGACCCACCGTGAACAAAGGGGACTGACCCACCGTGAACCGAGGGGACTGACCCACCGTGAACAAAGGGGACTGACACTGGGCAGGAACTCGTCTGAGCCTCAGTCTCGTTACAATGTGGAAATTAAAGAGGCTCACGTGTAAGAACACTGGGGAGCCTTAAGGGAGAGGGAGATAAAATATGGAGAACTATACCTAAACCTGAGGGAGTCACAAATGGCTGTGTTTTTATTGTTTTGTTAATCCTCACTGGAGAATTTCTTTTGTCATTGATTTTTGGAGCTTGGGAAGAGGAAGAGAGGAAGAGAGGAAGAGAGAAAGAGAGGAAGAGAGGAAGAGAGGAAGGGAGGGAGGGAGGGAGGGAGGGAGGGAGGGAGGGAGAGAGAGGGAGGGAGGGAGGGAGAGAGAGAGAAACATGCGAGAGACCCAGTTGCCTCCCACAAGCACCCAGACTGGGGGTAGGGATCGAACCTGCAACCCAGGTACATGCCTGGACCAGGAATTGAACCTGAAACCCTTTGATACATGGGCTGATGCTCTAACCATTTGATAACATTGCCAGGGCTAATGGTGGTTTTTATCAATGTAATTTGACACTCACTGATTTAAAATATTTAAAAATTGCCCTAGATAATATGTACCAAAAAATGGAAATGTGTTCAGAACTATTTAAAAATCATTCCTGCATGATAACTAAAGAACTGGAATGAATTGGGGAAGGGGAAGAATACAGGATAAAAATAGCATAAGTAGGTCATTAGCAAATACCCTCCTAATAGTTTTCACCAGCTACTAATTACTGCGCTTTGGCAGGAACCACCCAGATGGTGGTGAGCCCTGCACTGTCAGTGAGAGGTCCTCCACACCCTCAGCAACCAGAGGACCAGAATGTAGCTGAGAGAACAAGAGCAGGCGGTAACTGACCAGGACGTATCGGTGCAGCTGAATAAAATAGCCACACGCCATACTTGTAAGAAAGATAGGGTTGTTGCTGTTTTTTAATGTATTTTTATTGATTTCAGAGAGGAAGGGAGAGAGAAACATCAATGATGAGAATCATTGATTGGCTGCCTCCTGCATGCCCCACACCTGGGGATCGAGCCCAAAACCTGGATATGTGCCCTTGCCTGGAATCGAACCTAGGATCCTTTAGTCCGCAGGCCAACTCTCTGTCTACTGAGCTAAATCAGTTAGGGCAAGAATAAGTTTCTTTTTAATAACATTTAAAAAATATATATTTTATTGATTTTTTTACAGAGAGGAAGTGAGAAGGATAGAGTTAGAAACATTGATGAGAATCATTGATCAGCTGCCTCTTGCACACCCACCACTGGGGATGTGCCCACAACCAAGGTACATGCCCCTGACCGGAATCAAACCCGGGACCTTTCAGTCCACAGGCTGACGCTCAATCCACTGAGCCAAACCGGTTTCGGCAGGGCAAGAATAAGTTTTAACCAGTGTCAAGGAGAAGAGCTGATCAATTACAAAAGCACAGAAAAACCGCCACCGGCACAAAGCTGGCAGTGCTCATGCATGCACTCCTGTGCCCCCAGAGAGTTAGCACGAAACTTCTAATGGTCACGGTCAAGGTCACAGTGGGAAGATGGCTCCCAGGGAGTGCTGACTGTCTGGGGCCACAGCCGTGTGAATGGAGTGGAACTGCATCAAACCTGAGGGCAGCAGCAAGCAGCCACTGGGCCAATACTGAGCCACTGTACACCCCCCCAACCCACCCCCACCCCCACCCCCACCCCCACCCCCACTCCTGCCAACTGTGAGGCACACCCCAAAGCACCACCTGACACTCACTGTGACATGACACAGGGAAAGAGGTCACTGTGGACTCTGGCCTGGCTTTAACAGGCTCACGGAAGGAGCAGAGAACACCCGAGTGCACGAACAGATGGTATACAAACACACACTTACTTTCTGGCTTCTATCCTGGCTTCCGAGTCGGCGTCATGTATTCCCTTCTTTATCGTTTCGGCTAATACTGATATGTGCCTAGACATTTAGAACAGAAAGCAACAATCACTAACATACGTGCTGCGCAGATGGAAACAGGTGTGAGACATAACTTCAAAATGGGAACATGGGACCTGGAGCCTCTGTGCCGAGTCCAGTCACAACGCAGCTTCCGCATCAGAGCGTCCGGGGCTCGGGTCTGTCCCAGTGCCCCGCCCCCACCCAGGCACCCTGGCAAGGCCATACTCTGGCATGATTTTTTTTTTTTTTTTAACTTACAGCTGATTTTTTTCAGGCCATACTTATTTAGCTCAATCTTTTTTGGACCAAAGCAACAAATCTCATTTTTCCATAGTCAGAACTATTTCCTATGGAAATTATAGTGAGACATTTATAATCATAATACTAAAGAGGCTATCCGCATCACATTTCTGTATTTAAAGAGAATTTTTTTTCAACTTCCACTATGTATCATAACAATTTTATAAAATTATGTAACCATTTTATAAATAGGTATTCTCTTCAGTTATGTTCTACTCTAGGTAAGAGAAATCATTAAACTGTCTCATTGACATTTTTATTTCTTTCTTTTTTTTAAATATATTTTATTGATTTTGTACAGAGAGGGAGAGAGATAGAGAGTTAGAAACATCGATGAGAGAGAGTCATCGATCAGCTGCCTCTTGCACACCCCCTACTGGGGATATGCCCGCAACCAAGGTACATGCCCTTGACCGGAATCGAACCCAGGATCCTTCAGTCCCCAAGCCGACGCTCTATCCATTGAGCCAAACCGGTCTCGGCTGTCTCATTGACATTTAACAAAATTTTAAGAAAAGGGAAATGCTGGAATGAATAGTTTCATAGAACAAAGACCAGTTAGCAATTTTACCAGCCCATTCACAGTCTTTCCCTCACGCCTTCATTCATTCAATATTTAGTGAACCCTGCTAAGTTACACACACGTTGAAACCGCTAGCAGGGTCGCCTAAGACCATCAAAAAACACAGATATTTACATTAAAATTCATTAACAGTAGCAAATTACAGTTATGAAGTAGCAAGGAAAATAATGTTGTGGTTGGAGGCCACCACATGAGGAGCTGTATTAAAGGGCCGCGGCATTAGGAAGGCTGAGAACCACTGCTCTAGACGCACAGTAGTATAAAATATCCAGGTGAAGATGTGCCTCTGGGAGCCTCAGCTCCGACACTGCAGCATGCACGGGCCTCCCAGGAGTACTCAATTTATTAAAATCCCACTCTAATGAAAAGTTTAATATGCTATGAAGGTCTTCACAAATTATACGACATATCATTAAAATGAGTGGCACAAAAATCAGCATTTATTTCTCCAAATTTAACTCAGAAATAAAAAATGTCTAAAAATTCAGAGGCAGGCTTCTATTCTTCAAAAATTGTCATAATCCCAGTTTTCGTTATGACGATGTGAAACTTACCAGATACCAATCTGAATAAAGAGAAATCGCTGCCTTTCTGATCCACCCTGGCTGCTCAGAACCCCTGAGCCGCGGGAGGCCAGCTGCAGGACCGGCAGCGAAGGGCGGGCGGCTGTGTGGCTGTCACCGCACACCCTGCCCACACCTCTGACACTCCAACCCTTCACTCAGTGAATCTGCTCCAGGCTATGATGTGCCTCAGAGCAGTAGAAATAACAGATGTTGTCATGAGGACAAATGCTCAGATTCCTCCATTTCTGACAGAGAGTGGACCACTCACTGAGTCATTAAATCTCAGGATTCAATTCAGAGGAAAAAACAGCAAATCAGATGCTCACCGTTCCAGTGAATGTGTCTGCCATTCTTGTAAAAGTAAATCTAAAAATTCAAAACAGCGTCTGAAAATTATAAAGAAAAAATATGTAACTTAGTGATTTGTATGTTAATGAAAATAAAAGCTTTTTTCTTAAATGGCCCAACACTACTTTTTATAACTGATGTGACTTCTAATTTGTATGACTTAAAACTTGGGACATAAAGATGGAATCAGAATTAACAAAGTCAACGAAAATTTTTAAATTAAGCATCTATGGTGGTCAGAAGGAAAACCAGAGCTAACTTAGGGACAGAATACAAACATTCCACCAGCAACCTCACCCCCAGAGCGCATTGTTCTCACTTCTACCTCAAATAATGCGTGGACACCGGACGCAAACACGCACAAAAGAACAACGTACATTACAGAATCAGGCAACTGGTCTTTGCATTAATTTCACAGAATGCCTTGCACACACAAAAAGTAAAAAATACCCTGAAAAACAAGAAGTGTTTGACAAATTTTCCTGATAAGGTTCTAGGTAGTGCTTAAAATCCTTTTTTTCCTAGCTACTCAGCCATTTTCCTCTCCTCAATCTTCCAGCGGCCTTTCTCTGTCAGCCTTTTCACTTCTGTGACAAGTCTTATCTGATCTGTGCCCGGAAACACGCCTGGCTCCTCCCCTTTGGGTGGCATGGCAAGGCCAGGGCACCCATCTTTGCAGGAAGAAATCTTAATGTTTTAGGAACCCATTCGAGGAAACAAGTCAAAAGGTGATCTTTCTCGAATGACCCAACCTTCCTTCCCAATCCATACAATGAACCGCTCCGTAAGTCTATATCACGCCCTTGCCCTCTGCTCAGTGCTAGAGACACAACGGTAACCAAGACACAACCCAGGCAGCTGGAAAGACAAGAAAGGGTTGCCATGTGTCTGGAGCATAGGGGGCTTTAAAGCACACGAGAGAGTCAACTCACTCCTAGGGTGGCAACATGGGAGTTTGAGGGTTTGTCAAGCAAACTTTCTCCAAGGAAACACACTGGATTTCTCCCTTAGTGCAAGCAGCCATCTTTAGCACTAATTCTTGTCTTAAGTATTAATTAAAAATACACCTGTAATTAGATATTGTTTTCAACTTTTTAGACCTACAGCAAACACAGACGTCTACCAATGCTGGCATTATTTAATCAATTTTAATTAATGTGTTAATTAAACACATCAGGTTAGAACTTATCTCTCTTCTTAACCTACTCATCATTCAGAAAGACAGCTCTATTTTCCACTTCTTATGAAGCTTCTTGAGCATGCTACCTGCTGGTTTTGATCACTGCTCTCTCTGAATGTTGTAACTCACTCTTACACTGCTTTGTGTTACTGCTTTCAATCTCTCCAACTAACGATAAACTTCTGAAAAGCAGGGAAGTTGTGCAATGCATGTCTTAGAAGCTCTACAGAGCGAATGTAGGGACAGGTTACATGCCCTCTCTGCCCTCCAGCCCTTTCTATAAAGGCAGAGCGACGCCAGGTGGGCCCCATTTCTCCCAGCACTAAGACACATGATTCTGATGGTACTTGCTCTGACTGAATACAGATCAGCAATCTGGGAGTGGCTCAGAAATTGATGAGGCCAGAACTATTATTTGCATCAGAAGATGCAAACACATACCTCCTCCTACCTGTTACTATTAGATAACTGACACTAACTTTTTTCTTGCACATACACAGTTACTGTCTTCCTTCGAAGAACAGGGAACACCAATGATACAGGTAGAGAGATTATCTCAGGAAAAGATGTACAGAGGAATCCCCCTTTCCCCCACCCACCCGATCCCCAATTAACTCACATTCCTACACACACACACTCATTCTCTCTCTCTCTCTTGCATGATGGATGCACAAATAAGGTTATCCAAATTTACTTTCCTGACTATTTAGACCACAATTCTTCACTACAATATCATTCATTTCAGCAATCTTAAATACTATTAAACATGTCAAACAAACTTTTCCCTATTGGAATTTGTTTTGTTTTTAAAATAATGCAAAAATAAACTGTTTAAAATTTTACCTTCTAACTGCAACAGACTTGGAGGTACAGTTGCTTGTTATCACCGGTATTAGCCTAGGGATATGTGTGTGCTGTGGAGAAGAACAAAAAACAGATGAACACTTGAAAATATAAAAACAAAACTAGGACAACCAGTTCCTTACTAACCTACCTAAAGTATCAATACATATACGTATATTCAGATTATAATTTCACTAAATTTAAAAAGAATAAAAGAGTATGATTGGAGATTGCCAAAGGCCATAACATTTACAGAGCTAAAACCGACATGATATGCAAGTAAGTCTAAAATTAAAACAACCAGCTGAAACCGGTTTGGCTCAGTGGTAGAGCGTCGGTCTGTGGACTGAGAAGTCCCAGGTTCGATTCCGGTCAAGGGCATGTACATTAGTTGCGGGCACATCCCCAGTAGGGGGTGTGCAGGAGGCAGCTGGTCGATGTTTCTCTCTCATCAACGTTTCTAGCTCCCTCTCTCCCTTCCTCTCTGTAAAAAAATCAATAAAAATATATTTTAAAAAATAATTTAAAAAAATAAAATTAAAACCAGTTGGAATAAAATCGAAATTGTTTGAGCAACAGAGGTCTGCGAGAGTTCAAAAGGGGTCAGCAGACCAATTCATTTTGATATTGTTTTAATAGAAATATCCAATAATGTCTTTCAGTTTAATATTAAGCAGGCAGTGCAAATAGTAAGAACTAAAAGTAATACAAAGTAAATAACCCACAATAATCACAATATTCTGGGTAGATTTTAGCTACTACCAAGCCTCTGGGAAAAGGAATTGAGAGTCGGCAGTGGTGATATGGAGAACCTTAGTGTTAAGCCGTTGTGAACAACTGAATTTTATTGAAAATTTGTATATAAATTACTTGAATAATTATTTAAATGTTCATAAATTTTTAGAAAACTGAATTAAAGATAATATTTTGTTTCTCTGCTACCTACAATTAAGTAAATAACAACTACAGTTGAATATCAGAATCACAAACAGAAATACCTAGCGTGGAATGACTAGGGATCAGGAAGGAAAGAATGGGAGCATAATCTGGAGATGGAAATAACTGAGTAGAAACTCTGAAGCACATGGAGAGGCTCCAATATTTACAAGTATTGATGAGTCCATGGTCAACACCTCAGTAACTACACCACATCCATAATTCACGTGATGGAATGTGAAAGGCTCATGTGCTATAATTAATGGAGGAAAGGCCAATACTGTCCATATGATATGATTTCAACTATATGTAATCACTCTCATGAAAAATGCCTCTAACTACTGCTTATCAACCGCCAATATTTACCAGTTGCTTACTCATATATGACCCCAAGACAGACTTACCCGAATGATTAACCTAACAGCTACAACACCAGAAGTAGCCATAATTTTGGCACTATTTGGAATTAAATTAAAGATTGTTGGCATAATGGCTTCAGCTCCATGGTCAAACTTATTCCCCAGAACTGATGACAGATGCCTAAAATAAGAAATGAATACTGGGCTATAGTTATATTTCTTGCAAACAGTGAAGCATATAAAACTCTTAACATTTTAAAGCCTTCATTTAAAGTTATCTAGAAATAAAGGACAAGGGTCTGAAATCCTTCCAATGTACATGTAGAGGACTTGGCAAACAGCCAGGAGCCCACTGTTCCTTTAAAAATAAATAAGTAAATCATTTCCAACAAATCAGAATTCAAATAGCAAAAGACAATTTATCACACACTAATAAATTATAAACAGGAAAGGGCTGCCTCACTCTTTCTCTTTCACCCTTTTTATTTTTAACATAAAGTAGTCATGCTTCAACATCTGACTGCAGCCAAAGCTTTTAAACAGCCGCAATGCCATCGGATGGCGCTGCTCCGCTGATGTTCTGACATCCTTCCTAACACAGAAGTTCCCGCTCCAACCACTGGTCCAGATTCAGTTTAGGTAGAATCAACATTTACTAAATGACATTTTATGTCTTTAATTTTTATTTTGTAGCTATAATACTCTTCTAGAAACAATAAAATTTTTTTATAAGCATGCTATATCCTGTCAGCAAAATCAATGAAAAAGCTGAGAAACAAGTTTATAAATTTCATTTTTCTGTATTATTAGTAACAACTGCTTCAGCGCTAAATCACAGAATAAAGTTTAAAATCTGTCATACTTTACATAACCGGGCAAGAAGTATCTTAAAAGTATCTGGAATGGGTCTTGGAGACCAGTCGGGAGTAACGTCAGAAGACCCATTGGCCAGAGCCCGTGACCGCCCCGGAGCCTGTGCCCAGAAGTTACGACGTGAGAATCTGGAGCTTCGCAGTCCTTACCCCAACGTGATACAAGCCTCCCGCACTACCTGAGACCGCAGGTCCTTAGCAGACAGTTTAAAGGCTCCATCCAAGAGTCTCAAATGTTGAAAGAAGTTATCATATTCAGCAGCACCAGCCAAAAGTAAAGATCTAATCTTTTTTAGCTAATGGGATAGAGAAAATTAGGAGATATACAAAACTGTTCCTAAAACAGAACATACGTAATAACAGACGCCATCAAATATGAGAAATCAATGTCAAAATTAAATGATTTAGAAATAGTTTTACAAAAAGAATTCAGCCAATTAAGTGTTAGCTAATATACTAAACAAATCTACAATTCAAAAATAAGAAAAATAATTTTTAAAATGTAGTATCTATGATAAATACAATTCTACAAAATGCATTTTAAATTGAAAACATCTTACTGTATACTTTCTAACCTAATGATAAAATAACCAAAACCTGCACTTTAGCTTGTGAAAAGCTCTACCTCCTAACCTTACCTTCCCCACACCCACTCCAACTGCCATTTATTTAATAAATCAAAGGTAGTAGCAATCCTACAGTCTCTTTTAGTATCCTGTATCATTACTAAAAGCTGGTCTGAATTTGAAAGAGAATACGATACTTTTTTACCACCTCTCTTTTTGCCAGCCAACCATTGTAAAAACAGCTTTCCTCAGATCAGACACACCATCCCTTTAGTGTTCAGCTACTTGCTTTCAATAATCTACTTTTAAAAACAGACAGAGCAGGACTTTCTAGCATGCAATGTGAAGAAAGGCGGGGAGGATCACTCTAAATGACACTAAAATGCAGCTTCGCTGGCCAACAGACAATGAAAGTGGAGGGCATCCATCACCAGACCTCCCACATTTAGGTCTTTGTTAAAAACATATGATCTACATAAAGGTGTAAGTTTGCATGCTTCAAAAATAGAGGTGAGGTACTTACTAAAAGGTAAAATGTTAATGCAGTAATTTTTACTTAAAATATTTACTCCTTAAAATCATTAGAGCTATATCCCAATTTCATAATTAAGAGTTTAGAATCTAGTGAAAATGTAATCACATAAAATCACTGGCTTACTGCATTTACTCTTTGCTCCCAATCATGCTTGTCATCAGATAATATTTCCCTAATCTTGTTTATGGATTCCTCGAGGTCTCGGCTGGAATAAATCTGTAAGCAAAATTAATTTACAATAAGCACAAGATAATGTAAAACATAGAAAAGATTTATTTATTAATTACATGAAGTCAAGAGTAGTTAGTAAAATAAATCATTTCATTTTCCAGAAGAGCCTATGAGATAACATGTGGACAGAGTTGTCCTAAAGTGAGCTTCACCCCCTGTGAGTATGTACCCACGAGATCTGGTGCCCAGATAAGGGTAACCCAGCCTCAAATACAGTTTTACGGTAAACTTAACAGATGGCTTTCCATTTAAAAAGAACAAGACCTGCTGAGAATGGTCAGTGGTGCACAAGTCCTTCATATATAACACCGCATTACACCTATTTCACGTCCATCACTTTCAAATCTACTTTTTCATTTACTCCCACATCTGATAAGACAGGTAGGAGGATCATCAACCAGGAATGAGACATGCTAAAAAGGTCAAAAACTTAAGGATAAAACTTAGCCTAAGATGCCTGTTATCTAATTTACACACATATGGAAACCAAACAGCAGTTAAGCAATTCATCTACATATATGAAAGCCTAAGCAACCAATGACCAAACAACTGGTCAACCAGTCGCTATGACGTGTACTGACCACCAGAGGGCAGACACTCAACACAGGAGCTGCCCCCTTGTGGTCAGTGCACTCCCACAGTGGGAGTACCACTCAGCTGACCGATGGGCACCAGATGCCAGGCTCATGGCTGGCGAGCGCAGCTGTGGTGGCACCAGCCCCCCCTGCCTCCGGAGCAGCATTATCCAAGCGGCAGTGGCACAGCAGCATTATCGGAGCAGCAGTGCCGTAGCAAGGATGAGTGGGAGTGGCACAGCGTAGCACCCGCCCAGGCTAAGGCTCGGGCTCCCCCCCAGCCACCTGCAGCTGTACGCACTACTACATCCCTCAGGGGACGTCAGACTGCCTGTTTGGGCCCGATCCAGCCTGGCCTGTGGGGATCAGGCCAAAACCGGCAGTCAAACATCCTCTGAGATGTCCTGAATTATAAGAGGGCACAGGCCAGACTGAGAGGCCCCAACAATGCACGAATCCATGCACCAGGCCTCTAGTATAGACATAAAATGCTATAGTAACCCAGAGCATTGGCTAGTCAATGTAGGCTAAGAAAAGTATTACTAGCTCCAGTCATTAATAAAAAACACTAAGACATTCAAAGCAGTTAAAATGTATGACTTTATCCCAACTTTTATCAATACCTTTGCTTCATCTGTTAAGTACTTAAGTGAAGGATCAAGATGGCATACATAAGCTTTTATTAAACTACTAGAGGCCCAGTGCACGAAATTCATGCACAGAGGAGGGGGTGTCCCTCAGCCCAGCCTGCACCCTCTCCAACCTGAGACCGCTCTCACAATCCAGGACTCCTGGCTCCTAATCACTTGCCTGCCTGCCTGCCTGCCTGCCTGCCTGCCTGATTGCCCCTAACCACTTTTGCCTACCAGCCTGATCACCCCCTAACCACTCCCCTGCCAACCTGACTGATCCACTGTTGGCCCAATTACCCCTAACTGCCTGCCCCTGCTGGCTTGGTCACCCCTAACTATCCTCCCCTAAAGGCCTGGTTGCCCCCAATTTCCCTCCCCTGCTGGCCCATTACCCCTAACTGCCCTCCCTTGCCAACCTTGTTGCCCCTAACTGCCCTCCCCTGCTGGCCTGGTTGCCTCCAACTGCCCTCCCCTAAAGGCCTGATCAACAACTGCCCTCCCCTGATGGCCAGCTTGAGGCAGCATCTTGTGTCTACATGGGGATGGCCATCCTGTGTGTTGGAATGATGGTCAATTTGCATATTACCTCTTTATTATATAGAATTCTTCATAGCTTCTCAGACACCAAAATCCTTCAAATTTTTTCTAAGAAAAATCCCTAAATAAGCATGCTTCTTTGTTCCTTTGTGTCATCTAGTCACTACCCTCCCCCCTCTTTTATGTGCCCTGACCCACAAGCTTGTTACTAGAAGCAGCAACTTCTTTCTAGTTCTTACTGAAAGATCATCCTGGGCTGTGACTTCTGCTCATTTCAGCTATAAAAGGCTCCAACATTTTCTAGTCTGCAATCTGAGGTTTACAGATCTCAGATCTCCTGTAGTCTTGATATGTAAAATTATTTACTGAGTTAAGCAACTTCCCTTATCACATATTTGAAAAGTGAAATCTGAAGAGTAAGCCTCTTCTCGTTTTTAATCAAACTCAAACATCCTCACTCACCTGCACTGCAGGTACGTCGTCAAAGGCTTTAATGAAATCCTCTTCATCAACAGCGCCAGCTCCTTCTTTTGGCGCTATAAAAAATTTATTTTAAAATGTAAATAATGTTCATTGGAAGAATCTGAATAAATACAATAACAGTTATATTTTGGTAGATTTGTAATCATTTCTTTAAAGTGATTACACATGCTTATTTTTTTTTTAAATAGGTTTTTATTGATTTTAGAGAAGGAAGAGGGAGAGATAGAATCATCAATGATGAGAGAATCACCAATCAGCTGCCTCCTGCACACACTCTATTGGGGATTGAGTCTGCAACCTGGCATGTGCCCTGACTGGGAATCAAACTATGACCACCTGGTTCATGGATCAATGCGCAACCAATTAAAATAAGTTCTAATGCATTTAACAGTTTCGTTTTAACTTTATATTAGCCTTAAAACATTTTCATTCCCTTTGAACTCATGATAATTGCCAACTTTTCATTTATGCATCAGTAATAAATTTCCCCTATAAAATTGTTGTAAGATGCTTTGTATACTTAAAAGTTAATTGCTATCACTTAGAAGTAAGTTTTTCTTTTTGCTACTATGTACTCCACACACAAAATCTTATGACCTCTTACAACTGTTGTTTTCATAATAAAGATTTCAAAACTGGTGCCTGCAGGTTCCTTGTGGCCCTAATTAATGATGTACACTGATCACTGTGAGTGCTTCTCTAGAGCTTCTTTCCAGAAACCTTTCTGGTGCTTAGTGCTCTGCTGGAACCCGCACAGCAAAGGGCTTTATGGACACCTCCTGGCAGCAGTACATGCATGCCAACCCCCGGTGAACAACCTCTCCACGGCATTTACAGGCCAACTATGGGCAGGTGCCAGTCATGCACGGAGCTGGTGTTCTGTGCCGGTTCTAGTGCTAAGACTGGACCCCAATGAGCACAGGTCCTGAGGCCTCCCTGCGTTAGGCACTGCGCCACGTGCCCACAGAGGGAAGAGGATGAGGGACCTGACAAGGAGGAGCCAACAAGGAAATTCATGGCCATGCGCTACACAAATGGGGAAAAGCTGAGGTCAGGGCCGAAGGGGAAGACAGGGCTGGTATCTCTGCTGGTTTACACAGCTGAGACTTTTGGAAGGAATATCTGGGTGAAGGGTGGGAAGGAAATGAAGTGGTCTGATCATGCAGAAATTTCTGAAACCTTATTTGTAGAACTGACACCACTCAAGAATAGACCAGGAAAAAGGAGTAGGAAGGCTGTTTGGCCACAAGAGGAATGAAGTACTGATACAGGCTACAATGTAGATGAATCTCAGAATCAGGCTCAGTGAAAGAAGCCAGAGCAAAGATCACATTTCTTCAAAATAGCCAGCATAGGTGAACTCTCAGGGACAAAATGCAGATTGGTGATGGCAGGGGCTGGCGAAGGAATGGGGAGCAACGTATAAAGTGTGAGGTTTCCTTTTGGGGTGAGGACACTGTTTGGAACTAGAGTGGTAGGTGCACAATACTGTGAATATACTAAATGCCAATGAATTGTGATCTTTAAAATAGCTAATTTTATGCTATGTGAATTTAAGCTCAATAACAAAAACAAAATTTTTTAAATGTACTCCCCTAAAAAACGTTAGAGAATCAGGCTCTCCATGCAGACAGAGCTGCTGGCAGAGGCCCGGACTCCAGCACTCCAGGGCCAGTTCCGAGAGCTGGCAAGACCAGCAGTATGCAGCGTGTGGATGCTAACCCGGCTTTAGTTTTAACTCAGCACATCAGCAAGCTCAAAAGCCCAAAGCTAACAGGAACACGCTCTAAAAGCAATGGCCACATATTTTGTAAGTAAAAAAGTAGGAAATTTGCATATAAATTCACAATGTGACACCAAAATGAAAGTAAATAATAAGGACTCACACTGTACGAACTTGGGGGTGAAAGGCAGTATTTAGGGAGGAAATCTTTGTAAATCAATTTTCAAGCCTCAAGGAACTAATCCCTACTATTTACTTAATTTAATATCCGTACTGGTCTCACAAGGAACAATGCTACCTGGAGAAACAAATACATTTTAAAGACAGAAGATAGTCTGTCTTGATAAATAAAAACTGGCCAAGAAGGCCCCAATGACACTTTCAGACACCGCGAGAGCCCATTCAGTAACCAACCAATGCCACCGGAGCGCCCTCTTGCTCTTCCTCTCTCAGCTACGCTCACCTTGGTTTGGGCTTCATTCGGCTATATTCTCCGCCTACAGCATCTCAAATTCCGTCCCTCCAACTCTTCACACTGACAGCACGGACATTAAAGAATGGCCAGCAGAGACACCGAGAGTGAGACTGCTTCACTTCTGAAGGACCCAGAAGGCAAGTACCAGCACCTCTGGCTTAAAAGCTTGCCGGGCTGACCGCACACCGCCCCAGGGCCTGGAATTACCTGAAGACTTAGACCCAAGAGCGGATGAGCCAAGCCGCCGGGTGGTCCCCATTCCAGCGTTTCTCCGTGAGGTTGGTGGAGCTTTGGAAGATGTAGAACTGGCAGAGGAAGGTCTGTTACCATCCACAGAATCTTCATCATCAAAATTTTTATCTGAAGAGTAAGCACAGAAATCATTGGTTTTTGTTGTTTTTTTTAAATACTTTTTAACCTGAACTTCAAACAGCTAGCCTTAGAGGTCACAGCTTGCCTCCTCTTTTGGAATCTGAGGTGCCTGTCCAGGGTCTTTGTGGGCCTCAGGAAGTCCAGAATGCAGCCACAACCATCCAGTTCACTCGCACATACTGGAACCCTCTCGGCCCCATTTGGAAAATAGAAAACACATAAAGAATAAAGCGATCTCTCATAAGGCCACCACCTAGGAACATTCAGGCATGTTTCTGACCGTCCTGTCACGCAGTTTTAAATAACAGCTGGCATACCCAGCCGGCAGGACTCAGAGGGTGAGCGTCGGCCTATGAACCAGGAGGTCACGGCTGGATTCCCAAGACACACGCCCAGGTTGTGGGCTCAATCCCCAGTGTGGGGCATGCAGGAGGCAGCTAATTGATGATTCTCTCTCATCACTGATGTTTCTATCTCTCTCTCCCTCTCCGAAATCAATAAAAATATACTTTTAAAAACGAAGCATTGAACAGACCATCAAACCTCAGAGGGAAGAGGGGTGAGGGATAAGAGATAAACCAAAGGACTTGTATCGATATTTATGAATATGAGCAACATAAGCAATGGACACAGTCAGAAGTGGGGTAAGGGCAGGTGCTGGGAGGGTGGGAGTGGCTGGAGAGAAGTCAATGGGGGGAAAAGGAGACATATGCAATACTTTCAACATACAGAATTTCAATTAAAAAACACATAAAAATAAAAGCATATAATCCCACTACAGAACCTTTCTCAAAGAACAAAATTAATACATGTATAAACATAATTAAATAACTCAAATATTACCAGAAGAAAATAAAATGAGAATAAAAGGCTTCTCTCCCACTCCACTAATTTCCAGATTTTTTTTTTTAATTTTCTATTTTGGAATAGTGTTGGAGTGACAGGACGGTTGTGAAGGCGGTACAGAGTTCCCATCTACCCCATGCACAGTCTCCCTGCCATTAACATCTAACATTAGCAGAGTGCTTTTGGTACGTTATTAACTAAAATCATAGTTCATTCAGAGCTCCTTCCTTTCCTCCTACTGTCCTTTATCTTCCAGACCCACTGAGGATACCAAGCGACACGTGGTCATCACACCTCCCTGGGCTCCTCCAGATTGTGAGTTCTCAGACTTCCTTGACAGATTCCAGGAGTACCGGTTGGATAGTTCACAGGTTCCTTCAATCTGCAAATACTTACTGATTTTTCCACCACGGTGAGATAGAGTTTATGAGTTTGGGGAAGGAAGACTACAAGGTAAAATGCCATTTGCATTGCATCGCATCAAGAGGACATGCCATGCACTAGGTTCCTGACATGGACCTCGGCCGCTAAGGTAGTGTTGTCCGGCTGGCCGCACTGCTCTGGAAGAAGCCAGTGCACCTCACTAACGGCGCGAGGGATGCTCTCCTCCTCTGGATGGAACAGCTACAAAGCTGAGTGAGTGATTCCGCCTGGGAGAGTTTCCTGTCTCCCTTGCTTACTGGCACGGACTCAGCAATACTGAGCTTATACTTTGGGTAATAACCTAACACTATTCTGTATTATTGCTCAACCTGTTCCAGCTTTGACCATCGGGAATCTTTCTGTGGAGGCCTGGGTCCCTTTGACACCCCCATGACTGTTTCTGTTTTGTCTTGAGCAGGTCCTTACTTTCTGGCATACAGGCTCACTGGTATGTTCCCTGCTCCCACCCTAAAATCTGTCATTTCCCCATGAAGTCCTGCTGATGTCGGAAACCCAGATCTGGGCTTATTACACACATAATTCTGCTTTTGTTCTTCTTTAGAGAGCTTTCCATGTCTACACAAAACATCAATGGCATCATGTTAAACACCCAGCCCAACTTTCCACCTCCCATTAGACCATCCAAAGTGCCACAGTGGGCTGTGTTCTGTATCTATGGGCAGGTTCTTACCAGGCTCGCTACATGCACCACCTCACTCACTCCTCACAGTGCTGCAGGAATTATTACCCAAACTTGTGTGGGAGAAAATCAAAGCTGAGAGACAAGCTGTCGGCGCAGTCACACACTGCTCCTGCAGCCTCAGTCTAAGGGTTGCAAAGTCTACACTGCCCCAGAGTCACTTGTCCACTTACACCAACCCTCTAATCACAAAAGCTGCTTAAAAGTACTGGTGACATTTTTTGTCTGCACCAAACTGAGAATTGTAAGGAAAACTTATAAATTAATCAGAGTTATATTCAGTGCACTTTAGGGACTACATTTTATTGTAAGTTACATCTTTCTTATTTTTATTGGTATTAATAGCCCTTGTTCTATGAAAAAACAAGAGATAGGTGGGATTTTGTTTTGTTATTTGTTAATATTTAGTAAAATTAAAGTTGGTCACCCTGTAGCAATCTCTCTACCCCCCACCCCCACCCTATTTTAAAAATGTAACTCAGAAGTAAATGGCCTACAACAAAAACCTCAGTTTCTGAGACCGCACACGGCCCCTGTTCACCGGCCTGCAGCACTGCACCAAACTGACTCTGAAAACAAACCCTCCAGGTTCATAACACAATTTCCTCTCCCAGATCTCCTCCCTGGGAGCCCCTACCAACTGGCAAACAACTGATTATGGAAAATCACATTTCAAAGTGTCTAAAACTTGGTTATGCAGTACTAGTGCCTGTTTTAATAACATCTCTTTGAATGCCTTCATTTTTTTAAATTATTCCCTAAGGCAGCGACTGAAAATGGTACAGTGTCAGAAACAAAGCCAGGCTTCATCCCGGCAGCAGAGAGGAAGCACGGAGCTTGCCCTCGGGCTTGCTGAAAGGATCAGACAACAAGGCCCAGGGCCCTCTCTGTCCAGCACCAGCGCAACCAGAGGAAACCTGAAGCTCCATGCCCACATGTGAAAGCTGCCCTGTCCACTCCTCAGGGGCGACTGTGAGGGTCATAAAACAAAGACAAGCAAAAGGCATTCAAGAAAGTGCTTTGGAAATCCTAAAATACTCTACACTCAACTGTGGTAGAACCCTTGGCATTGTATTTTGCAGATTGTTAATGGTCTTTGTTAATCATGACTTGATAGAGAAAAATTCAATATGCCAGGACTGCAAAAAGCAGCTTTTAAACCTTGTTTCCTACTGCATTTGCAGCTACTGAAGGTAAAAGTTACCAATGCTTCTTCTAAGCTTGTATTTCAAAGTGACAATTTGAAAGGAATTATCAAGTGAAAAAGTTTTTATTCAGATCCATGGGCTCTCTCCATAGTGTTTAATACATTGGTTGACTTCCATAATCACTTTGCCCTGTTTTAAAAAATAATAACAGCCGAAACCGTTTCGGCTCAGTGGATAGAGCATCTGCCTGTGGACTGAAAGGTCCCGGGTTCGATTCTGGTTAAGGGCATGTACCTTGGTTTCGGGCACATCCCCAATGGGAGGGGTGCAAGAGGCAGCTGATCGATGATTCTCTTTCATCGATGTTTCTAACTCTCTATCCCTCTCTTCCTCTCTGTAAAATAATCAATAAAAATGTCTTTAAAAAATAACAACAAATACGACAACTTAAGACAAATGCTATAAGCAGCGCACTTTCAATTGTCAAATGAAGGGCTCCGAAAGAGGCCACTCCAGATACGAGTGACTGAACCCTCTTGGCCAGGAGTTGATTTCCCACAGCAGCTTCCCCTGAATACAGAATGCCATGAGGGAGGAAATGAAAAGAAATACAGTCCCTCCATGCTTTAAATTCCTAATATGAAAATATAACTCACAAGCAGAAATGCTCATCATCCAGTATGAACATTTTCTGCAAACTGAACCAAATTTAGTTTAAGGAGATAAATACACACACCTCCACAATCCCCTACAAAACACACACACTGCCAATCTGCTCCCTGTCGTACTTGTTTAGTGGCAGAGTCTCTGTTATTATACCTTGTTTCCGTTGCAGGGAGTGGAAACAGCCTTCAGAGACAACAACTCACAGCCTGCCAGGAAGACCATCCCAAGGGAAAGCGAGAGCGGCGCAGGCTGTCCCATCACACCACCCCACGCTCCTCCATCACAAACCCGGTGCGCAGGGAGCTCTTTTAAAAGCATTGCAGCACGGCAAGGCCTAGGTACAACCACCCTGTGAGCACTAAAGACTAATCAACAAGGTTTTTAGAAAACAATACTGCTTTCGTAGTTTTTCGGTTCCACTTTTGCATTTTTAAAATGCAAATCTTTAAAAGGGAAGGAAAATTGTATAAAATGATTCTCAAGACAGAAGGCAGCACCTGTCACTGCTGTAATTCCCTGTATCTTCCTCCACCCGCTGCTGAAACCCTGGCATTTAGAGCCGCTAGACTCCTTTCCGGACAGCTTATTCTTACTGACAAATGTATTGCAATTGTAAAGTAACTTATGATCCTAATCCACACACCATGAGTACAAGAGCAGAAAGAAATTAAAAGCACAGGGAATCCAGAGGCTGAGGAAAACACCGCAAGCTCGTTTTACTGTACCTACTTCCTCTCAGGTTCTCAAAGGGTAACATGAACGCATCTGTAGGCCTCACAGTTTTCCCTGCATCAATGCAAATATTCATGGCAATTACTTTCCCAAGTTTCAGCCACAATATTTAGTTATCAAAGCAAATAAAATCTTAAATATTTACACATTTTATTTATTTCCTAAACAGTAAAATCTCAGACTGTATTGGCAGAGCCTACCTTTTCCCAGTAGTCATGTTTGTCAGGGACCCTGGTACACATAAACACAGTGCTCTGAAAGCTGTATCTACCCACAGTCACTTGCATCAGCAAACTCTCCACCCACTGCTTCTTCAGTGTGATCTAGCACCAAGGACAACTGCACCCTATTCCAAAATAAAAGCCTGGACTATATATATGTATCAGCGTTTTGTTTAAAGAGGGGTGGAGGGGTTGGGTGGAAGGTGATGGCTTTACTCATGGAAGTAAACCTTCTTTAAAACTAGTGTTTGCTTTTTTAAATTTAACGAGCAATCTGATTCTCCCCACCACCACCACCACCACCACCACCACACCCCCCGAAAACAGAGAAGAGCGTGACTAACATATACCTTAAATAAGAAGAGAAAGCAAACTGTAGCTTGAGCTGGTATCCCTTCCTGGCTATGGCAGGTGGTCTTCCTAGCACAGCATGCTTGTCCGCTTTCTACAGATGATCCCTGTACCTGTGACCATGGGGCCAGAATTCCATACCGTGTGACATGCAGAGTGCAATAAACAAGTAGAGGGCCTGGAAGCCCAGATCAACATTGCTTTTAAATATATTTTTATTCATTTCAGAGAGGAAGGGGGAAGAAGAGAGACAGAAACATCAACGATGAAAGAGAACCACCGATTGGCTGCCTCCTGCACACCTCTTATTGGGGATCGAGCCCGCAAAGCCTGGGCATGTGCCCTGAGCAGGAATCAAACCCAGGACCCTTCCGTTCACAGGCCAATACTCTATCCACTGACCCAAAGTGCTAGGGCATCAGCACTATTTTAAAGACTATGCAAAATAATGAATGCCTGGCTTTTTAATAAAACAATAGGCAATAAATTCACTTTTAAAGGAATGCTTTTGTGGATGAAAAAGGGGCCACATATTAAACATGACAAGCTCAGGGGAAGCCTGCCTGACAGCCTTACAAACTCAGAGACCAAACTTGGGATGGTCTGAAATTCAAACTTCCTAATGAAAAGCAAGTCATGGTGAGTAGTCCTATCTTCCTTGACAATGGTCATTCTACCTTAACGTCAACTGTCTTTTTGCATCTCAGATAACATACCTTTGGAATGCCTGAGAAATCCCTTCTTAGACTCCTCAGAGCACAATGTCCCACCAGAACACAAGACCACGGAACCCCTCATTGTTACCTCGTTCCCCAATACCATCTCTATGTGCTATACTGTTCACTATCCTAGGCCTTTCAATACAAAAGAAGTCTCTCTCTTCATTTCACTTTTTATCTAATCCCCACTTTCTCCCGCCCCTCTAATCTACCACCAATGAATGTCATATAAGCCCCTCGCGTCTTTCTCTTTGATTGTGATGTGTAAAATAAGATGCATTCTCTGAAGCATTTTCACATTCTGTTGAGATTTTGCTTCCCAGCAATTGTCATCAGTTTGGCTCAAATAAAATCATAAAAATTCTCATGGGTTTGGATGTTCCTTATGTTGACAGTCATATCTACACTGGGCAACAATTCAGATCTTACCTAACAATTAATCATTGGTCTATTTGTTATCAGACTTGCACAAA
Organism: Pipistrellus kuhlii; assembly: GCF_014108245.1. Classification (NCBI taxonomy): domain Eukaryota; kingdom Metazoa; phylum Chordata; class Mammalia; order Chiroptera; family Vespertilionidae; genus Pipistrellus; species Pipistrellus kuhlii. Next base: position 76,223,178 of record NW_023425573.1, read on the forward strand.
TATTTCTCATTTCCATAACTTAGAAAGATATGTAAAAATTTTTCAAATTATAAAAATTTTTAGTGAAAAAACGTTAGGTAGGATGCATTTGGCAGTAAAATAATAGAATAGATATATTCATGTACAAAGGCCAATTGATTATCTTTTATCTAGTTTATATTTTTGTTGGCAAATAGTTTCTTTCAACTTAGCTCAAATCCAGAGCTTTTATTACCTATTCAAAAAAGCATCATTATTGGACAACCAAGATGGCAGTGTAGGTAAAAAAAAAATGCCAGTACTCGCTGCCTCTCTCAACACATCAAAATTACAACTAAAATACAGAAAAGCCATCATTCAAAATCGCCTGAAATCTACTTGAATGGAAGTCCTACAACTAGAAAGGTTAAGAAGAAAGCACATCAAGACTGGTAGGAGGGGCAGAGGCGTGGAACAGGCCAGTCCGACACCCACGTCTGGCATGTTTTTTTGCTTTGTTTTGTTAAATATATTGTATTTTTATTGACTTCAGAGAGGAAGGGAGAGAAGTGAGAGAACCATCAATGATGAAAGAGAATTACTGAAGGGCTGCCTCCTGCACACCCTACACCGGGGATCAAGCCCACAACCAGGCATTGTGCCCCAGATCAGAATCAAACCTGGAACCCTTCAGTCTGCAGGCTGACACTCTATCTACTGAACCAAACTGGCTAGGGCTATTATTAATATTATTATTATTATTAATTATTGATTTCAGAGAGCAAGGGAGAGGGAGAGAGTATGAGAGAAACATCAATGATGAAAGAGACTCATTAATGGGACGTGTGGCACGTTTTTTAATCAGAAGGGCTATTTCCCCTGCCAAGTCCTCCCATAAGTAACAAGGGGTTCCCAGCCCAACACCAGACCCCTAGCCCAGGGTTCCAGAGCTGGGAAGAGAAGTCCATGTAACTTCAGGCTATAAAAACCAGCCAGATTATATCTCCAATAGATGAGTGACATGGAGGCTGTTGGAGTCCCAGGTGTTCCTCTTAAAGGCCACTCTACCAATTCCAAAAGACATAACAGCTCTACCTAATATAAAGAAACATAAACATGGAAGTAGTCAAAATGTGGAGACAAAGAAACACACCACAAATGAAAGAACAGAAGAAATCTCCAGAAAGAGTAATAAATTAAATGGAAGCAAACAAACTACCGGATATAGAGTTCAAAACAATGGTTATAAGGTTGCTCAAGAATCTTAATGATAATTTCAAAGACATGAAAAAGAACTAGGAAAAAATAAAGGCTACACTAACTGAAATGAAGAATAACTTACAGAGAATCAACAGTAGATTAGATGAAGCCAAGAATCAAATAACTGATTTGGAATATGAGGAAGCAAAAAACACTCAATCAGAACAGCAATAATAATAAAAAATAATCCAAAAAAATGAGGACAGGGTAGGGAGCTTCTGGGAAAACTTCAAGCGTACCAACATTCACATCATGGGGTTTTCGGAAGGAGAACAGAGAGAGCAAGAAATTGAAAATATATGAAAAAATAATGACAGAAACCTTGTCTAATTTGGTGAAGGAAATAGACATACAAGTCCAGAAAGCACAGAATCCCAAAGAAGAGTAACCCAAAGAGACCCACATCAAGGTACATCATAATTAAAATGCAAAAGGTTAAAGACAGAAAGAAGCTTAAAAGCAGCAAGAGAAAAGTCGTTACCTACAAGGGGAGCACCCATAAGACTGTCAGCTGATTTCTCAACAGAAACTTTGCAGGCCAAAAGGGATTGGCAAGAAATATTCAAAATGAGGAAAAGCAAGGACCTATAACCAAGATTACTCTACCCAGGAAAGTTATTTAGAATCAAAGGACAGCTAAACAGTTTCACAGACTAAAGGAGTATCCCCCTCAGTCCAGCCTGCATCCTCTCCAATATGGGACATCACTCTCACAATCCAGGACTGCTGGCTCCCAACCACTCGCATGCCTGCCTGCCTGACTGACTGATTGCCCCTATCTGCTTCTGCCTGTCAGCCTGATTACCCCCTAACCATTCCCTTGCCAGCTTGACTGACGCCTAACTGCTCCCCTGCTGGTCTGGTTGTCCCTAACTGCCTCCCCTGCTGACCTGGTCACCCCTAACTGCCCTCCCCTGCAGGCCTGATCGCCCCCCAACTGCCCTCCCTTTTAGGCCTTGTCCCTCCCAGCTTCCCCCCCACCCCCTGCTGGCCTGATTGTCCAAAACTGCCCTCCCCTGCTGGCCATCTTGTGTCCACATGGGGGTGGCCATCTTGTGTGTTGGAGTGACAGTCGATTTGCATATTACCTCTTTATTAGATAGGATGTTAAAGGGTCTTCTTTAAGAAGAAAAACAGAAAATATGAACAGTAGAATGGTAATAAATACATATCTATCAACAATTAAATCTAAAAAAATAAACGAACAAGCAGGACAAAAACAGAATCACAGATACAGAGAACATTTTGACTATTGCCAGATTGAAGGGTGGTGTGGGATGGGTGAAAAAGATTAAGGGATTAAGAAGTACAAATTGGTTGTTACAGAACTGTCACAGGCATGTAAAGTATAGCATAAGGAATACTGTCAATAATAGTCAAATAACTGTATAGTATCAGATGGGCGCAGGATTTATCAGGATGACCACGTATTAAGTATGTAATATCTAGTTGCTGGGGTGTATGCCTGAGACTAATATAATAGCGTATGTCACCTGTGACTGAAAATAAATAATTATTTTTAAAATAAATAAAAGGAATTAGAAAATAAAAAAATAAAAGGAATTAATAAAAGCATCTTTACATGTATATCACTTTGGGGGAAATCACTCAAACTTCTTTACAACCTCAAGATATTCAAAATTTGAAAGTTATGCTATGATTTAAGATCCCCAGCAATTCTGAAATAGCTATGATGCAATGAGGTATCCAGAATATGAAAAAGTTCTTGTTAACAATTGTCCCTTTGATGACTTTATTTATATAGTAATTCACTCTTTTCTTTTCTTTCCCTTCTGTAATCACAAGAATTACCCCATGTCCTCAAATATCAGTACAAGCTGCAATAAACTGAGTACAAATAATGGACAATAGGTCAGAACTCAAAGTTTCAGTTATTATTTTATTTATTCAACCTTACAGCATGCCAGGGACTTTGTGAGGCATTAAGGATAAAGAAAGGAATAAAACACAGTTCTTACCCTCATGAATAAAAATGTTTTTGCAGTGATTTGCACTAAGAAGGCAAGTCAAGCAGGATGAAGGCACACAGAGTTCCCTTAGAAACTGGATGTGCTATTCCAGATAGCCTTTGTAATGCAGTGATACCACAGCCAAAATCTGGATGGAAGGCGGAAGATAGCCATGATGACACGGAGGGAACAAATGTTTGGAGCAGGATTCATAAGCACAGAGGCCCTAAAGTACGAAAAGCTAAGAATGTTCAAAATCAGCAAGGCCAACGGAATGGAAGCCGAGAGAACTTAGGGGAAGAACAAAACCAGATGCCGTCAGAACGGTGATCAGACCAGACCATGCAGGGCCGAGACAGCCGTGATGAGCACTTAACTGCCGTCTCCATGTGATGGAAAACGTCTTGGACAGGGAATTAGCATTGCTTAAGTTACATTCTGAAAGGATTACTCCGATTGCTGTGTGAAAATAAACTTTAGGTGCTGTGACAGACTACAGCTAAGAATGTTGGTTAGGCTAGCACAGGAGCTCAGGTAAATTACCAGGACCACTCTCACTAAGAGAAAAGTAGCTGCTACAGTGAGAACCATTCGGATTCTAGGTGTTTTTTTAAAAGGAAAGCCAACAGGATCAGCTGATGAACTCAGGCAGATTATGAAAGAATGTCAATGATACCTCCATAGTTTCTGGCCTCAGGAAGTAGGTAAATGGAAATTAAATCTTAAGACCTAGCAACTCTTACAATACATTAAATTCATTTGCTCAGAAATAGCATAAGCATTGCTGACATAAAACTGATAAAGCAAAAACAAAATGACTCCTTTTTCTACTCACCATTTGCAGATTGTATCATGTTTCCAGATTTTTGGACTTCATCAAATTTTGTAAAAATTAAATTCAACCTGTATGAATGAAAAAATATAAATTATTAACCATCACTGAAAAAAACAAGGATACAAAGCCACCTAATAACAAAGCAGTGGCTATAACAATAACAACATCAACAAACACTGAGGGCCCTAGCGGACAGATCTTCTTTAACCCTTGTAACAGCCTTCTATGGGATTATTACCATCCCCATTTTACAGACCCAAGAAATCAAGAACTCCACAGCTAGCACAGGTGACATAGCTAGGGTGGAGATTCCAGCCCTGAGATTAAGAATCCAGACCTCGTGCTCTCAGACATTATACAATATTAAAATTATTAATCTATACAAAACGAATTTGCACTATGAAAAGCATATATTTCTGCCTAAGCACAGACTGCTAATTACTTAGGATAAAAAATTTTAAAATGCTCTAAACATTATAAAGGCTTTTCTTTTCTATGATTTATGCTTAATTTAAAAATGCTGTAGACAGAGAATGAAGATGGTAGCATTAGGTAAATACTCCTAAACAGCTGCCAGGCACAAATCCAAAAAAAAACTATAAAACAAACGTCTATCTCCCCAAAACCAAACGAAATCTAGCTGAGAGGAAGCCCTACATCTAGCGTGAAAGAGAAAGAGGAGACTCCTGGGCACAGCGCTGAAAAACTGAGGTAGATGGGTGCGGACGCAATAAGGGCAGGCAGTGGATCCAGGCTGGTGGATCAACCTGAAGAGAGACAAGCGCCGGATCTCTCTGAAATCCAGTTTCTGGGGAGAGGCTAGACTGTTTGCCATCGGGTCAGAAAATGGGGCTGGCTTGCTTGCAGAGCTGAGATTGTTTACTGTGCTGTGGTGCAAGACACGGGGAGACGCAGGGATGCCATCAGAGAGATGGCAGCCATTGCTGTTGGCCACGCCCCAGCCTAGTGACGCCCTGAGACTCTGCCCCTCACAACACATCCAAGCTACAAGCATCGGACTTTCCATATGAATGGCCCTCTCTGTTGAGTTTAGCAAAATTGCAACCTGGGGCAAACAAGGAGGACAGGACTATAGTTCACGCTGTAGCTTCTGGCCTCAGACAGTAGCTGACCGGTACCTCATTGAGACCCAGAAACCATAGTTCTAGTGCTCAGTTTCAATCCCTCACACCCATAAGTGACACATTAGGGAGAAGGTTTAAGGGAGCACCAAAGCCCCACTGAAACAAAGTGTGTCTCCAGTGCAGCAGTTCTTCTTTATAGACAGAGCGGGTCCTCACAGACAATTGGCCTGGAGGTCAATTCCTCCCAGTGTACCAACAGCAATCAAGGCTTAATTACACCAAGATTTTGCACTAAACCCACAAAGGGATATAGCAAAAGCAACCACCTCAGGTGATTGGGGAAGCTGAGCTACTGACCCCTATAGGTCACTGACCACACAAAGCCACTCCATCAATACAGGGAGGCAGCCAAAATGAGGAAACACAGAAGCATGACACAAATGGGAGAGATGGAAGACAGTAAACTACTGGATGACACACAGTTCAAAATCACATTTATAAGATTACTCAAGAATCTTCTAAAAACCTTAAGTTTGGTGAGACCTTCAAGGACCTTAATGAGAATACCAAAAAAATGGAAAAGGACCAGCCAGAAATTAAGCATACAAAGTCTGAAATAAAGAATATACAGAAACTCAACTAGAGATCAACATGCCCCAAGAATCAAACCAAAGATCTGGAATATAAGAAAGCAAAAATCACCCAACCAGAGAGGCAAAAAGAAAGAAGAATCCAAAAGTGTGAGGATAGTGTAAGGAGCCTCTGGGACGGCTTAAAATGTACCAACATTTGGATTTTTGGGGTGCCAGAAGAAGAGAGCGAGCAGAATATTGAAAGCTTAATGGAAGAAATAATGACAGAAAACTTTCCCTACCTGGTGAAAGAAATAGACCTACAAGTTCAGGAAGCTCACAGGACCCCAAACAGGAGGAATTCATAGAGGAACACACCAAGACACATCATAATTAAGATGCCAAGAGCAAAAGACAAAGAGAAAATCTTACAAGCAGCAAGAGAAAAACAACTAGTTAACTACAAGGGAGTACCCATAGGACTGTCAGCTGATTTCTCAATAGAAACTATGCAGGCCAGAAGGGAGTGGCAAGAAATATTCAAAATGATAAACAACAAGCACCTACAACCAAGATTACTCTACCCAGCAAAGCTATCATTCAGAATTGAAGGTCAGATAAAGAGCTTCACGGACAAGAAAAAGTTAAAGGAGTTCATCAACACCAAACCAGGATTACATGAAATGCTGAAGGGTATTCTTTAAAAAGAGGAAGAAGAAGAAAAAAAGTAAAGGTAAAAATTATTAACAAGAAAAAGACATAAAATACATACCTACCAACAAGTAAATCTAAAAATCAAGTGAATAAAAAATGTGAAGAACAAAATGGACTGGTGAATATAATAGAATCAGGGACATAGAAAGGGATTGGACTAACAATTCTCAGGGGGAAGGGAGTCTGAGGGGTAAGGGAAGAGATTGGACAAAAATCTTACACCTATGGATGAAGACGTGGGCGGGGTAAGGGCATGGGATGGAGGTAGGAATCAGGTGGAGGGGAGCTATAGGGGAAGAAGGGAGAAAGAGGAACACCTGTAATAATCTGAACAATAAAGATTTATTATTTAAAAAAAAAAAAAGAATAGAATACTTAAGAGCAAGGCCTGTCCACTGACAATTACTAAGTGTTGAAAGTAATTAAAGACTCTTTAAAAATGAAAAGATATTCCATGATCATGGATTGAAAGATTTAATATTATTATGATGGCACTAGTCCCCAAACTCATTACAGATTCGGTTCCTACCAAAATCCCAACTGCCATTTTGTGCAGAAATTGCTAAATTCATAAGGACACACAAAACACCCAGAGCAGCTAAAACAATCTTTAAAAGAAGAACAAACTTGGATTTCAAATTTTACTACAAGGCCACATTAATCAAGACAGTGAGGTACTTGCAGAAGGACAGGCATATCAATCAATGAAACAAAACTGAGATTACAGAAATAATACTTACATTAATGGTCAATGCATTTTCAACAAAGGTCCTATAAAAATTCTATAAAGATCAAAACCACAATAAGATATCCATTCGATGGCTATTGTCAAAACAAAACAACAGAACATAATAACTGTTGGCTAGGATGTGCGGCAGCTATGGAAATTAGTATGGGGGCTCCTCAAAAAATTAAACATATTACCATATAATCCAGCAACTGTCCATTTTGGGGCATATACCTAAAAGAACTGAAAGCAGGAACTAGATATTTGTACAGCCGTTTTTTTTTGTTTTTTTTTTTAGCAAACATTTGCTTAAGTTTATTGTGAACCAGGCACTAGGTGTATTACAGAAATTAAATCATGAAATCCCCACAACTCAATTAGGTCATCACTTTCAATAACCCATTTTAGAGATTAAAAAAAAAAAAAAAAAAACTGAGGCACAATCTAGAGCTACCATTTTTGCTTTGAACTTTTATGCTGTGTTTGTTCCAGTAATGCTATATCAATAATCATTTTAAAAATGATTTGTTAATTTTTTAATACTTAGTTTTAATTTGGCTTGTAGTTGCAGACCTGTTTGAATTCAAGAGAACATTGCCTACCCACCAATAAGCCATGTAAGATGCTGTCTGCCTTGCTCCATGGTCTTGTTTTTAGTTTTGCTGAGTGATTTTTGTTGGCACAAACAGTGGGTCCATTTCTCCAGACAGACTCACATGAAATGGTGAAGTCCATTACCAAAGAGATTGGCTAGTCAAGTTTTCTGTCCTGCATCTTCTCAAACTCTATATAAACTCCAGGGGACAAACAGTAAGGTCTAACTCGAAGTGTGCTTAGTGGGCCTGGATCAGAACTGATCAGGAGAGGGGGGAATCATTAGACTTGAAGATTAGCCGACATCAGGTTATTACAAAGTAATTGCTACGCTATGGATAAATCTGCTTCTTAGAGCAGAGAGATCATATCCTTAGGTCAGAGCCCCCTTGTCCCTGAGCTCCAACAACGTTTGCTCATATGAATCTTCTTCCCAAAGCTGCATTTTTTTTTTTTTTCTTTTTTTTAATTTCAAGAGTTTATATTTTTTTACTACAATTGTTTTACACATGTGTGTATTTTTCTAAAATACTTCCCCAAGATGTCAAGGAATCCATCTTGCAGACAGTATTTTCTTTTTTTTTTCTTTTTTTAATTTTATTTTATTTTCCCCCCTCCCTCCCTCCCACCTATCCCCTCCCTCCCCAGAGCTTTATGTCCATTGGTTGTACTTATATGCATGTATACAAGTCCTTCAGTTGATCTATTTTCTCCCCCAGATCCTCCTACCCTCCCCACTGAAATTTGACAATCTGCTTGTTGTTTTACTGTCTCTGTATCTATCTTTTGGTTCATCAGTTTATAATGATCTTTATTATCCACAAATGAGTGAGGTCATGTGGTGTTTCTCTTTCATTGATTGGCTTATTTCACTCAGCATGATGTTCTCCAATTCCATCCAGGTTGCTGCAAATGATGAGAATTCCTTCTTTTTTATGGCAGCATAGTATTCCATTGTGTAGATGTACCATAGTTTTTGGATCCAATCATCTGCTGACAGGCACCTAGGCTGTTTCCAAATTCTGGCTATTGTAGATTGTGCTGCTATGAACATAGGGGTGCATATATCCTTTCTGATTGGTGTTTCTAGTTTCTTGGAATATATTCCTAGGAGTGGGATTACTGGATCAAATGGGAGTTCCATTTTCAGTTTTTTGAGGAAATTCCACACTGTTCTCCACAGTGGTTGCACCAGTCTGCATTCCCACCAGCAGTGCACGAGGGTTCCTTTTTCTCCGCAACCTCGCCAACACTTGTCGTTTGTTGATTTGTTGATGTTGGCCATTCTGACAGGTGTGAGATGGTACCGCATTGTTGTTTTGATTTGCATCTCTCGGATAATTAGTGACTTTGAGCATGTTTTCATGTGCCTTTTGGCCTTCCTTCTGTCTTCTTTTGAAAATATTCTATTTAGGTCCATTGCCCATTTCTTAATTGGATCATTCACCTTCCTTTTATTTAGTTGTATCAGCTGTCTGTAGATGTTGGAGATTAAACCTTTATCAGTGGTGTTATTAGCAAATATGTTCTCCCACACTGTGGGCTTTCTTGTTGTTTTGTTGATGGTTTCTTTTGCTGTAAAAAAGCTTTTTATTTTGATGTAGTCCCATTTGTTTATTTTCTCTTTAGCTTCCATTGCCCTAGGGGCAGTATCAGTGAAGAAGTTCTTTTGGCATACGTCTGAGATTTTGCTGCCTGTGGATGCTTCTAGTATTTTTATGGTTTCCCGTCTGATGTTTAAGTCCTGCATCCATTTTGAGTTTATTTTTGTGTATGGTGTAAGTTGGTGATCTAGTTTCATTCTTTTGCATGTGTCTGCCCAATTTTCCCAACACCATTTATTGAAGAAACTGACTTGACTCCATTGTATATTCATGCCTCCTTTGTCAAATATTAATTGAGCATAGTGATTTGGGTTGATATCTGGGTTCTCAATTCTATTCCATTGATCTATATGTCTGTTCTTGTGCCAGTACCAGGCTGTTTTGAGAACAGTGGCTTTGTAATACAGTTTGAAGTCTGGTATTGAGATCCCTCCTACTTTACCCTTCTTTCTCAGGATTGCTGTGGCTATTCGGGGTCTTTTATTGTTCCAAATGAACTTTTGGAGAGTTCTTTCTATGTCAGTGAAATATGCCATTGGTATTTTAATGGGGAGGGCATTGAACCTATAGATTGCTTTAGGAAGTATGGACATTTTGATGATGTTGATTCTACCAATCCATGAACATGGTACATTCTTCCATCTCCTTACATCTTCCTCTATCTCTTTTTTCAGTGTCGTGTACAGCCGTTTTCATAGCAGCATTATTCACAATAGTCAAAGGACAGAAGCAACTCAAATTGTACATCGACAGAAGAATGAATAAACAAAAAGCGGTATATAGAAACATTCCATGGCATTTTTTTCAGCAGTAAAATAAATGACTCCGCTACAATATAACTGAACCTTTAAGGCATTACCATAAGTGAAAGAAGGCAGTCAACTAAAGACTATTCTGTGTGGTTTTATTTGCCTAAAATGTCAAAAAGACAAATCCATAGAATTAAACAGTGGACTAGCTGTTGCCAGGGGTTGGAGGGAAGAGGAGAGAGTGGAGAGGAATGGAGAGGAACTGCTAATGGATACGGGATTTCTTTTTTGGACCGATGAGAATGTTCTAAAACTAGACAGTAGTGACGGTTATACAATTTTGTGAATATACTGAAACCACTGAATTGTTCACTTTAAAAGGTATATGGTAAATTATGAAAATTACAGTATATGAAATATTTCTGTAAGAAAGCTCTTCTTTAAAAATAAAGAAAATAGAATGCCATAAAATTGAAACACAGTAAACAAAAGAGAACTTAGAAAATAAATTAAAAAAGGAAAAAAAATTAATAAAAAATCCAATAGAATGGTTGGAAAATAAATTTGAGAAAATCTCAGAGAAAACAGCAAAATTCTAAAGCTATAAATGAAGGGGGAAATCAGAAAATTAGTCCAAGTGGTCATAATTTAACTGTTGTATTTATATATATTTATATATATATATACACACAATATATATATATACAATATATATATATATATATATATATATATATATATATATTTTTTTTTTTATTTTTTTTTTTTTTTTAAAGTAACTAGCCCAGATCCAACAACACAAGGTTCCAAGTTGAAAGGCCCTCCCAGCATTCCGGACAATGAAAATAGTCCCTACAAGACTCCATGAAGTTTCAGACAAACTCTAGAGACACGGAAAATCAAAGTTATCTACTTTGATAGACTGAAGAATCAGAATGACTTTGGACTTCTCGGTAGAAATAACACTAAAAGCTGGAATACATGGACATGAGTTTTAACATTCTGGATGAAAATGACTTTCAACCTAAACCCTGACAAACTACCAATATGAAAATAGAATAAAGATCTTCTCAGACTCAAAGAAAGTCTCCTCCACATCCTTTCTGAGAAAGCTAATGAATCGAGGATATGCATGACTAAAATAAGAGAGAAAACCAAGAAGAAAAACGACATGGCCCCCCCCCAAAACAGCAGATGCCTCTGCAGAGAAGGAGAAGTGAAGCCCGAGCGTGCTGGCAGAGCTGCCGGAGGACAGTGAGCATGAGGCGGTGAAGGCAGGGGCAGCCGGCAGCTAGGTACAGGCTCGAGGCACATCCACACACTCCAGCAGAATACGGCGTGGACAACTCCGCACGAGAAATATGATTAATAACCCAGGACAAACAAAAGGATGGGGGGGGGGGGTGTAAAGTAATCAGAGTTTACCAAATATAAATAGTCATGGCATACTTAACTATAATATAAACTAAATGTTCTAACCAAAATTAAAGCATGACTGTATTTGGTGGGTGTGGCCATGGCAGCTAGACATGAGAGAGGTTACAAAGAAAGAGCTGAAATGTACCCTCCCTGATGCAAAGTAAAGTTCACGTGAGGAAAAACAAAGTTTTAGCAATACATGCACAGCATTCAGACACAGAGCAATAGGTACAACAGCAGCCAGAAACCAGGCGGCAGCGTTTGCCTCTGCAGGAAAATGGCAGAGGGGACAGAACTGCTTTCTTCACCATCTTATACACTTCCTCAGCTCTCGGCACCCGTCACCGGCAGCACCAAAACTCAGAAATGAGTGCAGATACTGCCGAGCACATCTCTCACCTGGCTTTTCTCCTCTCCACAGCACAAACGCTTTAGCAAGCAAATTTACAGCAAGCAAGTCTCCATTTTCCCTTAACTATACCATCATTAAGTAATAATGTCTGGTAAATGTCCGTACATTTCTAAATAGATTGAAATAGCAAAACAAAGATTATGAGAGCCTTTCAAAACTGAGGTTTGCAGTGAGTGTACCACATGTCACAACACATCTGGTGGCATGGGTGGCTCCCTCTGCAAATTAAATATCTTCAGGTCTAAAGTAGTTGCTGTTTCAGGCAATTGGTTCCCAAACGATGGCTCCAGAGACAAACAACAGCAGTCTTTTACCCACAGCTCACTACCACATCGAATGCAAATATTGTTGGCATATTCAACATGAGGACGGACAGGGAATGCCGTGGCCTGTCTAGGAAAGTAAGCCGCAGCAGTGACAGGGATCCACTTAGACTTGGGTTGCCCAGCGTGCCACACAAACACCACACAACTATATGGCATGTTACAAATAGCTACAAACTGGGTACTTCCTCTCTGCACATATCACGTGCATGAACTGTGAAAATAATGTTTTAAACCATGTAAACTGGCCACTGACTATCCTAACTGAAGTTCACAGCTCAGCAATGCTGAGGTCCGCTGCCGGGGAGAGACCTAACATGAAGACTTGGTTGGAAATCTCTGCTTTATTTTGCAGCTCAGCTTTATTTTAGCCACCAGACAGCAAGGCTAAAATAGCTTTTAACACGTGACCCAAACACATAATTCCAGCTCCTCCAAAGTGAAGGCATTTCCCCACTGTGAAATGCACAAAGACTGCTGCTCAAATGAGTTTGCTCTTATTGAAGTTATTCAGCTGACAGGATGAAGTCATTCTTTCATTACGTATTTTTCAGAGTTATAGTTAACCACCTTCTCCAATGTAGTTCTCAATGAACAAACGCATAGGTGGTCAACATTTTCATTCTAGGACAAAACCCAAGTTTTAGGAAGCATTAAGCAAATTCTACAATACTTTATTAGCCCTATGGAATCCTGCTAAGCTAAAAAATCTGCTCTGCTCACACAATAACAAAAAAAATCTATAATGATGTAACAGAGGTCTAGAATAGTCAAGTATTCAAGCCAGCCATCTGAGCCGCACAGAGCAGATGCTGACTCTCCAAACAACAGCAGGATTCTTTCCAAGTCTCCTTCCGTCTGGACACGTCCCCCACAAAATAAAGGGGCAGCCAGAGCCTCTGACACTCACAGTGGAGGCCTTAGGTAACTGTCTTGCAATAAATCCAAAGAAACCTGGTTTCAGCTTCTTTCACTGGAGCACGTTTTTAAAGAACCGCCAGCCTCGTCCTCCGAGCACTGTGCATTTACAAGAACGGCTGCGACCGTGTGTGTCCATTTCAACAGGACTATCTTCTCCATTTGGTTCAGAATTTTGGGGAAATTTTTAGATAACATGAGGTAGCAGAAACCCCCATTCCTATTTACAGAAGCCCAGCTCTTCTGTAGCTTTTTTTTTTTAAATTAAATATATTTTATTGATTTTTTACAGAGAGGAAGAGAGAGGGACAGAGAGTTAGAAACATCGATGAGGGAGAATCATCGATCAGCTGCCTCCTGTACACCCCCCACTGGGGATGTGCTCGCAACCAAGGTACATGCCCTTGACGAGAATCTAACCTGGGACCCTTCAGTCTGCAAGCCGACGCTCTATCCACTGAGCCAAACCGGTTTTGGCACTTCTGTAGCTTTTTATATATTTTTTAAAAGTATGTGGCACTGGCTGCTGTGGCTCAGTTGGTTGGAGTGTTGCCTCATACATCAGAAGGTGGTGGGTTTGATTCCCGGTCGGGCACATACCCAGGTTACAGGTTTGATCCCTAGTCGGGACGTGTATGAGAGGCAACTGATTGACGTGTCTATCTCAAAAAAAAATTTTTTTTTAAGGGTTAGCAGGAAGCACACATGACACAGGTCTGGGGCTGTGGCCTCCATTGCCTCTGGGACCTTCCCTAAAACACACTGTGCTGAGGGACCCCTAGGCCCCTTCCACATTGAACCATTTGCTAATGCAATCACAGAACTCACCCTATAGTCATCCTCACGGCTGTGATTGTTACAGGACAACCATAGTAAAAGCACACAGAGAAAAGCCAGCGATGGGAAAGGGGCGCGGGGGAGGAGCAGGTGCACGGGCACAAGCTGCCCAGAGCCGCCACTGGTGAAGTCACACAGGACATGGCTCATCTCCCAGCAACGGGTGGGGACAGCCTGGGAAAGGCGGGCTGCTCCTCAGCCTCAGGGCTGGAGGTTTTACTGGGGCTAGTCACACAGAACCCTCCGCCCAGGACTCCCCAAGGGGTCAGACCCCCTGAAGGAAAGCAGGGCTCAGCGAAGGCCTGCACCGCGGGGCACACTGAGCCACTCTTATCTCACTCTTTGGGGACACTGCGAACCCTCCCCAAATACAAGTTTCCAGAGAGCCCAGGGCCGCCTCTGCAAGCAGGCATCTCCGGACAGCCGTCCAGCCTGTGGGGCTCCCTCCTGCGCCCACCTCCAGATCCCACTGCAGCCACCTTCCAGCGTCACCCAGGGACCGCTGTGTACACTGCCAGTCCGGTCAGGGCCCCGGCCCCTGTGAGCTGCGGAGCATGGTGAACCATACTGGAGCAGCAAGAGTCTCACTGCCTAAGGCTGTTTTCCCAACAATGACCATGACATCATCAAACAGCCCTTGCCTTCCAGCCCCTGCTCTGCCTGTTCATCTGTGCCCTCCCTCCAATGTTGCCCAAGAGATTGTTCAATAGTTTTGTCTTTAACTTTTGCTCTCACCATCATTCATTCAAAATCCAGAAGGCTGAGGTTAATAAAACCATGGGCGTGAAAACTCTATTCTCAGGCATTACCTTTGTAAAACACATGAAGAGTAGTTACAGGCCCATCCCATGGTCTTGTGCACAGCTCAGGGCCCATAGTGAGAGCGATACTGGGTCCGATATGACCCACTCAGCTGTATACTCCACTCTCCTGGAACCCCTACCTTAGGGAGAGGGGCTCACTGTCATATCCAATTAAGGGACATCAAGACCTCTAAATAACCCAACATTCCATCCCATGTCTAAGTGCTCTGTAAACTCGTGTCAAACAGGATGAGGAAGGAAAAGGCGGGGCAGAGAACAGCTTCGGGCCCAGCTCTGCCTCGGCTGGGTGAGCTCCTGCATGTCTCTGGGCCCCTGCTGCTGCCGTGGCCATGAGGACAGGCTCTGTCCAGCTGCTCTGTGAGTCCAGTCCACCTCTAACTCCCAGGGTTTTCACATTACTTTCTCCCTAAAGGAATGGGCAGAGCAGGGGGTTGGAATTCATTTGGTGCAAGGTTTCTGCATCACGGTTCAAACTATGAACATCCAGTTCTCCATTAACTTTTAGATTCGGACACAGCAGAGACACTTGTGCACTCAAGTGGCCTTGGGTCTGATAAGACGCTGACCCCCGGCTACTTCGTGGTGAGGCTGGCATCACTGAACAGAAAACTACCATTTCAAAGATGCTTTCCAAACCAAACTCATTCTTAGAAAAGCTCCAATCACTCAAATATATTCTAAGCACATACTATAACTAGGCGCTATGTGTATATAATATATAGAACCACCTGAACCAAAAGAACAGTGAATTTTCAAAATCCAACAATTTTCAATATGCTTCTAAAATCAGAGGACGGCCTGGGGCTTGGCTACATAGTTGTCTTGGTGAGAGAGTCTTTCTGACTTTTGAGGAATTGGAATGGGAAGGGACCCCTGACATACGATCAGGACAAGATATCCCATCGCCAATCCACTAAACATATATTCTATGAAAAAATTATCACAACAAAAGAAATAGTGCAAACCAAAATGTTAATTGAAAAGGAGTAAGGCAAAGAGCAGAAGGGGGGAAAAAAAGTCTGAACTCACCGGGACTGTGGCAATCCTTTTTTACTGAGGTCTGCCCTCACACGTTCTCCTACGTGTCTGTAAATTTCCACTAAGCTGCTTATTGCTGCATCTCGAACCTAGATGTAAAAGAAGAGATCTTACAGCTCTCAGTGTCATCCCACAGCACTTCCTGCTGGGACACAGCAGGCTACACACCGCCCCAAGTTCATCGCCATTTTACCAGTGCAACTGTGTGTACAACCCTTTCTAGATATTTGACCAGATGAAGCCATGGTTAACAGTTTTGACTCTGCAGGTACAATCCCAAAGAGTAGAAAAAGGTTAGGTCCTATCCCTATGTACACATTCCAGTCCATATCCCTTAGTTTTCTTCATTCTTTAAGATGATGTCAGAAAACTAAAAATTTCAGGTTATCTTTCCAAATTAGAAAATAATACAAATAAATAAATTACACTGACAATAAAACACCATGTAAACTACCCTGGATTTGGGTCAAACACTTAGTGAGTAAGGAAAATGGGCAGCACAGCCCTGTACTCAAGAAGCTCATAAATTAAAAATGGGAAAAACATGGTTCTAGAAAGGAAATGGGGAAAATTCCATATATTCTACATTGAACACCGGAGAGGCTGTCATAAAAAGCATCTTATACAGGAGTATAAAGAGCGGGGGGGTTAGGGAGGGAACAGCACACCACAGGACACCAAGAATGTTTTCTGGGAGAGGAAGGAACCCCTGAAATGTGCCTGGATGTGCATTTTACCAGGAAAGGACCAATGAGGCAGCTGCCAAGCGAGGCGCAGCCTGCACAAGGGCCTAGAAGTAAGAGTGCAGGGTGTGAGCCTTGGGAAGAACAAGTAAGCAGCCAGGGCAAACACGACTATGAATGAAGGAGGCAGCAATAAATAAGGCTAAAGGTCAGAATGAAATTAAAAAAAAGAAACTAGGGAAACTCAAGTATGAACTATCACACATTACCATTACATCAATGTTAAATTTTTTGAATGTGAAAATGAGTTATCTATATATATAAAAGGCTAATGTGCTAAGTGTCCAAGGGTCTGACAGGTTGCTATAACATGCACTGACCACCAAGGGTAGGCACTCAACACAGGAGTTGCCATGATGTGCACAGAGAAATGGCACCACAGACCTGGCACCCACAAAGCAACACTCAGCTTCTCCCAAGCGAGACAGGCCCTGCCACCACTCTGCAGCAACAGCCCATCACATCACAGCCAACACTGCGGAGAACCCACGGCGCAAAGTGCAGCCCACACCCCAGCCCAGCCCAGCCCAGAAACAGCCACTGTGGTGCCAGGTAATAACGTCACATAGCAACACCGGCTTCCTCTCCTGGCAGCGCCTAGCCTCCTTGCAGTTTCTTCAGCCCAGGAACACAACTTGCTTTATAGCCAGGTGCAAACATTTCACACTTTAAATGTCTGTGAAGCGTTTTCCCATGCCTCCATCTCATCTGATCCTCACAGAAGTCCTTTGATAGTCACAGGAGTAGGTAGAAAGGAGACTCAGTGGAATCGTATTTTCTTTTCATTAGCAGGAAAATGGAGATTTGGAAAGCTTAGAAAGTTGACCTGACTGAAAAGAAGAAATGGTGGACTTTGAAAATAACTTCAGGTTTTCTCTCTGTGCAGAATATAGTCAAACACTGCTGCAGTTAAATATTTTACCCTTTGTGTTCCCTGCGTAATCTACAATAATAATCTGATTCATGTTGATAGTTACTGCTGTGTTGCTGACAATTATCTTAAAGAGAAGCTGGGATGCTTCACTGGGCTGGAAAAAGTATAGCTACATCAGAAAGCAGGTCTAATTAAGCAAGTTTATTCTATGTCTATAAAAGGCTAAGTTGACTCGTACATGTGTGCTACGTACAAAGCTCTCGCTGGCACCAATCACACGTGTGTCACTATCGATCGTGAATTTGGTTGACTCTTTTATTATAGAGAAAGGGCGAATAGTGATATTAAAATATTTCTTCTAATTAATTTCCTTTCAATGTGCACAAATCCGTGTACCAGGTCACTAGTGCTTATATAAGAAAATGTCCTGTTGTTAGGAGATGCACAGTATAAAGCATGAGGACTAATAAAATGTCTATAAGACACTTTCAAATGTTCAGAAAAAAGTGTATTTCTGTCCACCTCAAACTCACCACAAGAAGGAGCCCTAACATTTCAGGCCAGTGGGACCGCACAAGACAAGAGCCCCACATGTTCAGCACTACCTGCCGGGCCCGAGTTGAATGCTTTACAGAATCGGAGGTCTTTGCCTCTGCAGCCATCCTCACAAGGCCTCTGTGGACCGGGTTTGGGGCGGTGAGGCCAGGCACCGGCTGGGCCCACAGCAGGTGACGGCAGGGTGGGGGCTGGCTGCCGCTTGAGTGCAGGCCCACATCCTTCTCCCTCGGACGGATTTGGCCCGCGGGCCTTGTGTTTGACACATGTGCCTTAGAACACTGCCTTCCACTGAGGGTGTCAAAACAGAGAACCTGTGAGTCTTACAGGGAGGGCTTCAGCTCCAGAGAAAGGAAGGGTGCGGTAAGCTGATGGGAAGCACACCTACCCTCGCCTGAGCAAACAGCCCAGCCCAGCCAGCCTGCCTGGGAGAACGGATGCCACACACACACACACACACACACACACACCCCGCAGACTGCGTGGGGCCTCGAGAGCACTCGCGGCACAGTCCAGGTCTGGCCGCAGGGAGTGCTGAGACCAACAGTCCTCAGACACTCAGAGATGTGCATTGAAGTCCTTATCCAGAACAGACTTCCTATGGTGTGTGACATCAGCACGCTGCCTTTGACGGAGCCCCTGTCAAACTGCCCTCAGCTCAGGAGGTAAAATCTCAGTGTAACCCAGGGAAGGGATGGGGTTCTCCACAGGAAACCTGAGGGGTGAGGGACTGCAGGGAACTCAGGAGCTGTGTCTTCGCCCTTGCAAAGAGAAATGCAGGACACACCAAAAACACACGACACTGAGGGAAAGGGGTCGCTGACGGGCACATGGTAACATGAGAACCAGTCGTTCCTGGTGAACAGGAGGGAATACAGTATTGTTATGTTTGAAAAGAATCTTATCTCTTACATATTTAAGAATTAAATGAGCACGACACGTGTGGCTCAGTGGTTGAGCATCAACCTATAAACCAGGAGGTCACGTTTGAATTCCTGATCAGGGCACATGCCAGTAGAGGGTGTGAAGGAAGTGGCCAATCAATGATTCTCTCTTATTATTGATGTTTCTACCTCTCTGCCCCTCTCCTTCCTCTATGAAATCAATAAAAACATTTTTTTTTAAGAATTAAATGAAATGCTAAGATTTGCTTCAAAATACTGGCTGGGGAAGGAAACACAGATGGAACTAAACTGGCCCTGTCTCATCAGCGGCAGAAGCACCTGAAAGGCACTCATTCTCAGTGTGTCCGTGCAGCTGGCAGCTTTCGGTACAGGAGAGCTAAAGCAGGAGGCACACAGGAAGCACCAAGCTTCCGTCAACCAGGCGGGCAGAGCGTGCAGGCACTGGGCGGGGCCTGGGCGGGGCCTGGCTGTGGCCGTGGGGACAGCTGCAAAGGACAGAGCCAGAGGACTGAGCCGGTCTCTGGGAAATAACTGTTCACCTACAAACCCTAGGCCCTCCTCAATATGCAGGACAATGCGTTCTCCCCGCCGCTCCAGCCATGTTGAGTTGAAATGATACTTGGAGCCAAAAGCATCCTAAGCAACACTCCACATCTACCTGCGGCCACTCCGAGGAGCTCCTGAGGGCTTCCCCCTGCGAGTCACTCTGCCCTCACACCAACACCCAGACAAGCTCGCGGCCTCTAAGGGAGGGGTATCCAGAGTCCACACCAGTGTCAGCGGCCTCCTGCAGAGCCAGGAACCCCGGGGGAGAGCTGGAGGCCCGGAGCCCAGGGCAGCACTCCCCAGACACCACTGTCCTCTGGCCGGAGACAACAGCTGAGAAGGACAAGTCACCCACACAGCTGTGGGTGTCTCCTGAGCCCTCACACTCCTGGAAGGCAGTCCTGGGACAAGGAAGAGGAGGAGTTACAGTCCTGACCCTCAAGGGCCAGAGACTAGCAGGAAAGACTAAAGAAAAAGTTAAAGGCAGGCCCTAGCCGGTTGCTCAATGGTTAGAGCATCGGCCAAGCCCAGGGGGTCTTCGGGTCCATTCCGGTCAAGGGCACGTGGTGGGCTCAATGTCTGGTGTCTGATCCAAGTGCGTGTGGGAGGCAACCAACCGATGTGTCCCTCTCACATTGGTGTCTCCCTCTGTGTCTCTCCCCCACTTTCACTCTGAGAAAACCAATGGAAGAAAGCGCCTCAGGTGGAGGAGGCATGGCCATGTGGACAGGATCAGAGGAGCGGCTGGGAAGTTTCCTGGCAGGGGTGCTGGGGACGCGCCGCGTGTGCTTCTGCGCTTGCGCACTGGTACATGCAGCCCAAACCCCCGGGGGCAGGTGTGAGCACATGGCCCTGAGCACTCAGTCTGGAACGCTGACTCTGCCGGACGCTAACAGCTGCCCAGGGAGCACAGCCTCATTTACCAGAAACGTCCATCTCCCGCGGGCCCAGCGGGACTATTCACGTCACGTGGCTGAGGAAGCCACTGCATTAGGGACAAGTTCAACGAGCCAGTGGCTTTCTGCTCCACCAGGGGGCACCGCAGCAGGGCCCTCCAAGTGCGGCCTCTGCGAAGGCCTTTTCCACAGAAAACAAAACACTCATTTGATAACTTAGAATTTTTAACTTAATGCTAAACATGCAGTATGATCCCATAAATAAAAATATCTAACAATTGTATTTGGATTTTAACTATTTTCACTGAGGCTGGGTAAGAGC
The DNA here is from genome assembly GCF_014108245.1 of Pipistrellus kuhlii. Lineage (NCBI taxonomy): Eukaryota > Metazoa > Chordata > Mammalia > Chiroptera > Vespertilionidae > Pipistrellus > Pipistrellus kuhlii. The sequence continues at coordinate 76,243,858 of NW_023425573.1, forward strand.
TGAGTGGAGAGAAGTAGGCGCCAGCCGGGGAGACCACACAGCGGGGCAGCGAGCCAAGACACCAGGCCGGAAAGAAAGGTGGCAGAGCAGCAGGCGAGAGGGTGCGAAAATGCAACTGGGGTTCAGGGCTGAGAAGAAAGAAAGGGGAAGACAATGAACGGGAGGGTCCCAGGAGCTGTGGAAGCGGGAAAGTGCAGCGTAGGCTCTCTGGAGGGGCTTTGCAATCATAAACGAAGGCCTGTTGGGCCCCAGCTGGGAGTTCACTTGGTCAGAGCATCATCCCCCTATGCCAAGGTTGCAGGTTCGACTCCCCAGTCAGGGCACATAAAGAATCAACCAGTGAATGCAGAAATAAGTGGAATGACAAACCTCTCTCTTCTTTTCCTCCCTCTCTCAAATAAATAAACAAATTTTTTTTTTAAATATAAATAAAATGAAGGTCTGTTTATTGTACAAATATATCCTTGGTAAGTTTGTGTTCCTGTTTTCCTATTTTCAATTCTGAAATGTTTTCTTAGCAGCCTGCACGAGCGGATACGGACCAGAGGACTGGGCAGTGGACGGGCGGCCCAGCGAGACCTGCAGGAGCCCAGACCTGCCAGCCTGGGGAGGCGGCACCGGCCACAGGTTACCCCTCCCGCCCTCCTTCAGCTCAGGTCTGGGGCCTCGTTTTCATGTTTTGTTTTGTTTTTTAATTTAGGTAAAATGTATATAAAATAGCTACAGCTGTCAGGGTTCAAGGCATTTTCACAGGTGTACACACCAATATGGCCACTACCCAAAGCAAACCATGAACCATGGATCCAGGCCTGGAGAAGTCCCCTCGCATTTCCAGTCAATCCCCTCCCACAGGCAGTGTTCGCCTCCAATCCGCGTTGGGCATCCTCCCCGAGGCCCACCCCTTCCGGCCGTAGAGCCGGAGCCAGAGTGCCGGGATCCTGGAGGCTGGGCTGGAGGACATCCTTTCCGGGCTCATGAAGTCTCAGCCCCCGGGGAAAGAGGGCAGAGCAGACACATTTACCAGTGGCATCTTGTAAACATTATGGCTCATTATCTCACACAACAATCAGAGTTCTATGAAGATGAAGAGAGTCCCACCCACCCATCACGTACACAGGGAACACCAACATGCACGTTAGCTGTCTAACCAATGACCATTCCCATGGAAAACACTCACCTGGCTGTTTGGATCTCCAAGTAAATTACATATATGTGGCACAATCTTGTTTAGTGTCAAAGTGTGTGCTCCAGAACTGAAAACGAAAGGAGTGTTTATCACTGGGGAGAAAGAAACAGCAGAAGCCTCTGCCGGCACTCACCCGTCCCCTCCGTGCCCGGGCCTACCGCCCCTCACACCAGGCTCTCATCTGCCGTCTTCTCCCCCTCTCCCATCTGGATCCAAAATAAAGGTGTGTGGCGCCCCTTGGCACTGAGTTCAGAACCGTGAGTGCCTCTCACGGCCGTATTCTCGCCCTGGCACTCGGCTCTCTCCGCCTGGCCCCAGCCTTTCCCAGCGCTCGCCTCTCACAGGGCTGTGTCTACATTACTGTTCTGTCATGTGATGGTTCCTCTCTGCCCAGCCGGCACACCTCACCGAACTGTGCCCAGCTTGATGCTACAGCTGGCACTCAGGTGAGAAGAGCTGGATGAGACGGATGAGTGGCTGCAGAGGATGCGAGCCCACCTCGCACGCCCCGGCACAGACATCCTCTGTGAACACGGCCATCTCCGGCGATCTGGGGGCTTCCTCAGCATAAACTCTCAGATGTGAAACTATTACGATCAATGGCTAGAAACACTGTTTAAACGTTTCCAATACATATGGCCAAATGGAATGGCACTAAAAGGCTAACAACTTAGGCGGGGGGAAATTTACATGGTGACAAAAATGTCATAATCCCAATTTTGCTTTGAAGCATAATTTAACTGTAGAGGCTGGAATAAAATGCACCACATTTAACACTGATTATCTGAAGGTGCTAGAATTATGGGTAATCATCATTTTCTTCTTTATTTAAATTTTCTGTAACAATCAGAAAAGCTGATTTGTAATTTTAATTTCAATTTTAAAAAAGCCTTTCCTACAAATAAGCACATGAAAAATACTCACATTACCAGTCATTAAGTAAATACAAATTCACACCATGAGATATCACCACACACATATCAAAATGGCTACAATTAAAATAGTGATAACATTCGATGCTAGCAGGGATGTGATGAATTGATTCATTTACACACTGCTGGTGGGAATGTAAACTGGTACAGACAACTCAGGAAAACGGTTTGGCAGTTTCTTTAAAACTAAAAATGATCACTCAGCCTTCAGTTTAACACCGGACACGGCTTCTGTCTGAGGACAGCGTACTGAGTGGGTTTTTGGAGCAGAGATGGCCTAGGAGCTCGCTCCTCCACACCTCGCACCCGCCTGGTACTGCAGCACTCTGGGGAGTGGGGCGCCCTTTGGGGACAACGTCGGTCGTGCAAAGGGGAGAAAGTTGTTTAAAAAAACTAAAAACAAACTTACCAAGTGCTCAGCCATTGCACTCTTGAGCACTGACCCAAGAGAAACGAAAGCTGATGCTGAAACAAACTTTGTGAAGTGTTCATAGCAGCTTTCTTTGTAATAGCAAAAACTGGGAATGAGTCAAAAGTCCTTCAACAGCTGAGTGGTTAAACAAATCCTGAGAGTCTATGCCATGGAATTCTACTCAGCAATAAAAAGAAATGAACTATTGTTTACGCAACATATATTCAACCTCAAGTGGAATGAAAGCCAGTCTCAAAGGGTTACACTGTGTATGACTCCATCTACATGACATTATTGGAATAAAGCCATAAGGTGGAGAAGAGACTAGTGGCTGCCAGCGGTTAGGGACTAACTACAAAGAGGCAACGTGAGGGAGCCTGGGGTGACACACAGGTTCGTACCCTGACAGTGGTGATAGTCACATGGAACTACACACGTGACAGAACTGTGCAGAACTGCACTCACATGTGTGTGACTGGAGAAATGTGAATAAGCTCCATATCAATATTAACTTCCTGTGTCGTCATTGCACAGGCAAGATGATAACCCTGGGGGAAGAGGGAGAGGGGGTTTGCATTATATTCCCAATACATTCCTCTACAGCTTCTTTCAAAATAAAACGTTAATGAAAAAGTTCAGCCAAGAAAACCCTCAGACCCCGACCAGACTTACGCATTGAGGGTGGCAATGAGGCAGACACACGTGCCCTCCCGAGTCCGGAAGTTCTTGTGCTTGAAGCCTCCCAGCATCCGGTCCCACACGTACTGCAGGCGGCAAAGGACAGGTGAGAAGGGGGTGAGGCTCCTCAGCCTCTGCTTTAACACGGGGCCCAGGAAAGAGGGACTCTCAACAGGTGCCAATCGGTTCCGGCCACGACCACCCATTTAGTTATCTGAAGTCGAGCACACTGAAAAGTGGTGACTACTTGTTTATCAAGTTAAATTTCTTCCGAACACATTTCTTCATATGATGGTATTTCATTCTCCCAACGACCCCAAAAGGAGGTATGGCTGTCCCTATTTCAAGAGTGAGGAAAGGGAGGCCGAGAAAGGTCAGGTGGCTTCGAAGATGATGCACTCACACTGCTCTCCTGCCTGGACCAGCCTCTCCACCCCACAGCCCGCCACCTGCTCATCTGTGAAGGCCGGTCTAGTTCTCGCCTTCCCTAGAACTTTTCTGATAACATGCCCCTTCCCCAGCAATGTGCAGCAGGACCCTGAAGGCAGGTCTGTGTCTGGTGCCAGCAGCCCCAGCCCATTAGCAGACAGACCCGCCAGGCCTCCTAACACCCAGACATCATAACTGCTCTTTTCAAAGAAATACAGGATCAGTTATATAGATGAGCTCAAGTTTATGGATTAAATCAAGCACTCAAATCTCATGTTAAGTCCACTAATTTAGTCAAAATACATGCTTTGCTATTTATTATTTCTTCAAATATGGGGTGGGGGGAACTATGAAAATTTCCATCTGAAATACCTGATTAAAATAAATCGTCTTTCTGTGTGGAGTAACCCCCGATGTAAGGGAGCACCGAGCGTCCTACCTGGGGGTTAGCAGCTTGATCCATGATCTTTAGCAGCAGAGTCTGGTCTTGCTCCCGCACGGAGTCCTTAGCGTCTCCCAGTCTGTCTATTAAACTCGGCAGCACTGGAAATCAAAATGCAAGTGATCAAATGAACACCTGTTGGGGGTCACCAACTGTTGATATTTCAATTAACTGGGAAGACAAATCCTAGCCGAAATGAGTTCCATCATCTAAAACCACCATTCCCCACTATTCTCCCTGCTCAAGTCCAAGGGAACTACTCTGAGAATCAGCAGAATCCTTTTTGCGTGGGTATATGTGTCTTCTTATTCACGCCTTCCTCCAGCCACCTCCCCACATCTTTATGCTGGTCAGATATTAAACAGATGTCAACGGAAGACACTAGCAGGAGAGAGTCGATTCAAAAGGAAATCCGGGTAGGAGAGGAGGGCACCAGCACATTTCTCTGGGGGCAGGGGCAGACACTTGGGGCTCAGTCTACCTTTGTCTCTGTGATAATTTTACATAAGACACCTGCGTGCTGATCCCCACCCTGCAGGAGCGCGTCTGTCCTCCCAGCCCCCCGCGGGCCGGTGCGGGCCCCTGGCCGGTGCTCACAGGCACTTGCACCCCAGAGGTCAGGTGCTTCTAAGAGGCTAGGAAGATGAACCTTTCTTTTACAAAAGATATTCCCGACCAACTCAGCTAATTTAGGAGGAAAATGAGACACTACTAAAATGCTGAATTTCTTAAAGTTAAGGGGGTTTTATTTGAATGGGAAAAGAGCTCAACCGTATCCACAGGAGCACACTAACCAGAAAGTTAACAGAAAGTAAGATACATGTAGACTAACAGACACAGGCACCTGTGAGAAATCTTACGCACACAGATCTGCTTGGTGCTCACATTGTCATTAAACCGCAGAGGTCAGGAATTTAGAGATGACGAAATTATCTCTAGATCTATAAAACCTGTGGTTATTTTCATTTCATTTTACTGACATATTGTTTTCTCTTCAAAGTAAGAGTGACCATTTAATACCCGCTTGTGGGACACAGCAGAGTGAGCCGGTGACAGCAGTCCCACCACCTGGAGCACAGGGTGCTGGCAGCTGCAGGAATGCTAGAGGGAAGGACTGCTCTCAGAGGGGGTCAGGCCCAGCAGGGCCTGGCCAGCGCTAAATTAGGACAGTTAATTTGTACAAGAAATAAAAGAATTAGCAGTCACACTTCGTGTTAGAACACCAAGGCTGGAAGCACACAAATGGAGGGCAATGGGAAGCTGAGGCTAACGGAGATGGTTGAGGAGTGGGAGGGGAGCAAGGGCGCCGGCGGGCGGTTGGGCCCGGCTAACTGCAGGATTGGGGGAGACTGGCGGCCAGAGGGAGGAGCGTCTGGGGACCCGCCCACACTTGCCCACAGCTCACCTGTGCCGATCTGAGCCTTGAACCGATCCTGCAGCCGGGTGACTAGCGCGGATAGGATGTCCATGCCCAGGAGAGCCACCTGCAATGAATGGGAAACGCCGTGAGCAGCCGGCCCCAGGCCTGGGCCCTCGCCCCGCAGCTGCCAGGGCGCCCGCACATTTCTGGCTCAAGCGCTGACCCGGGGCCCCGAGAGCGCGTGCCGACGGGCAGGATTACACTGGTCACCAAGAGGAGGGCTGCCCTTGTACAAACAGAGCCGCTCCGTTTCAAAAGGAACCAAAAAGCTGCTCCAGCCTGGCTAGCTACAGGTCCCGGGAGCCGAGAGTGGGAGAATAGGAAGAATAGGACGCAGCTCCGCCCCTTGCCGGCCCCGCCCCAGCGAGGCGCACATGCAAATTATCGCGCGTGGCCTTCTGGGTAAAACCGAGCTGCCGCTTTGCTCCCGCAAAAGCCTCAGAAAACAAGGAGTTGGTAGTTTGTTCGGGAGTTGTAGTCAACTCGCGTGCACTACTAACACGCGGCGAGGCCGGGACTTGCATGTCAGTCACCACAACCCTATCAGGTATTGGCCAGCACTGCTAGCGGCGCAACCCATAAGTCCTAGCAACCATCCTTTTCTTGGGGTTGCGCTACTGTCCAATGAACGTGTAGTGAGGGCAGTACTGCTAACGCCTGAACAACACATACGCATCAGGCGGGCTCTGCCTGGCCTCGGTGCAATTTTTGGAACTTACAAACCCGCTTTACAACTGGCCTGTTAAAGACACACTGCGACCTAGTACCTCCCCTGCTGTAGCACTGCCGCACGCGCCATCTGCTGGCCACACTAACCAGGCACCTCTCAACAAGGGGACTCTTTCAACCTTTCCTTTTCATTTAATTTGAGGTGGCATGTCCCACCTGTGGGTGTTTCTTTTTTGTTCAACCCCCTCCACCACCACACCAGCCCTAAAACATCCCCCCATCTGTGAGGCTGCTCTCTCTCAGTCTATTTTAGTTGGCATCTCAAATTTCAGTATGTTTTACGTTTTTTTAATATATTTAGATTTTTTACAGAGAGGAAGAGAGAGGGATAGAGTTAGAAACATCGATGAGAGAGACTCATCGATCTGCTGCCTCTTGCACATCCGCAACCACATTACATGCCCTTGACCGGAATCGAACCTGGGACCCTTCAGTCCGCAGGCTGACGGGTCCATTGAGCCAAACTGGTACTTTCTTATACTTAACCCAGTTTGTAGGCTGCATGTTCACTTCAAAATATGCAAATATGCCTTTGTACTTCAACATCATGTATTAGACCAGTGTTTCCCAAAGTGCGGTACGCGTACCCCCAGGGGTACGGGAAGATTTTGGTGGGGGTACGCGTTGCACCGGAGTTTGGTGGGGATATGCACTGCACCGTGCTTAGCTGCGCCTAATTCGACGTTCTCATGAGTACGAGGGGTACTCAGCGTTACGAAAATTATAGAAGGGGTACACATATGTCAAAAGTTTGGGAAACACTGATCTAGAGTGTATTATGCTAACTGAAATAAGTCAAAAAGACAAATGATTTCACTTATTTTGTAAAACCTAATAAACAAAATGGAAACAAACTCATATATACGGAGAACAAACTGATGGTTGCCAGATGAGAGAGAGGTAGAGGGGATGAGTGAAAAAGGTGAAGGGATAAAGGTGAAGAAGAAATAAATTGCCATTTATAAAACTATCACGGGGATGTAAAGTACAACACAGGAAATACAGTCAGCCTGACCAGCGTGGCTCAGTGGGTGAGTGTCAATTTATGAACCAGGAGATGAGGTTAGATTCCTGGTTGGGGCATATGCCTGGGTTGCAGGCTTGATCCCCCATGTGGAGTGTGCAGGAGGCAGTCGATTGGCGATTCTCTCTCATCATTGATGTTTCTATCTCTCTCTCCCTCTCCCTTCCTCTCTGATATCAATAAAAATATGTATTTTTTAAAAAAAAAAAATATAGTCAATAATTCTGTAATAACTATGTATAATGTCAGATGGGCACTAGACTTACTGGGCTAATCACTTCCTAAATTATGTAAGTGTCTAATTACTATGTTATGTTGTACACCTGAAACTAATATAATATTGTTGCCTGGCCGGGTGGCTCATGACTGAGCATCGACCTATGAACCAGGAGGCCACTGATTCGATTCCGGGTCAGGGCACATGCCTGGGTTGCAGGCTCGATCCCCAGTGTGCAGAAGGCAGCCTATCAACGATTTTCTCATCACTGGTGTTTCTTTTTTTTTCTTTCTTTTTTTTCACAGAGAGGAAGGGAGAGAGATAGAGAGCTAGAAACGTCGATGAGAGAGAAACATCGACCAGCTGCCTCTTGCACACCCCCTTCTGGGAACGTGGCCGCAACCCAGGTACATGCCCTTGACCGGAATTGAACCTGGGACCCTTCAGTCCGCAGGCCAACGCTCTACCGCTGAGCCAAACCGGTTTCGGTTCATCGCTGATGTTTCTCTCTCTCTCCCTTCCTCTTCCTCTCTGAAATCAATAAAAATATATTTTGAAATGTGTGTGTGTGTGTGTGTGTGTGTGTGTATATAATATTGCATTTGGAAAAAAGTTTGTTTTTTTTAATATATATTTTATTGATTTTTTTACAGAGAGGAAGATGGATAGAGCTAGAAACAGCAATTAGAGAGAAGCTTCAATCAGCTGCCTCCTGCCCAACCCCTACTGAGGATGTGCCCGAAACCAAGGTACATGCCCTTCACTGGAATCGAACCTGGGACCCTTCAGTCCACAGGCCAACGCTCTATCCACTGAGCAAAACAGGTTTCGGCTGTTTTAAGTTTTTAAGAGAATGTTCAGGCCTCCTTTAAAGCAGGGGGTAAGGTCTAGACCAGCGCAATCGCGCTGAGAGTGACAGTGTGCAGAAGCTGCACTGTCCCCACAGCAGCCACCTGCTACGGAGCAACTGCAGCGTGGCTAGCATGAGAGGACGCAGAACTAAACTGTACTTAATGTCACCACCTGAACTCAGCCACAGGAGGCTCGCAGCTCCCGGTGGACAGCACTGCTCTGGACCAATGGCGGCCGCAGCCCAAGCAAGGAGACCAGCAGTCGAAGGGAGCAGGGGACCGTGGGCACCTGGACCCTCTCAAAGCTCGGGTCACGTGACTCCGTATGGGGATGAAGGCGAGTGTGGCCACATCTCCAGATTTTAATCCCTGGCAGCTTATTGAATAAATTTTAAAGAGCTAAGGAGCCCAAAGGAAAAACATCGTGGGTTAAATACAGCAAAGACCTTAAACTCTGAAACCTCTCTCATTCCCATGGAGCTTATAAACATGAGATCAGGCACCAAAACATCCACAGCTGGCCAAGGGATTAAACAAAGATCCGATTTCCCACGAGGCCTTTCAAACATGCCTGCATGCTTCCAGCTGACCTGTCCATCCTCTTACTGCAGCCCAGCAGCCAGCAGTACAGCCCGCCCCTGTGGGCTCCAGGCCTCCTACTCCCCTTCCCCAAGGCCCAGTCCGAGTCCTCCAGCAGCAGAGCTCCTCAGCCTCCAACCCCCCGGGCCCAGGCCTTTGTTCCCTCCAATCTGCCCAGAGCAGGGGGATTCCATAAGCTTTTCTCATCCCCACCCCTTTCCCAGAGACCGCAAAGGCGAAAAGCAACTGTTATCTTGCTGTATTCCCCCCCCCCCTTTCTTTTTTTAATATATGTTATTGATTTTTTACAGAGAGGAAGAGAGAGGGATAGAGAGTTAGAAACATCGATGAGGGAGAGTCATCGATCAGCTGCCTCTTGCACACCCCCTACTGGGGATGTGCCCGCAACCAAGGTACATGCCCTTGACCGGAATCGAACCCGGGACCTTTCAGTCCGCAGGCTGACGCTCTATCCACTGAGCCAAACCGGTTTCGGCTGTATTCCCTTTTTATCTTATTTAACCCTCACAACAACACCTAGAGCCACATACCACAGCTATAAATATCCCTACTTTGCAGATAAGGAAACAGAACTGGGTAAGGTCACTTACATAATATTCATTAAACCATTAGTTTTACAAAAGGGCAAACTGAAACACTAAGTTTATGATAACAACGGAAAAGTCAAAATCACTCACTCCAGCTGGCCAGTGTTGCTCAGTTGGAGTGTCATCCTATAAACACACCCAAAGCCGCAGGCGTCTTCAAACTACGGCCCGCGGGCCACATGCGGCCCGCCAGGTTTTTTGGGCAGTGAGCGCAGCCGAGGTGTTACAGTAGGAATTAGTAGTTCATATAGTCCGGCCCTCCAGCTCTCTGAGGGACCGTGATCTGGCCCCCACTTTAAAAAGTTTGAGGACCCCTGCCCAAAGGTGTCAGGTTTGAATCCTGGTCAGGGCACCTACTCAGGTTGTGGGTTCCGGGGTGTGTACAAGAAGCAATGGGTTGATGCGCTCTCGCGCGCGAGTGCGCGCGCGCGCGCGCTCTCTCTCTCTCTCTCTCTCTCTCTCTCTCTCTCTCTCATCAATTAAATAGCTTTAGGTGAGGATTTAATTTTTTTTAAATTACTCTTGTGTATGCTTATCCTAAAGAATCATCTGCCCACTGGCAAAAAGTGGACAGTATTGGCAATAGCCAAAAAGTGGTATTAATCCATAAATCCACCTGGTGAACAGATGAACAAAATGTTGCATAGCCATACAATTAAATACCATTCAACAAGAAAGAGGAACAAATTACTAATACATTTAAGACAGACGTTGAAAACATGATGCTAGGTCAAGGAAATCTGACACAAAAACTGCATCTTGAATGACTCCACTTAAGAAATGACTGCCTACGGCTGGGGTGGGAATAGGAATTGATGGCAAATTGGCATCATTTTGGTGATGGAGAAATGTTAGAAAAATCTATACCTTTTCATTATCTCAATTAGAACCAGGAAGGAAGTTTAATGGGAAAACTCAAATTCAGTTTTCCAACAAAACACCAAATGGCGCACAGCGCGGTGCTGCGGGAGGCCCGGGAACAGGAGGTCGGAGCTTCCAGGGAGGATTTGGCAGCGGCATCGGGGCCCAGATCGCAGCCGGGGTCGGGGCAGGGGCCAAGGCCGTGAAGGTCGCAGAGGCAAGGCGTGGATCCCTGCCACCAAGCTGGGCTGCCTGGTCAAGGACATGAAGATCAAATCCCTAGAGGAAATCTCTCTATTCTCCTTGCCTGTCAAGGAATCAGATCGCTGACTTTTTCTTGGGGGTATCCTTCAAGGATAAGGCCTTAAAAATTGTGCCTATGCAAAAGCAGAGGCGTGCTGGCCAGAGGACCCGGTTCAAGTCATTAGTTGCCATTGGTTGCACATGGACCTGTTGGTCTGGGTGTTAAGTGCTCAAAGGAAGTAGCCACTGCCATCCATGGAGCCATTACGCTGGCCAAGCTCTATTGTCCCCCTGCGGCAGGCTCCTGGGAAAGAGGGTCAGCAAGCCCACACTGCTCCTTGCAAGGTGACTGGCTGCTGAGGATCTGTGCTGGTGCGCCTCATCCCTGCCCTCAGGGCTATGGCACTGCCTCGACCCCTGTGCCTACAAAGTTACTGATGATGCCTGGTATTGACAACTGCTATACCTCCGCCAGGGGCTGCATTGCCACCCTGGGCAACTTCACCAAGGCCACCTTTGATGCCATTTCTAAGACCTATCTCACCCCAGATCTTCGGAAAGAGACTGTGTTCACTAAGTCTCCCCATCAGGAATCACTGACATCTTGTAAAGACCCACATCAGTTTCTGTGCAGAGGACCCAGGCTCCAGCTCTGGCCACCACATAATTGTTAAATGGGAAAAAGACAATTTATAGACAATCTATTCTGTAAAACAACAATACTAATTAAAAGTTGCACAATCTCTGCCTGACCAATGTGGCCCAATGGTTAAACATTGACCTATGAACCAGGAGGAAGTCATGGTTCGGTTCCTAGTCAGGGCACATGCCCAGATTGTGGGCTTGGTCCCCAATAGAGGGGCATGCAGGAGGCAGCCAATCAATGATTCTCTCATCATTGATATTTCTATCTCCCTCTCGCTTTCTAAAACCAATATATATATAAAGTTGCCCAATATCATTTGACTTTTTAGAAGGGCTTATGTCACAAGGAAAATGGGGGCGGGAAAGCAACAATTTCAACGGGTGGAGGAAGCAAGCGGAAATCTCACTGTGGGTGGAGCCCCTCCTCTTCCATTCCAGTTCATTCATGCTTTCACACACAATTCACAGAAGCCTTGCCAAGAAATAAAAAATTTCACAGGCCTACACACTTAATGAATTCACTTATGGAAAACAAGTCCCACTTATTCTAGCATAGAAGCCTAAAGGCAGGATAGAGAAATCAAAATAAAATTTTCTCCTCTAAATTCTTCTAACTTCCAGCTTCTTGGAAAACAAAAAGGTCCTGGGAACTGGGAATAAATTCTCAACACTTTGGGAAAACCAGTACTACCTCCTATGCTATCTAATTCTAATTTCAAATTTTAAAGTAGGCAGGACACATTTGGGGGAAATAAAAGCAAAGAATGAAAATAAACTTCACGATGGAATTTCTTCAAATGAGGAACTCATTGCCAAAGAGGAAGTCTAATAATGTTCCATTCATCCATTCCTCTGAAAACGCTCGTTATATCCACATCCTATTCTAGCTGAGATTACGTCCCATAATCTCTCCAGCCTCGATCTGAACAACCTCATATTATGACCCTAAAGTGTTTTGATTTCTGTAACTAGAATTTCTCCCTAACTCAAAACCAATGAAGAGGAATGATCGAAGGATCATCCTGTGCTTCGTTTCCCCTTCTCGGCAACAGCCTCATCACCTGTATTCATATCTCCATCCAGGGCATCAGAGCCCCCTTCTCCCTACAGCACTTTGTTCTCTTCCCAAGTGTAGATAGAAGTAGAAACCAGAGTCCAAAGGCATGCCAGGAGAGGACAGGAAGCCCAGCACACATCTGTATCAATCCTCACTCCTGCTAGCCCATTCAATGCCAGTATAGGAGTACAGGATTATACTCTAAGACAGCCTAGAGAAGGGGGGTGGAGGGACACACACAAGTGGTCTCAGCAAGTGAAAATTACCCCCAAACACAATCCTATCTAATAAAAGGGTAATATGTAAATTAACTGTCACTCTGTCACAAAGATGACGGTGTCCATAGCCACAAGATGGCGGCACCCAGTTCTGGGGGTGGGGAGGGGAACAGCCACTGAGAGCAGGCAGTGTGAGTGGCCTGGCGGAATGCTTGCAACGAGGCCACGGATGGGCCTCTGGGCCATGGAGAGCCTCTGGGCCACGGAGAATGCCAGGCCCTGCAGAGAGCTACTGGTGCACAGATTCATGCACAGGGCAACAAGTCTATATATATAAAAGCCTAAACAACCTCCCAACAGTTCAACCATCCAACTGGTAGTAATGATGCACACTAACCACCAGGGGGCAGATTCTCAATGCAGGAGCTACTAACAACAAATAATCAATTTGAACCACTCTTTGATCATGAAACGACCAGAATGTTCTAGAAGACACAGCAAAGTAATTTTGCTTCATGATGACGCACCATCACACACTTTAAAACCAGTTAAAGACACGTTAAAAGATCTTGCCTGAGAAGTATTAGCCCACCCACTGTATTCAACAGACCTTGCATTTCAGATTACCACTTGTTCAGATCAATGGCACACGCACCTTCCGAGCAGCACTTCAAAACATACGAAGAAGTGGAAAATTGGGTCTCTGAATGGTTTGCCTCAAAACAAGAAAAGTTCTATTGGGATAGTGTCCACAAATTACCTGAAATATGGGGAAATGTGTGGCTAGCAAGGAACATTACTTTGAATAAAGCACTTTTTCTCTTGAAATTATTGTGTTTTCTTTGATTACAAAATTCGCTGTTATTAACCAGTACACCTGGTAAACATTATAATGGAAATGATTTGGGCCTCTTCCTGAAAGACTGTTTTCCAGTGGAACCATGACGGGGAACTAAAGAGGCACCTTTAGAAGCACAATTTCTCCAATGTCCACAGATAAAACTTCCTTAGGTCAGGGAGATTCAAGTTCCTGTCAAATAGCAGGTATTATAGAGAAAAATGAAACCCATTTATTTTATTGCAAATTTACTGTGTGCAAAGTACAACCTCATGTCTTAACGAATATTTTTCCATTGATTTTTAAAGAGAGAAACAGAGAGAGAGAAACATCAATGTGAGAGAGACATACACGCGCCCTGACCAGGGATCAGGCCTGCAACTGAGGTATGTGCCCTTGATCAGAATCGAACCCAGGACCCTTCAGTCCATGAGCTGAAGCTCTATCCACTCAGCCAAACTGACTAGGGCACCACTATTAATTTTGATATCTATGTTCCAATGCAAAATGCTCAAATCATTACCCAACTCTCCCGTATCATTTCAATGGTCCACTACAATAACCTTATTACCTTTCACCTCACTGAACTATTTCCTAGAACAGTCGATCCTTGGTTCTCAAACATCTCCCATCTCCAATAATGCAGTTCTCAACCAAGTTGTTAAAAAAACACTAAAAAAAAAACTTCACAGTTGTCAAACAAAACTTAAGTTCTTGACCCGACAACCCTTTCAAAAGACAGAATGAGCAAGTATGTGTCAGTTTACCACTAAACCTTAGGCTCTTAACATTTCAGGAATTTGTGCTGTGAGTTTTTTTGTTTTTGTTTTTGTTTTGTTTTTTTGCTTTGGGGAGTTTCAAATGGATTAAATCAATCAATTTACATTATTTTTTAACTGTATTTTTATTGATTTCAAAGAGTGTGAGAATAAACAAATCATTTTTTCTGTCAAAGAACAGTTTAGACAGCCACCATTTTGAAACTGTGTGACTTGGCAACTGCCATGTTGGCCGCATGGTTTGCAGCTCCCCGGGGGTCACCATGTTGAAATGGCAAAGGCCAGCCCCTCCCTTTGAATTAGCCAATCTCGAAAGACTGTGCGCCTGAGCTCCAATCAAGAGCAAGGGACAGGTCACATGCATCAGGGATTATAAATCCCGCTCAGATTGCCTGCTCTGTGTTTCCAGAACATGTGTGCACCCGCTTCTACGTAGAAGTAAAGATCTTCACCTTGCTGCCTGACTCCCAAGTATGTTTTGTGTTCTACCAGGACCCCTAAATTTGGGGGCTCGCCTTATTTCTAACAGAGAGGAAGGCAGAGGGAAAGACAGAAACATCAACGACGATTGAGAATCATGGGTCAGCTGCCTCCTGCACACCTTACATGGATCAGGCCCGAAACTGGACATATGCCTTGACTGAGAATAGAACCATGACCTCCTGGTTCATAAGGTGACATTCAACCACTGGCCCACACCAGCCGGGAAATCTGCATTATTTCACATGGGAAAAACAATTCAGTTTTTTATAAATATATATATTTTATTGATTTTTTTACAGAGAGGAAGAGAGAGGGATAGAGAGTTAGAAACATCGATGAGAGAGAATCATCGATCAGCCGCCTCTTGCACACCCCCCATGGGAGATGTGCCCACAACCAAGATACATGCCCTTGACCGGAATCGAACCTGGGACCTTCCAGTCTGCAGGCTGACACTATCCACTGAGCCAAACTGGTTTCGGCAACAATTCGGTTTTTTAACAAATCGCTTCTTGTACAGCCTTCTGGAACAAATTAAGTTCGAGAACCAAGATTCCACGTAACTCCTATTTGACCCAAATCAGCTTACACACCGTATTTTTTTAACTTTCCAACATGAACTTGGAACACCTAGGAGTCTGCTCAAAATCTTAACTGCTTCCTCACAGCCTGATAAAAAACAGCTTCACTGCTTTAGAATGGCATTCATTCCATCCAAGGTCCGGCACAGATTCATCTTTCTGGGAAGCACAGGTCAGGTGAAGAGTCTGGTTCTGAGCACAGGTAGCCACATTTCAGCTGCCGCTCCACCACTTCCCTCCCGCTCTAACAAGGTGGCTGTGAGACTAAGTGAAGGAATCTGCCGGAAAGAGCCCAGCACAGGCGTGGTGCACAGAACTGTTCCAGAGCACTAGCTCTTCTCATTACACCCAGCTCCCTTCTCACTGACCAAAGGCTGGAGTACTACTGCCATCAGGCCCTCTCCCGAGTGCTTGCCGTACAGAGGAAACCGGAGTTCTGCCTCCCGCGGCTTCTGTGGGGATGGGGGAGGCAGAGCACCCCATGGCTTCACTAGGCTGGCCCGAGTGGAATCTTCCTCAGCCTTCTCCAGCCACAACTCTGCTGAGGCACCATTTCCACTACAGTGTTCACTCCACCTGCCACAATCCTGCCTATCTCTTACCAGCACACCCAGCTCCCGGGCCACCGCATCCAGGAAGCTTTGCTTGTCTCTTCCACAGAAGGAAGCCTGGACTTGGGCACTGTTTGTTGCAAACAAGCCACATCTACTCTGTTATAATCACAGGAAGATTCTATTCCTCTCAATAACTGACACATTTTCTCAAAAATTTTGTGAAATGGGCAAATACATCTCTAACCTAATTATGCTACCATCATCCTGTAATTAAGAGAAATCTGGACTATAAAGAGTACTAGGAAAGAGAAATAGAGCCGCACACAAACTGCCAACGTGTCAGTGGTTTCTGTCGGCTGAGTTACGTCGTCTCCATGTGACTGCCTTTGTCTTCTTCGTGGGGAAGGGTAAACTGGTGAAGTCTCAGTGCACTGGCGGACTTCTCAGACGTGCAGGCTCTTACACCAGTGAAACAAAATACAGAACAGGCCTTCCTTTCCTTAGTGTGAAATTTTCACCGGACGCCACGAGGGGAAAAAATGCAACAGAGAACAGGAGGGACGTACCCAGAGGACTTCAGGCTGACAGGAACGTGCTCTCAGGCTCACGGCCAAATCAGCACAGGAGGGAGGTGGCTCAGGAAGCCCAGTGGAATGGATTCCGTTGAGTACCATCTCTGCCCAGCAGGGTCAGCAGTCCCAACCTGCACCCTCGTGTAACCCTGGGGCAGCTGTGCCCAGTGCACCAAATGACCTTCACCGCCTGCAGGGCCTCCCACTGGAACAGTATCATCAGGTAACAAGTGACCCTCAGCAAACCACACTGCCTTGATAGCAGATAAGAAATGTGTTGTGTTCTAGATAGGTAGAAGAACAAACGACAAGCTTTTTTAAGTAACCACAACACAGCTTTAGCAAAGACTGCCCGCTGCTCCTCCGCACTAAGCAATCAATAGGCCCACAGCTAATAGAAAGGCGGAGCCTACCACGTCTTTCCAGATATCTAAGGACTGCTTCCAAATGTCTAAACATCCCATTTAGTTCATGCAAGTCTCCTGAAATCACTAACATGTCTATTACAGAGAATACTCTAGAATTTAGCATTTCTGGGTGTCTCAGAGTCATCATGACATAGTCATTGTGCTGAGCAAAAGTCCAAGAGTTCTTTCTCAGATTCTAGAGTGGATCTTGAGAAAGAAAATACCTACTAAAAAGGGCTTCCTAGAAAAAAAATAAAAATGAAAAAGTAATAATAAGAGGCTCACTAAGCCCAAATTTTAAAATTCAGCTGAAACCGGTTTGGCTCAGTGGATAGAGTGTTGACCTGCATACTGAAAGGTCCCAGGTTCGATTCTGGTCAAGGGCATGTACCTTGGTTGCGGGCACATCCCCAGTAGGGAGTGTGCAATAGACAGCTAATCGATGACTTTCTCTCATCGATGTTTCTAACTCTCTATCCCTCTCTCTTTCTCTCTGTAAAAAAAAATCATTAAAAAAAAAAAATATATATATATATATATATATATATTTTTTTTTTTTTTTAATTAAAATTTAACGCTAACAGCCATTTTTACCTTGCTAGGGGTGGAGGGGTGTTAAGAGGGGGATCCTCTCAAAATGCACTTCAAGGCGAAGCCTACACTGAACTTTCTGCCACCTGAGCCAGCCCTTATAAAGGAGTACTTGGAATCCTATTTCAACCAATAGAACTGAGGCTTTCCCCATCCAATCGAGCTGTGCAGCCTGGACCAACTAAAGCAATTCTATTCTGACCAATCAGGACAGTGCCTTTTGGACCAATCAAACTGTGAGGATTTGGAGTCCTCATTTGCATGAAGACACACCAATCAGTGACCAGGGGCGGGACAGCACACTTTCCCTTTCCACTGAACACTCAGAACTGTGTTTCCCCCACTGATGTCTCACCAGAGCCAAGTGAAGCCGACCAGCATGGGTCAGAGCAGACTGGCACAGAATAGAGCTGAGCAGAGCAGCAGGGCACAGACCAGACCAGCGAAGAGCCCCCTGGCCCCAAAGCTGCCTCACAACAGTGCGTTTTCCACAGATGTGCTATATTCACTATTGAGCTGTTTGCAATGAATAGTTTCCTACTTCACCACACCCCAACCTGGGGATTCCTACTGGTGCTCCACTGGCCCCAAGGACCATCGCTTTTCACTAGCAAAATCAGAGAAGCTTCCATACTTTGCAGGCCCCTGAGTATCCTCTCTACCCTCACTTGCTGCAGAGAGACATGAGAGGAGGTAAACTCCACAAGTTCTACTTTGGCAGTTTGGAGGGAGAGTAACCTCTAGCTATCCAGAGCTGGTCATACATCCTTCATGTCCGAAGGTTTTAAATGATAGGTCTTAGGAGAGCCATGGGCCTTCCAGAGGCTTAACTGTTCCCCCCTCAGGTTCACTTACTCAGAAATGTACTGAGTGGTCCCCTGTCCCAAGCTCTGAGCAATGGAAATCTGCAGTTAAACGGGACAACAGCTCTGCCGTCAGGAAGCACGGTGGAGTGGGGGAATGTTAGGGACAGGAACTGGCTGAGGGAAGACTACTCAGCTAGGGGGACCAATGAAGGCTTCTTAAAACGTGAGATTTGGCCGAACCGGTTTGGCTCAGTGGTAGAGCGTCGGCCTGCGGACTGAGGGGTCCCAGGTTCGATTCCGGTCAAGGTCATGTACCTTGGTTGCGGGCACATCCCCAGTAGGGGGTGTGCAAGAGGCAGCTGATAGATGATTCTCTCTCATCGATGTTTCTCTCTATCCCTCTCTCTTCCTCTCTGTAAAAAATCAATAAAATACATTTAAAAAAAAAAAAAAAAAGCGTGAGATTTGTGCTGAGACCTGAGGAAGATTCATGCTCACAGCACAAAGAACTGGGAGAAAGTGGACCATCATCAGAAAGCTAGTTCTAGGACAGAAGGGCCGGTGCCTGAAGCAGGGTGAGGCAGCAGCAGGGGGAAGGGCGCCGAGGGACAGGCCCTGGGCGCCTCACAGTCAGGCAGCCCTCTCTTCCTCCTTCATCCCACAGCACACATTTATCACTGAAATCTACGGCCCATCAAAACATGCATTTTGCCGATCTGACAAATAAAATAGGTATAATTGTGATTCTTTCACATCAGACAGCTATTGTTGTGTTGGCTGCTGTCATTTTTTTATTTGACAATCTAAGGGAAAAGAGGCCATTGGCCCTGACTAAATAGTCAGGTATTGCACGTTTTAAACATTCTTAAAGGCACACTGGTAGGAAACTGCTGCAAAAAGGCAAAGTCTTTGTTTTATTCTAAGACTTGGGAGAGGGCGAGGCTGGGAAGTGACAGAACCCAAGTTGTGATTTTCAAAGGTGACTCTGAAGGCTGTGTGTGCTGGAGGCTCACCTTGGCCACTCTTGTTTGTATACTGTCGCCATGGCGATATGCACAGTAGTTAGCAGTGCGGACTCTGGGTCTGGGCCTGTTACTAGCAAATTATTGCCCTGTATGCTTCCTCTGTGAAATGGAGAGAAATTTGAATATCTCATGGTTTTAAAGGAAAGAAAGGTATCCAAAGGTCTAACTGTCTTTAACTTCCTCTTGGCTAGGAAAGGATGTCCTTCTCTCAGTGGAAAATAGCCTGTGGCCTTACCCATGCTGAGCATCTAAGCAACATGGGACAGTCCTGGCTGTTCGTGTTCCAATAGCTGCAAACGAGATCTAACAAACTCCTCACGAGCACTCACTGGACTCCCGGCCTGCCAGGGCCCAGTCACACGCCACAGCCGTGAGCACAATCACCAAGCCCAGCCTCCTACCCTTCAGAGTGGGTGGATGCGCATGTATCAGGATTTATTATAGAACGTCAAAATGCACTTCATATTTCTAGATTTCCTTCGATGAGATTCTATATGACATTCATGAATTTTTTATTTGGAATTTTCTGGGAACAAATTACAACCTGAAATCAAATTATTAAGTTGCCAACAAAGGTTAGGAAGGACGGTCATCCAGCCAGCACGGATGTTCCAGACTTATTGATAGGAAGGAAACATGAGGATTCCCGGCTGGTCTCTGAGTATCTCCTGCCACTGCCTACCCTTCCTCACTCACCTTCAGGAGGCGAAGGTCCCATTAGGACCCTCCTGCCTAACAGACAGCATCTCTATGCATTCGTCCCACACCTGTGCCTCTCATAAAACCACACTGTATTAGGACACAACTATAAGAGAGGAAGTTGTCAAGTGATGTTTTCACATGGCAAAGCAGATTAAACAAAAACATAACACACAAAGCCATCTCAAACACAAGCAAGTAGAAGATACTACAAAGTTGAATACAATTAGATGTAATAAGCAGTTACTGTATGCTGGGTGCAAACAAAGGGTTCAGAGGCAGAAAGGTAAAATGCGGCCTTGCCAGTAACAATATCGATAATATGGGTGAAATATGCAAATGACCACAATATAAGGCCACACGGGGTCTGGCAACAGTGAAGCGTGGTCTCAGTGACAGGGGAACACCAGCCACTGAACAAGTGCTCTCACTGGGGAAGTCACCGTGGGCTTTATTTCCAGAAGCCACTGGATTTAAGCCAGACTCCACGTTTGTAAAGGAGTTTGAAAAAGCCGAGAGGTGATTCATTCAGAGGAAGGAGAACGGGTTGGAAGGAGTGGGGTTACCAATCAGTGAGGTGACAGTATGGGGGGAGGTGTGGGAGAGAAGCAAAGACAAACACACTGCAGGGCTTTGAACATACTCAGTGTTCAAGCATTCCTCCGCAGCAGCGCAGAACCCGGTGCCCCTGTAGGGTGCACAGAACAAGCACACGTTTTAGAAAGTTTACTTGCCGGAGAGAGGAGACCTATCAGAAAGCTATTTCAATGGGCTGAATTGCTGCTTATTCCATGCTGAAGAGGCTGTGATGAAACGTTTGTAAAGATACTTCAGATAAAATAGTAACATTTTCTTTATGCTTTTCTGCTACTTTCAAGTAGGCACATATTCACAAATATGGGGGGAGGGGGGAGGGAGTACAAAAAGATTTATTTAAGGGAAAAAACTACTACTAAAACTTATTGACAATTGGATTGTGTACGTTGGGGGAGTTAAAAATTAACCCGACATATACAGATGGTTCCTGGCCACCTCTCAAAACCCAAACAGAAACATGCGAGGAAAGGAACCAATCTTCTGAGGTCCATCCACCATCTTCCAATCAATTAAAAAAGGGAAAGGAAAAGCAGCGCTGGCAATCCAGTTCAGGTCCCCCGACCCGGAGCTGGCAGCACTCAGGGAACGATTTCCTGAGCAAAGGCCTCAGGAACGCAAACAAGGCTGGCAAGGGGATAAACTCATCAGTCTTCAAGCAGATTTAAAGGCATTCTTAAAGCATTCCTGGCAGGCCGAGAGTGCATGTGCTAATAAATTAGTTCTCTATTTTCTTACTTGTTTGTTAAACCTTACCCAAGGATATTTCTCCCCCTGATTTTGAGAGAGACTAAAAGGGAGGGAGGGAGAAAGAAGGAAGATAGAGGCTGAAGACAGAAAGAAAGAAACGTAGACACACAGACTGGTTGCTTCCCACACAAGCCCCACCTGGGCCAGGGACTGAACCTACAGCCCAAGCACTTGCCCTCGACCGGGAGCCGAACCCTCGACTCTGGCGCACTGCCCGACGCTAACCAGTGAGCAAACACCAGTCAGAGCCAATTCTCCACTTTGAATCATTTATTTGTTAAATAGAATTATTGCACTATATGACCCCAAATTATCATGGTCACTAGAATTCAAAGGGAAAATACGTATTTCTTCTTAATCTATAAATTAATTCTCTTATATTAAATGTGATATTTATCCCTATTACCTAGTCACCTCAAAACAGAAATGCTGACTTCGGAAACTTCAGATAAAAAGCCAATGGAAGCACATAAATGAATATAAATAAAACTGCATAAATCTGCCGAAACCGGTTTGGCTCAGTGGTTGAGCGTCGGTCTGCGAACTGAAAGGTCCCAGGTTCGATTCCGGTCCAGGGCATGTACATTGGTTGCGGGCACATCCCTGGTAGGGGGTGTGCAAGAGGCAGCTGGTCGATGTTTCTCTCTCATCGACGTTTCTAGCTCTCTATCTCTCTCCCTTCCTCTCTGTAAAATATCAATAAAATATATATATTTTTTTAAACAAAACTGCATAAATCTGAGTTAAGGGTGTTGGCTTGAATCTGTTAATATCCTGGTTAAGGTTATATTACACCACAGTTTGATAAAATTTAACTATTTCGGAGAAATGGGCATTTGTACAAGGGTCTTTCTGCATTATTTCTTATAAAAGCCTATAATTATCTCAATTTTATAAATGGCTTAATTCTTTTAAAAACAAAACACCAATGGACAGCTCTGTCCTACGAAGCCCTAATTTACTTTGGCCACACAACAGCCTAACAAAAACGGAAGCTTTGCAGCTGCTTATAGGTTAAAACATAGAAATGTCTCAGAAATCAACTGACAATCGTATGGGTGCTCCCTTGTAGGTAACTGTTTTCTCTTGCTGCTTGTAAGATTCCCTCTTTGTCTTTTCTCTTGGCATTTTAATTATGTTGTGTCTTGGTGTGGTCCTCTTTGGATTCCTTTTGTTTGGGGTTCTGTGTGCTTCCTGGACTTATAAGTCTATTTCTTTCACCAGGTGGGGGAAGTTTTTGGTCGCTATTTCTTCAAATAGGTTTTCAGTATCTTGGTCTCTCTCTTCTTCTGGCACCCCCATAATTCTGTAAAATATCTTCAACTTTCTGGATTCTCTTCTCTTCTTGCTTTTCCAGAGGAGTGTCCTTTGCCTCTTTGTATTCCAGATCTTTGACTTGATTCTTGCGTTCCTCTAGTCTGCTGTGGGGTCTCTGCATAATATTTTTTATTTCAGTCAATGTATGCTTAATTTCTAGTTGGTCTTTTTTTCATATCCTCGAGGGTCTCATTAAATTTATCGGCCTTTTCTAAGAAATTCTTGAAAAACCTTATAACCATGGTTTTAAACTCTATATCCAGTTGTTTGTTCTCCTCCATTTCTTTTGTTTGTGATCTGTTTCCTTGTCTCTCCATTTTCACTGCTTCCCTGAGTTGGTAGGGTGGCTTTGTGTACTTGGTATTCTATTGTATATGGCCCAGTGGGCCAGCCTCCCCAGTAACCTGAGGTAGACACTCTTGGTGCTCCCCTTTGTGGACTTTGTGGACAGCCTTGTTTTAGTTTAGTCTTTATTGTTGTTTGTATCACTGGGAGGAATTGACCTCCAGGCCAATTGGAGGTGAGTATCAGCTGTGTCTACACCGGGATACCTTCTGTATTGGAGACAGCCTTATATGACCAGACTTGCAAAACTGCAAAAGCCTCTGTGCTCAGCTTGAATGGGGCAGAGTCTCAGGGCTGAGCTGACAGTCTTGGCTTTTTGTCAGCCCTGCCCTTGTGCATGTGCCTCAGACCTCTGCCTTCCACGGATCCCGAGTTTCCGTCTGACAGTCCAGATTTTCCCTGTAAGAGTGAGGGTCTCCCAGGGGCTCGACTGGAACTTGGTTTCAGTGCAGTCGGAACTGGGATTCAGTGCAGTTAGGAGCTTCCAACTCCTTCCACTATGGAAAGCCTACAGCAACCACCACAATCAGACCTCTCTGCACACACTTACACACTCACACAAGGCTCTAGACCCTGCTCGCTGCAACTCCCCTGAGTCTCTGAGTCTCCGGGTGCCTTTCTCTACAGTCCAGACTCCACTTGCATGAGCATGGGTCCATGGGGTTTCGGCCGGGGCTGGGGTTCAGTGCAGTCGGGGGCTTCCTTTCCCCTCCCGCCAGCCAGGTACTCGGTTGCCCTTCCTCTCTGCGCACATCTCCCTACCTCAGCGCTTTGTAGCTCCTCTGATCCATGAGCTTTTCTCTTTCTTTCTAGTTGTAGAATTCCCACTCAGCCAGCTTTTCTGTGTTTTTGAATGATGTCCGTCTGTCTTTTAGTTGTTGTTTTGAAATTGTTGTGCGAGGCAGCACTTTAGGTGCTTTGTTATTGTTATCAAGTTAATTATCAGCTGTTAATTATGTAAAACTGTCCTGTATCCACCTCTGTAAAAGAAGCATATGTCCATCATTTCCCTTTTTAACCTATCCCAGAGGTTTCCCCACTTTACTTTATCCCACCTCCTTAATCTATCACCAATGGATTTCATGTAACTCACCTACATCCTTTTTCTTTGATTGCAATGTATAAACACAGATGTAACCTGCCATTCTCCGGAGCATTATCTCAATTCGTTGAGGTTCTGCTTTTCCGCATATGTTGGCAGTTTGGCTCAAATAAACTCACAAAAATTCTTTACAGGTCTGAATTCTTTTTTACATTAACATTACAGAGAGGCCTCCTTTTAGGAAGAGACAGTTAAACCTTGCCCAATATCAGAGGGTGCAAACCCCCTCCTACAACTGAAAAATGATGCTGCTGAAAGCATTACACAAGCCAAGGCAAACCCCTGGCCCTGACAGACGGATCTCTACAATGGCCAGATATATGCACTCTGGTTTTCTCTGATATTATTCTCATTTGACTATCAAAATATCTCATGGAATACCATGAGCATGAAAGATTGGGAATATTTTCATTAGACAGCAATAGGACAGTTTTCTAATTCTGTAATCTCATTTCATTACTTCTCCCCCCCCCCCCCAAGTTTTTCAACAAATTTTATGCAGCAACAAGTGTGCCAAGGCATTAAGCAGAGGATAGCAGGTAAAATGCCTTTAAAAAGAAGTAAGGTATAGAGAGCCAGACACTGACTATATCATCACAATAGAAAGTCAGCTACGAGGGAAAGCTTGGAAGGCTTATATAGTTGTGGTCAATTCTAGTCTGAAGACCAAGAAATAAGATCGATGAGAGATCAAGATTGTAGAACATAATGTAAGTAATGAAAGTTTCTGTTCTAAAAGAAAAATAGACAGCTAACAAAATACAGAAAATCAGCTCTGAAACACACGTTGGCTACCCCCTACCAGAGAAAAGGACAGGCGACAGAAAGAGCAGCATGACATATTGAGCCTCACTATACCTACTTTTCTTTTTTCTCTTGTTTTGTTAATCCTCACCCAAGGATATTTTTCCATTGAATTTTAGGGAGAGTGGCAGGGAGGGGAGAGACAGAGAGAAAGTAACATTGGTTTGTGAGACATCGGTTCGTTGCCTCCTGCACAAGTCCCGACTGGAGCCAGGGATCGAGCCTGCAAATGAGGTACATGCCCTTGACAGGAATCGAACCTGGAACTCTTCAGTCCCGCGGCTGCCACTCTAGCCACTGAGCCAAACCAGACAGGCCTATAACTGGCTATTTTCTGACTCAATCAATGTATGATCTGAACCTAAATGTTTATCTATAAAATCAACAGTAGAGGAATAGTCAAATTCCACTATTACTTTACTTGTATTTGCTATGGGACACAGGAAAGAAAGCCCCAGGAAGCCTGGACTCCAAAGAGTCAGCTCTCAGAAAGTCACTGACAGCTCTTGGAAAACCACTGGGGCAATATTATGATGGCTTTACAGAAGGGAATGGAGCCTTCCTACGTTCCTGCAGCACGCAGCCAGTGCTCTGCTTTGTTCTGTTTGATGTTGGGGGGGGGGGGGGGGGGGGGAGATGCAGCACCTCTAGCAGGGATAGATCCGGGTTATGAGACTCTCAAAAACAGCACAGTCCCTGTCCCCCAGAAGCTCATACTTTATGGGAGGTCACACACCAGCAGGTAACCGAATATACTGTGAACCCAGATAAAAGCATCTCCTTGCTTCCAAGTCTGACAAGATGCCTCAGACTCATTTTAGGTGATTCCTGCCTAGACCCAGAATCAGCCATTCTCTAAGGTGTCCCAATTACTGTTACTGGGAAAGCCCCCTTCAGCTGTGTGCCCTTCTGATGACTTAAGAGGGCTCCTACTGGAAGAGGGCTCAAATGTAATGGGCTGAACACACAAGTATGTGTAAATTCATCCGTTATATTAATACTAGCATGCCCTCTCTGGTCATCTCTGGAGGCTGGCAGACACCAACTCATGTTCTGATAATCGAAGGAGAGAAAAAACACTCAAACTGCCTTTCCTATTTAGAAGCTATTTCAGAGGAACCAAATAGTTGATAAGACAAAGTTCTCTACAGAGGAATCATAGGTAAGAAATAATGAAAGGAAATCACAGAATTAGAAAACAGTCCTACTGCTGTCTAATGAAAAAATCTGAGCAAGAATCATCAATTGCTACTAAACCATTAGATGGGAAACATGACAAAGGGACTGCTGATGATACTTGACCCCACTTCCCCAAAAGTAGGGCAACCAGACCAGATGAGTCTGCTGATGTGATGCAGCGGGACCACACCAGCCTAAGAGGCGTTAGTTACAAAAAGAAAGCTGAAGCTAATCAAGCCTCTAAGACTCAGATCTAATTACCAGTTTAAAGACACAGAACATGCTGAATGACACAAAAATGCAATCAGTTAAATCCAGAATGAGGGAGATTCTACAGTACAAATTATACAATTTCTTCAACAAATAAATTATATGAAAAAAAGGACTAACATGGGACATCAGCTGGATCCAGATTCAAAAAATCAACTGTAAAAAGATATTTTTGAAACAACTGAGGATAATTTAACATAGAGTAATTATTAGATTATTTTAATTTATAGTTATTTTGTTGGGTGCAATTGAAGTTATTTTTAAAGTCCTCATTTATTTGAGATACATATGGAATATTTACAGATAAAATTATATGACATGTAGAACGTATTTTAAAATATTTCAGAGGGAAAAGCAGAGAGGACAGATGAAAAGAATGGCAGGATGCTAATAGTAACTGAAGTAGGAGATGAGTATGTGGAGACTCATTGTTTTATTTTCTTTACTTTTGTGCATATTTGAAAAAGTCCATGAAAAATGTTGGGGGAAAAGATACAACCCTTATGCATGGATAATTGTCACAATGTTATTTAAATTGTCACAATATACAAATAACCTAAATCTCTATCTATTGGAAGGTAGGTAAATCGTAACATGCATAAAAAGAAGTATCACGAGGCAAAAGAAATGACTATATTTTAATATTTTAAAAATTCCAAAAACGTTTTATATCGAGTAAAACAAAGCAAACATACTGTATTCTAATGTGGTACATGCAAAGCAAAAGCCCAGGAAGATGCTCACCAATGTGTGGGCACCTCTGGTAGTCACATATTAAGCAATTTACTTTCATTACTAACTGTTGGGAATTTCTTAAAAAGACTTTCAGTCAAATAATTTTTTAGGGGGGAGAGGGTTGTAAACATTTATTTTTAGTTTCCCAAATTTAAAAAAGGGTTGAAAATTCAATTCTTATGGTGCTTAAGTGGCATAAAATATTGAAAGCAATTATCACAAGATCTGGTTTATTACTAGACATTCAAAACATGTTAAAGCTCTTTTTTTTATTTTTTACTACATTTGTAAGCCATATTAAACCACTCACTTCTTTAAAAAAATAAAATAAATAGCAAAACGGCCCTGGCTGGGTAGTTCAGTTAACTAGTATTGTCCCAATATACCACGGTTTGGGGTTTGAACCCCAGTCAGGGCATATACGATATTCAACCAATAAATGCATAAATAAGTAGAACAACAAATTGATGTTTCTCTCTCTCCTTCTTCATCTCTCCCATTCTTTCTCTCTCTAAAATCAATAAATAAAATTTAAAAATACTCCACTCCTTTGAGTCCTAAACATACATACTTTCCTTCTCTTCCTTCATTTAAGTTGATACCTAATACATGCTTTATTTTAAAGTTTAAAACAGAATCCAGTCTTCATTAATAAAACCCTATAATGTTCCTTTTGAAACAGATCTCTTGAAAGTATGGTATTATCAGTTTCCTTAGATTGTCTTTTCATAGTAACTTCCCATTTCTCCCCCCAGACAATCACTAATGCAATTACAATCCTTTCTAAGACTGCTTTGTTAGTGAAGTCAAAAGACTTCCATTCTAGGCCTGGCAACAAATGAATGTCTTTCTCTCTCTCTCTCTCTCTCTCTCTCTCTCTCTCTCTCTCTCTCTCTCTCTCTCTCTCTCTCATACTCTCTTTCATATCTCTCTCTCATAGCTCTTTCTCATATTTCTCTCTCTCTCTCCCCTCCCTCCTTTCCTCTCTCTAAAAATTTTTGTTTGTTTTGTTAATCCTCACCTGAGGATATTTTCCCACTGATTTTTTTTTAGACAGAGTAGAAGGAAGGGGGAGAGAGAGAGAAACATCGATGCGAGAGAGGAACATGGATTGGTTGCCTCCACACACAGCTGGACCCTGGCTGGTGTGGCACAGTGATTAGTGTCCGCCTGCACACCAGAGGGTATTGTGTTCTATTCCTGGTCAAGGGCACAGTCCCGGGTTGCAGGTTCATTCCCTGCCCCAGGTTGGAGCGAGTGCTGAAGGCAACCAATCGATGTGTCTTTCTCACACAGATGTTTCTCTCTCTTCCTCTCCCCTCATTTTCTCTCTCCCCTTCCCCTCCTTTCCACTTTCTCTAAATATCAAAGGGGAAAATACCCTCATTCCTCAGTTGAGGATTTGAAAAAGAATCTTTTTAGAGCAACTAGTTGAAAATTTATGGGGGGAAAAGTGGGGCTGAAGCAGCTGAATATGCCTAGTGGAGGCTTGATCCTAATTGCAATATTGCTTGGGTATCATCCATATTTTCAAAATGTAAAGTTACTTGTTGCCATAATTCCCACAAAAAAAATTAAGGAATCACTTTAAATCACTAATTACTGGTGATCCCCTTAATCTCAGATATGCAACTGTGCACCTACCAAAGGCACTGCTTTATGCTATTAATCCAACTTCTACTTCTTCCTGTAGCAGCCCATACAGATAATATATCACCTCTATTCTATCTGACCTGTATCTTCTCAGAGCAACTGTAGAGGGAAATTTTTAAATTTGTTTAAAAACCAATATATGTATACTGTGGGAAATTTAGGAAATACAAGAACTATCAGCTATTATTTCAGAGTATGGATTAAAACCATTAAAATTTTTACGTATCTCTCCCCAGATCCTTTTTCCTACACATTTATATGTAGCTGATCTTGCTGTATATAAATTTTACACCAGTTTATCATTTTACATTATTCCATTGGCATTTCCCTGTGTCACAGAAAACTCTTTATAAACTATAGTTGCTGCAGAGTACACCATCTTCTGGATAAACATATAGAAATACTTACATAGAAATTTTTATATTTTACTGTACAAATTCGTGCACAGGTGGGGTTCCTTGGCCTGGCCAGCGATTAGGGCCATCTCGCCCAGTTGAGATTGGGGACCAGGGGAGGGACAGCGGGAGGTTGGCTGTGAGAGCGCATTGACCACCAGGGGGCAGCTCCTGTGTTGAGCGTCTGCCCCAATGGTCAGTGTGTGTTACAGCTACTGATTAGTCATCCACTGTCCAGTCATAACAGTCACTTAGGCTTTTATATATATAGATTGAATTTTAGATAAAGAGGAGGGGGAGGAGAGAGAGACAGAAACATCCATGTGAGAGCAACACATCAATCACACACACCCACCAGGGGTTGAGGTCACACCCCCAACGTGTGCCCTGAGCAGAATCGAACAGGCAAGATTTCAGTGCACAGGACAATACCCAACCAACTACGCCACACCAGCCAGGGCACTTACATATATTTTATATTCTCCTAATGCTGGACTTTTGAGATTTTCCAAATTGAATCAATATTTCTCATTTAAAGTGATTTTTTAATTATCATACACACATTTCTTTCATAACATGTCACATGCACAAAGGCCACACATTTTCATTCAGGTTCTAAAGGACATGGTTATTTTAAGCGATTGTGATACATAGTCTCTGCCAAAAGCCACATTTTTGTCAGAGAAAAAAATATCATCCATATTATTAGGACTTGGGAATGAACAGTAAACCGTAGTTCTTTAAAGCACTTAGAAATGAAAAGCCATGCCTCAACAAGTCAAAAATCATTCTCTCCTGTCCTAACCTTGCAGTCAGCTCCTTCCCCTGACCTCTAAGAACAAGAATGTGGGGAGCACAGACTCATTCTGTTTGCCTGTTTACCTGTTGGCAAAGGCTAGCATGCATAGCTGACCTTGAATTTCTACTTTAGACTCCCTTCTCAGGCAGACCAGCATCTCACAAAGGTGACTGCAGAGCCAAGAATCCACTAAAAAAAAAAAAAAAGGCTGATGCCAACAGCGCAGGGCCAGGACCCAGGTCTGGAATCAAAGCAGAACCAAAGGTTTTAGGACCCATTTTCAATTAGTGACCCAGCCAAATAAATATAAGCAGAAACTTCTAATTCTCTCAGTCCAAGAGCATAGTGATTTTTTAAATTAAGTTAAAGCAAATTTTTCTGCCAAAAACTTGCAGAGTCTAAATCAAATATCAAAACAAAACATAACATAAATTGGATCCTGGTATATATTTCATTTTAAAGATAAGATTGTAGATTTACTTTATCTTATCTGCTGCTCCACTATAATCAAGCTATTTCCTTCAGATCTTTGCACCTACAATCATTTCTCCCCCTCCCAGAAGGACCTTTTGTTCTCTGTATGAAAGAAATGTTTTCTTTCTAAACTTGGTTCTAAGGTCATCAACATTGCTCATCTGGTTGTCAGAATGCTAGTCCACCTAAAATCCTTACAGGGGTTTTTCTTCTTCGCCTGTAGACATCGAGCCGCTTCTCGTCACTGTTACACCACTCTTCTTCCCAACTTCCGCTCAAGTTTTTGTTTTTTTGTTTTTAATATATTTTTATTAATTTTGTACAGAGAGGAAGGGAGAGAGATAGAAACATCAACGAGAGAATCATCGATCAGCTGCCTCTTGCACACCCCCTACTGGGGATGTGCCCGCAACCAAGGTACATGCCGCTGACCGGAATCGAACCCGGGACCTTTCCGTCCCCAAGCCGATGCTCTATCCACTGAGCCAAACCAGCCTCGGCTCTGCTCAAGTTTTTATTTTTTCCACTGAAAACTTAAACTCACTACCCACCACTATGAGCCCAGCGGGAAATCCAAGACTTGTTTTATTTTTACCATACACCCCAAACACAATGATTACCGAGCAGCGAGTTATCTCTATCAGCAGAGTCTGACTGAACAAGAGAACTAAAGGCCTAGTGGTTCCCATCCACGTCCAATCAATCCAATGCCATGTGCCCTGGAGAACATTACTTAGCCTTAAAGAGCCTCAGAGCTCTTTAAGGCTAAGGGAAGTGGGAGAAGATTTAAAAGTAATGTACACATCCCGGCTGGCGTGGCTCAGTGGTTGAGTATCCACCTATGGATCAGGAGGTCATGGTCCAATTCCCAGTCAGGGCTTATGCCCTGGATACAGGTTCAATCCCCAGTAGGGGTGTGCAGGAGGCAGCCAATTAATGATTCTCTCTCATCATTGATGCTTCTGTCTCTCTCTCCTCCCTTCTACTCTGAAATCAATAAAAATATATCTTTTAAATAGTTAAAAATAAAAGTAGTGCATATAGAAGCATACTGTAATTTCTGACACAGGAGATCAAATACCTTGATGGTATTCAGATAGTTCCTTTTCTGCAATCTCTGACACCATTTAATCATTTTGGCAAAATACTTCTAGTTCCTTTTGACTTCACTCAAGCAACATCCTCCTCTCTTTTCATACCATGTCCACCAGGCAAGTAGCTCCCACTCAAATCCTTTCCAATCCTTGCTCATATGTATTCACTTTTGTTCTTCACTATGCTCAACTTAATGCTCAATGCGTGCAATTTCTCCCAATACTGAAAACCTCGTACGGTGCTCACAGCTCACTGACTCAAGTCATCAAATCGTGTGCACACTGAAGCTTCTCCCTCACTACAGCCTGGCTGAAAACCAAGTCCTGCAGCCTGGACACACTAACCGCTGTTTTTTATCGGAGGGAGGAGGTTAAATGCCCCAGTGGATCTGATCTGCCTCATCAGAGAAGACTGCTTATTTGTTTCCAAAATGGTTTAGAAAGAAAAGTATGCACCCCACAATCCACACTCATTAACATTTTAAGCTGCGAGAGACCTGAGCCAGTAAGCTTTCACCTCCCACTCTGCAAAGACACAGCCAAGTCCTTGAAAGGAGGCTGGCTGCCCGGCAAGCAGGCTGTTTACACACCCCGCTGAATGAAGGTATAAGGGAAGGAACACGGTTTTAACCCAAGCAGTCTGGTCCCAGAGTTCAAGCTCTTACCTTTTCCGTTATGATCATCCACTTCACAGAGCCAAGGCCACCTCTGAAGAACCAGGGGAAAGCAGGGTGTCAACTAGGAACTGAGCTGACGCTCCACACTACACTGGGAGCGCCTGCCGGCAAGTTACAAAACACAACCCTGGGGCAGCAGAGGAGATGAAGGCAGTCGCCAAGGTAAGATTCTAGAACAGGGCTCCACAGACACCGAGCACGTCAGCTCGCCGTAGCCGGAGGTGCATCCCTGCCACCCAGCTTTGGAGATGGCAAAAGAAACAGATCCAGCCGAAACCAGTTTGGCTCAGTGGATAGAGCACATGTGTCAAACACAAGGCCCGCGGGCCAAATCCGTCCCGCCAGGCCTTGCAATGTGGCCCGCACCGCGCTGTCATCACTGCACTCCGCTGCGTTTCCATCACAATGACAGTTTATGACTGTTCAGTAAACCATTCGGCCCGCGATTTAGGCTGGATTTTAGATTTTGGCCCCTTCTCTGATTGAGTTCGACACCCCTAGGATAGAGCGTCGGCCCGCAGACTGAAATATCCCGGGTTCGATTCCGGTCAAAGGCATGTACTTTGGTTGCAGGCACATCCCCAGTAGGGGATGTGTAACAGCCAGCTGATCGATGACTCTCTCTCATCGATGTTTCTAACTCTCTATCCCTCTCTCTTCCTCTCTGTGAAAAATCAATAAAATATATTAAATAAATAAAAAGAAAGAAAGAAAGAAATCCATTTCCCCTGAGAAAGGAAGCAGGACTTCAGTTTGTAAAAATAAACCCTCCAGGCAAGGTGCTTCAGGCTGTTTCTCTTCAGAGCAAAGAAAAAAGCTGCTGAGCTCCAGGTGGCTTCCTTTCTGCCTCCTCCACCCTCTTCACTCTTCCTGCTCCATTAGCAGCAGCAACAGCCCTGGCCGCACAGATAACCACTTCTGAAGGCCCTCCAATATTCTTTGAAAAGAAAAAAAAAATTTTTTAAATACATTTTATTGATTTTTATACAGAGAGAAAGGGAGAGAGATAGAGAGTTAGAAACATCGATGAGAGTCATCGATCAGCTGCCTCTTGCACACCCCCTACTGGGGATATGCCCGCAACCAAGGTACATGCCCTTGACCGGAATCAAACCCGGGACCCTTCAGTCCCCAAGCCGACGCTCTATCCATTGAGCCAAACCGGTCCCGGCAGAAAAAAAAATTTTAAATGTCAGTTGTATTATTTTGAAAAAACACAACAGTAAAAAAATTCCCCTATAAAGACACTCTTCTCTTAAAAGTAATCTTTTAATAGGTTGGTATATGCCATACTACACTTTTTTTTCTTGGAATTCTAGTACCAAAACGCCAGTGTTTGTGTGGGCATAATGCCACTCTTTCTGTATTTTGAAAATGTTGTCTGAATCATTTATGGATTGATGTACATAGAGAGTTAAAGCATAAATGATAAAGCATATAACTCCCTACATACATCGGTCCATATGTGATGCATATAGTTTTCTCCAACTATGCTTAATGGTATTAAAAACAATCGTAAAAGGTCCACCTATTGCCAGCTTTCCCAGTATGTACATGGTGGGGCAAAAACAGGTTTACAGTGTTGAGAACACGAAACAGTTTATTTTTGTATTATTATTTCTTAATCGTTACATTACTTACCGTGCGAACAACTGTAACTTTTGCCCACCCTGAATGCATGTTTGCACTGTGCACATCACACCCATCCACCTGTGCTTTGGGGCCCTGGGAGCCGAAATGCTCAGGGTGGCCCTCGGGCTGGGCTGTAGTGTGTAGTTAACCCCAAGCAATCCCTCTTGTGCAAAGCACTGGCTTTCACCCAGTTCTCATGCTACTTCCCTCAAAGCAGCATGACGAAGCCAGAGGCTGATCCTGACTAACATATCCTAGGAAAGAAAAGGTTTGGCCCTAAGAAACATCTAGAAAAAGAAGAGAACAGGGAATCCAGCTTCTACAAAGGAGAAAGCAGCCCAGATCCAGAGGAGGGCTGGAAATAGGGCCTGGAACTCCCTACCATGTCCTATGCTTCATTTCTTTAACAAATAGCTCCTCCCCCGATTTTAAAACTACTCCACTTGGGAATTATAGCCAAAGTAAAGGGCTCAAACTGGCTCTCAGAAAAATAAACATAAGAGGCTCCAGCTCACTAGTTTTAACCCCACTGCCTTAGTTACAAGACACCCAGGAATGGCTTAGCGCGGGCCAGGCAAGGTACGTGCACACCTGAAGTGCTAAAGCAGCACACTCTGTGTTCCTCAACACATAAATGACTCAGACTTCAGATTTGTAAAATACAGAGAGAATGGAGTCATACTCATACAGGCACTGGCATTTTATGCTAAGACTCCAAAACCTAGTATAATCACTAAGGCTGGGGCTCTCAGTGAAAGGGGCTGGGGAAAGGTAGACAAGCTCTCACTTGAGGACAGAAGTGAAAACCCAGGTAATCCAGGGTCACCCGAAGGCAAAGCAGTGAAACGAGGTGCACACAGAGACAGTCCTGTGCCACGCACTGTGGACACGGCCACTCTGCGGTCCACCGCTCCTGACCACGGAGGCAGAGGGTCAGTGGCGCGCTTAAGCCCACCCAAAGCGAAGCACAAGAGCTGTCATGCAAACCCAGGCCTCTGACCCCAACCCCTGACCTCCCCCGAGCCTGCAGCCACTCAGCAATCCAACCGGGCAGAATGCCCCCAGTGGTCACACCGGGGCCACCTGCCCCAGCCACGCCTCTTTTTTTTCCCCTTTTTTTTTTATTTTTTTTATTTTTATCCTCAGGAAAACACATCCTCCTTACTCCATCCCTTTAATACAGTTTTCTGAGGGGGAACACCATTTTCTTGCACTGGCACATCTCCCTGCCATAAGGCGTGGATGAAGGGTTTGAGGATTTCTTTAAGGGTTTTGTGTTTTACTCCAAGCTGGAATGGGGAGGTTCTTGCCTCTGGCGGTAAGCAGTGGATCATAGCAGGCGGCCATGAGTACAACACTGAACAGGAGCCTTCGTCCAAGATCGGGGACACTGGCCACACAGAAGCAGAGCCTCTCTCCCCGCGCCACACCCCAATCTCCAGCACCTCACTGTAATCTCAGCCTCCACCCTGGCCAGTGATCTGCTCCAATAATGCTCATTTCCATTCAATCTGGTTTGAACTGAGTTCTTTTTCAATCAAAGTCCTAACCATGATCAAAAAGGTTAATAATCATTTTTTCTTAAAAAGCTGAGGTGTTGTGTGTTTTTATTAATATTTGTTATGTTAGGCTGGAATCTTGTGAAGAACCAACTAAGATCACACCCTATCCCTCACTGCCCAACACAAACAAACCTGCCGTCTACTTCGCTTAGCATCTCCCATCTCGGCCCACTTAAGAAGAGCTGACATGTAGGCTAATAGAAGCTGTGAAAGCACGTGGGAAAAGGAAAGGAATATTCCAAAATAATAGCTTATGATGGGTTTTTCCTCACAACTCTCTTGGGAGATAAATCAGTATTATTTTTACTGTGTTAAAAAAAAAAAAAAAAAAAAAAAAAAAAAAAAAAGAAGGAAGCTAATGGAATTAAAGAACAACAAATGGAAAGACCCAACTTCTTTAATCCACCTCAAAGTGAACTTGATTGCAATATCAAGCCTTCCTCCTCCTAACTGCTGATATATCCCTCTGCTAATATTTTATACACCACAAGCAAAGGTATTTTCAGCAATTCCAAAAACCAAATTATTTACTTTGTATCCTCCTAAGATCTGGTCTTATCTGAAAGGTTAAGAGCAGAAGAAGGCCTTTTCAATGCTGCTGCTAGCAACAGAGATAGCTTTTGCCCATCCGAAAGGAAAAAAGGCAAGAGAAATGCTAAATGCCCCTCCGACTCAGCCACTCAATCTTTCAGAACTTTCAGCACAGACACTGAGGCATAAAGATATGTATGTCCAATCTAGTGATGCTTATGACCACAACAATTATGAATTGCCTAAATCAGCGATTTTCAACTAAACAAATTACTAAAATTCTGTGGCATACCAAAAAATACTATATTTCTTGCCAATCTAACAAAAAAAAAAGGGATAATTTTTATTCATTCACAGCAGGCAGCTATTGTGTTGGCTGCTGACACTCCTTCTTTGACAATCTTAGGCAAAAGAGGTCACTTTTAATAGTCAAATACTGCATGTTTTAAAAATTCTTGTGGGACACCAGTGTGCCATGGAATTTTGATTGAAAATCACTGAACTAGATGTTGGCAACCAAGTATGAATAAAAAAAAAATTGCTAACCATTCACAGAAGAAAACAATACACTGAAACTGTACTAACTCATGGGGATGTGGCCAGCCTAGGTGAGGGGCTGATGGCTCTTTGCAGGCTGGCCAAAGCCCCTTCAGGGTGGGGGTCTTCACTGGGGTGCCTGGCCAGCCTGCATGAAGGGCTGATGGCTGTTTGCAGGCTGACCACACCCCCTGGCGACCCAAGGTCCCTGCCCCTCCTTTTTTTCTTATTTTTTTCCAGCGCCTCCTTAAGCTGAGGCCAGGGCTAGCTGGAAGCAGGTATCTAGGATTTCTTTATCTTCTATAACCAAAACTTTGTAGCCTTGAGTAGAGGCCAGGATTGGCCAGGGAGGGCGGAAAGCTAGGTTTCCTCCATCACCCGGGGCAATCCAAGCCTCCTGCTCACTCCAGCTCCGTGGCTACCGCCATCTTTGTTGGGTTAACTTGCATACTTGCTCCTGATTGGCTGTTGGGTGTAGCAGAGTGGTCAATTTGCATGATTCTCTTTTATTAGAGAGGATTTTACCTCTATTAATGAGGCTTACAACATGCTCCTTCGTGGAACCACTGAGTCATCTCTCTTACCTTATTCAAAAACTCCTAATAGCCATCTCTTCCACAGAGCCTTTAAGGATGGTTAAACACAGAAATCCCTGCCCTCATCAAACCTGGCACAAAGCACTTCCTCCTCATCTGTCACCCCATCGATTTGGTCCAAAATGGACAACCATCTTTGCCCTACCCAAAATTCCACATAAAAAGCAGTTGTAACCCGATTATTCCTCCAGGCTGACCTCCCACTCTATATTTCAAGCCACTTTTACCCAATTCTCTGGATTCTTTGCTGTGCTCCTCGTCACGGGCTCTCCCTCTTACTCAATGTTTAAAAGATAGCTCAATAAGGTCTACAAGCTCTTGGTTTTCTTTTCCACCTGGATGCCATCTGACAATGCCCCGCTTAGTCTAAAGCTCCAGCTGGTGAGTTCTGTCTACGGGAAAAGCGCAGCTGAATAATTTGGATCCCACACACAGTACTGTCTTGTCTCTCACATTTTCCATACTCTGCTTTTTCCCTTCCTGCACAGTGTCGAGTATTTTGGTAACTCCAGGAAGACATTTTGTTGCTATTTGACTTCTATATTCCTTTCACATTGTTATAAAACCTTACAGCTGACCATTCTCCATTTCTACTGTAGAAAGCCCAGAGCCCAATGCAAACTATATCACATTATTTTATTGTATGCTTATAAATTACTAGGTTGTCTTAAAACCTTTATGAATATAAGTGTACCTAAGTAAGACGAGTTTTAAACAGTTTTTCCTTTCTTCACAGTAGTTCCTCTTTGGAATAACTATGAAATATACACTTACCTCCTGCTATACAAACAGACATAGGAGACATACCTCAAAAATATATGGAGTCAAATCATATGTAAAGAAGAAATAGTGAAATTATTAAATCACCCTTTCTCAGCCAACACAGTAATAGCTATGTCAGGCAAGAATCATCAATGGATGCTAAAACTAGTAGGTGAAAATTTGATGGCAAACAGGATATTTACATAGTCTCAAAATATCTCCCCACAAGATACCTATTAATCATAAAAGTAAAAAATAGCAATTTTTTGAAACCACCTGACAAACACCTCTTGTACCAGGTAAGACAAGAGGTGCACTGTAATGATACACTCAGGACGGAACATCACCTCTGCAATATGCCTGCCAAAAATGCAGAGGCTTTAATAACCATGAGAAACACCAAACAAGCTCAAACTGAACGGCGATGCCAAATAAATGGCCTGTCCTCTTCAGAAGTATTAAGTCAAGACACAAGGAAATGCAGGTGATGAACTACTCTGGATTAAAAGACGACCATACAGATGAGAACTAAATGCAACCTGTGATCTTGTGTTGGATCATGGACCAGAAAGAAATTATCAATATTATCCTTTCTCTATAACAGGCATTAGTAGAATAGGTGAAATGTGAATAAGGTTTATGGACTAGATGTTAGTACTCCATCAGTCCTAATACTGATTTAAGTAACTGTACTAAGATTACATAAGTGAATGTCCTTGTTTTTATCATTATATCAGTTTCAAGTGTACAACGTAATGATTCAATATTTGTTTGTATTGCAAAATGATCACCCCAGAAAGTCTGTCTACTTCACATCCATCCCCATACATAGTGACAAGGTTTTCCTGTAATGGGAATTTACAAGATATACCCTGAGCAACTTTCAAGTATACAACCCAGTATTATTGTATTAACTATAGTCTCCGTGCTGCACATCACATTCCCGTGATGAACCACCCTTTATCCATTTTTCCCACTCCCAACCCCACTCCAGACAACCACCAATCTGTTCTCTGCATCTAGGAGCTTGGTTTATGGAAGGGGTTTTGGTATTTTTTTAGGGTCCGCATGTAAGGGACATCAGACAGTATTTGTCCCTTGAATTATTTCACTTAGAATAAATCCTTCAAGGCCCATCCATGTTGTCACAAATGGCATGATTTCATCCTTTTTTATGGCCAAATAATATTTCATTGAATATATTCATATATTTTCTTTATCCATTCATCCACTGATGAATACTTAGGTTATTTCCAATTCTTGACTTTTGTAAATAGTGCTTCTTTTCACTGCTTTTTGAAAGTTTCTTGTAGGTCTAATATTTTCCAAAAAATAGATATTTTAAAAATAGATATGGTCATGATTCCACCAGGACCAGTTAAAGAACTGTTTTACATACATTAGTCTGAAAGATGTTTGTTTATTTGTTTGTTTTAATTGAAGTACAAAATAAGTTGCTTATCTCTCATTCAAGACCTGGTCTCCTAAAGCAATCATTATTAAATGTGGGGTATTGTTACACTCTTTTCTTTATGCTCTGACAAATAAAATTATGGATATTGTTGCAATGTTATGAAGAAAGTAGTATTGCATATTGACTCAGATGTGGGCTCTAACGTCAGACTATCCAATTAGAATCCTGCCTCTTACACTTTCTAGTTATGTAATCTCGGGTAAGGTTTGTCTTCTCTCAGGCGGTTTCCTGAGCTGCAGAATGGGTACAATCAGAGCTACTACATAGTACTTACAGCATGACTAAGCGCAGCAATGATCTGAAGCACCTAACAGTCCGTGGCACATAATGAGTGCATAAACGTTAGTTGTTAAAACATTAGCTGCCATGTATTCATCAGCCTCATTGTTGGCTCCACGTTCTCACCCGAGCTGTCTCTTTTTCTTTTTGCTTTGACATTTATCATTTCTTTTATTACATGTATCCTTATTTAAATTTTAGCTTTCCGAAACAAGGCAAAGTGTAAGTAAGTGTTAAAAATAGAAAGTGTAACCTTCCTAACACATGGGTTGTCCCTCAATCAAAGGTTTAAACTGCCACTCCGTTCAGGCAACTGACCAACAGTGCGCAGCCGAGAAGTTCACATCACCACCAAAGACCAGGGCCACAGGAAGGCATGCAGCTTTGGCCCCACATGTAACAAAGGTTAGTTTCCTACAGATCTCCTAATCAGTTGGCCTGATAACTACATTACAGCTTCACCATCTTCCTTGTACTGACCACAGGCTGCATGCGAGGCACTGCCGGCGCCTTACGCACACGGCTCCCTTCCTCACACTAATGCCGTGTAATGGAACCACCGCACCTTCACAAGGAGCAGCATTACCTCTCCAAATCCAAGCGGCAGTCAGAGCCCGCAGCCACGGTCTCCGGCGCCGGCTACGCCAAAGCCGCTGTCCCCGTGCCCATTACAAAGCTGCCCCTGGAAGGGCGAGCAGCTCCGGAGGTACCTGCGGAAGTCAGGGGTGCTGGACACGCTGACCAGGGTATTGGTACCTTATGTGAAGAACCAGAGAAACCTAATGGTGCTTTGGATTTTTTAAAGCATCACTTGGGAGCTGCTACCCCAGAAAATCCAGAAATAGAGCTGCTTCGTCTGGAATTGGCAGAAATGAAAGAGAAATATGAAGCTATTGTAGAAGAAAATAAAAAACTGAAAGCAGTTTGCTCAGTATGAACCACCTCAGGAGGAGAAGCATGCTGAATAGGGCTATTCTCAGTTGAAGACTCTGAAAAATGTTTTGTAAGACTTGAATAGTTTGTATTGTATATACATATATAACCTTTTCTGAACAGATGCTATAGAACTTATATATGTGTGTGTTAAATTCACCTATCACACTTTTACTGTTATAAACACATACTCTTATAATCACCAATAAAAACTCAATATAAAAAGAAGTATAAGTGGCACAGCCAGGAAAGGAATCAGACTGATTATACTCAAATCTCAATTATTCCCAATAGACTCTGCTGCCCTTGCATATGCGTAAACATGCATGTAGAAAAAGTGCCATTAACTACATGTATCAAGGACACCATTTTATTCGACAATACACATAAATTTCCTTGAAGTAACTGTTCCTGCGGTTTTTGTTGTTGTTGTTGTTGTTGTTTGCTTTTGGTTAGTACTGCTCACTACAGCTTTTCCACTTACAGGAGAGGAACTGTCTTTAAAATTATCCCAGAAAATGTGCCTCTGTGCAACCAACAGGGTAACACCCGGGAAAAACCTGCGGAGGACGGACAGCTGCTGAACGGATCCGTCACTTGGTGGCAACACCACGCAGGCTGCCAGAAAAAGATCAGAAGTCACCTAATCTGAAGCCAACCATACTTTCTGGGAGACAGGCAAGGGAAACGAGGGAAAGCTTCTTCATCTGAACACCTTCTCCTCCGGCCCACTCGCCCCAGGGCAGGGCTAACACTGCTCCAGCCTAAGCACAGGCTAACTCTCCAGTCTGTACAGACAATGTGCCACCCAGAAAGGGAGGTACAAAATAGGAGAGAGGCTTCTCTGAACCTGTGCAACTCCCTCTTCTTGATTCCTGTGGCTTTATTTAATTCTCTCCATCAAGGCCTCTCAGATATGAGGCACTTTAATGGTGAATTATTTCTTATCCTACATTGGCACTGATCTCTATCTGCCTTATTGGTCCCCCAATTAGACCAGGAAGATAATTAGGGTAGAGGCAAAGGAAGCCTTAGGTCAACAGGAATCCTACAAATTTCAAATACAAGACAGCATGGCCTGGGCCTAGAGACAATAGTGCCCAGGGGTACAGTGCAGACTTACTACACGGAGACAGAGCGAGTGCCAAGCAGTGGCCATACCAGTCAGAGCAGAGCTCGGGCCAATCTTTTCCCCTCCGGACACCCAGCCCTCAGTGTAGTACCTGCCACATCAGGGTAAGTGTGGGGTTCACTACCGCTGCATGAACACGGGGGAGAGGGGGCTCGAGCTCCAAAACATTACTACTGGCTCTTCACCGTGAACACGGTAATGGGTTTATGGAGCATCAGTCTCAGCTGTAAAATGAGAACAATATCTACCTCATATGGTAAATATAAGTTAAAAATGAACACATATTTAGCACACTTTCTGGTACATAGTAAATGTCCCATAATCATCTGGGCTGTTATTATTATTCCACAATGTTAATACAGGTCCACAATGATGGATCCAAAATACTAAAGATCAGAATTTTTCAATAAAAGAGTGCATATAGCTCGTTCGCTCTCTCTCTATATATACACTAGTATGCACGCACACCTTTGAACAGAATTTGGGACAGCAACCCACAATCAAACATATTAATACTTTTGCAGTGGAATACATCCTAAGCAAATAAAGATTATAATAGTCACACATACGTTCTCTTCAAGTCAAATGACAAGTGAAAAACACTAAGTCTCCCGCGATTTGGGGGTTTTAGACTGAAGAAAGGGCTGCGGGGCTGTACTCACAAAAAGCACCCGTCCCCACTCAGATGCTTGTTGCCACAAAGCCCACTAAATGTGCAGGTGACTGCAGTGCTTGGCTGAATAAAAGCTGTGGAGATTAAGTAGGAAAGCTGCTCGGCATACGTTTCCCTCATTCCCTCGAGCTGCCACAGCCCGGACAGTGTCACCTTGTCTGTCTGAGAAACAGTCTATGAGCTCTCGGCCAACATCCTTCGCAGCACCCGTGCCAGGCAGGACTCCATGCGAGGCTCCGCGGTGAATAAAACAAAACAAAACTCTGCTCGCGGTGCTATTCTGAAAAACTAGTCAACCTCCAAAATCCTGGGTTCCCCTTGGCAGCGCTACTGCTTTCTTCTATCTCCCACCAAATTCTGGTTTCTCCATTCCTGCACACCCTCCACTGTGACATCTGCTTCTTTACCGATGCTCACCCCACCTAGACTCTGAGCTCCTTGAAGACAGGAACCAAGTCTTGATAACAATTGCTAATGTCTGAGTGTTTATTACGTGCAGGCATGTGATAAGATTATGGCATACACTCTCAGTGCTGACAGTTATTCGATCATGCCAACATCATGGACGAGGAAACTAAAGCTTGGAGAGGTTAAGAAGCTCCTGCAGTGTAGCAGACTGTAGGTTACTTAGTTAACCAAGGTACCTAGGTCCCTGCCTAACCTTCCTACCAGGAGTCTGACACTGTCCACATATCCCCCATTCACATGGCCAGTGCTTCATTCAGCGGAAGCTGGCCCCCTTCTTAACACAGCAGGTTAAGCATGCCAGTCAAAGGAACCATGGACACCATCCATTGCCCAGTGAGGCTGGGGGAGGCACGCGAAGCCACTCTGCGATGTAAAGTCTGCCGGGAGCTTCGAGAAAGATTTCCTCTCAGGTGAAGACAGCGGACACTCTTCTTCCCTGACACTGTGGACTTCTTAAATTCTTAGAGGAAATTAAGCTACTAACAGTAACTAAGTCAACTGAGCCCGTTTTTGGTTACTCTCTACCGGAAGCATCCTACCTCATACATAGGAAGAGTGGTGGGGCTGTGCTTCCAATATGCAAGGTGACTGCACAGCCCTCAAAAGTGTAACGACTCGCCAAAACCGGTCTGGCTCAATGGATAGAGCGTCGGCCTGCAGACTGAAAGGTCCCGGGTTCGATTCCGGTCAAGGGCATGTACCTTGGTTGCAGGCACACCCAGTAGGGGTTGTCCAAGAGGCAGCTGATCGATGATTCTCTCTTATCAATGTTTTTAATTCTCTATCCCTCTCTCT
Organism: Pipistrellus kuhlii; assembly: GCF_014108245.1. Taxonomy (NCBI): domain Eukaryota; kingdom Metazoa; phylum Chordata; class Mammalia; order Chiroptera; family Vespertilionidae; genus Pipistrellus; species Pipistrellus kuhlii. The sequence continues at coordinate 76,287,286 of NW_023425573.1, forward strand.
TCCTCTCTGTAAAAAATCAATAAAATATATATATTTTTTTTTAAAGTGTAACGACTCGAGTCTGATCTCTCAACTCTGTGACACGCCTACCTTCCAGCACCAATGCCACATGGTAAGGAGCACCTGTTAACTCCAACTAAGTGAATAAACAGATGAAGAAGAATTTAAGCCCAGCTTTTAAATAAATTTTATATCCAGTTGTAGGTGAAATATTAGATTCCTATGTAACACCCTTCATAAGTATAGTCTGCTGACTCTTAGACAAGACCAAGGTTAATGTATTTGGAAAACAGTGTATAACATACTCAAGTAAACAAAGAAATACTGTAAGCACTAGTTTCCAAGTGCAGATAAATCTCAGAAGACTGGGTCAATGAAAAAAGCACAAAAATTCTGTTTCTGTAAGCCCCTTTCACAATGTCTACAGCACCCACTGGCAACACAACCTAGAACCAAATGTGCCTCCCTCTTGTCAAACTAAAAGCCAACCCGCAGTCATTTACCCTTAGGGAAGGGGGAGGCAGAGAGAGCGAGATACCTCTTCTGCACTTCAAGTCCAGTCCAGTTTTTATTCATGAAAACTCTGTCCTTGGTATATATGGTCAACCTGCACATCTCAGCTGGTCAGAGGACCCTGCCCCTTCCATCAGGAGAGGGCACGGAAAGCCCAGGTTCTAGAACTGAAGTAGAAGCTCCAGGCCATCACAGTCCCCGAGAAAATCAGGAAGTTAGTCCTCATTCAGGAAGGGCCACTCAGCAAGATATGACCCGCCTGGGATAGGACACAACATTCACTTCTACCCTAAGGCTTGTGAACTTTCCAACATAAGACCTTCTCTTTATGGTTCATTCGGCCTTCTCTCAAAGTGATGAAAGATAACAGTTCTTATCTCAAACAAAAGTCAAAGGAAACTCTACTTCTTCTAGAATGAAATGTCTAAGAGCCATAACCTAACCAGGTGTCTTACTGGAAGCCAAGGAATCATGCTGATTGCTCACAAAGGATTTTTTTTCTAAGGACCAATTCGGATCCACCAAGGCGGCCCAGCCACCTGGAGTGCCTTCTAATGCACAGCTTACCTTGTAATTGCTAGAGTTCACCCAAGAGGTAGCGAGTCCATCCACAAGTTTATCTAACATGGTCTGGTCATGCTCAAGGTCAGCAGACTTCTGTTTGTCTGAGAAATAGTCTATGAGTTCTTGGCCAACCTGCAGTCTTTTCCCCACATCCTTCTGCAGCACCTGTGCCAGGCAGGACTCCATGCGAGGCTCCATGGTGAAGTAAAATCGAGATGCAGCAAAAGCTAGAGGGCAGTCAGGGTGACACCCTCCCAGTCAATGTACCCAGGAGGTTGCCTCTTTGTTCGCTGGAGGTTACTAAGAGCCTGTGTTTCAAAGATGCAATCCGGGGAATGGCAACAATGCACCATGTGTGTCTGAAGAGCAGCTGGCAGGATATTAAAAGTTCAATTTAAATAACTAGTAGAAGATACAGGAGTGAATGGCAGAGGGAAGTTCTGGTACTGGGTCTGAAATGCTTCATAATTCAGCAGTCCATTCTGAAAAGTAAGAAAACAACAAATCAGCACAGATAATCAGCACACACCTGTTATAAAACACTGAATCAAAGACAAAGCAGCTCATACTGCAGAATCATTTATAATCACAAGTGGAAATGAGAATCAGAAATGCTCTGCAACCATATCAGAATAACATAATCATTATTTTTTTAAGATTTTTAATTGACTTTTTAGAGAGAATGGGAGAGGAAGAGAGAAACATCCATTAAGAGCGAAACATGGATCGGCTGCCTCCCGCACACTCCCTACTAGGGATCAAGCCCACAACTTGGGCATGTGCCCCAATCAGGAATCTAACTAGCAACGATACACCCAACCAACCAAGCACACAGACCAGGGCCAGGATTACTATAATCAGGAAGAACACTGAAGGCCCAAGCAGAGCCAATGGGCTACACAGTTGGTGGGTTGAGGTTTGTCACAATTTTCCAGCCTAAAAATGCACCAGTCAGCAAAGCACTCTTTGCTTTAGCTGGCATATTTCATTGTTAAATTTTGCTTCCCACCGAAAACTTAACACCATTCTGTGTCTGAAGCTTATTGCCTTCCTCTGTTTTCTAAAACACCAAGGGCTGGATATGGGGTGGGCTCCTAGAAACACATTGACCGAAGTGGTCAGTCTGACAGCACTGGAAGTCAACGCTGTACCGACATCAAACTTCTTGCTCAGCAGCTTTACCGCAGTTGAGCAATAGCCTTTATCCTCTCCACAACAAAGGAAGTAAGGAAGGAAAGAAGGAAATCGGCTCATATTCTGATCAGTTATTGACATGGAGCTCTCCATTGGCAGACAGTCGCTCCACCTGGGCCTAGAACTGTTATAAAAGCAGGAGACCTCAAAATCATGTTTGGGCAGGGCAAAACACATGATACAGGAAAAGTACCACAATCTTTTTATTAAGTGAACAAGCTGACCATTTACTCTACAGCTACTGAAACAACTGTACACACTTCTTACGTCAATTCCTTTCACTCTCACCTCAGAGGACCCGTAGAAAGCCTACCTTCCAGATGCAGCACCCCTGACACTGCTAAAGAGAGATTTCTGCACAGTAACCCTGCAGCCTGACCCCCAGGGCTCCAGCAGGGAAAGCTGAACTATATATTACACCAAGTTCAAAGGCTGTGCATGGCAGCTCTTCCACTCTGCGCTCAGTAATTCTTTCCCTAGCATCACCCAGCCTCATCCCCTCTCAGTACACGAAGCTCAATGGTCTTTCCAGAATCAGAGATTCTTTAAAAATATATTTTATTGATTTTTTCAGAGAGAGGAAGGAAGAAAGAGAGTTAGAAACATCAATGAGAGAGAAACATCAATCAGCTACCTCCTGCACACCCACCTACTGGGGATGTGTCCGAAACCAAGGTACATGCCCTTGACAGGAATCGAACCTGGGACCTTTCAGTCCGCAGGCAGACGCTCTATCCACTGAGCCAAACCGGTTAGGAGAATCAGAGATTTTTTTATACCAACAGGAATCATGTAAGTCAGTAAGGAAAATGCTCCCTCAAAGCCCCCGGTGTGTGCTTGCCTGACTCCTGCTTTACTGCTTCTAACAACACAGCGAGCTGAGGCCAGGGAATAAAACTCACCACCTCACAGGGCAAGCCTTCCTTAAAGAAAGGAGGCATCTGCTTTCTAGTCATTTCCGCTCCCTGGAACTAGTCCCTCCCTCACAACAAGGATCTTAGATACATAAAAGCAGCTATTACCCTTCTTTCCAATTTTGAGTTCAAACAAAATGTCTCCAGTTCCTTAATAGCTCATACGTTGGACTAAAGAAGGTATCAGCGATACAGGAAACAGGAGAAACCAACAGAACCTTTTCTCTCTAGGCCAAATATTAGCCCAAGAAGCAGATCAAACAAGGTTGGGCTTGTGAAATGGCCACAAATTCTTTGCTACCCCTCCCCCTCCAAGGCGTAGTCTGTCACGCCCACAGTGACTCTAGAACTGGTCGGAGACTTGCTGTGGCAGTTGGAAATCAGCAACTGCAAAGCGAGCAGAGGTTTGACAGCAAGCACTGGAGCTCCCTCAGAATGCCGAGACTACCAAAGCCTCTCTAGCGTCCAAAACGTGAGAGGCCATGTTCTCCAGCCCAGCTCCAGCAGCACGGCCAGGCCTGAGCGAGGCCAGATGGGACCAGGCAGCCACTCATTGGACTGCAGCTACACAAACCACTCTAAGGAGACCAGCAGAAAAGCCACCTAGTCCAGGCACACCAAGAGCTAACTGAGCCACTCCTTCCTTCCCTAGACATCTATCTGTCATTCTCAGGGGGAAGAATCCCATGTCCTTTACTCCTTCCAGGAGCCTAAGATCAACTGGCACTAACCAATGATGATGGTAACACCATTTTAAAGACTACCTCAGGTGCCAGCTTCCATGCTGGACAATGTATACATACCATCTCTATAAGTACGTATTGATCCCTATTTTACAGATGAAGGAACTGAAGCAAAGATAAGTGACTTTCCAAGGCCGCATGCCCAGTGAGTTTCCTCTCCCCACCTTCAAACCTTTGCTGTTACAAGCCTGGCCTACAAGTCTGGCCTAGTTCTGTGCAGACTCAGAGAAAGGAGGTCAGACTTCGTGCCTGCCTGGGAAGAACAGGGCAAGAGAGCCACGCCTCCATTCCAGGGAGAAAAATGATCCCGCTCAGTCCAGTCCAAGAGGGCCTTATAACATATATATAATACAAAAGCTCCCCATTAGATTTCTAGCACACTCAATAACTGGCCCCAAATTCCCACAAACCACACACACTGAATAAAAGCCCTGGAAGCCCTAGGCATTACACAGACTGGGACCCCTATTTCCTCTTCTTTTTCTTAATTTTAAAAAAAAGGGGGGGTAAATATATCTTATTCTTACTAATCTGGATTTTTGGCACCTTTTTCCCATGATTTCGAGCATGTTCTCCATCTCAGGTATTCAGGGAGTATCAGTCACACAAGTACCGAATTCACGGGGTACAAGAGTACAAAATCTCCTTCCCACTGCTGCCCAGCCATCCAGTTTCCCTGCCCAAGAGCAAATAATGACCCCTTTTCTGTTTCTTTTCACAGACATTTTTAGATACATAAGCAAATAACTAAGCATTCTCCCCTCAGAACCTGCCCACCCCAGGAAATAGTTCCTAAGCATTTACAATCATACCTAATAAAAGAGTAATAGGCAAGTTAACCATCACTCCACTCCACAAGCCACATCTACAAGCCAATCAAAGCGAGTATGCAAATTAACCTCAACCAAGATGGCTGCAGCCACAGAGAGCAGGAGGGAGGCATTTCCCAGCAATGGAAGAAGCCAAGCTTTCCGCCTGCCCTTGCCGGCCTAAGCCTCCACTCAAGGCTACAAAGTTTCAATTATAGAAGGTAAACAAATCCAAACAGAAACAGCTGCCACCACTGAGCGAGCAGGAGGCTTGGCTTCACTCCAGGCTACAAAGTTTATATTGTAGAAGGTAAATATATCCCAGATACCAAGGCCTCCGCTTGGGTCGCTGGGGGGCGTGGCTGGCCTGCAAACCACCACAGGCCCCTTGCCCAGGCCGCCCCATGCCCCAAGGGAACCCCCACCTTGATCCGGGGTACCCTTCAAGGCAAACCAACTGGCTCCCATCCATGCACCAGGCCTCTATCCTATCTAATAAAAGAATAATAAGCAGATTGACCATCATTCCAACACACAAGATCAAGATAGTTGCCCCTATGTGATCAAAGAACCTGCCCCTATATGGACACAAGATGGCCCCCACAAGATGGCCAGCAGGGGAGGGCAATTGGGAGGGACAGTTGAGCAGGCAAGCAAGGGAGGGCAGTTGGGAGGCACCAGGCCTGCAAGGGAGGACAGTTGAAGGTGATCAACCCTGCAGGGAGGGCAGTTAGGAGTGACCAGACTGGCAGAGGAGAGAAGTTGGGGGAAAACAGGCTGGCAGGGGGGGCAGTTAGACATCAATCAGGCTGGCATGGGAGTGGTTAGGGGTGATCAGGCTGGCCGGCAAAAGCAGTTAGGGGCAATCAGGAAGGCAGGTAGGTGAGCAGTTGGGAGCCAGCAGTCCTGGATTGTGAGAGGGCTGTCCAACTGCCCAGTGGGATCGGGCGTAAACACTGCCTTTCCCTGCCAGCAGTAAGTCTCTGTTCTTATTCTACCTGTTACTTCTGTTCTTTCCCTCTCCTCCTCCCGCCCAGGGCCCCAATCACTTTCAAGCTCACACACTCACACAGTGAACAAACATTTACTCTGTGCCAAGTCATGTATACCGTATACTAACTACTGGAAACCACAGAATGTAAGACTTGGTCAAGATCCCAAAGGAGGTGGTTGCTTGGAAAGAGACCAAAATGCAAGCAGTTGCAATAGTACTGGGACAAGTCCTAAACCAGATGGATGTGGAAGTGCTGTGAGATGGCAGAGAAAGGAATATAAAATGCTGCCTGAAGGAATCCAGCCAGGAATGACTAAGATGCCACCAGGCAGATACATCCCTGGCTCTCACCAGGTACATATGCAGCCGCCCACCTCCCTATCTCCTCTGACTTTCCTTAGTGGCTTCAACATCCAAGTGGATGACAACAACCCCTCCTATCCACCTCCCCAGACCTTCCGTGTTTCACGGTCTGCTCTCAGCCAGCAGCAGCATCTCCTTGTCTCTCAGTTCCCACTTTCCAACCACAACTGCCCATCCTTCCAGCTCTTTTGTTTAAGCACATGGCCCCAACCTCTTCAATTCCATAAACTCCTTCCCAACTTCACTTTCCTGTTAGTCTGGATTAAACATGTGTTAATAGCCTGAAACTAATCTCAACTTTCTCTGTACTCTAATAGCTGCCCAGCAAAGCCAAACCTTGGACGAACTGGACACAACCAGCTGCCTTCTTGTGCCTGCAAAAAACAGCCGACCATGGGTAGAGAACACAAACACACATATGCACATCTCAAACTTCAAAAGACCTAATACCACCCAGCATTCCAACTAGTTCTTTAGTAAATTTGCTTGCCCTTCAAAATGATTTCCCCATCTTCTTAAGCACCAATCTATCCCACTCTGCAGCTCTCTCTTGATATTCTAACCTCCTACGTGGTTATAAACTAGGCAATACCAGACAGCTTAGATCTTCTATATCAGGATTACCCTATCAGGACAACTACCAGCCTCTCTCTCCTTGTGATAATAGGAAAGCACTCTCGTTTTCTCTTTCTCTTGTCTGCTCCCCAACATCAACAACCTCTCCTCCACTGGCTCATTCCTAGCAATTTATAAACTTCCTCTAAATCTCCCACCTTGAAAAGAACCTCTCTTCAGTCCAGGTGCCTTTCATCAAAGGCACCCTTAACAGTGCAGCTTCCTTAAACCGCTGTCTACACCAACACACACAACGACACACTTCCTGTTCACCCCGCAGCCCCACAGACAGTTTCCCACGCCACTGCTCCACGGGAGCAATTATCAGAACCATCATGCTGGCAAATCCTTACTAATTCTGTACTTCCTTACTAATTCCACTTCTCAGCAGCATTCCAAAGCCTACCTACCACCCCTTCCTTCTGAAAAATGTGCCATTTCTCTAAAAACTAATAATCACATCTTCCTGCTACATCTCTGGCTGTACCAACTCAACTTTAACCACCCACCTCCCTTTCCAGAGCTCTGATGGGCTCAGGCCAATGCCTCTTTGTCTTCTTACTTTGCTCACTCCAAAAATGATCAAAATCCACCTCTACCAATTTAAAAATTGCCTATAAAATGATGACACCCAGGCCTAATATCTCTGATCCCCACCCCTGGGGGGAAGAGTAGAGTTATTAAAAGGATGTCTGAGAATTATTCCATACACACTCATAGCATTACCGGTGAACTAAGTATTTATATTCATATTTTCAAATGCACGCATATGCAGTTATGAATTTTTCAATGCAAAGATAATGTAAAAAGCATTTCTAAATTCTTATTTTTAGTTTGGTAACTTTTCTCAATTAACGGATACTAGGAATTCCACTATGTAGAGCTCTGTGATGCTGGAGACTAAAAAACGTTTTGCTTATTCTCAAAAAGTCTGGAAATTACCAATCAGGCACGGGGCAGAAAGACTAAATAGACACAAGACCCAACAGTCAACATCCAGCAGCAAAAGTCAACAGTGCTACGTCCCAGTCGTCTTTGAATTAAAGAATCAGGAATACAATTGTTTAGGAATACAATTATTTACCTTGGAAAGATCATGAAATCTGGAATTGTTCAAGGGAGCCCAAGAATATTCTGCAGTAAAGGGAAAAGTCAAGGTCAATATTACTTTCCCCATTCCAACCATTCCAACCTATCCTACTTTGAAAGAATCCGCTAACCACCTCTGCTCGGTCTCTGACCACATTCCCTTCTCCCCTTAGATCAGGCAGGGACCACAGCCCTTGTCAGCAGGAAGCAGTTACTGAAGACAAAACCACTCTCCCTCATCATCCCTAAAAGATTTTAGGATGGAAGTCTCTGAGGGAGAAATGAGCAAGGCCAGTGAGCCAGGACAGTGAAATAGGGAAACTGAGACAGAGAGCCGAGCAAACTGGCAGAGCAATTCACAGCGGATGAAGTTCACCTCCCTAGAGATAACATCTAGGCCTCAACTGTATTTCAGTTCCAAACAGGTGATACCAGGACCAACCGCAGTGATTAACAACCCCCTGCCTTGACAGTGACCAATCGGTGAGGCCACAACCCTGAAGGAGCACTCCTAGAAAGCAGATGAATATTCTGCTGAAACCCACCCCCGAGATCTCCCCTAGGATTCCAGCCTGCAAGAGAGAAATATAAGCCTCAAGACAAGGGCCCAGCATGTGGCTCCCTCTGCTGAGCAGGCCCGCCATTCCCTTTCCCTTCTTTCCCCACAGGCATGCATCCCCTAAACTCTAAGGGGCCCACGGGACTTGGAACCAGGGGAGCACCTCATCAAGGGCTAATCCCCCGAACCTGTCGCCAAGCCCCTTTTCTCTGACTTTCCAGAGAGCTAAGGCAGCCCAGCCTAGGCTCTCCAGTTGCTTCCATGCTAAGCCCTTTCTTGTATTATTGGCCCCAACTATAATAAACATTCCCTCATAGTCAAATATCCTATCTAATAAAGACAGAATATGCAAATTGATCATCACTTCGCAACAAAAATGATGGTGGTGTCCACAGCCAATAATGAGAGAATATGCAAATTGATGCAATAAAGATGTCAGCAGGTGGCACGCAGGCATTCCACCCCGCCCTGGCCACTCCAGGCCTCTGGGCAGCGAGTGAAGGTGGAAAGCAGCTCATGGCCAGAGCAAAGCCAGAAGGCTGAAGGCCCCCAGGTCCCGGTTGCTGGCAGCCAGGGGAAGGAAGGCCTAAAATCACTTCCACTTGCCTCAGCTGGCCACCCTCTCCATCGCCGCTCCTAGCTCTCCGCTGCTACCCTGTTTCCCCGAAAATAAGACAGTGTCATATATTAATGTTTTCTCCCAAAGTTGCACTAGGTTTTATTTTCCGGAGATGTCTTATCCTTCCATGCGCTAGGTCTTATTTTCGGGGAAACACGGCAGTAGCTGACTGCCCGGCCCTCCGCCGCTGGTAACTCCCCACCACTGGTAGCTTGCTGCCCGCCCTCCGCCACTAGCAGCTCTCGCCCTGCCCCGCACACTGAGAGAGCTGCTGCTCCTTTGGCCATGACAGCATTACGACGTGACGACCACGGACCTTTTATGTAAGACAGTACTTCCCCCATCACTCACCCAGTGCAAACAATAATTAACTATAGTGAAGTTATGACAAGAAACCACCATAAATGCCAAAAAAATTATAAAAGAGGGTTCATCGTATTACGTTAAAAGGTAAGGCATATATATGACTGAATGAGAGACCACCACATATTGGTCATACATTTGTCTGCTGACAGATATTTGGACTGCTTCCACTTTTTTACTATTATGACAAATGCTGCTATGAACATTCCTGAACAAATTTCACACAAATGTATTTTCAACTTTTTTTGATAAACAAATAGGAATGTTAACTACAGCATGGGATATGGTAACTCCATGTTTAACTTTCTGAAAACCTGCCAAACTGTTTTCTAAAAGTGCTACACCATTTTTATATTCCAACGAGCAATATATGAGGATTCCAATTTTCATCTTCAGCAACACTTACTATCCATCCTTTTTCTTTTTTAGTATTTTGTATTGACCTTTAGAAAGGGGGGGGAGGAAAGGGAGAAGGAGGGGGAGGGGGAGAGGGGGAGAGCGAGAGCGAGAGCGAGAGCGAGAGCGAGAGAGAAAAACATCAATGTGACAGTGGAACATTAATCAGCTGCCTCCTACAAGCCACCCACTGGGAAGGAAGCCCACAACCCAGGCATGTGCCCGGACTGGGAATTCAACCAACAATGTTTTGGCACACTGGATGACACCCAGCTAATTGAGCTCCACAGGCCAGGGTCACCTTTACTTTTTTTTTTAAATGTTATTTCAAAGGTGGAATGACGTTAATATAATTTTACTGATTTCAGAGAGGAAGGGAGAAACATCAATGAGTGGGAATCATTGAGCAGCCTCCTCCTACATGCCACACTTCTGGAGAGCAAGCCCACAACCCAGGCATGTGTCCTGACCAGGAATCAAACCATGACCTCCTGGTTCATAGGTCGATGCTCAACCACTGCACTGAACCACACCAGCCAGGCCAGGGTCATCTTTTTTATTATCACCATCCTAGTGGATGTGAAGTGGCATCACCTGTAGTTTTGACTTGCTTTTCCTATGACTAAGAATACTGAGCTTCATTTCATGAACTTTTGGGTCATTTGGACATCCTATATAATAAAAGCCTAGGTGGTATCACACGACACCTCACACAATGTCATCACAAGATGGCCTCTGTGACATCATCACAAGATGGCCACCACAAGATGGCCAGCAGAGGAGGGCAGTTGGGGGGGACCAGGCCTATAGGGGACGGCAGTTGGAGGGGACCAGGCCTGCAGAAGGCAGTTGAGGGCAACCAGGCCTAGAGGGGAGGGTAGTTGGGGGGAACCAGGTCTGCAGGGAAGAGCAGTTGGAGGTTATCGGGCCAGCAGGGAAGGCAGTTGGAGGGGACTAGGCCTGCAGGTGAGGGCAGTTGGGGGCAACCAGGCCTGCAGAAGAGGGCAGTTGGGAGTGACCAGGCCTACAGGGGAGGGCAGTTGGGGGTGACCAGATCAGCAGAGGAAGGCAGTTGGGGGTGACCAGACCGGCAGGGGAAGGCAGTTGGGGGTGACCAGACCAGCAGGGGAAGGCAGTTGGGGGTGACCAGACCGGCAGGGGAAGGCAGTTGGGGGTGACCAGACCGGCAGGGGAAGGCAGTTGGGGGTGACCAGACCGGCAGGGGAAGGCAGTTGGGTGCGATCAGGCCAGCAGGGGAGCGGTTAGGGATTGGGCCTAAACCGGCAGTCAGACATCCTCCGAGGGATCCCAGATTGGAAAGGGTGCAGGCCGGGCTGAGGGACACCCTCCGCCCCCACCATGCACTCACCAGGCCTCTAGTCTTTAGAGAAATACCTAATCAAATCCTTTGCTTATTTTGTAAGCCAGTTATCTTTTTATTGTTGATTAATAGTTTTTATATATTCTAAATAAAAGTCCTTTATCAGGTGTATGATTTGTAAACATTCTCTCATTCTGTGGAGTGTGCTTTCATTTTCTTGATGTTGACATTTTGATGAAGTCTAATTTTTTTTTAGCTTCTGTTTAGATGTCATAACTAGGAAATCACTGCCTATTTTACCACAATAAAAAAGAACAATTCAGCATAACCATTATGGCTTGTCTCAGTTTCAAGGGTATTTCTTGGATCACATGATCTCACACATCTAGAGGAAATAATGAACAACATAAACTGATGAACAAAAACAGACCCAGAGAAAGAGAAGCACTGATCAGACTCTCAAACCTCAGAGAGAAAGTAGGGGAGGTAGGAGTAAAGGGAAGAGATCAACCAAAGGACTTGTGTGCATGCATATGGGCCTAGCTAGTGGCCATGGACAACAGGAGGGTGGGGGCACGTGGGGAGGGGTTTGGGATGGGAATGGGGGAATGAGGACAATTATGTGATATCATAATCAATAAAAATTTTAAAAAAAGAAAAATTAACTATTACCAAATTTAAGGTTATAAAGATTTACACCTGTTTTTTTCCTAAGAGTTTTGTAGTATCAGACCTCACATCTAGGTCTAAAAGTATTTGAGATCTTGCTCTCCAACATGTTGTCATTTGGGTCAAATAAATACTTATCAAAATTCTCCCAAAAAAATAAATGAAAATTGACCTTACATTTAGGTCTAAGATTAATTCTGAGTTAATTTTGTGTGTGTGTGTGTGTGTGTGTGTGTGTGTGTGTGTGTGTAAAGCATCTAAATGCATTCTTTTCCCCTCAGTTTTTCTCTTTGGTAAGTCTACCACCACTCCCCTCGTCCCGCCAAGACACGGGAAGGGGAACAGAGCCTGCTAACTATGACCTTCCTCCAAATTAGGCCAGGATAGGGGTAATTCTTCTGCCCATGCCCTCACCCCTTCTCCTGCCCAATAAATAAAAAGTAGACAAGCATAAAGGGCAATAGAGAGAGGGAAGGAGGATGCCCTATGACAGTGTTAGGGATACCAAAATTCATTCTTTTGCATATGGATGTCCACTTGTTCCACTGTCGAAAATTCTTCCCCCATTGAAATGTCTTTGCACTCTTGTTAATAGTCAATTGACTATAAATGTAAGGGATTATTTCAGGACTTCCATTCTACTCCTCTGATACATATGTCTATCCATATGCTAGTACCAGTTTTGATTACTATAACTTTGTAGTAAGTTATGGAAGTCCTCCAAATCTGTTTCTCTTTCTCAAGATTGTTTTGGTTATTCCAGGTCCCTTGTATTTCCATATGAATCGTAAGAACAGTTACCAGTTTCTGGAAAAAAAAAAAAAAAAAGCAAGTGAAATTTTAAGAAGGAGTATGTTGAATCTGTAGATCAATTTAGATAGTACTGCAACCTTAATAATATTAGATCATCCAATCCATAAACATAGGCCTTCCATTTACTTAGATCTTAATTTACTTCAATGATACTTTACAGTTTTATATGTCTTAATTGTATTCCAAGTTTTTCATTCTTTTTTTATTCTATTATAATTGGAACTGTTTTCTTAGTTTTATCAATATTTTCACTGCAAGTCAAAAGAATACAATTAACTTCTGTATAATGATCTTATACCCTGCAACCTTGCTATAAGTTCATTTATTAGTTGTAATAGTGAATGCTAAGGATATTCTCTATACAGCATCATGTCATCTGCAAATAGACTGTTTTATTCTACTTTTCCAATCTGGATGCCCTTTCTTTTTCTTGCCTAATTGCCCTCGTTAGAACTCCAGTATAATGGAAATAGAAGTGACAAAAAAATCCCTTTGTAATCTATAATGACAAAAGATTTGACTTTGGGTAGTGGGCACATGCATGGCACAAGATTCAGATCTTGTAACATAGAAACCCACACCTGAAACCTATATGATCATGTTCACTAATGTCACCCCAATAAATTTTTTAAGAAAATCCTTGTCTTGTTCCTGATCTTGGGAAGAATGTATGCATTCTTTTATCACTAAGGATGACATGAGTTGTGGGTTTTCACAATGGCCTGTATCACATTGATAAATTTTCCTTCTATTCCTAGTTGAGTATGTTTATCATATAATATTGGATATTGTTGTTGTTTAATCACTACCCAAGGATATTTTTCCATTGATTTTTAGAGAGTGGAAGGGAGAGGGAGAAACAAAGAGAAACACTTTGATTGGTTGCCTCCTGCCTGCACCCCGACTGGGGCTGAAGAATCAAACCTACAATCCAGACAGAATCAAACCTGAGAACCTTCAGTTTACAAGCCGATGCTCTATCCACTGAGCCAAACTAGCTAGGGCAATGATATTTGGATTTTTGTCAAATGCTTTTTTTTTTGCTTTTTTTAAAAAATATATTTTATTGATTTTGTACGGAGAGGAAGGGAGAGAGATAGAGAGTTAGAAACATGGATGAGAGAGAGTCATCGATCAGCTGCCTCTTGCACCCCCCTACTGGGGATATGCCCGCAACCAAGGTACATGCCCTTGACCGGAATCGAACCCGGGACCCTTCAGTCCCCAAGCCGACGCTCTATCCATTGAGCCAAACCAGTCTCGGCTCAAATGCTTTTCTTATGGCTATTGAAAAGATATGGTTTTCTTTATTCTATTAATATGTTGTACTACGTGACTTTTCAGATAATAAACCAAGTTTGTGTGGACAAAAGGGGCCACATGCTAGTCTGACAAGTTCAGGGGAAGCCTGCATGGCAGTCTTGCAAACTCAGAAACCTAAAGTCACCACAAAGGATGATTTGAAATTAAACTTTAACTAAAAGCAGTTATGGTGGATATCTTCACTGACAAGGTCAACCTTTACTTTAACTGAGCCTATATAGGTCTTTTTGCATCTACAATAACATACCCTTTGAGACCTCTAGGTAATTTTAACTTCCTTTTCTGGATCCCTTAGGGCACAACCTAAAGTTCTGAGCACCAGGACAGACACCACAGATACCTTCATTATCAAGGATATTGTTCCTACACCCACCTAAGTATGAGTCTATCATTTTACTTTTCATCCAATGCCAGGAGTTTCCCTGCTTTGCTTTTACCAACCTCTCTAGTCTATCACCAATGGATTTATGTAGCTCACCTACGTCCCTTTCCTTTAATTGCAATGTATAAATACAGATCTAACCCGCCATTCTCTGGAGCATTATCTCAATTCATTGAGGTTGTGCTTCCCAGCATATGTCAACAATTTGGTTCAAATATACTCACAAGAATTCTTTACAGGTTTCAATGGGTTTTATACATTAACAATTGCATTCCTGGGCTAAATCCTACTTGATCAGTGTCTAAACGTGATATGATGCTAGATTCAATTTGCTAGTATGTAATACTGTTGAGAACTTCTTGCAATTATACTCGTAAAAGATACTGGTCTGTAATTTGCTTGTGATATCTCTTTGAAATAGAAATTTTTAGGGGTGAAATGGGCAGGTTTAGGGAATTTTTTTAATTAAGGGGGTCCATGGAAAAAGCACAGGCTACTGAGCTGCAAAAAGTTACGTTTCTGTAAGACAAGAGAGTGGGGGGAGACAGAGTTATATTCCTAAAACAAGGGAATTGGGAGAGGCAACAGTTATATTTCCATAAGATAAGGGAAGTGTGAGTAGCAAAAGGAACACATTTACAGAATAAAGGGAAGGAGGAAGAAACCCCCAAGGGAATAGGATAACAATGAGGGAGGAAGGCCTCCAAGTCCCAAGTCCCAGTGAAATCCCACATGAAGTTCGAGGTTTCTACACTGACCAAATCAAAGGGGAATAGCTACCAATCAGAGGGGATATTAAGGCACACCAGATCTGCAGCCTTTATAAACTGCAGGGGAAAGGGACTCTTCCCCCTTCCCACTTGTGAGTCTGTAGTTGATCTTCAATCTATTTCCACTTTCACTATACCACCTTCCTTCTGTGGTTTCATTCTTGGATTGCAACGGGAAAAGAGCCCAGGAAAAGCCCTCTGGCCCAGGGGAACACTGTGCATTCCAGTCCAGAACACCCCCTCATCTGTTTGGTTTAGGAAGCAGTGAGGACAGCCTCGAGGATAAACTGGGAAGCAGGTCCTCCTGTGTGTGCATTTGCCCCTTTGCTCTAGTTTGTTCTGCTCTTACTAGTTTCAGAAAATGGTTATTGATTTAAGACCTTTCTCTTTTTTTAATATAGGTGTTTACTCCTATAAATTTCCGTACAATGCTTTTACTAATTACCCTAAAGTTATGGCATATTTTTTTCTGCATGAAATACAATAGGTACTCAATAAAGATTTATTGTTGAACACTGAATGAGTGGCAGCTTTCTTTTTTCTTTTTTAAAATATATTTTATTGATTTCTTACAGAGAGGAAGGGAGAGTGGTAGTTAAAGACATGCATGAGAGAGAAACATTGATCAGCTGCCTCCTGCACAGCTCCTACTGGGGATGTGCCCACAACCTAGGTACATGCCCTTGACGGGAATAGAACCTGGGACCTTTCAGTCTGCAGGCCAATGTTCTATCCACTGAGCCAAACCGGTCAGGGCGGCAGATTTCTTTTAATTGTGGTAAAACATACTTTAATTTACTATTTTAACCACTTCTAAGTGTACAGTTTGTTGACATTAAGTACATTCACAATGTTGTGCTCCTTTTAAGACATGGTATGTTGGTTATTGTATGTTTTTTTAAACACCTCAGAATATTTTCTAATTTTCCTTGTGATTTCTTCTGATGATTTAGTATATTGTGTGGACGAAAGGGACCACTCGCTGACCTATCAAGCTCAGGGAAGGCCTGCATGGCAGTCTTGCAAACTCAGAGACCTAAAGTCACCACAAAAGATGGTCTGAAAATTAAATATATAACTATAAACAGGTTATACTGGGTAGTCATGTCCTAGGCCAGTGGTTGGCAAACTCATTAGTCAACAGAGCCAAACATCAACAGTACAACGATTGAAATTTCTTTTGAGAGCTGAAAACTGACTTCTGCGCATGGGCCACAAAGTTTCAATCTCTCGCATGTGGTATTTTGTGAAAGAGCCACACTCAAGGGACGAAAGAGCCACACGTGGCTCTCGAGCCGCAGTTTGCTAACCACAGTCCTAGGCCAGTATTTTCCCTACAAATATCAACTTAGATCTTTCCAGAACCCAAGTCTGTTAGCCTCTAAGATAACGTATCTGTGAGATGTCTGGGTAACTTGTAACTTACTTTTTTCCAGACCTCTCAGGGCACAACAAATGGCTCCAGGACATTCCCTCATTGTTATTGTTATCAAGTTAATTATCAACTTATTATGTAAAGCTACCCTTATTATCTCTGTAAAAGAAGCATATGCCCATCCTTTTACTTTTTTCCATGTCCCAAGAAGTTTCCCAGCTTTGATTTATCCCACTAACCTATCACCAGTGGATTTCTTGTAACCCACCACTGTCCCTTTCCTTTGATTGCAATGTATAAATATGGAAATGTAACCTCCATTCTCTGGAGCATTATCTCAATTCATTGAGGTTCTGCTTCCTGGCATATGTGGACAGTGTAGCTCAAAGAAACTCAAAAATTCTTTGTAAGTTTTAATGATTTTTTTACATTAACAACTGTCTAATTCCCACATATTTATGAGATTCCCAAATTTCCCATTGTTGTTGATATCTAATTTCATTCCTTTGTGGTCAGAGAACATACTTCGTATAATTTCCGTTTAAATGTTTAAATGTAGTGAGTCCTGTTTTATGGCATAAATATGATCTTTCCTAGGGAATGTCCCACATGCACTTGAGAACAATGTGTATTTTACTGTCATCACTGATTTTCTATCTTTCTCCCTTCCTCTCTAAAATCAATAAAAATATATTTATATCGCTTTAAAAAATAGAAAATAAAAGCATGTGTCTGCATCTAGACCACATTTTTAAAAATTAGTCAATTAACTAAATCTTAAATTCTTCATGTTTCCCCCACTTTTTATGCTACTTATTTCATTTATATATAAAAATCAACTCTTTTTAAAAAATAAATGTTAGTTTCTAGCACCATTTTAAGAATTGGTTTCTAAGAGTGACACCTGTTTAAAAGGTAAGCTGAAAAGATCCTCTAAGATTTTCTAAGAGGTTTCTAGCACATGAAATCCCCAGATTAGGTGAATAAGAAGAGAGGAGAACATTTGATATGTCACTTGATAGCAGAACAGCTGACATGACCATCCCAAATTTCCCAAGGGAGCTAGGTTACTACCAATTGACAAAAAGAAAACCCTATTAAGTACGGGTTATTTAATGTGAAGGCAGAAGGTGTAAAGCTTAGGATATAAAAGCAGAGAGTTTTTCTCGGTTACTGAGTAAAAGTCAAGCTAAGTCAAGCTCTAAAGAAGTAAAGCAGCAATAGTTTAAAATTTGGCTTTCATTTTAACAATTTAAACTAAGCTCAGCAAAAATAAATAAAATAAGCATAGCTACTTAACATTTGAAACAATTTCCAATTCACTAAAGGATTATACAAATGATACTTTTACCTCCCCCCACCAAAGCCTCTGCAAGATGATTATTATCACTAGAAACCGGATGCATGACGGGCCTTCCTTCCCCTGACTGCCTTTGCTCTGGCCAGAGCCGCCTTTCCACCCTCCCACCAGGCCCAGAGGCCCGGAGCTGGGGTGGTGCAGAACACCTGTGTCCCACACTGCCCCTGGCACCTGTGTATGCAAATTAACCCACCATCTTTGTTAGGTTAATTTGTGTACTCACTCCTGATTGGCTGGTGTGCATTGTGAAGATAGTCAATTAGCATGTTACTCTTTTATTACGTAGATTAGGTAGATGCCCATTTTACACAAGAGGATCAGATCCAGAAGCAAGGTGACTTCCAGGATCACATAGCAAGTAGGAAGCAGAATCAGGATTTGAACTGGGCTTCCAACTTCAAACCCATGGCTATTTCCACCAAATCATAGCTGCGGCTTCTCACCAACAATGCGCATGGGTCTCTAAGTATTTTGGACATGGATATGGATACGTAATTTAGGAATAATCCACCTTACTTACTGTTCCTAAATAAGAGCCTGAATAGAGAGGACACCTAGGACCTGGCCCAGCACATGCTAAGCAAGTGTCCCATAAGGAACAAAGGAAGAGGACGAACCATACATGAAGCAGCACAAGTAACATAAGGAATGGGTTAAAACCAGAAAAAGAGAGAAAAGGGTAGCACATAAGCGCTGGGGAAACTGAGAGAAGGTAAACAGAAACTCTCTGTACTATTTTTGTAACTTCTTGTGAATCTAAAGTTATTCCAAAATCAAAGAAAAGTGAAAAGATACACATGATGGGACAGGCTCTTGTCAACGAACTGGCTCCTAAGTTCACTGAATAGCGAATGTGGCAGCCAACCTGCCAGGCATGGCCTTCAATGAGCTCCTATTCACTGGGGAGAAAGACAAGTGAACAATCTATTCCTACATGATCTCAAGGCGCTGTCCTGACTGTCTTAGACATGGATACGATGACTCCTTAGTAAGCGGGGAGTAAGGAAAGACTGCACCGAGTGAAACGATTGTTATGGCAACCCTGCCTGAGGTGTGTGATGACATGATTACACGTGTTTTGGTCTCTCACCCTCCAAATCATTTTCCCGGCTTCCAATCCTTGCTCCCAGCAAGAGTCATACTGAGGACACAGAGCCAGACGGACTGGGGAAGCCTGCAGTCACAGAGCCCTCAATGAGGGAGCCCCGCGCCTGCTGAGGAGAGATCTGACAGGAGCCTTCGGGGATTCATTTACCCACTGACAAATCAGGTCTTCCTAGGTTTGGCTTCCAACCCTGCCAATGCAGTAAGAGTGGCCTGGCAAAGAACAGCTGAGCAATGACAAAGGAAAGACTACCTCAGCCTGGCCAGTGTGCTCAGTGGTTAAGCATCAACTCAATTCCCAGTCAGGCACGTGCCCTGGTTTCGGGCTTCATCCCCAGTAGGGGACATGCAAGAGACAGCCGATTGGTGGGTGATTCGCATCATTGATATTTCTCTCTCCCTCCCCCTTCCTCTTTGAAATCAATACAAATATGTTTGTATTCTTTTTTTTAATTTAAAAACACACTAGGGTGAATAATTTAGCAATATCTCTCAAAAATTTTAAAGGCATATAACTTCCAAACCAAACTTCCAACCCAAACTTCCAACTTATGGGCAAAATAAATTATCATAGAATTATTCTTTGTAGCATTGTTTATAAACCCAGAATACTAGAAAGAACTAAATGTTCCTCATTCGGGGGCTAAGTAAATTATGGTATGCCATACAATGCCAAATTATTCAGCCATATTGTTCGTTGGGGAAAAAAATAAGGAGCCTTTAAATGTTTACATAAAGTGATTTCCAAAATTCATTAGGGGGAAAAGGGAAAAAAAGAAAATGCAGGTAGTCTGTAATAGGCTAACACCTGTACAAAAACAGGGCAGGGGAGGAAAAATAGGTATGTGTACATATATGCGTTTTTTCATACATGTAATAAATAAAGAGAACCTGGTAGTGGTAGATGGGAGGAAAACTTTAATTTTAAGTCATATGTATGTATTATCTGGTCAAAATAATATTTTACACCTTTAAAAAAATTAATGCATTTAACCAACAATTCTTGTCCTTTCTAAGTAGTTTAAACGAGATTAAAAGAATCCTCCTATACAACTACAAGAGACACAAACTTGCTCATAAAAAGGGACATAAGATTCCTAGGAATCCTTTTATTTTTCTTTTTTCTTTTTTTTTTAAATATATTTTATTGATTTTTTACCGAGAGGAAGGGAGAGAGATAGAGAGCTAGAAACGTTGATGAGAGAGAAACATCAACCAGCTGCCTCTTGCACACCCCCAACCGGGGATGTGCCCGCAACCAATGTACATGCCCGCAACCAATGTACATGCCCTTGACCGGAATCGAACCTGGGACCTTTCAGTCCGCAGACCGACGCTCTACCACTGAGCCAAACCGGCTTCGGCAGGAATCCTTTTATTTTTCAATCCTCACCTGAGGACATGTCCAGAGAGAGGGAAGGAGAGAGAATGTGAGAAACATCAATTGGTCAGTTGCCTCCCTATACACGCCGAAGAGGGACCAAACCCGAAACCCAAGTATTTGTCCTGACCAGGAAGCAAACAAGCAACCTTTTCCTGTATGGGACAACGCTCCAACCAACTAAGCCACCCAGCCAAGGCCCCTAAATATCTTTTTTTTTTTTTAAATGATTCCTGATTTTTCCAAGACCTACAGTCCTCTGCTAGTTGTCACTTTCAAACAGCCTTCTCTCAGCAAAAGCAGTGCTTTCCTGGCTCTTGTCTGGGCCATTTCACACAATTAGACCAAGGCATTAATAGGGCCAAGAGTCAGGCTCCTGGTCCCATGGTCACAAGCTAGATGCCTAGCCAACATATAAAGCAAACAGCCTTCAGCATGGCCAACCAGGTGTGTACCTGTTCAGGGCCTCATATCCTTCAGGACAAAATAGAAAGGGGTAGATCTCTCGCCCACCCCCAGATTAGGAACCCAACCCTCTTCTGACTTCCCAGGATATACTCTAGAATAGCTCTTATTTACATGACAACAATATCCTATCTAATAAAAGTAATATGCAAATTGACCATACCTGCGATACACCCACAGGCCACACTCATCAGCCAATCAGGAGCACATATGCAAATTAATACAACCAAGATAGCTACAGCTACAGAGCAAGCAAAAGGCTTGGGTTTCCTCAGTAATGGAGGAAGCCAAGCTTTCCACACACCCTGGCCAGCCCAGACCTCCACTCAAGGCTACAAAGTTTCAATTATAGAAGATAAATAAATCCCAACAAAAATGGCTGAGGCTACTGAGCAAGCAGGAGGCTTGGCTCTGCTCAATGCTACAAAGTTTCAATTATATCAGGGCCTCCACTTGGGTTGCTGGAGGGTGTGGCTGGCATGCGAATGACAACAGGCCCCACACCCAGGCCATCCCAAGCCTAGGGGAATCCCCACCCTGATCCAGAACACCCTTCAGAGCAAACCAGCTGGCCCCCACCCATGCACAAGGCCTCTATCCTATCTACTAAAGGAGTAATATGCAAATTGTCCATCACTCCAACACACAAGATTGCTGCCCCCATGTGGACACAGATGGTTGTCACAAGATGGCCAGCAGGGAAGGGCAGCTGAAAGAACCAGGTCTACAAGGGAGGGCAGTTGGGGGCGATAACGTCTGCAGGAGAGGGCAGTTAGGGGTGACTACAATAGGTCAGCAGAGGAGGAAAGTTGTGGGCGACTGGGCCTGCAGGGAAGGGCAGTTTGGGAGGAACCAGGCCTGCAGGGGAGGGCAGTTAGGGGTGACCTGACCTGCAGGGGAGGGCAGTTAGGGGCAAACAGGCTGGCAGGGGAGCAAACAGGTATCAATCAGGCTTGCAGGGGAGTGGTTAGGGGGTGATCAGGCTGGCAGGCAGAAGCGATTGGGGCAATCAGGAAGGCAGGCAGGGGAGCAGTTGGGAGCCAGCAGTCCTGGATTGTAAGAGGGATGTCTGCCCACCTACCATGGTGGTGGCACTGCACCAAAGGAAGGAGAAGGGGAAAGGTGGGGAACCACGTGGTATCCTAAGGACCCCACCCATGCACAATTTTCATGCACCAGGCCTTTAATAAGTAGGTAAATAGCAATAGTTTTCTAAAAGGCTCTCTGAGTTTGGTCCATTTCTCATTAACACTTTACGTGCAGCCTTTCTGCCTCCCATCCACTCCCCACATTCCACCCCAAGAGGTCTACAATCAAATGGTTAGGAGATGTTCCTTACCTTCCAGAACTTGGTCATTCCTTCATGTTTCCAAAAAATCATCACTACACAATTTATCTAAATACTGTTCCTTTGTCCAAACAAGGGTTCCTTTGGAAATTTCTAAGTAATGAAAAGCTTTTCCCAACATGTTCACCTTTAAAACATATTATAGTCACAGGCCACAGGAAATCTACTTGGCATGCCAATTACTACCAATAGATAAATTCAGTCAGCAATAAGCAGAACATTTTCCTTACAAGATTAATAATCAGTATTTTATAGTCTTTCAAGATTTTTAACTCAGGTCCTTCTGACATTTTCCCAAATGTGAGGATTAATACTATTGTCTAGGTCTTTCTAAATGAAATATACTGGATTTGTTCTGACTCTCTGATGTTGTTACGTTGCTTGGGAACTAAAAAATAAAATAATAAAATAATTCTGTTTTCACCATTAATAATAATGATCTACTAAAGAAAGCAATGGATGAATAAGCAGTATTTCATACAATAAAAGTGTTTATATGACGAGATACTGGGAAATGCCTACTTAGGAGTAAAATCTACTGCAAAGTGAAACACCAGGGCCAAGCTTCAAGCTGAGCCTCCCTGCACTGACATCTGGACCAGAGATTACATGTGGACTGACTCCCAAGGGCAATCACTTAGGACACATGAGACCTCACTAACCACCAGAGTGCGATGAAGGAAAATCTGACAATACAGATCCAGACAGAAAATCAGATACTTCTTCAATGGTTAACTTTTGGGATTTCTAGGCAAAAGGAGAATTCCTAATCATTTTTAATTTTAGAAAAATTATATACATTCATTGCACAAACTCAAAATAATGTGTTGGGGTTTTTTGGGGTTTTTTTTAAATAAAATTGGCCCTAGCCAGTTTGGCTCAGTGGATAGAGCATCAGACTGAGGACCAGAGGGTCTCAGTTTGATTCCCGTCAAGGGCACATACAAAATATCCATGTATCCTCCTTTAAAGAAAGACCACAGGACAGAGAAAGTGTTCAATTGAGAAGGGTAAGCAGTAAAGTAAAAAAAAACTCAAAGCAAAATATAAACGCCAGTGAGTGAAACAGAAAACAAGTAAAAAGTTCTATCAGTCTTCAACAAATCGTGCTGCAACAACTGAAATCAACATGGTAAGTTGGATCCCAACCTCACACCATATACAAAAATTAACTCAATATGGATTCATAACCTAAATATGAGCTAAAACTGTAAAACTCTAAGAAAACATAGGAATAAATCTTTATGACCCTGGATTTAGCAACAGATTCTTAGATATGATACCAAAAGCGAACACAACAAAAAGAAACAAACAAAAAACAGACTAATTAGACTTCATCAAAATTAAAAATTTTTGTTTCTCAAATGACATTACCAAGAAAGTGAAAAGACAACCTACAGAGCAACTGAAAAAGGTATTTGAAAACCATGTATCTGACAAGGGTTTAATATACAGAATATAAAACTCAACAAAAAGACACACTACCCAATTTAAAAATGGGCAAAAAACTTGAATAGAGAGTTCTACAAATAAGAATATACAAATAACCCAGCCAGTATTGCTCAATGGTTGAGCATCAACCTATGAACCAAGAGGTCACGGTTCAATTCCTGGTCAGGGCACACACAGGAGGCACCCAATAGATTCTCCTCTCTCATCATTGATGTTTCTATGTCTCCCTCTCCCATCATCTCTGAAATCAATAAAAATACATATTTTTAAAAAGAATATACAAATGACCAATAACATGTGAAAAGATGCACAACTACTTAGTCATTAGGAAAATATAAATCAAAACCACAATGAGATACTACTTCACACTTACTAGGTTGGCTATACATGTTTAAAAAAAGGCAAAAGAAAGAAAGAAAGTAACAAGTATTGGCAAGGATATAGAGAAACTGAAACTACATGTTGCTTCTGGGAGTGTAAAATGATATAGCCACTGGGGAAAAGTTTGGTGCTTCTCAAAAGCTAAACAAAGAATTACCAGTCAACCCGGGTAGTCTACCCCTAGGTATGTACCCAAAAGAATTGAAATCAGACTCAAATACAAATTTGTAAACAAATGTACATTGTAGCATTGTTCATAACAGTAAAAAATTGGAAATAATCCAATACCCATCAATGAATAGATTAACAAAATGTAGTATATCTATACAATGGTATATTATTCAGCAATTAAAAAGGAATAACATTCTGCCCAGATGATGTGGCTCACTGGTTGAACATCAACCTATGAACCAGGAGGTCACAGGTTCAATTCCTGGTCAGGAACATGCTCAGTTTGCAGGCTAGATCCCCAGTGTGGAGCATGCAGGAGGCAGCCAATCAATGATTCTCTCTCATCATTGATGTTTCTTTCTCTCCCCCTCCCTCTCCCTTCCTCTCTGAAATCAATAAAAATAGTTTTTAAAAGAAATAACATTCTGCCGAAACCGGTTTGGGCTCAGTAGCATCTGCCTACGGACGGAAGGGTCCCAGGTTCTATTCCGGTCAAGGGCATGTACCTTGGTTGCGGGCACATCCCCAGCAGGGGGCGTGCAAGAGGTAATTCAATTGATCGATGACTCTCACATCGATGTTTCTAACTCTCTAACTCTCTCCCTTGCTCTTTGTAATAAGTCAATAAAATATATTTTTTAAAAAGAAATAACATTCTAAAATATGCTACAATATGAATGAACCTTGAAAATATGCTAAGTGGAATTAACCAGTGGCAAAAGGACAAATATTATATAATCTAGAATCAGCTAATTCAGAGACAGAAAGCAGATTAGAAGTTACCAGTGGCTGAAGGAGGAAAGAATGGGGATTTATTGCTTAACAGTTACATTTCTGTTTGAAGTGATGAAAAAGATTTAGACTGTGGTGATGTACTTAATTCTACTGAATTACATACTTAAATATGGCTTAAATTGCATATTGTTATATTTTACAATAAAATCTTAAATTAACACATTGTGGGCGGATCATGAGCATTCTCGTGTTTTCATATTACACAGTGTTTTACATAAATGTTAAAGGCAAGCCTTAAAGTTAAATACCCACTGCATTTTGAAGTTATTACATGTTCTTACAAGCTAATATCTTTTTAAAGCACATGTGTCAAACACAAGGCCCACGGGCCAAATCCGTCCCGCCAGGCCTTGCAATGTGGCCCACACCGCGCTGTCATCACTGCACTCCGCTGCGTTTCCATCACAATGACAGTTTATGACTGTTCAGTAAACCATTCGGCCCGCGATTTAGGCTGGATTTTAGATTTTGGCCCCTTCTCTGATTGAGTTCAACACCCTATTTTAAAGTATGATACTTTGTAAAACGTTTTTTGTATTAGTTCAATAGAAACTTATCTGGTCACTGGATAAAGCCAGCAATAAAACTACTGTTGCCCAATGTGTTTTAAAAAAAAAAAAAAAAAAAAAAGCTTATATAGTGATTTGGACTGCCCAAAGGCAGATTTCAAATCAGGGACTTAAGTCTAAAAATGCCTGTAGGTACCTGATCTACCTCTTATGGAAACTCTAGTGAGAAATATTCATCTCCATGTTCTTCCCAACAAATACTGGGAGCATTTTCTCCCAAGGCAGCCCAATGACCTTTCATGTGGGAAAGAACAAAAATAAATGAAAAGGAAACTGAAGAGTCTGAGTGCCAAATTCCGCTACTCTGCTGCTGTGTGATAACTTCTCTAAGCCTCAGCTTCCCTTCATCTATACATGTAAAAGCCTAAGCGACCATTCGACTGTTTGACCAGTGCTGTGTGCTGACCACCAGGGGGCAGGTGCTCAGTACACAGGCACTGAAACATGGAACAGACTGATGAATCTCAGAGGGAAGGGAGGAGGGGGGAGGGCTGGAAGAGATTAACCAAAGATTTTATATGCATACTAGAGGCCCATGCACCGGTGGGGTCCCTCAGCCTGGCCTGCGGGGATTGGGCCAATACCCGCAGTCTGACATTCCCCAAGGTGTCCCGGATTATGTGAGGGTGCATGCCAGGCCAAGAGACCCCACCAGTGCACCAGACCTCTAGTTAAAAAATAAAATAGTATCTGCCTTTAAATGTGGCTAGAAGAATTAGCTAAATACTAGAGGTCCGGTACTAGGGTGGGGGCCAGCTGGTTTCCCCTGAGGAGTGTCCTGGATCAGGGTGAGGGTTCCCTTGGGGCATAGAGCAGCCTGGGCGAGGGGCCTGTGGTGGTTTGCAGACTGGCCCCACTCTCCAGCAACCCAAGCGGAGGCCTTGGTATCCAGGATTTATTTATCTTCTGTATTTGAAAGTTTGTAGCCTTGAGTGGAGGCCAAGGTAGGCCAGGGTTGCAGAAGCTTGGCTTCCTCCATCTCTGTGGCAACTCAAGCCTCCTGCTCTCTCCAGCTCTGTGGCTGCCGCCATTTTTGTTGGGATTTATTTACTGTCAATAATTGAAACTTTGCAGCAGAGGCCAAGGCAGACCAGGGCTGAAGAAGCTTGGCTTCCTCCATTGCCGGGGAAACCCAAGCCTCCTGCTCTTTTGGGGCCGCAGCCATCTTGATTGGGTTAATTTGCATACTTGTTCCTGATTGGTTGGTGGGGCAATCAGGCCAACAGGCAGAGGCATTTAGGGGCGATCAAGCAGGCAGGCAGGTGAGCAGTTAGAGCTAGCATTTCCAGGTTGTGAGAGGGATGTATGACTGATGCTTTAAGCCCAATCCCTTGTGGGTATAGTGGAGTGATGGTTAATTTGCATATTGCTATTTTATTAGATAGGCTATCTATAGGCCAGCTGGTGCAACTCAGTGGTTGAGCATCGACCTATGAACCAGAAGGTCACAGTTCAATTCCTGGTCAGGGCACATACCTGGATTGTGAGCTCAATTTCCAGTAGGGGGTGTGCAGGAGGCAGCTGATCAATAATTATCTCTCCTCATTGATGTTACTATCTCTCTCCCTCTCCCTTCCTCTCTGAAATCAATCATTCTCTCTCTCTCTCTACACACACACACACACACACACACACACACACACACACCTGACCACTCAAGTTTATTTGTATCTCAAATGAGTAACAAAAGTATTCTAGACTTTTGCTGGAGATCAACCACCTATTTGCCCTGAGCTTTCTATCAGCCAGTGCAAAGGGGAAAACTGACAAAATGCACGATATCAAATAAATGAGGTACTCAAGAGAAGTACACTGAATGGCCAGATTATTATGCATTCAGAGATCATAACAACCTGGCCACTCAGTGTATATATACGTGTGTGTGTGTGTGTGTGTGTGTGTGTGTGTGTGTGTGTGTGTGTGTGTTTTTAAATGTACCTATAACACTCAGGCTAGTGCCTAGCAAATGCTGGGTGTTCAGTCTACGGTGGCGATTGCTGTTGTAATAGGTCTATGCGCCACCCTAACACTAAACAGCAGAGGACTTGTGAGAACTTCAATAAAACAGCAGCCACCAGCCTCAGGAGAAGACTTCAGAGAAGGAGCTGTTTTCATACAGTTCAGCTACTCTTGGAAAGACTGGCTCATTGTTCCTAGAATGAACCAGCCACTCCACATTAGGAAGGGCACCACTCTGCCATTCATTCCTACACAACAGGCCTCTGTTAGGGCGTCTGAGCAACCCTTCATACAGTCCGCCTCTACTCACAAGACACTGAAGAACCTGAGCAAAAATTAGCTAGAAGGTAGGTCTGAGGCAGCACTCAAGTTCTAATGACCTCAGAATCACCTGGGAAACTTAAAAAAGCGCATACCTCACCTCCACCACCAGACATTCTGGTTACTAAATACAGGATAGGGGTAAAGTAAGTTTATAGTTGTTCATATGAAAAATAATACAATCCTAATATATAAAAAGCCAGGGGCCATCATGACTAAAACAACTGGATGGATGACTGAACACAGGCTGCTTGGGGCAATCAAGCTGGCAGGGGGATTAGTGAGGGACCACCAAATGACTGAACAACAGGCCCTCAGGGAGGCAGTTGGGGGCAACCAGGTCAGTGGGGGTAGGGGGTATTTGGAGCGACCAGGCCAGCAAGGAGGGCAGTTGGGGGTGACCAGGCCGGCGGGGGGGAGGGGGGGGCAGTTGGGGTCGACCAGGCCAGCGGGGTGGGAAGTGGCAGTTGGGGGTGACCAGGCTGGTGGGGGGGCAGTTAGGGGTGATCAGGCAGGCAGGGAGGTGAGCAGTTAGTCAGTGGTCCCAGATTGAGAGGGATGTATGAATGCTGGTTTAGGCCCAATCTGCAGTCAGACATCCCCCCACAGGGGTCCCAGATTGGAGAGGGTGCAGGTTGACCTCAGGGGACACCCTCCTTCCCCCCCACACACACAAATTTCATGCACTAGGCCTCTAGTGATTAATAAGTAATACAAAAAGTGTTTCACGTACTCACAACTGTAAACCTACTTTTGCCCCACCCTGTATTTCAGGTAGGGCCTTGAGCATAATTGTTTAAAGAAACACTTGAAGGTAGGCCACAAAAACGTTAGATTACATTCTGATACTGACAAATAAACAGTCTACCACCCAAAGCAAAAGGTGCATTTCCTCCATACCTACCTAGCAATGCTGGAAAGGAATGGAATGCAAGGCAGAGAGTACACCCGCACAGAATATCCAATAAAAACCGCATATAGTGGGTTCATATAAAAGTCTGTCATTATTGCCGAAACCGGTTTGGCTCAGTGGTAGAGCGTCGGTCTGCGGACTGAAAGGTCCCGGGTTCGATTCTGGTCAAGGGCATGTGCCTTGGTTGCGGGCACATCCCCGGTGGGGGGTGTGCAGGAGGCAACTGGTCGATATTACTCTCTCATCGATGTTTCTAGCTCTCTATCTCTCTCCCTTCCTCTCTGTAAAAAAATCAATAAATTTTTTTTTAAAAGTCTGTCATTATTGCTTATTCTTTTTAAAAATAAATACATAAGACATGAAAAATAAAAATAACGTACATTCTACACTCTTGACAGTAACAAAAAATATACTTAAATTATATTACCAGAAGTTGGTAATAATTTTGTGAAACTGGTATGTCCTTAGATAGCAAGGAAAATTCTTAACTGGTACAACTTTTGAGTCAGGCAATGTGCATAAAAGTCACTCAATAATCTCACTTTGAATTTATCCTAACAGAAACAAACTATATTCAAAAAATAATAACTGTTGTAGTATATGTTATACAAAAAAATAAAAGATACTTGCATATCAAGGATCCCAGTTTACCAAAATATGCCATATCAATTTAAATATGACAAGACTATTAAGCATTAAAATGATCATACTGTGTCATTACACAGAAACTATTCCTGAAACATGCAACACCTAAAATTACTTTCTACAAAGTATGGACAAGTGGACAGCCTCAAAGGGTGCTACACTAACAAATAATAGCTGTGTTAGAATGGTTTTGTGTGGGTTTTCTTCCTCTGGTCTCTGCACTTTCTGTATTATTGTAATAAGACTATAAATAAATTATACTGATCCTGCTTGGCAAGTTAAATGAACAACAGTTACAGAAGCAGGTTGAAAGTACATTCATTGTCCTCAACTATCCTGAATAAAGATACCTCACCAAAATGTGCCAGCCCGGTTCTAGATTTTTTTTTCCACAATAAGATAAATCTTAACAGATATATGTAACTACTAAACCTTGAATAAAGGTTTTTTTAAAAGCAAGTATAAACAAACTAAAACATAGGAGAGAGATCTGGTTTGGCAGCTATTACCATGGCAAAAGATCAGAAGACTTCATCAAGTATAACTTTAATATAAGCCAACAAAATTATGTAGCAAAGAGACTGCACAGGAGAACATTAAGCTGAGAAACAGAAGGCCCAGTTCTCCTCTGGCTCCATCACGTACTGGGATTTACCTGGCAGGTCTTGGTTTCTCATCTGTAAAATGACAGAATATCTCCCCTCCCTACGTCCCAGGACTTGTAAGGAAGCAAATAACATCATGAATATAAGTTATTTGAAAAAACCTTTTACCATTAAATCTGTCCATTATTAGGAAGATATTCATATATACGTAGCTACAGAAAGGGCATCAGTGTTTAGAAGAATAAGTTCCAAACTGGTAATAAGTGGATAATGCTTCCCAAGGGGCCTGGGACCTAGGACCATGTATTTCACTTTATCTGCTCTGTTTGAATCTTTTAGGAAAACCTATTCATTATTACCTGGCAAGTTTTTAAACTTGTAAAAGCCAATGCAATCACTGACAATATTAATATAGAGTGCAGGATTCTCAAATTTGAAGGATTTTAAGAATCACCTGGGGAGTGTTAAAACTGTGGCTGCGCAGGCTCCATTCAGACTTTCTGACCAAATCTCTAGGTGGGCAGGAATCTATAATAAAACCGTAACATGCAGCCGAAGCCGGTTTGACTCAGCGGATGGAGCCTCGGTTTGACTCAGCGGATGGAGCCTCGGCCTGCAGACTGAAGGGTCCCGGGTTCAATTCCAGTCAAGGGCAAGTACCTTGGTTGCGGGCACATCCACAGGGGGGGGGGGGTTGTGTGTGCAGGAGGCAGCTGATCGATGATTCTCTCTCATCTCATTGATGTTTCTGACTCTCTATCCCTCTCCTCTCTCTTCCTCTCTGTGGAAACCAATAAAATATATTTAAAAAAAAAAAAGCGTAATATGCAAACTGACTAAACCGCCAAACAGCTGACTGTCAGGACGACCTTCCAGACAAAGCCGGGGCTGCAAGGGGGCGGCTGTGAGCGCCAAGGCAGCGGCGGGGCTGTGAGGGCCTCTCTTGCACAAATTTTGTGCATCGGGCCTCTAGTAAATTTGGCCGTTTATTTTTTAACAAGCTCCCCATTGAGTCTGGTGACTTGATTACTGCTACTAGTCCTACATTATTATTAATATTAACTGTATGTGTTGTATATTAATTAATCCATTCATTGTATGCTAGCCACTATTCACAGCACCCTACATATATTATCTCAGTTAATCCTTTCAACAACCTTGTAAATAAGCACTACTATTACCACCGTCCTCCTTTCATCCTCATTCTATAGGTAAACATTAAAATACAGAGATGATTTACTAGCTCATGGCATAATGTCACAGAGCTAATATAGTGGCAGAGCCAAATGCACAATGAAGTTGGAAATCGTTGATACAGTTTTCTAACCTAAGACAACAGTTATAGATGCTGCTCAAGTCACATCAAACTGTTTTATTTTAACCACATATAAAGGATACTACCGTGTTTCCCCGAAAATAAGACATCCTCTGAAAATAAAACCTAGCGCATGGAAAGATAAGACATCCCCTGAAAATAAGACCTAGCTCAACTTTGGGAGAAAAAATTAACATAAGACACTGTCTTATTTTCGGGGAAACAGGGTAACAAAACCAGAGTTGTCTAGAGAAAGCATGCTGAAGTCATTAAACCAAGAAGGATTTACACACTTCCAGTATAACCAGCATCAATTCATACCATTTCATCTGTCAGCCCCTAAACTGTGAGCCCCTGAAGAGTGAGGACCATGTATGTCTTCAACTGTACTCTCATGGTACCTGGTGCCTCACTAAAGAAAGGTTTAATAGAGGAACTCATCAACAAATCTACAAAAGGCCTGATGACTGTCCTAGGAAATGAGAAGGCACATGCCGAAGATCAGACTGCAGTAAGCAGAAAGTAGGATATTCACCGGGGGATCACCCTCTAAGAACTTTTTCAAGACTCAAATTCTATTATTCTAAGTTATGATATGTTGATTTATTCTTCCAAACATTCTACAGTTACACAAGTCCCAGGAGTAAGCAAAGGGGATACCACAAAGTGTTCTACAAACTCGCAGGCCCTCAAGGATCTAGACCAGAGTGAATGCACAAGAGTGGCCTTCCCAGGAGAAAGGTAATGAATACATCCAATAGGAAACAGCAAGGAGTGGAGACTTCCAGGCTGGAGATAGGAAGAAAGTCAGCAAAAATGTAGAGAAAGACAAGCCACCATTTGAACTAGGTCTTTAGGGAACCATGAGGAGACGCAGACTGGGACTGCCCTCGGATCTGAGGACTGCCACAGAGTGTGGGGAGGAAAGCAATCCATTTGGCAGTAAAGTCTGAGCATGAAGGAGAGGAGAACCAAGATGGCGGCCTGTACTTGCTGCCTCCCGCAGCCATATCAAAATTACAACTAAAATACAAAACAGCTATCATCCAGAACCACGAGTAAGCTGGCTGAGTCTACAACTAGAGAGGTTTGACAATTTCATAATAAAATTGACCAAAAATTGCTACATGGAACCTGGAATCTTTTATCAGTTTTTGATTTATATTCTGAACAATGCAATGCCAAGAGAGAATGAACAGGGAAATAATAATTAAGCATGGTGTAAAAATATAGAGCCCTTTTAAAAACAATGAACAGCACAAATTTGTATCAGAGTGGCAAGGAGTAAACTTTTAGTCATCAAAGATAAAAAAAAAAAGAAGAAGAAGAAGAGTAGCCGTGGGTGGTAAAACAATCACTAAATTCTGGTGCTAAAACGATCAGTCCGTTAGAGATCATTTAGTCACACACATACATTTTTTATCCTGAATGCACTGGGTAAAAAAACATTAGATTAATTTCTTAAATTACATTTTAAAAACCAAAAACTATTTCATCAATGATTTCTTCTTTAAAAAAAAAAAGTTTTATTGATTTCAGAGAGAGAGAAAGAGAGAGAGAGAGAGAGAGAGAGAGAGAGAGAGAAACATCAATGATGAGAACGAATCATTGATCAGCTGCCTCCTGCACAACCCCAACTAGGAATGAATCTGGAAACCCAGTCGACACTCAGCCACTGAGCCACACTGGCTGAGCAATGATTTCTTCTAATATAGCTTTTTGTTTAAGACTAATGATCCTTCTCTTATTTTCTAGGAAATCTTTTAGATGATTGTTTTTAAACATTTGTTATTTTTTGCTATTGTCTACTTTTTCCACTATTCAATATGACAATTTAATAATGCATTTATTAAAATAAACTGAATTTCAGTAACTCAGCTCTAAGTGTAATATTTATAATCCCCTAGTTATATTTGCTAATAGTACTACAAAATAAAATGTATTATGGAATAATCTAAAAACTATGAATTTCAAGTAGGAGACTGTTAATACTATATAGAGTCTCAAAGACAAATTTAAGTGTCTGATCCAATAAACTATCTCACCCAACTTATAAATCATGAGACTGAAGCACTTAAAGAAATAGAATTAACAAAAGACTGAAGCAAATTATCTCAATCCAAAACCAGTAAACAAAATATAACACATTTGAACAATAAGCTTAATGTTCATCTGGCCAATCATTCTCAACATCCCTGTCAAACTATTTTAAGGATCTGAAATCTTGCTCTATAAAAAGCAAGTTCCCATCATCTGAACGACCCGAGGTTCTCTCACAGAAGCGCACGCCAAGTTTTACATTTTTGCTTCCTATTAGTACAAGAAAATGCCTATCCCTTTCACATAGAGTTGAGTCTGTGGCCAAAATCCTGACACACGAGGAGATCTGGGTTCGGTTCTAACACTAAAATGTCAGTTTAGCAAAAGGCCTTTTCTTTATTTGCCACTTAGATTATATGGTGATCCAGTTTTTGACACCTCCACCACCAACGGTCTCTTCAAAGGATTTCTGACTTAGTTAAGAAAATGTAAAGCTATGGCTGAAAACGCAATAAAAAGTGAAACTTTAAAAGTCTAAAACGGTGCTATAGGTTAGCTAACAAACTATGAATTACAGAAAGGAAGGTCTGAGTAACAATTGCTAAAAAGAAAAAGTTACCTAAGTTTACAAACATGAAGATGCAAACAGCACACCAAAACTTAAATCTTTCTTAGCAAAGAGAAGGTAAATAACATGGAGTGACACTGGGACATGGTGGTGTTATTTTCGTTATTTACATGTCTGCCTGCATCAATGTTGCTCTTCTCCCACTCCCTGGATGAGCAAAAGGAGCCCACTGTCCCGGAGTCTTCATAGCAAGTGCTCAGTGTATGTGGCAAATAACAGTCACAGAGGCAACTTTTAAAGCCGGAATTTGTACCAGACTGAGGCACCCGCATTCGGTGTAAGGCACATGCCAGCATGCAACTATGTCTCCCTCCAGACGCTTCTGCATCGCTGCCTCCCCGAGGACCGGCGAGGCCGCAGCTCTCGCTGCCACATCTACCTCCCAAGTATCGCGTTTAGGGGGCCACAGGGCCCGCGGTCGGTCACTATGGAATGAACGAGCCGAACCCCAAGACGGAGACACTGGCCCAGACGCAATAAAACATGCTTTCAAGGCTCCCCCTAACTTTTCTTTTAATTTAAAAAACAAACATAATTGTTTTTAAAACATTACGTAATAAGTTAGAAGCTAGAAAACCCCAGACCCCACGGAGCGGCTCAGAATATGGAAAGCCAAATTCGATGAGCTCCATTGTACCGGCCCGGCTGAGGTGCAGGATCACTCTCATCGCCAGCGCCTCTGCCGATTCCAAAGCACAACAAAGGCGAGCAGAGGCGGCCGCCCGGGCTCAGCTCCGCACCGGTCCGCACTCCCGGCCGGGAGCGCCCTGCGGGCCCGGGACCGCGGGGACCCGCCGCCCGCGCCCCGCGCCCCGCGCCCCGCCGCGCCGCCAGCTCAGCTTTTGTCTGGCCGGGCCGGGACCCGCCGCCTCCCGCACCCTTCCCTCCGGACCTCCCTCCCTCCACACCCATCACTCGCCGGCAGGCTGTCGGGGGTTTCTCCCCCTCGCCCCCTCCCCTTGCGATTCCGGGGTCTCTCCAAACGCGAAAGGGGGTTCGCCGGCTTCTCCCTCGGCCGGGCTGGGCTGGCCAGGGGTGGGGTCCGGGACAGAAGAGAAAGGGGCACACAAAGCGAGCTGACCTCACAGCCGGCCCCCTCCCCCAGCCTCTGCAAAGCAGCCTGGGACCGGCGATCCACGGCTGGAAAAACAACCCTCCCATCCCGCTCCACGCCGGCTCCCACCTAGGGCCGCCCCATCCCCCCAGAGCGCGCCCGGGAGCCGATGACGGGGCTGGACATCGCCCCCGCCCCGTCCCGGCGCCTCCGCCGCGGGAGGCCGGGGGCCTGGGGGGGCCGGGGTCTCAGCCTCCACGCCCTCACCGCAGACTTGCAGCCGTTTTATTCGCTCGAGTGGCCACTTGCCTTACCAGATCGCCGCCGCCTTCTCCTCCACCCTAATGAGGTTAAGTGCTTGGTGCGGGGATTAAAAAAAAAAAAAAAAAAAAAAAAAAGTGCCGAGAGCGCCTGCGCGCCGCGCTCTCCCTTTTTCTCCTTACCGCCACCGGCCCAGCTGGACCATAGAGACTAAGCCGAGGCCAGAGCGGCGGCTGCCTCTCTATGGTCACGCCCCGCGCAGGCGCAGGCCTGGCCGCGCCGGACGTGGGGAGCTGGAATGCCGCGAGCTTGCGCCCCTCGGAGCGCTTCGGTTGACCCTGACGGGGACCCGTAGGGTGAAGGTTCTCTGAGGAGTTGTGGTCCGGGTGCAGGTGGCCCTTGGGAACTTGTGACAAACTGGGCTAGACTAGGAGGGTTGGTCTAAGCGGCCAGGCGGCAGGGCAGCAGAGAGCAGGCCGGGTGGCGGGCGGGGCCCGGGAAGGAGGAGCCTCCTCCGGCGGCGTCCAGTCCTGCAGGAGCCGGCTTCCCACTTCTGGGCGACGCGCGTCCCGCCCGCCGCGGGATGAGGAGATCGCGCCCTGCGGCTTTCCATACCGCGTCCCTCTCCTTCCTTTCCGGAGTGGGCGGCGACCTGGCGCCGGAAGCACAGCTTTTTAGCGGTTCTTTGACCTTGTTGGAGCGGAGCCTGTTGGGGGGGAGCCTCGAAGACCTTTGGTTCGAGTGTGTCCTCCACGGTGCCCTGCCCGCCCTCCGTCACCCGCCGGTGGTTCTCCGGGGAAGTGCTGCGGAGGCCGGGAAGGCCGCGGGGTTGGGAGGCTGCACTTAGGGTTTGGCCGCGCGGGACCTGCGCTCGCCGGGAGCTTGGCTTTGTAAGCTTTGTGTGGATTACACACCGCCTCGTGGGAATCGCCAGCTCCACCGCCAGCTCATCGCGGAGCCCAGCGCATTGGATGCTCACTGGTCGCTCCTGTGTGCCACACCCCGTGTTGGGGAAAGTGTCTGCGTTGGGGGAAGGGCGAGGGAGAACTGCAGGGAAATGCCCTGATATTTCCGCGTAAATGTAGGGCTGAAGAGACAGCTAAGCCAGTAAAATCCAGTGCAGGCCCCTCTGGTGCAGAAGAGCGGTCCGTAGAAATAGGGATGACATGGGGAATTTGATTCCTGAAATCTAGAAGAGGTAACACCTTTAGGGCGAAAGCACAAGCAACCTTTTGAAAATGGAGAGTTGATGAAAGCATTCCAGAGAAGAAACCATGCGGCAAAGGCCCAGGCAGTGGGTGTTATACTGGGGATAAAATGAAGAGAGCCGACTGAAAGGCAAAATGCACATGTGACAAGTGGAAAGTAAGGTTTGATGAATGAAATGGGGGATTTAAATCTTTCAAAGTGTAAATAAACAGCATAAAATTTACTGTTAGCCATTTTTAAGTGTACAGTAGAGTTAAGGACACAATATTATACAACATCCCCTTAACCCCTGCTCTTATAAAGTGAATTCTGTACTTAGTCCTCTTTCCCTCAGCTCCTGGCGACCACCATCCTACTTTCTGTCTATAAATTTGACTACTCAGGTGCCTCATGTAAGTGGAATAATACAAACATTTTTTTGTGTGTCTGTGACTGGCTTATTTCACCTAATATAACATCTTTAGTGTTTACACATGTTGTAGCATGTGTCAGAATTTCCTTCTTAAGATTGAATAATATTCCATTGTTTACACTTGGGTTACTTGCACCTTTTAGCTATCCTATCCAATAAAAGATTAATATGTAAATTAACCATCACTGCCAGGCCCACAAACCAATCAGAGTGAGTATGCAAATTAGCATCAACCAAGATGACTACAGCCACAGAGAGCAGGAGGGAGGTTTGGATTTCCCCGGCAATGGAGGAAACCAAGCTTTCCATACACCCTGGCAAGCCCAGGTCTCCACTCAAGGGTACAAAGTTTCAATTAAAGAAGATAAATTCCAAGAAAAATGGCGGCAGCCACAGAGCTGGAAAGAGTAGGCTAGGGTTTCCCCTGTTGATGGAAGAAGCCAAGCTTTCCACCTGCCCTGGTCTGCCTAGGCCTCCACTCCAGGCTACAAAGTTTCAATTATAGGTGAATAAACCCCAATAGAAATAGATGCTGCCGTCGAAACCGGTTTGGCTCAATGGATAGCGTGTCAACCTGTGGACTGAAGGGTCCCAGGTTCGATTCTGGTCAAGGCCATGTAACGTGGTTGCGGGCACATCCCCAGTAGGGGGTGTGCAAGAGGCAGCTGATCGATGATTCTCATCGATGTTTCTAACTCTCTATCCCTCTCTTCCTCTCTGTAAAAAATCAATAAAATATATTAAAAAAAAAAAAAAAAAAGAAAGAAAGAAAGAAATAGATGCTGCCACTGAGCAAACAGATGGCTTTGCTTCACTCCAGGCTACAAAGTTTCAATTATAGAAGATAAATAAACCCCAGATACCAGGGCGTCAGCTTGGGTTGCCAGGGGCATGACCAGTCTGCAAACCACTACAGACCCCACACCCAGGCTGCCCCACGCCCCAGCAGGACCCCCACCCTGATTCAGGACACCCTTCAGAGCAAACCAGCTGGCTCCCCACCAGAGCACCAGCTCTCTATCTTAGCTAATAAAAGAGTAATATGCAGATTGACCAGCACTCCAACATAAGATCAAGATAGCTGCCCCCATGTGGTCAAAGATCCTGCCCCCATGTGGAATAAAATGCTCACCACAAGATGGCCAGTAGGGAAGGGCAGTTAGGGGTGACCAGGCTGGCAGAGGAGGGAAGTTGGGGTCAAACAGGCTGGCAAGGGACAGACATGAATCAGGCTGGCAGGACAGTGGTTAGGGGGTGATCAGGCTGGCAGGCTGAAATGGTTAGGGGCAATCAGGAAGGCAGGCAAGCAAGCAGTTGGGAGCCAGCAGTCCTGAATTGTGAGAGGGGAGTTGGACTGCCCTAAATGGGCAGTAGGACATCCCTCGAAGGGTCCCAGATTGGAGTGGGTGCAGGCTGGGCTGAGGGACACCATCACTTGTGCACGAATTTCGTGCACCAGGCCTCTGGTCTACACTAATAAATATGCAAGTTGACCATACTGTCTCACCACCCACCGGCCAATCATGAGTATGGATATTAACCCAACAAAGATGGCAGGTTAGTTTGCATACACAGGGGGTTGGGGGAGACACAGGCATTCTGCATCACCCCAGTAGCTCTAGGCCTCTGGGCAGCATGGGAAGGCGGGAAGGCGACCCCGGGCCGGAGCGAAGGCGCTGGTGGCAGCCAGGGGAAGGAAGGCCCATTTTTTTTTTCTTTTTCTTTTGATATATTTCATTGGTTTTTTACAGAGGAAGGCAGAGGGATAGAGAGTTAGAAACATTGATCGGCTGCTTCCTGCACACCACCCACTGGGGATGTGCTGGCAACCAAGGTACATGCCCTTGATCAGAATTGAACCCGGGATCCTTCAGTCCACAGGCCGATGCTCTATCCACTGAGCCAACCCAGCTTAGGCAGGAAGGCCCATTATTGCACGAATCTTCGTGCATCGGACCTCTGGTTGTGAATAATGCTACTATGAACATGGCAGCGCATAACTCTTTGCTCTCAATAGGATGGAGAAATTTTTGAAACCAAGGGGAGAAATCTATACAGTTTCAGGTTCTTCACTTGGGATAATAACAAAGTGAAAAAACTGTTTTTAGAAAGTGACTTTTGACAGTGGGAGCTTAATACATATTTCCTTTATATAAAGCAATTATAGAGGGTTTAAGATATGCCATACATTGACTACTACTTTAGATAAATTATTGATATATCATTAAACATCAAGATAAACATGAGCCAATTGTTATTTACTACACTTTGTAGGTGGGAAAATTGAGTTATGGGGTTACAGATGGGCTGAGTGGAGACCACATGCCCACAAGTAATCATGAAACAAAACTCCCATGGGAGCCCAGCTCCATGGCCACTGACTAGTCGCTAGTTTGGATAAGAATATTGAAAGAAAGTATTCACGTGTCAAGAGTGAATGTTCTATGCCGAAACCTGTTTGGCTCAGCGGTAGAGCGTCGGTCTGCGGACTGAAAGGTCCCAGGTTCTGTTCCCGCCAAGGGCATGTACGTTGGTTGTGGGCACATCGCCAGTAGGGGGTGTGCAAGAGGCAGCTGGTCATTGTTTCTCTCTCATTGACGGTTGTAGCTCTCTATCTCTCTCCCTTTCTCTCTGTGAAAAACCAATAAAATACATTTGGGAAAAAAAAAAAAAAAAAAAAAAAAAAAGAGTGAATGTTCTGCCCTAACCGGTTTGACTCAATGGATAGAGTGTCGGCCTGTGGACTGAAAGATCCCAGGTCCGATCCTGGTCAAGTGCATATACCTTGGTTGTGGGCACATTCCCAGTAGGAAGTGTGCAGGAGGCAGCTGATCAATGTTTCTCATTGATGTTTCTAATTCTCTATCCCTCTCTTTTCCTCTCAATAAAATATATATTTTTAAAAAGACACCAGGCCGTAACTGGTTTGGCTCAGTGGATAGAGCGTCGGCCTGTGGACTGAAAGATCCCAGGTCCGATCCTGGTCAAGTGCATGTACCTTGGTTGTGGGCACATCCCCAGTAGGGAGTACGCAGGAGGCAGCTGATCAATATTTCTCTCTCATCAATGTTCCTAATTCTATCCCTCTCCCTTTTTCTCTGTAAAAAATCAATTTAAAAATATATTTAAAAAAATAAAGACTCCACTTTCTAGTTAACACTTCATCTTTAATTTTACATTCTCAAACATCCTGAGAGATTATTTAAGCAATAATTTCCTTTTGGCAGGTGAGGAAATTGAGGGCCAGAAAGGGAAATTATTTATCTAATATATGGCTGACTGGTACCAAGACTGCACTGAAGGCTGAACGTCTAGAGTTCCCTCTCTGTGCTTTGGGCTCCCTTGCAAAGATAGGTACCAGTGGACAATGTTTCTGTTCAGTCAGTCTCCTCTTTCTCAGGAGTACATGAAAACTCCCATGAAGCTAGTGCTATTTAAACTGTGCACCATGAACAGCATTCATACACTAAAAAAGATTGTGTGCCAAACACCAAGGCAGGAAAAAAATCGCTGTTTGTGTAAGAATTAGAAAAATAATAAAATATATCGGATAGGGTAAGTATTGTGGGGAAAATGAAGCAGTAAGGCAGTAAAGGAGAACTCTGAGGAAAGATTTGTGTTTCCTCAAGAAGGTATATATAGCCGAAACTGGTTTGGCTCAGAGGATAGAGCATCAGCCTGCAGACTGAGGGGTCCAGGGTTCAATTCTGGTCAAGGGCATGTACCTTGGTTGCAGGCGCATCCCCAGTAGGGGGTGTGCAAGAGGCAGCTGATCAATGACTCTCTTTCATCGATATTTCTAACTATCTCTCTTCCTCTCTGTAAAAAATAAATAAAATATAGTTTTTTTTAAAAAAGAAGGTAGAGAGAGAAACCAAGATGGTGGCATAGGGTAGACACCCGAAAGCAGCCTACCACAACAAATTTGAATTGAGAACTGAAAAACAGGGGAGGCATTGCTTTGAAGCGCCAGACGGCTAGCTGAGAGGAGGCTCTGCCATCTGGGAAAGAGAGAGAAGGTACACTGAACCTCAGGAACTGTGAAGGTACGGAGAACTGTGTGCGCAGAAAAAGCGCTGGCTTACTCCTGGCGCAGAGAGGAAGGGCTGTACCGAGATTGCTGCTGGCTTACTCCCAGTACGCAGAGAGGGTGGGCCGGGCTGAGTTCACTACTGGCTTACTCCTGGCGCG
Source organism: Pipistrellus kuhlii (assembly GCF_014108245.1). Taxonomy (NCBI): domain Eukaryota; kingdom Metazoa; phylum Chordata; class Mammalia; order Chiroptera; family Vespertilionidae; genus Pipistrellus; species Pipistrellus kuhlii. The sequence goes on from NW_023425573.1 coordinate 76,328,253, forward strand.
TGGAGAGGGCGAACTGCTAACGCGGCTGGCTTTCTTGTTTGAGAAGAAGACAGAATCAGCCTATTGCTCTGATAGATGGCCCCAGACAGGGAGAGGCCAGACGGTCAGGCAGTGGGCAGAGATCTCTCAGATGTGTGTGAAGCCAGAGGCCATTACTGCGGGTCTTGGGGAGGAGCCAAAGGGAAAACAAAGTTTGTCTGCACCAACCCAAGACTCCGCCCTACCTGTGGCTGAGCACAGAAGCTCTCCCAGAGGCTGGCTTTCTCTAAGGAGAGACTGGCCAGAATCCAAAGCTTGTCTGTGCCTTTACCAAAGAGGTGCACGCGCCTGCACCCAATCTTATGAAACTCTCCAGGAACAGGACTTTGCTAAGGCGAGACTGACAGGGAACCAAAGATTGTCTGTGCCACCCCGAGACCCCGCCCTATTCAAGCAGAGTACGGAAACCCTCCTAGCTGAGACACTGCTGATCCTCACAACCAATTTGCTTGGAGATCAACGCTTCCCAGTGATACCAACAATAAGCAAGGCTTAACAACAAGACTGCACACACAGCCCACAAAGGGCTACACCAAGACTATCCACTGCAGGTAACTGGGAAGGCTGTGCTACTGGGCTCTACCAGAACACCTAGCACACAAAGCTATTCCATCAACAGGGAAACAACTAAAATGCAGACAAGAAGAAGGATACAAAGGAAGGAGATGGAGGAAAAGAAAAGATTGGACATTGAGTTCAAAACTACAGTTATAAGGTTATTCAACAATATCCTAAAAAAGGCCGATAAAATAAATGAGACCTATGAGGATATGAAAAGGAAGCAACTAGAAATAATAAGGGATCAACTAGAAATGAAGAAAACATTGTCTGAAATAAAAAATATTATACAAAGTCCTAAAACCAGACTGGAAGATCACAAGAATCCAGACAAAGATTTAGAACACAAAGAGCCAGAGGACACTCCTCTGCAGAAGCGAGAAGATAAGAGAATCCAGAAAGTTGAAGATAGTGTAAGAAACCTCTGGGACAATTTCAAGTGAACCAACATCAGAATTATGGGGATTCCAGAAGAAGAGAGAGAGCAAGATACCGAAAGGATACTAGAAGAAATAGTGACAGAAAACTTCCCCCACCTGGGGAAAGAAATAGACTTACAAGTCCAGGAAGCACACAGAACCCCAAACAAAAGGAATCCAAGGAGGACCACACCAAGACACATCATAATTAAAATTCCAAGAGCAAAAGACAAAGAGAGAATATTAAAAGCAGCAAGAGAAAAGCAGGTAGTGACCTATAAAGGAGCACCCATAAGAGTTTCAGCTGATTTCTCAACAGAAACCATGCAGGCCAGACGGGAATGGCAAGAAATATTCAAGGTGATGAATAGCAAAAACCTACAGCCAAAAATAATCTACCCAGCAAAGCTATCACTCAGAGTCAAAGGACAGATAAAGAGCTTCACAAATAAAAAAAAAGCTAAAAGAGTTCATCACCACCAAACCAGAATTATATGAATTGCTGAAGGGGGTTCTTTTGAAAGAGGAAGAAGATAAAGATAAAAATTATGATCAACAAATACATAGCTATCAACAAGTGAACCTAAAAACCAATTAATATTGTTCATCAGATTTAGGAAGAGGAAGAAGATAAAGATAAAAATTATGATCAACAAATATGTAGCTATCAACAAGTGAATCTGAAAACTAAGGGAATTTAAAAATCTGATGAACAATATTAACTGGTGAATATAATAGAATCAGAGGTATGGAAGGGGAGTGGACTGACGATTCTCAGGGAAAAGGGGAGTGGGGGTGTGGAAGAGACTGAACAAAAACTGTGCACCTATGGATGAGGACAATGGGGGATGGGGAAAGGACAGAGGGTGGGGTGGGAAGCTGGTGAAGGGGAGCAATTGAGGGGGGGAAGAGGATCACATTTGTAATAATCTGAACAATAAAGATTTATTAAAAAATAAATAAATAAATAAAAATAAAAAAATAAAAAAAAGGCAGATATATGAATCAGATTAAGAATAAAGGTGCTGCAAGAGGGGAGGGAGGCTCACTGAGAAGAAAACATAGCAAAGGGATTGAGGGAACAAGAAATGTTCTCTAGTAGGGAGAAGAGCATTGGAAAGTGCACAAATTATTGAGGTAGGAGGGTGTCTTCTACATTCTAAAAACAGAAAAGAGGCCAGGGTGATAGAAGCAGAGCATGAGAGAGGAAAAGGAGGAAATGAGGGCATAGGTAACAAGATGCCAAGTTGTATAGGGACTATGGCATTGTGATAGGAAGCCTTTTAAAGAAATCACTTAAAAAAATAAATAAAAGAATCGCTGAAACCGGTTTGGCTCAGTGGATAGAGCATCGGCCTGTGGACTGAAAGGTCCTAGGTTTGATTCCGGTCAAGGGCATTACCTTGGTTGCAGGCACATCCCTAATAGGGGGTGTGCAGGAGGCAGCTGATATTTTTCTCTCATCGATATTTCTCTCTATCCCTCTTCCTTCCTCTCTGAAAAAAAAAAATCAATAAAATATATTTAAAAAAATATAAATAAATAAAAGAATCACTTTAGTTGATTTTGCTCAGTGGATAGAGCACAGGCCTGAGGACTGAAGGGTCTCAGGTTCGATTCCTGTGAAGAGTTTGATTCCCAGTATGGGGCGTGCAGGAGGCAGCCAATCAGTTGTTCTCTCATTGATGTTTCCCTCTTCCTCTCTAAAAGCAATAAAAATAAACGAATCACTTTAGCTTTTATTTGAGAATAGATTGTAGGGGATCAGGGGTGGGGACAGGAGGCCGCTATAGTCCAAGTGAGAAACTAGTAGGTGGCTTGGGCAAAGTGCATTGGAGGGGTGAGATGTCTGGATATACCCAAATAAAATGGTACACGAGCCGAAACCGGTTTGGCTCAATGGATAGAGCGTCGGCTTGGGGACTGAACGGTCCCGGGTTCGATTCCTGTCAAGGGCATGTACCTTGGTTGCGGGCATATCCCCAGTAGGGGGTGTGCAAGAGGCAGCTGATCTATGACTCTCTCTCATCGATGTTTCTAGCTCTATATCTCTCTCCCTCTCTGTACAAAATCAATAATATATATATATATTTTTTAAATGGTACACGAGATTTGATTGGTTAATTAATGCATGTAGGGTATGAGAAAAAGAGTTGGATGCCAAGATTTTGGCCTGAGCCACTTGAAGAACAGAGTTGCCATTTACTAAAATGGGAAAGAATGGGAATAGATTAATTTTGGAGATGTCAAGTTTGAAATGCCTATTAATGTAGAAATATCAAGAAGGTAGATATATGAATCGAATTAAGAATAAAGGTGCAAGCTGAATCTATAAATCTGGGAAACATAAAAGTTATCTGAGGATCCTTGGGGCACTCCAGTATTTCAGGGATTGAGATGGTAATGAAACCAAAGGAGACAGAGCAGGCACTGAAATAGGAGGCAGCCATGAAAGGAAATCAGGAAGAGCAGCCAAGTCAGTTTCCAAGAGGCTGTAATTGTCCTTTGGCTATCACATTGGAGTGGTGAGGAGGAAAGCCTGGTGGGAGTGGCTTCGAAAAGAATGGTTGAAACAGACTAGAGAGAGGGAAGATAGGTAATTTGGAGGAGGAATTTAGTTTTAAGAGTAGGGGAGCAATAAAGTGGGGTGATACTTTGTGGGAGCACTGGTCCTTGGACACAGGATATTAGAAGATGTGAGAAGCCGTAGGTCTATAGGAGGAACTTTATTGTAGATCAAGTAACCATTGCTAACAATTAGCCGTCAGACAAAACAGTTCTTCAAAGTAGCTCCACAAAGCAGCTGTAGCATTCAGGAGCCCACATAGCAGCCGCTAATAAAGCTGTCACATAAAGCAGTCCAGCGACCTGCTGGTCAACAACACATCTTTACACCAACTCAGACAAAGAGGCTTCTTGCCAAAGAGTGGCATCAGTGCTTGGCTTATAGAAAGGTACACCTGCGCAGTGTATACAGTAAGGTTGCTGTGTCCTTGCTTTTTCATCTGCATGTGGCAAATTGGCCTTGAACATCCACTTACTCTGACTAGGGCTCCCACACTCCAGCTGGTCTTGAACATCTGGACAGGGCTCCTACACACTTCAAGGTCAAGAAAGTAATGTTTTAATTATGTCAGCCATAAATAAGTATTTCTAAGTTAAAATTTTTTTATAAATATAACCTCAACACCACTATCTCACCTAAAAAATAATTCTAGCCAAGACCGGTTTGGCTCAATGGATAGAGCGTCGGCTTGGGGACTGAAGGGACCCGGGTTCGATTCCGGTCAAGGGCATGTACCTTGGTTGCGGGCATATCCCCAGTAGGGGGTATGCAAGAGGCAGCTGATCGATGACTCTCTCTCATCGATGTTTCTAACTCTATCTCTCTCACTTCCTCTCTGCACAAAATCAATAAAATATATATTTTAAAAAAATAATTCTAAAACATAATCATCTATCATATCATGTTAGATGTCCCTAGTTGTTTATTTTTGCTACCAGATTTACTGAGATATCATTCAAATACCATACAATTAGCTCATTTAAAGTATACAACTTAATTTCTAACATCGTCTACCCTGTCGATATTTATTTATTTATTTATTTATTTATTTTACCCTGTCAATCTTTAAATTTTCCTGTGTCTCATACATTTTTGCTACCAGACTTACTGAGATATAACTGACACATATACTTTTCCCATGTAAAGTACACAGTTCAATAGTCTTTAGTACATTCAGAGTTGTGCAGTAATCACCACAATCTACTTTAGAACATTTGCATCACCCCGCAAAGAAGTTCTGTACCCATTAGTAGTCACTACCCATTTTCCCAACCCACTAGCCATAGGAAACCACTAATTATTTTTTTATGTCTGGACTTGCCTTTTCTGGACATTTATATAAATGGGATCATATACCATGTGACTGGCTTATTTCATTAAGCATGTTTTCAAGATTCATTTGTATTATAGCATGTTACAATATTTTTTTTATTGTCAAAATTCCATTATGGTAATTGTATATATACTTCATTTTGTTTATACATTCATTGATTGATACACATTGGATTGTTCCAAATCACTTTCTGGCTATTGTGAATAATGCTGCTATGAATATTCTAAGACTGTGGACATGACTGGCCAGCGTGGCTCAGTGGTTGAGTGCTGACCTACAAACCTGGAGGTCATGGTTCAATTCCCAGTCAGGACACATGCCCAGGTTTTGAGCTTGATCCTCAGTGTGGAACATGCACGTAGCAGCCGATCAATGATTCTCATCGATGTTTCTCTCTTTCCCTTCCTCTCTGAAATCAATAAAAATTTAAAAAATAAAAACTATGAACACTTAGACACTGGTGCCAGGCTCTTACCTGACCAGTGCCACACCAGGGCAAGCAGAGCAAAGAGAGGTAGGGAGTGGCTGTTGCAGAAACACCAGCCAGGGCGGAGTTGCTTGCTGGTGGTTGTTGAGGTAACAGTATGGGGGGTTGGCCATAGTGACTCCTGAATTTTGTGTTGACATGTTTTTAGTTTTCTTGAGCATATGTACATAGGAGGGAGGTTTGTAGATTATATAATAGCTATATATTTAATCTTTCCAGGAATTGCCAGACTGGTTTCCCTAGTGTGTCATGTCACTTTCCCAACAGCAGGGTATGAGGGTTCCAGTTTCTTCACATCCTCACTAACACTTGTCACTATCTATCTTTTTTATACTTATCCTACTGGATGTGTGGTGGTAACACAGATATAATAGATAGATTGGGGGGTGGGGTGATGATTATAATAGATTTGCATTTCTCTGATAACAAATGATGTCAAGCATCTTTTCATGTGCTATTGAGCATCTTGTCTATCTCATCAGATAAATGTCTATTCCAATCCATTGTCCATTTTTAATTGTGTTGTCTTTTTTATTATTACATTATAAAAGTTATTTATATACTAGAGGCCCAGTGCACGAAATTTATGCACTGGTAGGGTCCCTAGTAGCTGCCAGCCAGGAACTCCCTTTCCCCAGCTGGCTCTGTCCCCTAGTTAACACCCAGACGAATTCCTGGTCAAGGGTACAATTTGTATACTACACTTTTATTACTATATAGGAACCTGGATTTAAATCACTTAGAATATATGTAATTTGCAAATATTTGCTTCTATCAAGCAGGTTATCTTTTCACTTTTTTTCTTATTAATATATTTTTATTGATTGCAAAAAGGAAGGGAGGAGAGAGAAACATCGATGAATAAGATCATTGATGATCTATCTCCTGCATGCCTCCTACCGGGAAGTGAGCCCACAACCTAGGCATGTTCCCAGACCAGGAATCAAACCCTGACATCCTGGTTCGTAGGTCAACGTTCAATCACTGAGCGACACTGGCCAGGCTCTTTACACTTTTTTGATGATGCCCTTTAAAACATTCAATTTATTTATTTTTTTCCGTCTGTTATTGCATTTTTGGGATCTTAGCTAAGAAACCATTGTGTAATTCTGTGGGGTTTTTGTTTGTTTGTTTGTTTGTTTTTGTTTTTAAGTAGGGTCTTAATACTTTTGGCTCTTACATGTTGGTCTTTGACCCATTTTGAGTCCATTTTATATATGGTATGAGGTAGAGGTCCAACTTCAAGATTTTTATTTTTTATTTTTTATTCACTTTTAGAGAAAGATGAAGGGTCAGAGATAGTAAGACAAAGAAACATCATTGTAAGAGCAAAACATCAACCAGCTGTCTCATGTACGTGTCCTAACCAGGAATAGAACTGGCAACCTTTTGGTACACAGAATGACACCAACCAATGGAGCCACACCAGCCGAGGCCCAACTTCATTTTTTTCCATGTAGCTATAAAGTTGTTCTACCAACATTTTTTCAAAAACCTATTCTTTCTCCATTAAATTGTCTTGGCACTTGTGTCCAAAATCAGCTGAACATAAATGTATGGGTTTTTTGTGGACTCTAAATTCTACTCCACTGATACATATGTATATTCTTATACCAGTACCACGCTGTTTTTATTACTGTAGCTTTTTAGTTAGGTTTTAAAATCAGGAAGTGTGGTTCTTCAACTTTGTTTTATTTCTTGTTTGGGGTTTCTTGAATTTCCATATGACTTTTCCAATCAGTTTGTATATTTCTGGGGAGGGGAAAGGGAACAATTGTAATTTTGATAAGAACTGCATGGAATCTGCAGATCAATTTGGGGGTACTACCATCTTAAAACAGTATTAACTTCAGATTTCATGAGCATGGAATGTCTTTCTATTCATTTAGATCATCTTTAATTACTTTCAACAATGTTTTGTAGTTTAAATAGTATAAGTTCTGTACTTCATTTGTTAAATCTATTCCTATACATTTTCTTTTTGATGCTATTGTAAATGGAATTGTTTTCTGAATTTCACTTTTATAATGTCCATTGTAAGTGCGTAGAAATACAATTAAATTTTACATATTAACCTTGTATTCTGAAACCTTACTGATCTCATTGTTTCGTTTTTAGTAGATTACTTAACATATTCTAAATGCAAAATCATGTTATCTGCAAATAGGGGGTTTTTTTTGCTTCTTCCTTTATAATCTGGATTTTTTTTTTCTTTTCTTTTATTGTTTAATTTTCCCATGAAGACCCTCCAGAGCAATATTGACTAGAGTGCAAGAAAGGACTTTGTTGTCTTAGGGGGAGAACTTCGGTCTTTCACCGTTCAGTATGATGTCAGCTGTGGATTTTTCACCTATGGCCTTTACTAGATTGAAGATGTTCTCTTTTATTGCTAGTTCAGTAGTGTATCACTATCCTTAAAGAGATTTGGATTTTGCTAAATCCATTTGCCATGTTATTTTTATGATCATGTGGTTTTTGTCACTTATTCTATTTATATAGTGTATTGCACTGATTTTTCAGATATCAAACCAGCCTTCCATTCCTGGGATAAATTCCTCTTGTTCATGGTGTTATATTCTTTTTATATGTGGCTGAATTTTTATTTCTTAGTATATTGTTGAAGGCTTTTGCATCTGTACTCATAAGGGATATTGGTCCCTAATTTTCTTGTGATATCTTTGTTTTTTGGTATCTGGCTTATAGTGGCCACGCAGAATGAGTTAGGAAGTATTCCTTCCTCTTCTATTTTTTTTTTTTTTTTTTAGTTTATGAACTATTGGCAATCACTCTTTTTTAAATGTTTTGTAGAGTTCATCAGTGAAGCCATCTGGGCTTTGGCTTTTCTTTGTGGGTAATTTTGTTTTATTTTGCTCTGCTCTTTTATTCAATCTCTTATTATAGGTCTTTTCAGATTTTCTATTCTTGAGTCAGTTGTAATAGTTTGTGCCTTTCTAAAAATTTATCCATTTCATCTAATTTGTTGGCATTCAGTTGTGATTCTTTTATATCTGTCTCATAATTATTTTTACAGGTTGTTCAAATTAAAATCCAAATAATGCCAACATATTTTATTTGATTTATTTTTCTCTTAGGGATTTTTTTTTTCATTTTCTTTTTATCTTTTTTTTCTTCTTCTTAGGGATTTTTTTAAAAATATATTTTATTGATTTTTTTCTGAGAGGAAGGGATAGAGATAGTTAGAAACATCAATGAGAAAGAAACATCAATCAGCTGCCTCCTGCACACCCCCTACTGGGGATGTACCCACAACTAAGGTACATGCCCTTGACTGGAATCGAACATGTGACCTTTCAGTTCGCAGACTGACGCTCTATCCAATGAACCAAACCGGTTTTGGCCTTAGGGATCTTTTAATATGTAGATTCCCCCACCCCAAATCTCATGTTTTCTTGAAATTTTTTTGCTGAAAAAATCAAGTTATTTGTCCTGTAAGTTCCCCACATTGTATACTTTTTTGATTATATTCCTGAGTCTCTAACATGTTTTTCTATCCCCATAAACACTTGATAGTACTGTATGCTTTATTCTGATTCACATTTGCATTTTTGGCAAAACTACATCCATCAGAGCCACCTAATTCCCACAGTCTCTTTCTGTGAGGGTGGCAGTCATTGATGACCATTGCCTAAGCTCCTCATTAAAACCGGAGTAGTTTAGTAGAAGGCAGGGTAAGTGGACACCCATTTATCCAGAGTTTATGGTATCTTTTGGAAGTTCTCTTTTGATGATAATGAACACTACATTTTACACTATTTTTAGAACCTTAGAGTCGGGAGATCTACTCCCAACTCTACCACAAACTAGCTGAGCATCTTTAGCAAATCATCTTTCCTTTTGGGCCTCAGTTTTGTTATCTATAGAATGGGGGCATAAACTACATAGGATCTATAAGGTTTTTTGATATTTAAACATTCTCTGACTAAACTACCAACTGTGACTTGGATGGGTTAAAAAGGATCTGCGGGCATTATATTATTCTTCTCATATCATATAATAATGTTCATTCTAAAGCCAAGTTTATCAATTATTAAATCCAATAAGTTAAAAGCATTCTGAGCCGGGACCGGTTTGGCTCAATGGATAGAGCGTCGGCTTGGGGTCCTGGGTTCAATTCCAGTCAAGGGCATGTACCTTGGTTGCGGGCATATCCCCAGTAGGGGGTGTGCAAGAGGCAGCTGATCGATGACTCTCTCTCATTGATGTTTCTAACTCTCTATCTCTCTCCTTTCCTCTCTGTACAAAAATCAATAAAATATATATTTAAAAAAAAAAAAAAAAGCATTCTGAGAACAGGGAGATTATGCCAAAAGCCTTGACTCCTAAATTGTAATTCTTGGCTGTGCCTAATTCTCAGCTGGTCACATTCTCGCTCAGGGTCCTCGCCACAGAGTAAAATATTACACTAATGGTTTCTAAAGGCACGCAAGCTTTATGATTTTACGCCTTTTTTATTAACCTTACAACTTTGAAGATGACAATTTTTATTAATATCATCAGCTCTTCTTGTTTTTCTCTGCTTTCTGATTATATTTTCCTCAGCAACTGATTGATAGGTGCCTGGCCTCTAGGTATCAGTTCCTATAAGAAGTGCAGCTTAAACCTAACTGGTTTGGCTCAGTGGATAGAGCATTGGCCCATGGACTGAAGGGTCCCAGGTTCAATTCCAGTCAAGTATCATGGTTGCAGGCTCGATCCCCAGTAGGGGTTGTGCAGAAGGCAGTTCATCAATATTTCTCTCTCATCAATGTTTCTCTCTATGTAAAAATAAAAAATACATATATTAAAAAAAGAAGTGCAGCCGAAACCAGTTTGGCTCAGTGGATAGAGTGTCGGCCTGTGGACTGAAAGATTCCAGGTTCGATCCTGGTCAAGTGCATGTATCTTGGTTGTGAGCACATCCCCAGTAGGGGATGTGCAGGAGGCAGCTGATCAATGTTTCTCTCTCATTGATGTTTCTAACTCTCTATCCCTCTACCTCTCTGTAAAAAATCAATAAAATATATATATTTTTAAAAAGTGCAGCTTGGGCATAGAAAACTTGCTAGATCAAAATATGAGCAAATGACCATCTCAGGATGGTAAGATTATTGGTTATTTTTAAACTTATGCATTATTCTTTACTTTATTCTACAAACATATTTTTTATAATTTTTAAAAGTCATTTTTAAAATTTCTTTATTGATTAAAGTATCACATATTTGTCCTTACCCCCCCAACCCCATCTTCCATCCCTCCACACTCATGCCCTCCACCCCCGTATTGTCCTTGATCACTAGTTAGGCTCATATGTATGCACACAAGTCCTTTGGTTGATCTCTCCCTTTTATCCCTAAAAGTCATTTTTAAAGGATTTGATGGAATGCCCTTACAAACAAAAATCGCTAAACTCTGGGTAAGAGGATTTTTCCCCCTGTGATTCAATTAAACAGTATCTTCCAGTCTAGGCTAGACAAAATACTTTATATTTGTAGTTTATTCAAATAAACTCTTTCCTTTCCTTTCCTTTCCTTTCCTTTCCTTTCCTTTCCTTTCCTTTCCTTTCCTTTCCTTTCCTTTTCTTTTTTTTTTCTTTTCTTTTCTATTCTTTTCTTTTTTTTACAGAGAGGAAGGGAGAGGGACAGAGAGTTAGAAACATCGATGAGCTGCCTCCTGCACACCCCCTACTGGGAATGTGCCCACAACCAAGGCACATGCCCTTGACAGGAATCGAACCTGGGACCCCTCAGTATGCAGGCCAATGCTCCATCCACTGAGCCGAACCAATCGGGGCTCAAATAAACTCTTATAAGAATTAAAATGAAGCCGAGACCAGTTTGGCTCAATGGATAGAGCCTCGGCTTGGGGACTGAAGGGTCCCAGGTTCGATTCCGGTCAAGGGCATGTACATTGGTTGCGGGCACATCCCTGGTAGGGGGTGTGCAAGAGGCAGCTGGTCGATGTTTCTCTCTCGTCGACGTTTCTAGCTCTCTATCCTTCTCTCCTCCTCTCTGTAAAAAAATCAATAAAATATATTTAAAAAAAAAAAAATCTTGTGAGGTTGTGCTATCCACTCCCCACATACATGTCCTATTTATTGCCCATAAACACATCTTAAGTGAATATCTTTTTCAGTAAGAGAATAAACATAAGTAGGTATTTTAGGTTCTTACTTACCATATTTCATCTACATCCGTTTAATATCTGTGAAATCGGGATGTATTTTATAATCTATATGTTTCACAGTTATGATTGGCAACAATTTTTCTTTCATAAAAAAATATATACTTTAAAATAACTGGTGGTATAAATCCAGCAATATACAACATAAAATATTGGGTAAATATTTTACTTGGCAGTGAAAGTCAAACTTTAAGGTAAAGCTCAACTCCATAAACTAAATAGCAGATATGATTCATCTAACTTCACAAGCAACTTGAATATACTAAAAAGATATTCTTTATTTTGACCTCATACAACAAATATTTTGTTTTTTCATTGCAAAAATTATACATGATCTTTTAAGAAAATCTTGAAAATGAAAGGGAAGAAAATATCACCAATTATGTCACCGAACCGGTTTGGCTCAGTGGTAGAGCGTCGGCCTGCGGACTGAGGGGTCCCAGGTTCGATTCCGGTCAAGGTCATGTACCTTGGTTGCGGGCATATCCCCAGTGGGGGGTGTGCAAGAGTCAGCTGATCGATGACTCTCTCTCATCGATGTTTCTAACTCTCTATCTCTCTCCCTTCCTCTCTGTAGAAAATCAATAAATAAAAAAATTTAAAAAAAGAATTAAAATAAGAAGTGTGCCTATAGAAATTTAATTCAGCCATTCATATATCCACATCTGTATGGTAGTCCACATGGAATCTGGCTTTGCACTACTTGGGGAACAGGCAGTCTCTTCTAGAGAAGTAATGTGTGTCACAGAAATGTGTGGGCAAAGCAGGGTGTGTCTTTTATATGTGATGGAAACAGATTAGCAAGTCGTTTGCTCTATCATGTTTGTAACCACGCCCTGGAGTGCAATTTCTCTCAATATTTGGCTGACGTGGTGAGTATCGCCCACTGAAGGACCACGCAGGTGTCTGGCGTACTTCTCATGAGTTTTCTCATCTGGCAGGTGTTATGCTGCCAGGGTCGCCCTCTTTAAACACTACAGTGGCAGTTCCCAGAGAACTGATAGATTCAGGGGTGCCTCGTGGCTGTCAACTCACTATGAATCCCAGAGACGTCACTTAGTCTAGTCAGAAGCATTAAGGTCACTTCAATGGAGAGGATAGTTCTAGTTGCCAATGTTGTCACAACTAGTGAAATTGATGCTACAAAATCCACTTGTCAGTAACCACGGCAGAGTGAAAGTCGGTGCTCTTACCATAAGAAGCATGATAGAGCTACGCGATTCTGTGGACAGCTCTGATGCAAAGCAAATGATCAAATATCCCTTTAAACATTCCCTGTTGCCCAGTGTCTCATAATCTGGACCTGTTCAGGCTTTTAGAAGAGCAGTCCTCACCTAGGAAAGTCAAAGGGCTATGGCCAACAAGTAGGTAACCGGACATAGAGTGTTCATTCTGAGACCTCCTTTAGAGCTGCCACCAGCGAGGTCTCTCAGGCAACATTGATCCCTGCCAACTCTCAGACAGACTCTTGTGCCAGTGGACCGATGAGCCCAGCCAAATGAAGAGAGCCATTTGGAAACATTGAAAACCAATGGGGGGCAATTTGCTTTCATGTATATGTTATCTAATAACCTCTCCTTTGCCAGAGCTTGGCCTGCTCCTGAGTATGCATAGCTGAAAGGGTACAGTTCTCACACACAAGATAGCCCGTGTAGGAAGGAAAGCAGAAATTACTAGACTAACAGTTAGTATAATGATGGAACATAAAAGGGGAGACTCCGCAGTGGGGGTGTTCAAAAGTTGAGGAGTGCAGAGGATGTTTCTTGAGCAGAACCAAATAAAACATTGAAGTCTTACTGAAACTGGTTTGATTCAATGGATAGAGCATCGGCCTCCGGACTGAAAGGTCCCAGGTTCAATTCTGGTCAAGGGCATGTACCTTGGTTGCAGGCATATCCCCAGTCGGGGTGTGCAAGAGGCAGCTGATCGATGATTCTCTCTCATCAATGTTTCTAACTCTCTATCCCTCTCTCTTCCTCTCTGTAAAAAAATCAATAAAATATATTAAAAAACAACAACAACATTGAAGTCTTTGTGACATATTTAGACTCTCAGAACTAGAATAATGTTTTAGAATTGGCTTTGAGCAGGGTTTGTTTATTTTAATACTTTTGAGCAACTCTAAATCTTTCCATTTTAACAAGGTCGTTTAGAATTTCACAGATAATATTTACAAAAATTGGCATAATTTGGCCATTATCACATACACACACTTCAAAATCATAGAGCAAAGTCGGAAAGAAATGTATTAGCTAGATTAGCATCTGTAAATGAAACTGTCCTACTTTGCTGCCTTAGGAAAGGTAACAGATCTGGTCTGTTTGTTCACCATATTAAGGATAAACCCCCCAAATAATTTCAAATACCTCATAAATCTAAGGGTACTGCCTGATTGTCATGCATGAGAATCTCTGCTGCTCCAGAATTGCACTTTTGCGTTTCTCCTCTTCTGTTTTTGCCACATTAATTATATCATGCAGTACTGGAATGGAGGTGGAGGCTGTTACTCTGCCAGCTTGCAGATTACAAGTTAAATGATACATTAATAAATCAGCATATTTTAAAATGATAAGATTTGTATTTGTCTCATTTCCCGGGTAGTCATGTTTACTCAGCGTTTCCTATTCCTGGATGAAATTCTCTGGCCTTCGGCTGTTCACAGTAACTCAAATTCTTTTTGCTCTTTTCAGATCATCTAGCGCCATGCTTCCTAGCTCTCCTTATTGCTTCATCTAATTTTTAGTGAGTCACAGCATACATGATATTAATCTGTTCACAGTCTTTAAATGAATATCCTCAGATGTATTTTGTTAATTCCCCAAACTTACCTTTGCTCATGCATGATTTAGCTATATAGCTGTGTCTTCTCTCATGAACTTGGCCACACGCATTTCTCTGCATCGTCTCCTACGCTGCACTGCATTCTGAGGCATCTAGAATTACACACCCTCCTGCTATTTACACGGTAATGTTCAAACTCTACTTGCCCATCTCCTTTCTTTTGAATTCAGACATGTTCGTTTGAGTTAAACTGACCTTAGCTGGTTTCAAGCTGCAATTCCTGACTACAACTGGTAGTTCCCAACTCTAGAAACTTCCAGGTTTGACTAGAAGCTGACCGTTCTGATTCCAACTGAATTTAATAGATTAATGTAAATTATTCCTTATTAGTAGGCCCTCTCTGTCCATTGATAATACAATATCTCAATTTAAACAAAAAGTATTTGTACCCTACCTCAGAACATAAATTAGATTCCTCTTAGGGACAAGTAAGAGAAAAGTTATTACAAAGAGACTACCAACCACTTTAAGGGACTTGCCAGGCCACTGGTGGTATAAATTATCATACAAAGACAATGTCAGTCTGCACCTACGTGAGCAGCAGGACATTTAGCATCATGTCGGGTGGAGTAAATTTGACTCTTTGTATTTTCAACTTGGACTTAGGAAAAATAATAGCATCCCTAAAAGTTGTCCAGAGATTTGTGATCAGTATTTATCAAACCAGTCTGATGTAAATCATAGAAAAGCGACATTTCAGAGCCTAGGAAATTTTTTTGAAAGAGCCTCTAGCCTTGGCTGGTGTGCCTGAGTGATTAGAACATTGGCCCACGCACTGAAGTGTCACAGGTTAGATGCCTGGTCTTCAGGTTTAAACCCCAGCCTGGTCCCAGTGCATGAGGAGGCACCCAGTCTAGAACTAGGCAGCCCTGACGCCATTGCAGTAGCCTTAAAGCTGGCTAACAAATTTGACAACCCATACCCCAAAAATTATCCTTTGTCCAGCTCATGAATGCCCTTTCTCTGAAAATTAGTGAAGCAGGTTGGAAAAATTTGAAAAGAGAACACTGGTTATAAATTGGGAAGAAATTCCTGTACAGGCTTGTTAACTGGGAGCAAGTATTTGTCTCCCCCAAGACAAAGGAGTGTCTAGTCATGAGATGAAAGTTAAAAACCGATTGTGTCACCAGGTTGAGAGCAGGCAATGTTTTTGGAAGCAGAAGGCTGAAATTAGACCTGAATAAAAGACTTTACAGAAAACTGAATTGGGAGCTATCTCACAACACTGGAGCTATTTTGGTTTTGTTGGCTTGCTTTTAATGAAGTATCTCAGAAATACAAAAAAGCATAGAACTGATGAACTCTTGTGCAGCTCCACCTGATCCCCTATCCTACCCTCCCTCCTGAATTTGGTACTTATATTTCCATACCTCTTATGTTTTTCCTATATATAAATGTATTTGTAAGTGATGTTTAGTATCATTAGTATATTTTAAGTTTTATTGTATACTAGAGGCCCAGTGCACGAAATTTGTGCATGGGGGGTTCCCTCAACCTGGCCTGCACCCTCTCCAATCTGGGACCCCTTGGAGGATGTCCGACTGCCGGTTTAGGGATTGGACCTAAACTGGCAGTTGGACATATTAATACCTCTCACAATCTGGAACCACTGCCCCCTAACCGCTCACCTGCCTGACTGCCTGCCTGATTGCCCCTAACTGCTTTTGCCTGAAAGCCTGATTGCCCCCTAACCACTCCCCTGACAGTCTGATTGCCCCCTAACCACTCCACTGCCGACCTGATGGCTCCCAACTGCCCTCCCCTGCCATTCTGATCATTCACAACTCCCCTCCCCTGCCACAACCTACTTCCTCTGCTGGGACCTGCCTCCTCTGCACAAGGCAGCAGAGACACTGGGACAGGCCTCCTCCATGCCACGCAGAGCCATGAGACCCCCAAGCCTCAGCACGGCCTCCACTGTGCACACAGCCATCTTGTGATGACATCATGGGAGGGCTTGATACTACCTAGGCTTTTATTATATAGAATATTATATGCAATGTATACATAGTATTTGTGCTATATATTATGTACATATTTATTATATATATTGTATTTATGTAAGTTTTATTGTATCTTTCTGCAGCTGGCTTTTTTTCCCCTCAATACTGTTTTTGAGACTTATCCAATGAATATATAGGATATCTCCAGTTAATTTGAGTTAGTACTCTATTTATTAGAGTTAGTACTCTATGTCATTAGAGTACTAACTTAAATTAACTGGAGCTATCCTATATAGTCATTGGATATGTGCTAACATTTTTTAATCTCCAATTAATGGACATCAAGTGATTTCCTAGGGATTTTGTTTAGTTTTGTTTGCTATTTTTTTTAACCTTGCTATATAAACAGTTTTATAAAACCCACTTCTAATGCATGTTTGCAAGTTTCTCTAGTGAAATTTATGAGGTATTAGTATTTACATATCTTCAACTTGACAAAAATATCAAAAATTACCAGCAGAATATGAGTGTCCAACACTAACACTGTATGTGTATTTTTTATTTTTTTTTTAATTTTATTTATTTTAGAGATAGAGGAAGAGAATTTTATTTTATTTTAAATATATTTTATTGATTTTTCTTACAGAGAGGAAGGGAGAAGGATAAAGATCTAGAAACGTCGATGAGAGAGACACATCGACCAGCTGCCTCTTGCACACCCCCTACCAGGGATGTGCCCACAACCAAGGTACATGCCCTTGACCGGATTCGAACCTGGGACCTTTCAGTCCACAGACCGACGCTCTACCGCTGAGCCAAACTGGTTTCGGCTGTATGTGTATTTTAAAATATATATATTATTGATTTTGTGCAGAGAGGAAGGGAGATGGATAGAAAGTTAGAAACATCGATGAGAGAGAAACATTGATTAAGCTGTCTCCTGCACACTCCCTATTAGGAATGTGCCCGCAACCAGGTACATGCCCTTGACCGGAATCGAACCTGGGACCCTTCAGTTTGCAGGCTGATGCTCTATCCACTGAGCCAAACAGATTAGGGCTTGTATGTGTATTTTAAGAGGTTTTTATTAACGTTTTTCTCATTTGAAGAGTGAAAAGTAGTATTTTCTTATAGTGTTACTTGCGTCTTCCACATTTCTGAGTGGGCTGAGTACCTCTCTCTTCACTAGCATTGGATCTTTTTTCTACCTGGGCCACTTTTCAGATAGACCACTTGTCTTTTTGTTTTAATTTTAGAAATGTCTCTATAGTCAATACAGTATCTAAATTCTTCATTAGTCATATGAAGCCAATATCTATCTTTTCCCAGGCTAGACCTTGGTTCTTCACTTTTTTACAGTGGTGTCTTTATGATCATATTTATCAATCTTTTCTGTTTTTATTTATACTAATTGCTTCTTCTTATAAAGAAAATCTTTCCCCACTCCAAAGTCATAAATATTCTCCTATATTTTCCTCTAGTTTTGGGGGGTTTCCCCCCCCCCCTTTTTTCTTTTCTTAATCTCTCTGAGGGTCAAGCCCAGGACTCTGCCTTTTTTTTTTTAAATATATTTTATTGATATTTTACAGAGAGGAGGAAGGGAGAGAGATAGAGAGCTAGAAACGTCGATGAGAGAGACACATCGACCAGCTGCCTCTTGCACACCCCCTACCAGGGATGTGCCCGCAACCAAGGCACATGCCCTTGACCAGAATCGAACCTGGGACCTTTCAGTCCGCAGACTGACGCTCTACCACAGAGCCAAACCGTTTTCGGCCAGGACTCTGCTTTTTAACAGGCACATTAGGGTGACTGGTCTAGGTGGAAATATCAACTACAGTCACATAAAGTTCAGCACAGCAATAGATAATTAAGATAACTCTGCATGTGAGGAAAGATGTCAGGCTCACAGGACTTCTCAGGGAGGATGTGCAGAATCAGGGAAGAGTGTTCTGGTTTGGCAGGAACAACCCAGACAAAGGCGTGGAGTCGGGAATGTGCAGGACAGAACAGCAGACTGAGGGCTGTGGCAAGGAAACTCATCCGACCAGAGCACGGAGTTCTTGGGCAAGACCAGATGAGAAGGGGTGACTAAGGACCCCCTGCGGACTGAGCTGAGTGCCTGGGCAAGGAATGACATGTCAAATGCAGCTGTGTGACGGTGACAGCAGGGGTATAAAGTGTGAAAGTACATTAATATGGAGGCCCACTTTCCTGGGTTAGAGAACCACAGACAGAGCAGAAAGCACAGAGCCCTCGTTTTCGGGGAGACAAAGATGTCCACATCCTAATCCCCAGAACCTGTGACTATGGTGCCTTACATGGCAGAATGGATGTCACAGATGTGACCAAAGTAAAGACCCTGAGATGGGGGTGTTATCCTGGTTTATCTAAGTGGCCCAAGCAACCTGTCAAGGTTGTGGCCAGAGAACCAGACAAATGACATTACTTGCTTTGAATATGGAGGAACAGGGCCATGGAATCCAGGAAACAAATTACCCCCGGAGCTTCCAGAATGAAGGACACTTGGACTTTAGCTCAGTGAGACTCCGCCAGACTTCTTACCTCCGTGCCATAAGAACATCTGAGCCGTAGACAATTTTCCCAAGAGTTCATTTAAACCAAACAGACAGCATATGCTGGGGAAAAGATCTCAAAATGCTTTCTCCCTCTAATTTTTTATCACCTTTCGTCCTTTTACAAACTTAAAATTTACTTTTGTGTATTGTGTCAGGAAGGAAACTACTTCTTTTTTTTTCTTATTGACAACCAATTGTTCTGAGACATTGTCTTGAAAAATACCACCCTGCCGAAACTGGTTTGGCTCAGTGGTAGAGCATTCATCTGCGGACTGAAAGGTCCCAGGTTCGATTCCGGTCAAGGGCATGTGCCTTGGTTGCCGGCAGATCCTTGGTAGGGGGTGTGCAAGAGGCAGCTGATCAATGTTTCTCTCTCATCGATGTTTCTAACTCTCTCTCCCTCTCCCCTCCTCTCTGTAAAAAATCAATAAAATAAAAAATTAAAACATTTTTTTAAAAAAAGAAAAAGAAAAATACCACCCTTTTCCCAAACACGGGTAATGCAACTTTTGAAAATATTTTGGATTCTCTAATGGTTCTGCCAGGTTATTCTTATACCCCTGTGCCTTAATATACTATCTGAATTATTGTACCTCTTTAGTAAGTTACTGTGGAAAGTGAGCCCATGCCTACCAAATGAACACAATGAAGCTAGCTGTATTTGAACTATCTCTCCAGGATCCCACCCAAGTGGATGCGTACCACAGGGCACAAAATCCTAAAAGAGGTTATGGGATGGGCCATTAGGGCAGTAGCTGAGTGATGAAGTTGGAATCCTAGAACGGATATCAGGAACTGTGCTCTGTGGAGACTGGCAGGCCCTTCAGATTCCTCACACATGTGTCCCAAGAGAGACACAGGCCTTGGAAACCTACCCACAGAACCTCTGTGGTCAGTCAGTGTTGCTAAGTATGACAGCAGCAACCAGCAGAGGTTTCTAATTTTTGCTAATGAAGTAAAAAGACATTTGCTCTGAAAACGAAGATAAGAAAACAATTCCAGCCAAAACTAGTTTGGCTCAGTGGATAAAACATCGGCCTGGGGACTGAAGGGTCCCAGGTTCGATTCTGGTCAAGGGCATGTACATTGGTTGCAGGCACATCCCCGGAAGGGGGTGTGCAGGAGGCAGCTGGCCGATGTTTCTCTCTCATCAATGTTTCTAGCTCTCTATCCCTTTCCCTTATTCTATGTAAAAAAACCAATAAAATATATATTTTTAAAAAACACACAATTACACTTATAATAGCTTCAAAAAGAATAAAATACTTAGGAATAGACTTAGCAAAATAAGTAGAAGATTTGTACACTGAACATTGTTGAAAGAAATTAAGGATGACCTAAATAAATAGCAAGTCATCACAATCACATAGTCATGGATCAAAAGATTTAATATTGTTAAGACATTCCCCAAAATGATGTATAGATTCAATGCAACTATACTAGGGTCCTGGACTAATTATAACAAAATTTGCATTGTTGTTTTGAACCCCTCCCTGTGGGTTTTTCTGTATGCATTATGGGTAAAGGCATGTGCAGAAGAAACCTCTCTATATATAAAAGACTAAGCATCCATCCATCTGACTGGTAGCTATGACGTGCAATGAGCACAAAGGATCAGACACTCAACACAGGAGCTTCCATGATGCACAATGGCCATTTAAAAATAAACCCTGACCAACACTCGGCTTCCCGCAAGTGGGACACAAGCCTTGGCACCACCCTGGAGCAACACCCCATCAAATTTGCAGCCTATGCTGTCAAGACCCCATAGTGTAAAATGTGCCCACAGCGCAGCCCAGCCCAGAAATGGAGATGGCTGTGGGCACCCAGTTATGACAAGTAATGACGTCAGCTTCCTCTCCCTAGCAACTAGCCTCCTTGCAGCTTCTTTCGCCCAAGAACCCAACCTGCTTTATAGCCAGGTGCAAACATTTCACAGTTTAACCAAATGTTTGTGAAGCATTTTCCCATGCCTCATCTCATTTGATCCTCACAGAAGTCCTGGAGTAGGTAGATAGGAGACTCAGTAGAATCCTATTTTCTTTTCATTAGCTAGATGTGAATAGTGATATTAAAATATTTCTTCTGATTAATTTCCTTTCAATATGCATGAATCGGTGCACTGGGCCACCAGTAGTTATGTAACCCTTTTTTGTCAATCATCCCTGAATGCAAATAATCCCTCATGTAAACCATGTAACCCAGGGATTTGGGGCTATTGTTTCTCTCAGCTGGCTCGATTCTTACTTGGAGTGTATCTTCAATAAATTCCACTTTGCTTTACTTCCATTTTTATTGCCCTTAAAATATTTTCTGCATTTATGAGAACAGTTTCTCTTTCCTTCTCTCTTCCACTCTCCCTAAAAATCAATGGAAAAATATCCTCGGGTGAGGATTCACAAACAAACAAACAAACAAACAAAAATAAATAAATAAATAAATAAATAAATATAAACTCAGAGCCGAGAACTCTAGCACAAGAGAAAATTTATTTAGCCTTTTAGAAAGAAAGTCACAGAGGCAGAAGTGAGCCAGCTGGGCTGCGTGGACTCAAAAAAGAAGTTGCAGAGGAAGAAGAAGAGGTTCTGGGGTTGGCCTGGCACAAGCCGAAAGAAAGCAAAGATACATGCTTGAAGAAAGAAGACGTGGGCATTCTTTAGAGCACATGTGTCAAACACAAGGCCCGCGGGCCAAATCCGTCCCGCCAGGCCTTGCAATGTGGCCCGCACCGCGCTGTCATCACTGCACTCCGCTGCGTTTCCATCACAATGACAGTTTATGACTGTTCAGTAAACCATTCGACCCGCGATTTAGGCTGGATTTTAGATTTTGGCCCCTTCTCTGATTGAGTTCGACACCCCTACTTTAGAGAGAGAGAATGTGCACTGGGGCCTTTGTCTTAAGGGTTTTTATCTATTTTAAAAAGGCAGGAATTTAGTGGGGAGGGTGTCAGTGGAGGATCTCAATAGAATTCATCAGCTTTCCAGGTGTGTCCTTTATTTATTTATTTATTTAATATATTTTATTGATTTTTCACAGAAAGGAAGAGAGAGGAATAGAGAGTTAGAAACATGGATGAGATAGAATCATCGATCAGCTGCCTCTTGCACACCCCCTACTGGGGATGTGCCCGCAACCAAGGTACATGCCCTTGACCAGAATCGAACCCTGGACCTTTCAGTCCACAGGCCAATGCTCTATCCACTGAGCCAAACCGGTCCGGCCAGGTGTGTCCTTTAATATGCTGATTCAGCAAATGAGCATTTAGGGTCAGGGTCACAGTCTCTGATGATTGTTCTGCCCTTGGGCAGGGGTCATGGGTCATTGCATCTGGTCCTGGTGTCAGCCATGGCATCGCTCCAACTGGTTTTGCTGCTTTTCTGGGCCTGGCGTTCAAACAGAACTGAGGCCTACAATGTTATCTCTCCTTTGACCAAAACTCTGTCTCTGGGTTTACAGGACCCCAGGCTTTGTTTCTAACATACTTGATGCCAATCAGAACCTTGTCCTGCGGGCTGACTGATTAAGGGATGGATGTGCCAGCGAGCAGGCAGGTGATCCGGGAGCTGGATGCGGCCAGTTGTTCAGCTGTCTGTTTCCGTTTCCCCATTCCACTTGCCCAGGCATTTTTTAGCTTCTTACTGTCCTGCCTCCCGGGAAAGCTCAGGGAGAGCAAGCAGAGCTGTCAGCACAGGGAGTCGCATGGCGGGGGGAGGGGGGGCGGGGGGGATGGGCCGCAGCACCACAGGGGAGCACTTCTGAAGTGCTCCCGAAGTGCACAAGGGCTCAGAAGTCTGCAGTGCTGCCCCCCGAGAGCAAGGCTTGTTGGGGCAGTTTTGGTAGGATCTCCAGGTATCAGAGAACAAAATCAGGACTGACGGAGGGGAGTATTCCAAAGCTGAGGCGGTTAGCAGAGGACCACACCAGTGACGGAGCCCAGAGTCAGCGCCTGAGAAGGAAAAGGTGGGGTGTTTAAGGATAGCGCGTTATGGTGGGTAAATCTGAAAACCAGCACTCTGGACAAGACTAAGTCTGCAAGCCCGCACAAAGGGTCTGACACGCGTTCTGCCGCTCTTGGTCAGTGAGGTCCTGGCCTGCTTAGCAGGGGTCACTCCAAGTTCAGGATCCTTTATCCGCTTGAACTGATTGGCCCCAGTTGCAGTGAAACACCGCGTGCAGTGCAGCACGCGCTCTTGCGAGTGGCGATTTATCTGTAACACGCCACTGTAACAACTGGGCCTCAGGCTGCGAGTTCCTTTCAAGCCCCAAGGCTACGCTGCTTCGAGTCAGCTCTTTGCTGGGGCCTCAAACCCACAGCCTTGCTTCTCAAAGCCTCGACCTCAGACTGAGCCCTAGCTTCTCAGGGAGCAACTAGCCCTCAGCAACCCACAGACCCGACACACAACATACACACACACACACATACACACACACACACACACACACACACAGTTGTGTGTGGTTTTTTTCCATTTTTAATCATTGTCAGTATAACAGATGTGCCCCACTTTCCCCCTTTCTGTCCTGGTCCACCACCCCAGCCTTCCCCACACTATTGTCTGTGTCCATGGGTTATGCATGCATGATCTTTGGTTAATCTCTTCCCAACCCCTTCACCCGCCTCCCCACTGAGATCTGTGTTCTGTCCCATGCATCCATGCCTTTGTTCATCAGTGTAATTTGTTCATTGGCCACATAGCCCTGGCCAGTTGGCTTAGTTGATAGAGCATCAGCCTGCAGACTGAAGGGTCCCAGGTTTGATTCTGGTCAAGGACAGAATCTTTGGTTATAGGCTCAAGCTCCAGCCCTGGTCAGAGCACGTGCAGGAGGCAACCAATCAGTGAGTCTCTCTCACATCGATGTTCCTCTCTCTGTCTTTCCCCCTTTCCTTCCACTCTCTCTAAAACTCAATGGGAAAATAACCTCAGGTGAGGATTAACAAAAACAAAAAAGATTCCACATACAAATAAGATCATCTGATATTTGTCTTTCTCTAACTGGCTTACTTTACTTAGCTTAAATTCATGCTTTCACTTGTCACTGCAAGTACACAAATGCACAAATCTGAGCATGGCTTAGTGCCCCTAGGAGCATCAGCCAGATCTCCCATGCCTGAGGCATGGGAGAGGGATAGGGGCAAGGGAGAGGGATAGAGGCATGGGAGAGGGAGAGGGGAATGGGAGAGGGAGAGGGACATGGGGGAGGGAGAGGGACATGGGAGAGGGAGAGGGACATGGAATAGGGAGAGGGGCATGGGGTAGGGAGAGGGGCATGGAGCAGGGATAGAGGCATGGAACAGACTGACAAATCTCAGAGGAAATTTGGAGGTGGGGCTGGAGGTTGGAAGAGATTAACCAAAGTGTTTATATGCATAGTACAGGCACGTGAGATCGTGTGTGGATTTGGTCCCTAGGCCAAGCCTGCAATCAGGGCCATCTTCCCTAGTTGCTGGCAGCCAGCCTTGCTCACATGTCGCCACTCACCCGGGTTCCCAGTTTGCCAACATGCAATGGCAGCCTGCCGGGAGGGGTTGGAACCATTCCTGCCCACTCATCAGTCCCACCCCCGCTGCAAGTCACCCTCTGTGTGTGGGGCTACTGGTGGGGCAGGGGCCTTGGTCTGGCATCACCTGACTCCCCCGCCGCCACCCACCCTCCGGTCCCTGTTTGCCATCTGGCGATGGGGCCTGCCAGCTTGAGAAAGGGACTGAGAGATGGTTAGTTCACCTCATCGTGACTGGTTGAGCGGTGGTTCTGCAGTTATGATCACTGAGTTTTTATTATATAGGACTAGAGGCCCGGTGCACAAAATTCATGCATGGGGCTTTGTCCCTCCACCCAGCCTGCACCCTATCCAATCTGGGACCCCTTGAGGGATGTCCGACTGCCTGTTTATGTGGGATTGGGCCTAAACGGGCAGTCACACATCCCTCTCACAATCCAGGACTGCTGACTCCCAACTGCTCGAGTGCCTACCTTTCTGATTGCCCCTAACCACTTCTGCCAGCCAGCCTGATCACCCTAACCACTCCCCTGGCAGCCTGTTTGTCCCTAACTGCCCTCCCCAGCAGGACTAGTCACCCCTAACTGCCAGCCACTGCAGGCCTGGTCAACCAAAACTGCTCAGCCCTGCAGGTCTTGGCCCCCCCAACTGCCCTTCCCTGCAGGCCTGGTCACCCTCAGTTTCCCTCTTCTGCCAGCCTAGTCACCCCTAACTGCCCTCCCTGGTAGGCTTGATTGCCCCCAACTGCTCTCCCTTGCAGGTCTAGTCCCTCCCAACTTCCCTCCCCTGCTGGGCATCTTGTGGTGGCCATCTTGTATCCACATGGGGACAGTCATCTTTGACCACATGGAGGCAGCCATCTTTTGTGCGGGAGTGATGGTTAATTTGCATATTATTCTTTTATTAGGATTCGATAGAATAAAGGCCTGGGGCAAGGGTGGGGGCCATCTGGTTTGCCCTGAAGGGTGTCCCGGATCAGGGTTGGGGTTCTCTTAGGGTGTGGGGCAGCCTGGGCGAGGGGCCTGTGGTGGTTTACAGTCTGCCAGGCTCCTACGAGCCCACCCCCTCCCCCCCACCAGCCCAAGCAGAGGCCCTGGTTTCTGAGATTTATTTATCTTCTATAATTGAAACTTTGTAGTCTTGAGTGGAGGCCTGGGTCCGCCAGGGCAGGCAGAAAACTTGGCTTCCAAGGAGAAACCAAGATGGCGACATAGGGTAGACACCCGAATGCAGCCTACCACAACAAATTTGAATTTAGAACTGGAAAACAGGGGAGGCATTGCCCTGAAGAGCCAGATGTCTAGCTGAGAGGAGGCTCTGCCATCTGGGAAGGCGAGAGAAGGCACGCTGAACCTCAGGAACTGTGAAGGTACAGAGAACTGTGTGCGTGAAAAAGCGCTGGCTTACTCCCGGCGCGGGGAGAGGAAGGGTCGGACTGAGATTGCTGCTGGCTTACACCCTGCACGCAGAGAGGGCGGGCCGGGCTGAGTTCGCTACTGGCTTACTCCTGGCGAGGAGAGGGCGAACAGCTAATGCTGCTGGCTTTCTTGTCCGAGAGGAAAACAGAATCAGCCTATTGCTCTGATAGATGGCCCCAGACAGGGAGAGGCCAGACGGTCAGGCAGTGGGCAGAGATCTCTCAGAGGTGTGTGAAACCAGAGGCCATTACTGCGGGACTTGGGGAGGAACCTAAGGGAAAACAAAGTTTGTCTGCACCAACCCGAGACTCCGCCCTACCTGTGGCTGAACACGGAAGCTCTCCCAGCGGCTGGCTTTCTCTAAGGAGGGTCTGGCCGGGAGCCAAAGTTTGTCTGTGCCTTTACCAAAGAGGTGCGCGCACCTGCAACCAATCTTCCGAAACTCTCCTCGAACAGGACTTTTCTAAGGTGAGACTGACAGGGAACCAAAGATTGTCTGTGCCACCCCGAGACCCCGCCCTATCCAAGCGGTGTACAGAAGCCCTCCTAGCTGAGACACAGCTGATCCTCAGAGCCAATTGGCTTGGAGATCAACACTTCCCAGTGATACCAACAATAAGCAAGGCTTAACAACAAGGGCTACACCAAGTCTGTCCACCGCAGGTAACTGGGAAGGCTGTGCTACTGGGCTTTACCAGAACACCTAGCACACAAAGCTATTCCATCAAAACAGGGAAAAACAACTAAAATGCAGACAAGAGGAAGGACACAAAGGAAGAAGATAGAGGAAAAGAAAAGATTGGACATTGAGTTCAAAACTACAGTTATAAGGTTATTCAACAATATCCTAAAAAAGGCTGATAAAATAAAAGAGACCTATGAGGATATGAAAAGGGATCAACTAGAAATAAAGAAAACATTGTCTGAAATAAAAAATATTACACAGAGTCCTAAAAACAGACTGGAAGATCGCAAGAATCAAGACAAAGATTTAGAACACAAAGAGCCAGAGGACACTCCTCTGCAGAATCGAGAAGGTAAGAGAATCCAGAAAGTTGAAGACAGTGTAAGAAGCCTCTGGGACAACTTCAAGTGTACCAGCATCCAAATTATGGGGGTGCCAGAAGAAGAGAGAGAGCAAGATACCAAAAGAATACTGGAAGAAATAGTGACAGAAAACTTCCCCCACCTGGGGAAAGAAATAGACTTACAAGTCCAGGAATCCCGCAGAACCCCAAACAAAAGGAATCCAAGGAGGACCACACCAAGACACATCATAATGAAAATTCCAAGAGCAAAAGACAAAGAGAGAATATTAAAAGCAGCAAGAGAAAAGCAGGTAGTGACCTATAAAGGAGCACCCATACGATTGTCAGCTGATTTCTCAACAGAAACCATGCAGGCCAGACGGGAATGGCAAGAAATATTCAAGGTGATGAATAGCAAGAACCTACAGCCAAAAATATTCTACCCACAAAGCTAACTCTCAGAATTGAAGGCCAGATAAAGAGCTTCACAAATAAAAAAAAAGCTAAAAGAGTTCATCACCGCCAAACCAGAATTATATGAATTGCTGAAGGGGGTTATTTAGGAAGAGGAAGAAGATAAAGATAAAAATTATGAACAACAAATACGTAACTATCAACAAGTGAATCTAAAAACCAAGGGAATTAAAAAATCTGATGAACAATATTAACTGGTGAATATAATAGAATCAGAGTTATGGAAGGGGAGTGGACTGACGATTCTCGGGGAAAAGGGGAGTGGGGGTGCGGGAAGAGACTGAACATAAACTGTGCACCTATGGATGAGGACAATGGTGGATGGGGAAAGGACAGAGGGTGGGGTGGGAACCTGGTGGAGGGGAGCAATTGATCGGGGGAAGAGGAACACATTTGTAATAATCTGAACAATAAAGATTTATTAAAAACATAAAAAAAGAAGAAAACTTGGCTTCCTCTATTGCTAGGGGCAACTTAAGCCTCCTACTCACACTGTGGCCTGTGGCCGCAGCCATTTTTATTGGGATTTATTTATCTTCTATAATTGAAACTTTGTAGCCTTAAGTGGGGGCCAAGGCAGGCCAGGGCTGTGGAAACTTGGCTTCCTCCATTGCCAGGGGAAACTCAAGCCTCCTGCTCTATGGCCACAGCCATCTTGGTTAGGTTAATTTGCATAGTTGCTCCGGATTGGTTGGTGGGCGTGGCTTGTAGGTGTAGCTGAGGTATAGTCAATTTGCATATTACTATTTTATTAAATAGGAAAGATATACAAAACCCAAAGACACAAACAATAGTGCAGTGAGGGCATAGGGGAGCTGATCAATAATTTTTTCTCATCAATGACATCTCTATCTCTCTCCTCCCTTCCTCTTTTTGAAATCAACAAAAAAATATTTTAAATATATAATAACAAAAAAATAACCTGTTATTTTAATTATAAGCAAATCTTGATTTAAAGCATTTTAAAATTAACAGAGTGTTTATTTTCACATATGACATACAGACCAGAAATTTAGTCCATTGAATCCAAAGTCTGTTAAATTGAGATCCACAAAAATCAAGGGTCTCCTATAGTCTCTAGAATCATCCATGCTGTCACAAAGGATAAATGCTCCTTCTTTTTCACAGCTGTGTAGTACTCCATTGTGTAAATATATTGCAGATTTTTTGTCCCCTGAGCCACCCCAGCCGGCAGTTCTGAGACTTTCTAAGGACGGAGACACTTGTGCTGACTCTTGTGAGATCGCTCCAGGCCTTTGGAGAGGACGCTGTCCCCACTGGGGCCCTGCACAGCAATGGTTGGTCATGGCAGGGGGCCGCCTGGAAGGCCAGGGCCAGTGAGGGGGGCTCTCTTTAGGACAGGAGAGCGGGATGCCTTCCAGAGGCAGAGTCTGGGTTGGAGAAACCAGACTGGAAGGTTTGGGGTAGAAACAGGGCTGGGCAGTGGGCACAGGGAGTGCAAGGCCATGGCTGAGGAAAACTCAGAGGGCTGAGCCCCATCTTCGGGCCAGGAGGAGACAGGCTTCACTGTGCAGGTCTCTGTAGTTTGTGGGGTTTAAGACTGCTCACTAATTTCCTCTCTGTAGATCCTTTTACAAAGTAGACCAATAAATGGATTTTTAAAATGTGCTATTCAGCCTTAAGAAGAAAAAAATGCTGACACATATTACACATGGAATACCCTGGACACTAGGCTAAATGAAATAAGCTAGTCTCTCTTTCTCTCTCCCTCTCTCTCTCTCTCTCTCTCTCTCTCTCACACACACACACACACACACACACATACACACACACACGTGTAATTCCACTTGTATGAGACACCTAAAGACAGAAGGGGGCGCAGGGGTCGGTGGGGAGGGGATAGAGAATTGCCATTTAAAGGGGACAGAGTTTCAGTCTGAGGAGATGGGAATGTTCTGGGGGTGGATGGTGGCAGAACAATAATGTAAATGCACTAAATGTCACTGAGATGTACATTTAAAATGGTTAAAATGCTAAATTTTATGTTAGGCGTATTTTATCACAAAAGAAAAAGGAAAAAAACTACTGAGAGATGTACAAGAATGCTGCTTTGTGGGCAGAAGCAACCAGTCCGAGGAGAGCCGCCCGCCAGTCGCGATGTGCTGAGGGGAAGCGCGGTCAGGGACAGGGCCTCAGGGCACGTGCTCAGCCAGGACACCTCCCGGGGCAGCGAGAGGCAGTCTTACCGGGGACGTGGGTCTCAGTGGGTCTCTCCGATGAAGAAGAACAGAGACCACAGGCAGGAGGCCTGAGGTGACAGCAGATGACCTTCCGTTTATAGCAGTGTCTCAGCCAAATTTCCTGAGAGAACAAGAACACTGCCTTGTCATCCAGTCTGAGTGACTAAGAGCCGGGAGCCGGGGGAGGAGCAGGGCGGGGTAAGATGAAGGCAGCTCTTGGGGGTCACTTGGCGTGTGCCTACTATGCGCGGGTGTGGGGTGCTCCCACCGTCACGAATCTTCACGAGGCAAGTGGTCTCCTTTGAGCTTCTTTGCAGGTGAGTACAGGCCTGGGGCAGGAAGGCCTGTCCTCCCCAGTGTGCCCTGCTGGGTACAGGATGCCAGCATGCCCTCTCTCACAACATAGCCATAGGCGGTGGGTGGCCATATTGGAAGGTGAGAGTCAGAGGAGCGAGTTTCCAGAGTTGAGATCCTGATAAGGCCACAGGCGTGGTGAACGGGGAAGAAGAGAGCTGAGGGCAAGTCTGGAGGAAGACAGTCAGGACACACACACACACACACCGCTGAGGCAGCTGCTGCCATCGGAGCTCCTCCTGCACAGTGTCCACCCGTGTCCCCAAATTAAGATCTGGGCCTACTTAGCACCTGCCCAGCAGCTGATGCTGGGCCTCCCACCCGGAGGGGAGTCAGCTCAGAGTGACCTCGTTCTAAATCAGGCCGGTCCACGGATCCCGGCCAACATGTGGGACTGCACCTGGCAGCGAGGGGCCGGTCGAAAGGAGAGGCAGACACTGCGCTCCCTTGGGGATGGCAGGGGTGTCTCAGAGGAGCAAAGATGGCAGGCCAGCCGCTCGGGAGGCTGCAGGGTGGGCAAGACCTGGTGGATCCAGTGTGGGGGTGGGGAGTCCTGTGCAGTTCCCAAGCTGGTGAAGACTACAGGCTTCAGCCAGAAGGCCACTTCCCACTCTGAATGACAGAAGCTTCCGGAAGGAAGTAACCGGAAGCCTCTGCTAATTGATGTGGAGAGTGGGGGAAAGTCCTCCAGTCATTAACAGCCCCTGTGTCCTGGCAGCTGATGTCACACACCAGACCAAGGCACTGAGGAGCTGCTGCTGAAGGCACAGTGTTTCAGCCAAAGCTCCATTCTGTCCTCCCAAAAGGGAGCGCTTTTCCCCGAGGGAGCGCTGAGAGTCCATTGGCCTCTTGACAAATCTGGGGACTGGGCGCTGTGTGGCTGGTGGGCATCTTTCATAGCCATTCCGTCTTCAAAGCGGACTTTCTGTGGCTGACCCCATGTCCATCCGCTCTGAGGGGGGTGAGAACAGGTGCCTGTGTGGCTTCCGGGAAACAGCACTGAGGACGGAGCACTCAGGGCCGAGCCCCCGCAGCGCCTCCTGCCGGAATCCTGGAGGAGCACAGGTGTGCTAACCCTCGCTAACTAACCCTCGCAGAGGCAGTGCAATGCCTCGGTGATGTTAGGTATGGCTGCTCTTCCTAAGGGCTAGGCCTGCTCCGGGGAGGTGCAAATACAGAGGTTAGAGACAGAGAGGGTGTCAGAGAAATCAGCTTCCTGTGGAGACAATGTTAGGGAAGATGGCCAGGTCCCTTCACCTAATTGCTAAGCTGTGAGGACTTGAGGGGAAGTTCTGTGCTCTCAGGATGAGCTGTTTTGTAAGTTAACACTAATAAAGTGACTGCTGTTGTGATATAGTGTTATTTCAAAAGACAGTGTGGTTCCGTTGTTAGAGCATTGCCATGTGCACTGAAAGGCTGTGGGTTTGATTCCCATACCAAGGACGTGGGTCCGAGGCAACCAATCCATGTTTCTCTCTCACACTGCTGTTTTTCTCTCTCTCTTCCTCTCTCTCTAAAATCAATAACATATCCTCAAGTAAGGATTAAAAATCAATCAATCAGAGAGATGCAAATCAAAACAACAATGCGGTACCATCTCACACCTGTCAGAATGGCCAACATCAACAAATCAACAAACGACAAATGTTGGCGAGGTTGTGGAGAAAAAGGAACCCTCGTGCACTGCTGGTGGGAATGCAGACTGGTGCAACCACTGTGGAGAAAAGTGTGGAGTTTCCTCAAAAAACTGAAAATGGAACTTTCATTTGACCCAGTAATCCCACTCCTGGGAATATATTCCAAGAAACTAGAAACACCAATCAGAAAGGATATATGCACCCCTATGTTCATAGCAGCACAATCTACAATAGCTAGAATCTAGAAACAGCCTAGGTGCCCATCAGCAGATGATTGGATCAAAAATCCATGGTACATCTACACCATGGAATACTATGCTGCCATAAAAAAGAAGGAATTCTCATCATTTGCAGCAACCTGGATGGAATTGGAGAGCATCATGCTGAGTGAAATAAGCCAGTCAATGAAAGAGAAACACCACATGACCCCACTCATTTGTGGATAATAAAAATCATTATAAACTGATGAACCAAAAGATAGATATACAGACAGTAAAGCAACAAGCAGATTGTCAAATTACAGCAGGGAGGGGAGGAGGATCTGGGGGAGATAATAGATCAACCGAAGGACTTGTATACATGCATATAAGTACAACCAATGGACATAAAACTCTAGGGAGGGAGGGGATATGTCGGAGGGAGGGAGGGGGGCAAAAAAAATCATTAAAATATGTAAAATAAATAAATAAATAAATTTTAAAAAAAGAAAAATAAATAAATAAAATAAATGTAAAAAAAATAAAAATAAAAATAAATAAACGAAGGACAAAGGCCCTAGCAGGTTTGGCCCAGTGGATAGAGCATTGGCTTGTGGACTGAAAGGTCCTGGATTCAATTCTGGTCAAGGGCACCTGCCCTGGTTGCAGGCTCCATCCCCCACATGGGGTGTGCAAGAGGCAGCTGATCAATGATTCTCTCTCATTATTGATGCTTCTCTCTCTCTCTGAAATAAAAATAATTTTAAAAAAATTAGGGACAAAGAAAGTAAGTGCTTTTAGAATACCAGGAAGGAAAAAAGTCAATTTGTAGTTCTGTTTCTTTCTTTTTTTTTTTTTTTTAATATATTTTATTGATTTTTTACAGAGAGGAAGGGAGAGAGATAGAGAGCTAGAAAGTCGATGAGAGAGAAACATCGACCAGCTGCCTCCTGCACCCTCCCCCCCCCCCCCACCGGGGATGTGCCCACAACCAACGACATGCCCTTGACCGGAATCGAACCTGGGACCCCTCAGTCCACAGACCGACGCTCCACCGCTGAGCCAAACTGGTTTCGGCTGCAGTTCTGTTTCTTATTGAAATTTAAAATCTTGCCATTCCTTCGATGATGTGGTTGGAGGTGACAGAAAGTAGACAGAACACAGGGTTTTGGATCCCACAGACTCAGAGATGCTCTCTCACCTCTGTGAGCTTGAGCCAGTTGCTTAGTCTGTGTGAGCATCAAACTATCATCATTGTTTGCATGGTTGTTTTGCATTAAAAAGTAAATAGAACTCACATTCACATGTTTTGTTGACCCCCATATGAGACAACTATGGCACAAGCTTCTCCCAGGAGTGTGCCTGGTATGGGCTTTAACTGAGGCCAACCTCCTGAGCAACAAGTGCCACGGATAAAGTGACAGTTTCTTCAGAAAGATTGTTATTGAATTCACTGGGGTGACATTGTTTAATTAAATTATATGTTTCAGGTGTACAATTCTGTAATGCATCATCTGTCTATTGTATTATGTGTTGACAACAAAAGTCAAGTCTCCTTCCATCACCATTTATTCCCTTTTACCCTCTTCTACCTCCCCTCACCCCTTCCCCTGGTGATCACCATCCTGAGACCCACCTTGCCTGCTCCAATGGCTGGCCTCCCGATGGGCTCAGCCACTGAGCCGCCTCTGCGGGACCTGAGTTGATGAGGTAGGTTCTCAGTGAGTCACCAGGGCTGCATGGCATTCCCTAAATCAGTGTTTCCCAAACTTCTCTCATGATGAGAATCATCTGGTGGAGTTGTTAAAATGCAGATCCCTGAATCCCAACTAAGAAGTGCTAAACTAGAATTTTTGGGAACATATAGGTAAAATTGTATACTTAACTAGTGCTCTAAGACAGAGCATATAGATAAAATTGTATACTTAACTAGTGCTCTAAGACATAGCACTGCCAAGACCGGTTTGGCTCGATGGATAGAGCGTCGGCTTGGGGACTGAAAGGTCCCGGGTTCGATTCCGGTCAAGGGCATGTAATTCGGTTGCGGGCATATCCCCAGTAGGGGGTGTGCAAGAGGCAGCTGATCGATGTCTATCTCTCATCGATGTTTCTAACTCTCTATCTCTCTCCCTTCCTCTCTGTACAAAATCAATAAAATATATTAAAATTAAAAAAAAGAGCACTAATTTAAGTATACAATTTTACCTATATGTTCCCAAAAATTCTAGTCTAGCACTTCTTAGTTGGGATTCAGGAATCTGTAGTTTAACAACTCCACCAGGTGATTCATATCATGAGAGAAATTTGGGAAACACTACCCTAGATTGACTCAAGCTCAAACTCAGCAGCAGTGTTGGGTCTGAGGCCACTCAGCTCGTGCCTCGGGGTATAACAGGTCTAGTGGCCATTTGCTGGGTGTCCACAGGCCTCTGTGCTGGGCTGGGGTCTCAGGGACTCATCAGGGTGAGGTCAGCAGGGTTGATCAGGCCCGAGCAGAGTGCGGCTGCATGAAGGGATGGCTCTGCACCAGTAAGGCATGTGAGGGAAAAATGGCTCCCAGCCTGCAGCCACACAACTCAGTCTGCCCAAGATTCTGTCAGGAGCCCAAGCTCAACAGGGTGGACTGGGACGGCCAAGAGTCGGGGGTGGGGCTGCTGCGTCCCCTCTGGCTAATGCCATAGGAGGGGAGTGCGCCACACAAAAAAGAGGGTGTCTATTCACACCTGTCAGAATGGCTATTATCAACAAATCAACAAATGACAAGTGCACTGCTGGAGGGAATGCAGACTGGTGCAGCCACTGTGAAAAACAGTATGGAGTTTCCTCACAATATTAAAAATGGACTCCCATTTGACCCAGTGATCCCACTTCTAGGAATATATTCCAAGAAATCAGAAACACCAATCAGAAAGAACATATGCACCCCTATGTTTTTAGCAAAGCAATTTACAATAGCTAAGACCTGGAAACATCCCAAGTGCCCATCAGCAGATAAGTGGATTAAAAAAACCTGTGATTGCCTTAGCTGGTTTGGCTCAGTGGATAGAGCGTCAGCCTGTGGACTGAAGGGTCCCAGGTTTGATTCCAGCCAAAGACGCATGCCCAGGTTGTGGGCTCAATTCCCTCCAATAAGAGGCTTGCAGGAGGCAGCCAATCAATGATTTTTTCTCATCATTGATGTTTCTATCTCTCTATCCCTCTCCCTTTCTCTCTGAAATCAATAAAAATATATTTTAAGAAATAATACAATAAATTAAAAAACCTGTGGTACATCTACACAATGGAATACTATGCTGCTGTAAAAAAGGAAGAACTCTTAACATTTGCAACAGCATGGATGGACCTGGAGAACATTGTGCTAAGCAAAATAAGCCAGCCAGAGAAGGATAAATAGCACATGATCTCACTCAGTTGTGGTATAGAATGAACAACATAAACTGATGAACAAAAACAGATCCAGAGACATAGAAATATCAAACAGATGGTCAAATCTCAGAGGGAAGACAGAGGACAGGGGAGGGGGTAAGAGATAAACCAAAGGACTTGTATGCATGCATATAAGCATAAACAATGGACACAGACTCTAAGGGGATGAGGGTCTGTGTTGGAAGGAAGAAAGGAAGAAAGATGGTGTCTGGTTCAGAACTGTGACTCAGCACAGAGGTCCCAGTGGCTGTCCCCTCAGCTCTCTCTCCAGAGCCTCAAACCCAAGTCTCTCCTCACAGGACTCCACAGAGCTTCTCCTTGCCTGAGTGAGATTTTGTGTTGGCCCTTTAGGAGGGTGCCTGTGTCTCCAGCAGACTCCCATCTTTTCCTTGGCAGACATAATCCTTGCCAGTTTTCACAGCCTGGAGTTATGTGGATGCCTCTTCCCAGCTCTGGTGCTCTGGGCTGGGGTGCCCAGGTGGGTATGGGACCTCTTGCTCCTCAGCGGGAACCTTTGCAGCCGAGATACCCCACCACCACCACCAGAATCTCAGTCACTGCCTGTGGGTGTGGGTCCAGCCGGACCCAGGGCTCCACTCTTCCTACCAGTCTTGATGTGGCTCATTCTGCACATCCTTGCTTGTAAGCCTGCTGTTCAGCTGGACTGCAGTTTGTTATTCTTGTTGATTGCTCTATATTTTAGTTGTAATCACAGGACGTGAGTGTAACATCCATCTAGTTTTCTGCCATCCTGAATCTCTCCTCTCTTCTGTTTTCTTTTCTTTTTTTTTTTTTTTCCTTTGGACATATCCTTTGAATTCTTTTTATTATTATTATTGTCTGAAGTTTTAGCCGAAACCAGTTTGGCTCAGTGGATAGAGCGTCGGTCTGTGGACTGAAAGATCCCAGGTTCGATTCCGATCAAGGGCATGTACATTGGTTTCGGGCACATCCCCAGTAAGGGGTGTGCAGGAGGCAGCTGGTCAATGTTTCTCTCTCATCGATGTTTCTAGCTCTCTATTCCTCTCCCTTCCTCTCTGAGGAAAATCAATAAAAATATATTTAAAAAAAAATAAAATAAATAAAAAAATA
Source organism: Pipistrellus kuhlii (assembly GCF_014108245.1). Classification (NCBI taxonomy): domain Eukaryota; kingdom Metazoa; phylum Chordata; class Mammalia; order Chiroptera; family Vespertilionidae; genus Pipistrellus; species Pipistrellus kuhlii. Next base: position 76,364,527 of record NW_023425573.1, read on the forward strand.
AACTTTTACATATGTCTCCTTTTCCCCCAATTGACCCCTTCCCCCATTCCTTTCCAGCACAGGGAAGCCTCCACCACCCCAGTGTCTGTGTCCATTGGTTATGCTAATATGCATGCATACAAGTCCTTTGGTTGCTCTCTACTCCCCTCCCCCGCCCCCGTTCCCCTACCATTTGTCTCTAGATTGGTCTATTCTTATTCATCAAATTATGTTGACCATTATATCTCACATATGAGTGAGATCATGTGATATTTATCTTTTTCTGCCTGGCTTATTTCGCTTAGCATACTGTTCTCCAGTTAAAAGTTCCTTCTTTTTTAAAAAATCAATAAAATATATTTTTTAAAAAATAATAATAATAAATAAAAGTTCCTTCTTTATTATAGCGGCATAGTATTACATTGTGTAGATGTACCACAGCTGTTTAATCCAATCATCTGCTGATGGGCACTTAGGCTGTTTCCAAATCTTAGCTATTGTAAATTGTGCTGCTATGAACATTGGGGTGTATATATCCTTTCTGATTGGTGTTTCTGGTTTCTTGGGATATATTCCTAGAGGTGGGATTACTGAGTCAAATGGGAGTTCCATTTTTAACTTTTCCAGGAAACTCCATACTGTTCTCCACAGTGGTTGCACCAGTCTGCATTCCTACCAGCAGTGCATGAGGGTTCCTTTTTCTCTGCATCCTTGCCAGCACTTGTCATTTGTTGATTTGTTGATGATAGCCATTCTGACAGGTTTGAGATGGTATCTCATTGTTGTTTTGATTTGCATCTCTTGAATGCTTAGTGACTTTGAGCATGTTTTCATATGTCTCTGGGCCTTATGTATGTCCTCTTTTGAAAAGTGTCTATTTGGGTCCTTTGACCATTTTTTCATTGGATTATTTACTTTCCTTTTGTTAAGCCTATTGAGTTCTCTGTAAATTTTGGAGATTAAACCCTCATCAGAAATATCATTGGCAAATGTGTTTTCCCATGCAGTGGGCTCTCTTGTTGTTTTGTTGATGGTTGCTTTTGCTGTGCAGAACTTTTTATTTTAATGTAATCCCTTTTGTTTATTTTCTCCTTAATCTCCATTGCCCTAGGAGCTGTATCAGAAAAGATATTGCTACAACATATGTCTGTGATTTTGCTGCCTATGAAGTCTTGTAGGATTTTTATGGTTTCCTAGCTTATATTCAAGTCCTTTAGCCATTTTGAGTTTGTTTTTGTGTATGGTGTAAGTTGGTGGTCTAGTTTCTTTCTTTCTTTCTTTTTTTTTGCATGTATCTGACCAAATTTCCCAACACTATTTATTAAAGAGACTGTTTTTACTCCATTGTATGCTCCTGCCTCCTTTGTCAAATATCACTTGAGTATAATGGCTTGAGTCGATTTATGGGTTCTCTGTTCTGTTCCATTGGTTCAGTGTTTCCCAAAGTGTGGTACGCGTGCCCCCAGGGGTACGGGAAGAGTTGGTGGGGGTACGCGTTGCACCAGAGTTTGGTGGGGATATGCACTGCACCGTGCTTAGCTGTGCCTAATTCTACGTTCTCATGAGTACGAGGGGTACTCAGCGTTATGAAAATTATAGAAGGGGTACACATATGTCAAAAGTTTGGGAAACAATGGATATGTCTGTTCTTGTGCCAGTACCAGGCAGTTTTGAGAACCATAGTTTGGTAATATTCTTCTGTTTTCTTTTAGGAATACGTGACAATTTCTTTTTTTCCTTAAAAAAAATGTTTTTAAATTGATTTAAGAGAGAAGAAAAGACAGGGAGAGATAGAAACATCGATGATGAGAGAGAAACATTGATTGGCTGCCTCCTGCACGCCCCCTACTGGGAATGGAGCCAGTAATCTCCTGGTGCATGGTTCAGTGCTCAAACCCTGAGTTACACCAGCCAGGCCAGGGCAAGTTTCATTGCCCTGGAAAGCGGAACAAATTTTAAATCTAAAAACCTGGCTTTGGGGGGAGAAACAAATGAAAACTTTGCCACAGGCCTATGCTGTCTGCTTAATGGATCTGCCTGCAGCATGGCTGTTACAGCATCAGAGGATGCCCTGGCGTGACACATGTACCCACAGGGGGGTTTTGGGGGGGTGTGCAGCGGGGGGCATAATTAACTGCCACCCCACACCCTCTGCACAAGTGGTTTTTATGGCCTCCCACCCCCAGGCTCTTAAAATGGTCAACATCCCCACTGGTTAGTAGCAAATTCTTCACTGACACACACCTGCTTGGTGATTTGTTGGCCGTTTTCCCACCCAGCAGGCAGCTGTGGGTAATGTTTAGTCAGAAAAGAAAGGCTAAATTAAGCAAGACATGTTTACAGTGTAAACCGTGTGGGGTGGGGGAGAAATTGTCCCACTGGTCACACCAAGGGTGACTGGAGTATGTGCATTTATAGCCGAACAGGCGGCAGCCACCGCCACAGGCTCCCGAGAGCCCCTGCTGTCAGCGCCGTGAGACGTTTGGAAGTGTCCTCTAAGTGGGCAGCGCCTGCCCGCAGGAGGCCAGCAGAGCGGCTCCTATTCCCGCGCTCACTGGTGAGAGGGATGTTCTCCAGCCCAGCAGCCCGGGGAGTGCTGAGCCCCAGCACTGCTCTCAGCTCAGCTCTGGCTATAATTCCCACTGAGCTCCTTATGATAAGACTTTGCTCTTTTAAGAGTGCAACTGCTTCAGATCTGCCAGTCTGGGAACATCGGTCACTTGTATTAGTCAGCATGCCTCTGGTTGTGTGTGGTAGAAACCGAATGCAAACTGATTTAAGGGAGGAAAAGGGGGAATGATGACAGGCCTTGCTGAGACCACGGGAGGTCAGGCTCCGCTGGAGCAAGGGATTCAAACAAGTGAAGGGTGTCAGGAACCAGCTGCTTCCAGATTTGTGTCAGCTTTTTGGGGTTGGCTTTCTTCTCAGCTCCAGTGGTGATCCGTGGGCCACCTGAGTTGTGCGCTGGGAGTTAGAGGCCCAATCGTTGCAGCAACGGTCCCAGGGCAGCCACTCACCTTCTGTAACGTGCCTGCCTGCAGCCTGGGTCTGGGCCCCCTTAACACCTCAGGCTGCAGCCACTCCCTTCCAAGCACATGGCTGACAGTGGGGAGAGGTGGTAAATGCAAGGAAAATTGGGGGAGGGTGGCGGAGGTAATGCACAGGGAAGGATGTGGAGCAAGCAAAAATAGCACATACCTGTCACAGTCCTTCTTCTGTTTCTTAATAATTCCCCAGCATGTTGGCGTGTTCTGATCCTTAGGTCCTTCCTAGTCCCCACGGTGGCATCAGATAAGTTCCTCCTTGCTTTGCTCCCCAGTTAGCTAACTGGGCACGTCTTCCACTCGTTCTGCCCACATGTGGCCTACCCACTCCCTGGGCATTTCCCAGGTACCCACTCTGCTGTCCATCACTGAGTGTGAAAGAGGGAGTGAGGGTGGGCATGAAGATGAACAAGGCCTGTCCCAGGGAGACAGACAAGTGCGTAGTCACTGCAGCAGGGTGTCCCCTAGCTGCTGGCCGCTCACACTCACTTCTCTGTGTTCCTCAGACTGGTTCTCTGGGTGTTAGAATGAGCTGTGAATGAGGAGACATGGTGACGGAGGGGTGTTATTTTACTCCACCAGCCTGCTTGTCTCACAGACCCCCCGCCCTAGGGCAGACTGGGATAGAGCAGAACTTTTCCAGTGAGGATGTGCTGTGGAGTCAAATGAAGGACTCCAGAATTTAGGGCAAGAAGGACCTCCTAGATTAGTTAACTCAGTGCCTTCTTCCCGGGATCCAAAAGCTCAGGCTCAGTGAGTTCCTGCATGGCCAGGAGAGGACCCCTGCCTCCACCACACTGGGGCTTCGGCTCTGTGTCATGCATGCTGATTTCATTTCCTGGGAGGGAGAGAATTAATCAAGTGAGAAAAGAAATAAAAGGCAATGCTTTTGGTATATAGAATACCAAAAAAGGAAGATGGGTTACCGAGGAATATTTCCATTGTACAAACAGAGGAAATGAGAAAATAACAAGTAGCTAATGTTGATTGGGCAGAAATGCTGTGCTGTGAGGTAAGGTAAAAGACTGAGACAAGCAGGGAGCTGACAGGCACATGGTGGGGCACAGGTGCTTAGCATGTACAGTTTGCACAAGGCTATACCCACAGTTCACTGATTTGAGTCACTCATGGATTGTAAGACTTCATTATTTTGTGTAGCATTAAGAAAGAATACACTCTGGTACACCATTAATGAAAGTCTGTGGTCACTAAAGACCAAGGATAGATGAAGGATTCATGGGTAAGGGCAAGCCAAAGATCAAATAGGAGGACTTATTTACATTATACCAGTTGGCATGCTCAGCATCACAGAAATTTAGGCAGATTTCCTAGTGATCCACAAAATTACGGTCTTCTTGCCCTAAATTCTGGAGTCCTTCATCTGACTCCACCACACATACGAGCTTGGGTCCTTGTTGCCTTGTTCTCTCTAATGGTATCTCTTTTCTTAATCTGCCCATGACTGGCTCAGACATGTAATTATGGATTAGAGGAATGATGTTTTTCAGACTAACCAGCAGCCCAAAATGGTTGAATGAAAATAAAAAGAACATTCTGTCGGACAGTGTCGAGTTTTTCTAAAGCAGAGCAAAGATGAAGAAAAGATATGTAACTACCAGAAGTTTCAGGGCTGAAAAGATCTTGCTCTAAAAAGAAGTAAAAGGGTAATGAGGAGAAAGATGCTGGAGGAAGGCTGTCCTGGGTTTGAATCCTGACTCCAGTCTTAAAGCCAGAGTCCCTCGCAGAGTTAACTGTTCAGGAATAAGGAGGAAAGGAATAGCTTTGAAGAACAGCTGGCGGCTCCATGCTTCCTCCCCTGCTCTGCAAAGGGGAGGTGTCAGGTTACCTCTAATGAGGGAGCTGCTTCGGCTGGATTTGACTCTTGTTTCATTATTCAATTGTTCAATTCAAAATAACTTGTTTAGAGGAGGTTAAAAATGGCGTTGGAGTAAGTGGAAACTACATGGACACTCTCCCAGGACCGAACTAGAAATACAACTAAAATACAGAAAAACCACCCTGAAAAATCAACTGAGCACTAGCTGGAGAGATAGTGTGATAACCAAGCATGGGAAGTGGAGACTGCACAGAGCCTGGTAGGAAGGGCTGGGGGCTCCCACAGACAGCAGCTGAAGGGATACCTTAGCTGTGGGGGCTCCCACGGAGAACTCTGGGGTTGAAACCCCTAGCTGGGCCCCACCAGCCCAGAGCACCAGAACTGAGAAAGGTGCCCACAAAACAGCAGAGCTGCTGTCTGCCCTCCAGAGCCGGCTGGAAATGTAGGCACCCTCTTAAAGGGCCAGTGCACAAAATTGCATATGCAGCCACTCATCATGGGCTCCAGCAGAGGGAAGGCAGAGTGGATGGAGCTGTGTGAGGAGAGTCCAGGATTGAGGGCTCTGGGGTTGGAGCTCAGAGGGCAGCCACCCGGGTCTCCTGTGCTGAGTCATTAGGACAACCTCCCCTACAGGAATTTGATATCCAGATGGTTTGGGCCTGGGGGAAAGGCAGTCGCCACAACCTGTTGAAAAAATTCTTGCCCCACCCTGTGTTCAATAGCCTGAGGGCAATCAAGGATGATCACAATCAAATTGCAAGTAAGAAGAGGACGACTTCTGGAGGCTTTGAGTTTTTGCCTCATCTCCTTCTGGGCCGGGGCTAGGAAAGGCAGACCTGGTATACACCTTGGTCCTTTCCAAAGCATCCAGCTCCAGCAGAGGGAGCCGCAGGCTGTGAATTGCTCATGGCCCCAAACAGGGTACTCAGTGCCAGTCAGAAACAGTGTCCTGCATTAGAGTTGGGGAGTCAGAACAGCTCTACCTAATATATAGACACAAACCCAAACAGGTAGCCCAAATGGGGAGACAAAAAACAACCCACAAATGAAAGAACAAGAGAATTCTCCAGAAGAAGAACTAAATAAAATGAAGATAAGGAATTTATCTGACAGAGTTCAGAATAATGATCGTAAAGATGCTCAACAGCATGAGAAAATATAACCTATATAATAAAAGGCTAATATGCAAATTGTCCCCTCAACCAGGAGTTTGATTGGGAGTTAGACCAGGAGGTGGGGCAGGCTGGCCAACCTCCCATGGTCCCTCCTCCCACCCCAGAGAGTCAGCCCCCCCAATCAGCCCCAATTGCTCGCTAGGCCAAGGGACCCCACCTGTGCACGAATTTGTGCACCCGGCCTCTACTAGTAACTATGAAAAAAGAACAGCTGGAAATAAAGAACGACATAGCACTAATAAAGAACATATTTGAAGGAATACAGCAGATTAGGGGAAGCTGAGGATTAGATCAGTGAATTAGAAGACAGCGTAGAAAAAAAAATCACTCAATCAGAGAAAAAAGAAAAAAACAATTAAACAATAGGACAGCTTCAGGGATCTGTGGGACAATATGAAATGTAGCAATATTTGCATAATTAGAGTGCTAGAAAGAGAAGAAAGCAAGCAAAGGATAGAGAATGTGTTTGAAAAAATAATGGCAGTAAACTTTCCTAACCTGGGAAAAGAAAGTCACACAAGTTCAGGAGACAGAAAGATTCCCAAGCAAGAAGAATCCAAACGGGCCCATGCCCAGACACATAATAATTAAAATGCCAAACATTAAAGACAAAGAGATAATCTTAAAGGCAGCAAGAGAAATGCAATTTGTGCCTACAAAGGAGTTTCCATAACGCTGTCAGCTGATTTCTCATCAGAAACTCTACAGGCCAGAAGGAAATGGTATAAAGTGCTCAAGGTAATGAAAAGCAAGGATCTGCCAAAACCGGTTTGGCTCAGTGGATAGAGCATTGGCCTGCGGACTGAAAGGTCCCAGGTTTGATTCCAGTCAAGGGCATGTACCTTGGTTGAGGGCACATCCCCAGTAGGGATGTGCAGGAGGCAGCTGATCGATGTTTCTGACTCACTATCTCTCTCCCTTCCTCTCTGTAAAAAATAAATAAAATATATTTTATATATATATTGTATATATTATTGACTTTTTACAGAGAGGAAGGGAGAGAGATAGAGAGCTAAAAACGCCGATGAGAGAGAAACATCGACCAGCTGCCTCTTGCACACCCCCTATCGGGGATGTGCCCGCAACCAACGTACATGTCCTTGACCAGAATCGAACCTGGGACACTTCAGTCTGCGGACCGACGCTCTACTGCTGAGCCAAACCAGCTTTGGCAATAAAATATATTTTTAAAAAAAGAAAAAAAGAAAAGCAAGGATCTGAAATCAAGATTACTATACCCAACAAGATTATCATTCAAAATAGATGGTAAAAGAAAGAGTTTCCCAGACAAAAAAAAAATAAAAGGCTAATGGAGTTTATCACCATCAAACCAGCACTGCAAGAAATGCTAAAGGGACTGCTGTAATGAGAAGAAATACATAGAGAGAGGAACATAGTTGGCCCAGGAAGTAATGGCTTTTCCTCCTCACTGAGGCCGCTGCAACTTGGCAGTGGGATGTGCCTCCTCAGGAGAGGGGTCCAATGGCTCCCATGGCAACCATTGGATTCCTGGATGAGCACCCAAAATTGTTAGAAAGGTGAGCCGAAAAACCAGGGGTCCTGGTAGAACACAAAGGATACTCGGGAGCCAGACAGCATGGCAAATACCTTGCCTCCTGCAGGAGGGTGCACCTGCATAGGGTCTGGCACACTGAGCAAGTGGTCCACTCGGGTTTTATCTGTTCCTCACTCTTGATTGGTCAGAGTTTAGGCTCACATTCTTGTACAATTGGCTAATTTAAAGGAAAAAGGGGGTGGGGAGGTTGATCTTTGTGGTTTCAAAATGGCAGTTGGCTTAACTTCCTTCTTTGACAGAAAAGATTATTTGTTTATTCTCACAACATTTACCACTTTCTACCATAATATATATTTATTTTACTTCTTTGATAATTGCTTTGTCTCACAATACTATTGTAGAATGTAAGCTGTTTGAGGGGGGAAAATGCTGGTGTTATTCACTGCTAACCTCCAGTGCCTGATACAAATGTGTTGGAATGCACTAATTAGTAGGATTGACAGCATTTTCTTAATTGCTGGTGATATAACTACAAACATGACAAGGTTCTTGTCCTTAGAAATGTGGTACTTCGTGTGGGCCAGGGATAGACAATGAGCAGAAAACAGATAATAAAGGGAAAACCAACAGGGACTCTCCATTCAAATGATGGGGCAGTGAGAACCTCCTGAGGAGGCAGCGCAGCGTCCCCAGACAGGGAGACAGACCGTGAGGTCAGCGGCTGCAGGTGCTGAGGTGGGAGAGCCCTTCTCTGCTGAGAGACATGACAATTAACGGAGCAGAGTGAGCAACTTCCACACACAGATTGACTTCTCTCACTCCACACCTTTTGAAACTTTGAATTTTTGTACCTTTTGTATGTATTCCCTGTTCAGGTAACAAATTAAGTTTAAGAAATAAAAGGAGCACTCGCTAGTTTGGCTCAGAGGAGAGAGCATCAGCCAGAGGACTGAAGGATCCTGAGTTCCATTCTGGTCAAGGGCATGTACCTTGGTTACAGGCTTGATTCCTGGCTCTGGTCAGGGCATGTGTGAGAGGCAACCAACTACTGATGTGTCTCTCACATCAATGTTTCTCTCTGTGTGTTTCTCCTTCTCCCTTCCACACTCTCTCTCTAAAAAAAAAGAAAAAAAAAATCAATGGAAAAATATCCTTGGGTGAGGATTAACAACAATAAAGTAAGACGTTAAAGAAAAAAGTCGCTGAAACCGGTTTGGCTCAGTGGTAGAGCGTCGGTCTGTGGACTGAAGGGTCCCAGGTTCGATTCCGGTCAAGGGCATGTACGTTGGCTGCGGGCACATCCCCGGTAGGGGATGGGCAGGAGGCGGCTGGTCGATGTTTCTCTCTCATCAACGTTTCTGGCTCTCTGTCTCTCTCCCTTCCTCTCTGTAAAAAATCAATAAAATATATTAAAAAAAAAAAAAAAGAAGTTAAAGGAAAAAGTCGCCAATAAACCCTAGATAATGAGCTATATGAGTAACTATGCTTTTATGTGGCCACTTCTACATTAACATCAAATCAAGATAACTGGCTAAGTACTGTACAAATTTGCAAAGTGGGAAACAGTTATACAGTTTGTACTTACTAAACTACTTATTTGCATTTTTTATTATACCAAGCATGCATCAGCAGTGATTTTTTTAAAAAGATAATTAGAAAAAAGCCACAATATTTATCATCTAGCTAAGTGTTGAAGCTGAAAAAGAAGGAAAATTGACATAATCCATTAGAAGAAAAAAATTGCCAGTGATTACCCTGTATCCCTGCCAAAAACCATCTGAATAGTTTTCTTTTCAGAAAACACAGATCTTTTCATGGTTCCTTTTGTGAAAATCCTGCTTCCCTGCAAACCAGCGCTCCAGCACTGCCACTGGGAGACTCCAGCCACAGAACCTGTGCCTGAGGCTGCCAGAGGACAGCCGTGTTTCTCACGGCGCGTTTCCACGGACACGACGGCACGGAGCAAATGTCTGAATGTCTTCTCCCGGGCATTTATTTATAACAGCGGAGATTCTGAAGTTGGCCACTTGACAGCAAAAGAAAAACCACACACACACACACACACACACAAAAAAAAACAAAAAAAAAAAAACTTCCATAATACCACTGCCAAATGAAATGAAAATTAATTTCCTCCTTCCTGCTAGCACAAATAGAAGCAGAGCTGGCCACTGAAATACTTGGTGAGCAATTTAATAAACACCAAGTCTGCAGATTGGTTACTGGAACTGGAGAAATTTGTAGATAGGTATGTGAAACATTCTATGACTGGATAAATGGACATTAACTCCTGACCCTAGTTAATCTCTAACTTCCCAGTTATGGGTTTTTTGTTTGTTTCTGAGAGAGAAGACCAGACGTATATCACCTCGATATGATTTGAAAAAAATAATTCCAAAATATTGAAATTTACTAATTAAAGTAGAAAAATGCCCCAAATTCTAAGTCCAGTGTTTTACTTCATATTTATAATTTAGGCCTCACACAATAATACCTAAGTGAGCTCAGTGAGCCAAAATGGGAAATCCCTGAACACCACGGCTAAATATTGTTGAGTGATTACGGTAGTAAAACAAATTTTTCTTATATAAAATGCTCTTATTAAACAGAACCACCACAATCTAATATACACTGGGGGAGATCAAATTATAAAATGGTTAGCTGCACTGTTAACACAAGCTCATAACTACATGCAATTAGATAAGCTAAAAACTTTCATATCATCAGTATATTGGATTGCTGATGCCCTGGAATCCTTTGGCAAATATATTTTCAACAATATGCAATTATCCACAGGATGTTAATACTAAGCAACCAGTTGTGATTTCATAGCAGTTTCTGCCCTCTAGTGTAGAAATTGGTGGTGTGTGTGTACTACACACTGTAAAGTGATGCTTCTCAGGGAGGTGTCTTTTTTTTTATTTTAATATTAGCATTAAGGTATAAATCTCTTTACGAATTATACCATTTTGCCAATGTCTTTAAGTAAAATGAATTTACTGTAGATTTAAGTGCCTGGGGTCTAGTGCCACCTAGTGTTAGGTCGTCTTCAGTTATTTCAAACCTGAGCACATACTATAATAGTAAGAATGGAACTTAATGACCTCCTTCTCCCATGCCAGTCCCCAGGGCCCAATTTCTGCTTCCAGGCATTTGCCAGGAACAGGAATCAAACCATGACCTCCTGATTCATAGGTCAATTCAACCAAATGAGCCACACTAGCCAGGGATAAAAGCTGTCTTTAAAAGTTCATTTTAGTCCTGGCCAGTTTGGCTCAATGAATGAAGTGTAAAGCTGTGGACAGAAGGATCCTGGGTTTGATTCTCTCTAGAGCACGTACCTGGGTTGTGTGCTCGATCCCCTGTGGGAAGTGTGAAGAGGCAGCCAACGATTCTCTCATCATTGATGTTTCTCTCTCTCCTTCCAAATCAGTAAAATATATATTAAAAATAGTGCTTCGGGGGGAAAAAGTTCATTTTAGCCCTAGCTGGTTTGGCTCTATGGATAGAGCGACTGGCCTGTAGACTGAAGGGTCCCAGGTTTGATTCTAGTCAAGGGTATATGCCCGGGTTGTGGGCTCAATCCCCAGTAGGGGGCGTATAGGGGGCAGCCAATTAATGATTCTCCGTATGCGTGTTGTTAGGCCCGAGAGCCTCTTCCATCCTTGTCAAGGGGAGTGCTAACCTTCTCTCCTTTCATACAACACTAATTAATGATTCTCATCATTGATGTTCCTATCTCGGTCTTCTCCCTTCCTCACTCTGAAGTCAATTAAAAAAAAATTTTTTTTTAATTCATTTTATTGGACACATTTCTTCAGCTGCTGCACTCAAACAAAACTTACCTTACCACTGGCAAAGAGCTTTCCTTGCTTGCCTAATGAACCACTTGGAAACATGACCACCTTATAACTTTTTGGGTAAAAAAACTGCTGAGTCCTAGCCAGTTTGGCTAAATGGATAGAAGTTTGGCCCTTGGACCAAAGGGTCCCAGCCTCAATTCCGGTCAAAGGCAAGTATCTTAGGTGCATGCAGGAGACAACCGACATGTCTTGTCCACATTAATGCTTCTCTCCCCCCTCCTTTCCACTCCTTAAAAATCAATGAAAAGGTATCTTGGGTGAGGATTAACAAAATTGTGCCGAGATAGTCCATTTAAAATGTTTAATTAAAAAAAGTAAAAGTTTAATTCTTTTTACGTTGGGAATATTGCGATACTTAGTCTGATAATGTCTATATATATTGTGTTCTTTTAGCACAGCTGATGTGTCACTGCCATCTGAATTGATAAAATAACCCAGTCCACCATGAACACGTTCTCTGCAGACTGGATAGGTATGCACTGGCAATCAAAATATGTAAAGCCCACGGTCCTGAGACATGTGCCACTGCCACTGGTAGTGCAGCCAGCAATGAGGACCACATCTGGTCTCTATCACAACTGAAGTCTTGTACCACAAATGCTGCCCTCTCAGCCCATCACTTTAGAGTTACTAATGGATAAAAAATGTTTGATGGCAGTTTTCAATGAACGTGGATTAGCTAGTACAAAAGCACATTTCAAAGGCATTAGAAAATTAAAAATATTTGAGGTGAAAACCTATTTTATTTCAAGACACCCAAGTCCCACTTGCATACAAATAAATTGTAAAAAAAAAAAAAGGCACATTTATTTGCTGGTCACTGTTTACCATGAAATACAATTCCACATTGATGATACTGAAGTGGTTAGTAGTCCATACTAGCTTACCAAGAACTGAAATTAGGAAAACGACCATATACACATATCCTAACATACACTCTTGAATTGCCTTCTCACTGTACTTAAATGTCCAGTTTTGACCACTGGATGCTGAAGTCTAAAATACCCTCATGGGTTAAGTATGCACAGCCTACTCAGAGAACGATGTAGATGACAAAGCAACGTTTCATTTTCTTTATTTAACAAACACTGCAGCTTAGTATTTAAACCTGCAGTTAAAGGTGACGCTTTTATGCAGACAGGCACTGAAGGCAGGTATGGTCTGGGAAGAAAACTGGGAGACCAGGGTGGCTGTGTTTCAGCTGGGGCAGGCAAGCAAAAGTTACCAATTCCTCCTACTGATGCAAACCAACAATGTTTCTTCCAATATACAGTCCTCATAATAAAATCACATTTCCCAGAAGTATTATTCATAATACATTCGAATCACTGATTGCTTTTTCTTCGTCTTTTTCTCCTTGATGTTGTAGGTGTTGCAGTCTCTTGTATTTGTTCTTTTATGCCAGATAAGGGCTGTTTGAAAACTATTTCATTATCTTCATCATCATTCATTTCAGCCACTTCAGATTTTCGTTTATCCAAAAATGTTGGTGTACAAACTGGTGTGGGACCCTAAATTCAACAAGAGATAATAATACGTAAGTGTGGGAAGCTATGAGCAATGATTTTACCCCTCCCCTCTATTTTCACAGGTTGTGCAGTGTTATTTCAGGCCTGCTTCCATCTTTCAGTGACATGATCACACAGAAAAGAGCTTAGGTGCTTATCAAACTTACTATAAAAAAGTCATGATAGATTGTAATATAATAGGCTCCATTATAGGGTATGAGGTAGAAAACCCTAATCTTACATTTGTGAAAACAGTGGCCTCCTCTCTCCTAACTCAGTCACATTGCTTAAGAGGTACAAAGTGCAATAATAAACTCACTGTATCTGCTAAAGTCACAAATTAAATGTGAAAGAAATTTTTCTAAATATTTTTATTGATTTCAGAGAGAAAGGGAGAGGGAGAGAGAGAAACATCAATGGGAGAGAATCATTGCACACCCGCTACTGGAGATTGAGCCCACAACCCGGGCCTGCACCCTTGACTGGAATCAAACATGGGGACTCTTTAGTCTGCAGGCTCAGCTCTATCCACTGAGCCAAATCGGCTAGGGCTAAGTGTGAAATTTTAACAAACTGACAGTAGCAGGAACTGCTTCTCCTCTTTTGAATTAAACTACCTGATTCTCAAAATATTAAAGAGAATCTCACCTGGCTATCCACAGTATTCTCAGGAGTTTTAGGGGTGGCTGAAGCCTTCTTCTTTTTCTTCTTAGGTAAAGCCTGCAATAAAGTTTAAGAAACTTCACCAATTTCTCTATTTATCAGTTTTAGAAGTTGGAATATATTTACCCATTTACCTTTCCCTAACAACTGGCAAGCAAAAAAAGAAAAACTTTACCTGTCTATTTGTGGATTTCTGAAGGTCAGTGTTTGAAGCTTTGCTTCTCTCCTTTTTACGTAAAATCTTAAGTAAACCAACACAAAGAAGTTATTACCTGGCAATATCACATATTTACATTTTTAACTTACCATTAGATCCTTACACATATTATTAGCAGTATTTCAATTTAAAAAGCAAACTCCACAAATATAGTGAATGATCTCCAGTGAAGGGCAAAAAGTAGAACAGGGGCTGAGTTGGGAAGGGCAGAAGCTGTAAAGTTGAAGTGAGGCCGAGACCTGAGCTGGCCCAGGGTCCTGCTTTAGAGGACCAGCTCCAAATGGTTCCTAAGATGACCAGGGCCTGCTGCCTGGCACAGATTTTTAAACACATAAAGAGTGTTTGGGATTTAGGCAAATGATTAACAACCGGAACTGGAGGTAATCAGCCTTCTAGTTTCTGGATAAGGCTAGAAGACTTAATAAACTTAGGAAGAGATGCCATCCACCTCTTACCAAGAAGCTGTTTGAAAGTAAGCTGAAAGGGTCTGTGAAAGATCAAACCAACCTCAAAATTTAGTGAGAAATAAGATTGTTACCTATCCTAGCCACACCTAGGGACCTGCACTCTGTTCTGCAGTGCAAGACATAGCTCTCCACCAGGAGAGCCGGAGGGAGAATCGGCCAGCAAGGACATGGGGACTGCTGAGTGACATCTGTGCTGACTCAGCTTCATGCCAGCAGGTTGGCTATACTAACCCCTGCTCACTTAATTCACAGATGACACTGCTGGAATCTGATATGCACTTTATTTCCAATTTAAAAGAACAAGAACAAAATTTTAACTGGAATGGCATAAAAAGGATGGCCAATTTATAGTCTTGTTTACTGATACCATGTAACACCAAACTTCATTTAATTCTGGTAAGGACTCTTTTAATAGCAATCTAGAAGCACTGTGGTTTTGTTTGAATAGTGACTTAAAAAATAAATAAAAAAATAGTGACTTAACTAAAACCTAACCCCTCTCTGAAATGTCCTTTCTGTACCATGTGGATTATAGGGTCTCGTCTGACACACTTTAGGAAGAACTTACAATGCAGTGCCTCAAAAACTTAGTCAAACCCTAGTACGTGGTAAGCACTGAGCTAGAAACTTTACAGAAAAAAAACAATACCATGTTATAGCTACTGAGGTACAAAGCCCACATCCAAGGAGAAAAACACAAAATATATTTCTGAAGGAATATTTACCAATGAAGGAAAATCATAATTAATTCCCTTCTTAGCTAGCCTCTTTCTGAGTAATTTTTCTTTCTTTTTAAATCGCTCCTCCATCCGCAGCTTTCCAAGGAGTGTCCGGTTCTGATTGTACCGTTTCACTGCTGGGTATGACGGGTTCTTAAACGGTAGATGCCACTCTTTAAAAAGTTCCTCGTGTACTTTCTCAGGCGGCATAAAATGACCTATGTGAAAAAAGAAACAAGTTTTCAACCAAGTGGGGAGGTACAACATAGTACTGATCCCCACATGCGGTCCTCTGACAACCTCCTCAGCTCTTCCTCTCCTTCCTCTCCGTGAATGAACTCATGCCGTCAACAAGGCTGCTGGCACTCTGTCATGGCAGGAGGAACCAAAATGAAGAGATGCTGGAGGGAAGCCGCCCGGGCAGCTCATCGGCTGCCTGATCAGATGTGCCTGACTTGGGTACCTGGATAGTCACACACAGCCTCCGCCCCCCAGCATCCCAAAACTTAACTCTGCCTCTGAAGGGGCCTGGGGCCCAGACAGGGCTATGCTGGGATGTCAAGCTGGAGGCGCTGGTTTGTGTGAACTTCTAGTCTGGAGTTGTTATGGTTTCTCTGGTAGAAGAGCTGTACCACTGCCATTCAGACCAACTCTGAACTGTGACTCCCCACTTCACTGTTATCCTATCTAGAGCCCATTCATGGTTTCCCACTGTCCTCAGGACACATACTGAACTCTCAGATTTATGAGGACTTCACAGACCTGGCCTCCCCTCGTCTTCCCCCTCGTGCTCTTCTCCTCACAGTCCCTCATAGGCAGACACCACTAGTCACCTCTAGCTTTGCATGTGCTGTCCCCACAGCCAGGATCTCAACCTTCACCCCTTCCCCGAACCTGGCTCACTCCTATTTCAACTCCAGACACAATATAGGAGTTTAGCATAGAGGTCACCAACAATCTATTGATTTTAGAGAGGAAGGGAGAGGGATAGAGAAACAACAATGATGAGAGAGAATCATTGATCAGCTGCCTCCTGCACTCCCTCTACTGGGGATCGAGACCCAACTCAGGCATTTGCCCTTGCTGAATCAAACCTGGGACCCTTCAGTCCGCGGGCGGAAGCTCTAGCCACTGAGCCAAACTGGCTAGGGTCAGATTTTAATCTAAACACTTCCTCAGGGAAGCTTTCCACACCCTTTAAGGTGGGCTAGTTGTTCTGCCTCTGTGCTCCTAAAATCACTCCCCAATTCCATCTCAGCACAAACACAGCTCAGTCTGCTTCAGATTTAAAAATTCTAATTAGAACTGATTCCTGCACCATCCTTAAGGGAATCATCCCAGAAATGAGGTGGGATGGCCAAAAAGCAGAGCAATCTGTCCTTCACACACAGCCACTCAGCAGCAGGCGCCCAGCCCCACGGAAAGACAAGCGCACTTACACTTCAAGAGTCTTTCACCAAAAAGGTAGTTGTTCATTGTCTCAGCAACTATCTTGGCAACATCTTCGGATTCAAATTCCACGAAGGCATAGCCTCTGCTATTTCCAGTCTGCAATTAAAAAATTCGCCACAAAAACAATTAAACTCTAAACTGCTAAAATGCTCTTAATTTGAACCACACACCAGCCCCCTTAGCAAAGTACATTATGGCACACAATGTGGAACTGCTGCGGGAAAAGGGAGGGTCCCCGACAGGCCGGACATGCCACCGACCTCGAGGTGTCCCGGGATCTGACCACACAGGTAAGCCCATAACCACAGTTGGAAGTGATTAACGGTTTGAACTTTTCAAAGTAGCCAATGTTAAGAAAAGCAAAGGAAGTAAAAAAGGGCAAGGAGACTATCTTACACAGGCTGGAGAGTGCTACCAACCAAATGCAATGCAGGAATCGTGGCTGGATCCCACAACAGGTAAGGAAAGTGGTAGCTGAAGATGGCAAGTCCATGCTGGACCAGCAGTCGCCCACCTTTCAGACCTCATGGACCACCAGCAGTCCACAACTACCGGTTGGTGACCGCTGTGCTAGACTGCTATAATATCGTGTCCGGATTCCTAGTAGATTTACGATGAAGTATTTAAAGTCTTTATGACTGCTACGTTCTTCTAAGGTTCAGTAAAACAAAGTGTGTGTTTTTATAGCTATGGAGACATACAGCTAATGCGTCAGCATGTTAATAATAGGTGAATCCAGGGCAGGGAAGAGTTGTTCTTCACATTATTGTTCTTTCCACTTCTCTATAGATTTTAACATTTTCAAAATACAATTCTGGGGGAAACAATGATATTACTGTAAAGAAAAATATTTATAAGAGAGCCTCAAAAAAGGCAGAAAAAAGTTTTTGAAAAAGACAGTAAGAAAGGCAAAAGATAAGAATAGGCAGTTCACAGAAGAAGGAATTCTAATGGCTAATAAACCCATAATGACACTCAACAAATCAACTTAGGTCAGAAAGGTCATGTTAAACAACCGAACAGAAAGGTTAAGCAGTGTCTCATAGAACTTTTATTTCAGTTATGCACACATACATGAAAATGTGTGCTGATTCCTCCTATAAAACTTATAATGTTCCCAGCAGCTTCACCCAAGAGGGAAATATTATAAAAACCTAATTTCAATGGGAAGCTAGACAAATAAACGAGGATGTTCAAGGAGAGGTACATATCAATGACAATTAATGTACTAGAGTTAAATGGATAAAGCTCAAAATAGATAGTTGAATGAAAGTGCAGAAAGATAGAAAGAACACTACCATACAATCTATACTGACACACTAGTAAAGATTTCCAAAACGCACACAGCAATGAAAAACACGGACTTCATGAACAGTGATTTCCTGGGCATGGGAGAAGGTGCAGAGGACCAGGGAAGGGGGCAAAAGGGACCTCAGGTTTACCTAAAACCTATTTCTGAAAAAACAAAGACTGAAGCAAGTTGACATTTGATAAAGGAAAATGGTGGCTATCTAAAAAGTCACTAAATCATTCTCTGGTAGACTTCAGGCCATTTGAAATAGCTCACCCACATAATAAGCAATCATTACAAATAGACAAATGGGGGAAAGAGGAGGCACACAGAGAAAATGTGTTATTTTGGTTAGGATTAGAGAAATACCAGGGCATTTTAAATTTGAAATCCCCTTTAATGTTGACACGTTGCTTTGACAAAACTTAATACCCGTGACTTTAGGAGATCTAACGGAAGATTGATGTATACCCTATGCACTCACGTACCAAAAAAATATAAAATTTAACTCTAATCTGTTATAACTCAAGTGGGAAAATGTGAAAAAACTGCATCAAGACAAATAGATTCCAACAATGAGAGGTCCCTATGGTTAAAATAAAAGTGTATGTATGCAGTAAAAAAATAAAATGACCTCTATTACTGAAACAAACAATCTTTTCAAACTAGAAGGTAGGGATGACAACAATAACATACATACACACACAGCTCTTTCTGTAAGAACCTCACATCCATGATCCTGCCTAATCTTTAATCAGATACTCCTAGGATGTTGGTGCTATTTCACTCATTTTGCAAATGAGAAAACTAAAGCATGGAGAGGTTATCTAAGTTGCCCAAAATCAGACAACTGGTAACCCGTGGAAGCCAGGCCTTGAACAAGGTAGTGCGGCCCCAGTGTCCCTATTCTTCACAGTCCCCTATACACACCTCTGCTCTGATGGGAGGCATACACAGAGGCAAACACAAGAGGCGTGAACCTGCGCCTCAAACTGAAGTCCATGTGCAGCTGACTTAGTAGCTGCAGGACTCACGATTCATTTACCAAAAACGGTGCATGTAATTAGAGCATCTAATTACTCTCTTCGACAGTCAAACAAACACCTAAAGTACCCCGGGTGTTGTTTTCCTGGTTGTTTCAGGTTCTAAACTCACCTGTGACCCTTTCTGGAGTGAAATCTGCTAAGAATAATACGTGAGCACGCCCTCTACGCTGTCATGACGACGTACTTTTGAAAAATAAAATAACCTGCTTCAGTACAGAAATCTTACCCTTTTACTTCGGGACAGCCTGAATCTTGTCACAGTGCCGAACTGGGAGAAATAGGCGCGGATCTGGGTTTCGTAAAGTGCTGGAGGCAGGTGGCCCACATAAACGACTCCGGGAGTGAGTTTTTCTTTTTCTTGCTTCTGTTTCTGAAGACAAAGAAAACCAAGGAAATACTGTTTTAATAAAAATAAAAGTCACATTGCAACAAACTTGGAAAACCCTAGCTCTCAGTCCACCCGCGGAGCAGCAGGGCTAGCGGACCAGCTGTTCAGCGCCTGCCCCACGAAGACCAGCAGCCGTCTTCTCCGCCCAGCTCCGGCGCGAGGAGGGGCTCAGTGACTCTACGAGGACTCCATGGATTCTCACACACTATTGTCAACTCCACATACACAGGGCCCTCCATTTTGTCTGCAGGTCGCCGTTCATTGGAACCGGCCCCATGGAAAGTTCCCGAACCTGTCCACATGTGTTCGCTCCACGCGTGTATCCCAGGCAGAGCCATGGCAGACGGGCCTGGATGTGGGGCCCAGGCAGAGCCATGGCAGACGGGCCTGGATGTGAGGGGCCCAGGCGGAGCCATGGCAGACGGGCCTGGATGTGAGGGGCCCAGGCAGAGCCATGGGGCAGACGGGCCTGGATGTGAGGCCCAGGCGGAGCCATGGCAGACGGGCCTGGATGTGAGGGGCCCAGGCGGAGCCATGGCAGACGGGCCTGGATGTGGGGCCCAGGCGGAGCCATGGCAGACGGGCCTGGATGTGAGGGGCCCAGGCGGAGCCATGGCAGACGGGCCTGGATGTGGGGCCCAGGCGGAGCCATGGCAGACGGGCCTGGATGTGAGGGGCCCAGGCAGAGCCATGGGGCAGACGGGCCTGGATGTGGGGCCCAGGCGGAGCCATGGCAGACGGGCCTGGATGTGGGGCCCAGGCGGAGCCATGGCAGACGGGCCTGGATGTGAGGGGCCCAGGCGGAGCCACGGCAGACGGGCCTGGATGTGGGGCCCAGGCGGAGCCATGGCAGACGGGCCTGGATGTGGGGCCCAGGCGGAGCCATGGCAGACGGGCCTGGATGTGGGGCCCAGGCGGAGCCACGGCAGACGGGCCTGGATGTGGGGCCCAGGCGGAGCCATGGCAGACGGGCCTGGATGTGAGGGGCCCAGGCGGAGCCATGGCAGACGGGCCTGGATGTGGGGCCCAGGCGGAGCCATGGCAGACGGGCCTGGATGTGGGGCCCAGGCGGAGCCATGGCAGACGGGCCTGGATGTGGGGCCCAGGCGGAGCCATGGCAGACGGGCCTGGATGTGAGGGGCCCAGGCGGAGCCACGGCAGACGGGCCTGGGTGTGAGGGGCCCAGGCAGAGCCATGGCAGACGGGCCTGGATGTGGGGCCCAGGCGGAGCCATGGCAGACGGGCCTGGGTGTGGGGCCCAGGCGGAGCCATGGCAGACGGGCCTGGATGTGAGGGGCCCAGGCGGAGCCACGGCAGACGGGCCTGGATGTGAGGGGCCCAGGCGGAGCCATGGCAGACGGGCCTGGATGTGGGGCCCAGGCAGAGCCATGGCAGACGGGCCTGGATGTGGGGCCCTCTCAGCGAAGGGAGCTGGCGGGCGCTGTCCCTGGAGCCCCGTCGCCCGCGCACCAGCCCGGGGCACACCGGGCGGCGGCGGCGCGGGGCCCTGGCGGGAGCGCCCTCCCGGCGGCGGCTCCTCCCTCCCCGCGCCACCCGCTCAGCTCCGCAGGGGCCGCCCGGCCAGGCCTTCTCCTCGCCATCAGCACCGCCGCGCCGGCTCGGGGCAGCCTCCGGGGCCGTCCTGGAGCGTCGGGAGGCAGCGGAGGCGCGGAGGGTGAGGCGAGGCCGGGGCCGGGGCCGCAGGCCGCCCCGCTCACCTTGGTCGCGCGCCGGCGGGCCTGGGCCACCTCCTGGTGGAACTTGGCGTCCTCCTGCGGGTTCAGGGACAGGAGCGGCTGCGCGGGGCCCGAGAACACCGCCATGCCGACCGCGTCCGCCGCACAGCTCCACGCGGCGGCCCCGGAAGTGCCTGAGCCCGTCGCTCCTCCCGAGCGGAAGTGGAGGCGGCGCCGCGAGGAGCGGGGCGGGGCACGCGCCGAGGCGGGCGGGCGCCCCCTGCTGGCGAGGCGCCGCTTGGCCTCGCTCTCTTCCCGGCCCTTCGCTTACATGGCAGATGGCAATTTGCTCACGCCTGCTCCGCGGGCAGCCAATTTCGCGGAGTCGGCGGGTGGAGGGCTATGGGGAGGTATATGGGGGGGGCGGGAGGGGGAGAGGCAGGTGTGAAATATTTAAAAAATTCCAAAACAAGACCCGTGACCTCGAGGTCTTGCTACCCATACTTGATTGGGGAGGACAGGATTCTGTGGGGTGTGCTGAGGGATGGCAGAAGGGACACAGGGTGGGCGCTGGGAGGGGCCGAGGGGCCTGCTCACCCCTGCCTACCTTTCCCTCCCCCGTTCTCCCTTCCTACCACTCTGCCGGGTCCCTGTGGAGTCATCCAAATGTGCCCCCATCGGGGCTGGAGCCAGCCCGCTGGGCGCACTCAGACACAGGCGGGTGGGGACGGGCCTGCAAAGGAGACTTCCTGGCAGAGAGGGAGAAAAGCATGTCAGCAGCGCCCCTCAATGAGCGTCACCTGCCAGCTGAGCACAGCTGCCCAGCCCAGCCTCTTTGTAGGTAGTGACATGGGTGAAGCGGGGTGACTACCCCAGGGGGTGGGGATAGGGAGAGTGGGTTGTGGGGGTGCCCTGGGCTGACACCAATCTCCTCCGCCTCAGGATCCTTTCTTGCCATGGAGTGTGGTCATGGTGCCTGGGGCCCGGCAGGGCCTGCAGTCCACAGCGTAATGCCCTCTTCCCAGCCTGGATTGGCAGGTGTTTTCTGTATTTTATGAGGTTTTCACACCTTCAAAAGCTGTCTGGCCGGGAGAGACTGTCCTTTCAGGGCCAGCCAATCCTTGGAGAGACAGCACAGGCCCCGCTGCCATATCTCTCATATGCCTCCTCTTCGGCCGACTCTCATACACCAACCACTGTTCCTGTGCTCTCCGTCACTCCAGGGCCAGGCACTGGGCAACCAGAGACCACTCCTGTGGCCCAAAGCTACGAAAATAATCTAATGGCTGATAACACAACGTTTTGTAAGTTGTCGTTTTTTTTTTTTTTTTTTTTTTTTTTTAAGTTTGTGTTTAATTCTTCACTTTCAAAAGCATTAATGGAAGCCTATGTTATTAATGAGAGGGCAGGCGGAATGAGAGGGCAGGGCAGGGAGAGGATGAGCTCCCGACTCTGCCCTGCAGGGCAGAGTTATCCCTAGCCCTCACCCAACCAATCAGGGTTAGCCAAGGCAGTGACATCATCACCGACCTGAGTAAAACCCCTGGACTGGGCGAAATTCGCTCTCTCTTCTGCCATGCTGCTGGCGTGAGTGGGACAGAGTCCATGCTAGCATGGAAAAGGCTCTTTTGTTTATTGCATCGGACTCCGCTCCCTCGTGGTCCTTGGGGATCACAAAGTCTGAGCGTAACAATTAAAAACAATAATTGTTTTTTAAAAAAACAATATTGAATGATAAACCACTGTTATTTTGGTCAATATCAAGTGAATTTAAGTGAAATTGCTATAAAGAGAACTTCTTCCATTCCTTCTACGTACCTTCATGAATATCTTAGACTGAATTCTCAAGAAGGCAAAGTCTAAAGAAAAGATTAGGTGTTAACATACTATTAGGGTGGGTGGGTGAATCTCAGGCCATCGAGAGTAAAGGACAAATGGAAGGAGGCAGCAAGAGACAGAATGCAAATACAACATGGTGCATTGTTACACTTGTCACAGTCTTGCAAAAACCCAGTTGGTTGCTCAGAAACATGGGCCATTTCTGCATTTACGGAAGGATTGCTTGGAGCTATTGGTCTGTTAGGAAGAGAAAGGGCAAGGGATTTATCTGTGGGCCTTAACCCTATCCTGCTCTTCACTGGTAAAGGTTTGCCCCTGGAGTGTTTACCTCACACCCTTTCAGGTTATGTACACAGCCCCCTGGGAAGTTGTTGGTGGAGCCAGAGCCTTGTGAGTTGGAACTGGGCTGCAGCTGCCATAGGAGCATAATAAAGGCAGCGCTGAAGCTTAACCCATGACCCAGGGGAGGCCAGGGCACCGGTGGGACTAATGAATGAATGAGGTTGTCAGGTGGGCTCCACACTGAGAGTTTCCTAGGTTTCCATGTTGCTTCTTATAAAGAATAATGGGGGACATTCGCAGGAGATAATTACTGTGAATTTAATTACCTATCTATGTATCATCTCTCTCTCTTTCTCATATTCATCCATAGCTACATGAATTGGGGAGAGGAGGGGGAGAAAAGAACATATAGCCCAGCCGGTTGAATATCGACCTATGAGCCAGGAGATCACAATTTGATTCCTGGTCAGGGCACATGCCTGGATTTGGGCTTGATCCCCAGTAGGGGCATGCAGGAGGCAGCCGATCAGTGATTCTCTCTCATCACTGATGTTTTTCTCTTTCCCTCTCCCTTACTCTCTGAAATCAATAAAAATATCTTTTTTTTAATTAGCCCTAATTTATCTCATTTAAAGATCAGCCCAGTAAAACTTGACTCTTCTTGTTTAATATTTATAAAAAGAATAATATATTTATGTTATTTTGATCAACCATGTATTACTGTTGAATAATCTAGAAGGAATTTTAACGTGTAGATCTTTATGATAACAGAAAATTAGCACTTTAATTTATATTAAATTTTAGGGGATTATTGATAGATAATTATAAGATTTTAAATAAGAAATACTTTTATGTTGAATTAAAATTCTTGTGGGAGAAGTGAAATAAAAATAGTTGTTAAAAAGGGGCATATACTTGGCCCGGAGCAGCGGTTGCCAGGCTGGGAGCGGCCAGGCCCAGAGCAGCCGGGTCTGGTGTGACCAGGCCCGGAGCAGCAGCTGCCAGGCTGGGAGCGGCCAGGCCCGGAGCAGCCGGGCCCAGAGCAGCTGGGTCGGGTGCGGCCAGGCCCGGAGCAGCAGCAGCCAGGTCCAGAGCAACTATAATAGGTCGGGAGTGGCGGCGGTGACCAGACCCAGAGCAGCTGGTTGTGGAACGAACCAGAGCAACAGAGGCCAGGCCCGGAGCAGCCAGGCCCAGGACAGCTCGCTTCTCGCCTGCCCCTGCCCCATGACTGCCTCTCAGACATGGCTGGAAACTTTTGTGGGAACTTGAGGGTCTGCTGAATCAAGTGATGAAGGCTTAGATCTGGATGTGTTGAGTTAGTATAGGGCTGGGGTGTTGATCTGTGAGTGCCTTGGGTGGGGCCTGGATGAGGCTGGTTGACCTATTTGGAAATGTCTTTTGTGTGAAATGTATCATTGGGCATGTGGTGGTATTATTGATATGAGAAAATGCTAAGTAACTGATTTACTATCTGAAAAGGGATTTACTATCGGGGAAAGGGAGGGAGGAAGAGACTGAACATAAACTGACCCTATAAATGAGGACAATGGGGGATGGGGAGGGGACGGAGGGTGGGGTGGGAACCTGGTGGAGGGGGGAAGAAATGAGGAACCTTTGTAACAATATGAACAATAAAGATTGATTAAAATAAATAAATAAATAAATAAATAAAATAAAAAATAAAAAGGGGCATATAAAACAGTAAGGTTCTACAAAAAATTAAGCATAGTATTACCACATGATCCAACAATTCCACTTTGGGTTATATACCCAAAAGAATTGAAAGCAGGGACTCGAGCAGATAATTTTGCATCTATGTTCATAGCAGTATTATTCACATTAGCCAAAAGGTGGACGAAATGTCTATTGACATATGAATAGATAAATAAAATGTATTATAGAATATACATAAACTGGAATATTCAGTGTAGAGGGCCAAATGGGAAGACACCTGGATATTCTTTAGATTGTTGCTGACTGGGCCCAGGATATTGGTGGTCATGTCAGTTGCACTGGGTGGGAGTGCAGAGATGTTCTTAGTTCCTGGCTTGTGTTTGTCCAGGAGGAAGGAGTGGGTGGGACCTGGGCCCTCCCAGGCTTCTTGTTTTCCTGTGAAACCCCTTTGGTGGATTGGAGTATAAATAGATGTGCTGCATGGCTCAGGAGGTCCTGGTCTGCCTCTCCAGCAGAGGAGGTCGGTGGCCCTCCCAGCTCCCAGCTTGAAATTTATCTCTGTGTCTTCTCTCTTTATTTCTATTATTTCTCAATCCCTGGCCACCTCCACTTTGAACTGATTCGTTCATCTCTCTTCCCATTCGGGACACGGAAAAGGGAGATCCCAGCCACATCAGGCCCCTGCAATTCAGTGTTAAAATGAAATGAAATTCTGACACCAAGTACAACATGCATGAATCTTGAGGTCATTATGCTAAGTGAGGTAAGCCAGTCACAGAAAGACAAATACTGTATGAATTCCACTTCTATGAGGCACCTGACTAGTCGTATTCAGAGAAAGTAGTCTTTACACACATTATTGCTAATCCTCATAACTTTTAGAGATAAGTAGACTAATTCTAACTTGACAAATGAGAAAAGACTCCCTTATGTTATGCTTGAAAATCACCTTAGATTTTTCAGAAATAAAGTGATTTGGCAAACTGTTTCAGCTAGAATTGATAACCAAAACAGCGAACTGAGGTTTTTGTCCGGGGTTGTGTCTCAGGAAGCTGAAAAATAAAATAACAGACCAGCAGATTTAAGCAAAAGCATGGAAGATTTGTTATAAGTAGGTTCAACTCCCTCATGGGGAGGGCCCTCAATAATGGGTTTCCAGTGAAGCTAATCAGTCTAGAGGTATATATGTGCCTGCTCCATATCTGTTAACACCTGATTCCCTCAATTGTTCTTGCTCAGCTACAAGGCCTGAACTATTCTGTCCCTATGTGTCAGTTCACCTTATTGTTGCAGACACTTCCTATTTTCACATACCTCCTGCTCTGAGCCTAAAACATTTTTTTAAAAAAAATTCCTGCATGGTTGGTTTCTGTGATAAGGCCTGCTCAAAATGCCATGTCTGGCCCTGACTACATTTCACCTCCCCCCCCTTTTTTTTTTTCCATTGGACCCTTGCCTGTCTGCCTGCATGTCAAGCTAAATCCTCTCAGAATTTTATTTTAATTTTTATCAATCTTTTTAAAAAATAAATCTTTATTGTTCAGATTATTACAATTGTTTCTCTCCCCTCCCCCCATAGCTCCCCTCCACCTGGTCCCCACTCCACCCTCTGCCCTTACCTCCCCCGCCCCCCAAAGGTATATGATTTTTTTCCAGTCTCTTCCTGTACCCCCTTCCCATACACACACAGACTCCCCTTTTTCCCTGATTCTATTATATTCACCAGTTTATTCTGTTCCTCAGATTTTTAATTCACTTGTCTTTTAGGTTCACTTGTTGATAGATATGTATTTGTTGTTCATAATTTTTATCTTTACTTTTTTCTTCTTTTTCCTCTTTTTAAAGAACGCCTTTTAGTATTTCATATAATACTGGTGGTGATGTACTCCTTTAACTTTTTCTGATCTGTGAAGCTTTTTATCTGCCTTTTAATTCTGAATAACTTTGCTGGATAGAATAATCTTGGTTGTAGGTTCTTGCTATTCATCACTTTGAATATTTTTTGCTACTCCCATCTGGCCTGAATAGTTTCTGTTGAGAACTCAGATTGTCATATGGGTGCTCCCTTGTAGGTAACTGTTTTTCTCTTGCTGCTTGTAAGATTCTTTGTATTTTGCTCTTGGCATTTTAATTATGATGTGTCTTGGTGTGGTCCTCTTTGGATTCCTCTTGTTTGGGGTTCTGTGTGCTTTCTGGATTTGTAAGTCTATTTCTTTCACCAGGTGGGGGAAGTTTTCTGTTATTATTTTTTCAAATAGGTTTTCAGTGTCTTGCTCTCTCTCTTTTTCTGGCACCCCCATAATTTGGATGCTGGTACACTTGAAGTTGTCCCAGAGGCTTCTTACACTATCTTCAACTTTTTGGATTCTCTTCTCTTCTTGCTTCTCCGGAGGAGTGTCCTTTGCCTTTTTGTATTCCAAATCTTTGACTTGATTATTGCATTCCTCTACGCTGCTGTTGGGTCTCGGTATCATATTTTTTACTTCAGTCAGTGTATGTTTAATTTCTAGTTGGTTTAATTTCTTTTTCATATCCTTATCAGCCTTTTCTAGGAAATTCTTGAAAAACCTTATAACCATGGTTTTGAACTCTAGATCCAGTCTTTTGTTCTCCTCCATTTCTTTTGTTTGAGATCTCTTTCCTTTTCTCGGCATTTTCATTGTTTCCCTGAGTTGGTAGGGTAGCTTTGTGGGCCTGGGTGTCCTATATGGTTCAATGGGTCAGCCTCCCAGTTGCCTGATGTGGATACTTTTGGTGCACCCCTTTGTGGACTGTGTGTGCACCCTTGTTGTAGTTAAGTCTTGATTGTTGTTGTTGTCATTGGGAGGAATTGACCTCCAGGCCAGTTGGCTGTGAGGACCCACTGTGTCTATAACAGAAGAATTGCTGTGCTGGAGACTCGTTTATGGGGGAGGACTTGTTCCCGTAGGGCTTTGGTGCTCACTGAGTCTGTCTCTTGAATGTGTCCGTTATGAGAGTAGTTGAAATCTGGTGTCGTCTCACACCAACCACTAGATACACTGGTTTCTGGATCTCCAATGGGGTGCAGTTCAGCTACCCAGCAGGAGCTACCGCAAGAACTACAGTTTTCTCCTCTTTGCTTGGGATTTGGCGGTTTTTCCTCTCAGAATTTTAAAAGTCACAATCTTTTCTTTTAAAAAAATATTTTTATTGATTTCAGAGAGGAAGAGAAGGGGAGAGAGCTAGAAATATCAATGATGAGAGAGAATAATTGATTGGCTGCCCCCTGCACACCCCCTACTGGGGATTGAGTCCACAATCTGGGCATATTGCCCAGCTGGGAATCAAACCGTGACCTCCTGGTTCATAGGTTGATGCTCAACCACTGAGTTATGCTGATCAGGCCAAAAGTCACAATCTTTGAGTGACATGGAGAAAAATGTTGCAGGATTTAAAAAATGAATTTGGATTTGTATAGTCAGTTAATACACAAAAGATGGTTCTAAGAATATGTTTGACTTGTAGTAAATCAATAAAATTCAGCTCCTATTGCTACTTTCATCCTTTTGTTGTGAATTTTGAGAATTTTCTGCCTATATTTTTGGTCTACAAAAGGCACAGGATATCAGAAGTACACAGGCAAAAAAAAAAAAATAAAAAAAAATAAAAATCTTGTGTTTGATTGAGCAAGTTGCTAAAATTTTCAGAACTGTTACATCATAGGGCTATGAGAGGTCAAGTTAGATAAGGTATTTAAGGCCTCTTGCAAATATTGTTAAATGATAGGTAGATGATAATAGCATAATGATTAAGATGAACTATTTGGCTCCCAGTTTCAGCATATGCTAGCTTCCTGTGATCCTTGGAAAGTCAATTAATTTGTTACCAATGGTTATTTAACTTATAACAACAGTATCAACTTCATCAAAGCATTAGAAGATAAAATATGATTCTTCATGTAAAGTTTTAGAATAAGTCTGGCATGAAGCTATAGTTCAGTTGATATAAGTAATTGTGAGGGTGAGAACAAGAAAATAAAAAGGCCTTTTCCTTTGCTGTAGCCTTCTCAATTTGTGAGAAGCACCTAGTAATTAAACTCCAAGGTTGTTAGCTCCTCTGGTTCAAACTGCAAGACATGATGTTACTCTCAAGGGTGCATTCTGGCATATATATCCTTCCTCCCTGCTCTTTTCTACAACTCAAGGATCATTAGTAGAAAGTTCCCTCTCCTACTCCCCTTCAAACAAGCTTCTTTTGAACTCTTCATAACAGGAGGCCAGAGTGGTGAGGGATCATCTGCACACCAGGTGGCTGAGCCTGGGATGGCTCCAGCACCCAGTGAGGGGCTTCAGTGGCTTTTAAAGGACTTCTGGCCGGGACCGGTTTGGCTCAATGGATAGAGTGTCGGCTTGGGGACTGAGGGATCCCGGGTTCGATTCCGGTCGGGGGCATGTACCTTGGTTGCGGGCATATCCCCGGTAGGGGGTGTGCAGGAGGCGGCTGATCGATGACTCTCTCTCATCGATGTTTCTAGCTCTCTATCTCTCTCCCTTCCTCTCTGTACAAAATCAATAAAATATTCAAAAAAAAAAAAAAAGAGGCAAATAAAGGACTTCTGGCGGGCTTTTTCTGGGAGGAGACTTTTTTTTAAAAAAATATATTTTTTACGGAGAGGAAGGGAGAGGGATAGAGAGAGAGTTAGAAACATCGATGAGAGAGAAACATCAATCAGCTGCCTCCTGCACACCCCCTACTCGGGATGTGCCCAAAACCAAGGTACATGCCCTTGACCGGAATTGAACAGGGGACCCTTCTGTCCACAGGTGGATGCTCTATCCACTGAGCAAATTGGTTAGGGCAGGGCGGAGACTTCTTTATGCATACCTGGAGGGGAGAGACTGGAATGTGGTCACCACAAGTGAAATGTGGTCAAAGGGAATGTCCATAGTGAAATGACCTGAAAAGTTTCCAGGGGAGAGGTATTAATTAAATTGCTCAACCAAACCTAACAATAACTTTTGCTTTAATAATGTTTCACGGGCTTTGGGAAAATAAGACATCTGCCAGGATTGTCTCCTAAGGAACTAACAAACTACCCTCCCAATGTCTGCTCAACTTCAGCCCCAAATCGGAAAAGTTTGTTTATTGTTTTTAGTCCAGAAGGTGTCCTAGGGAGGTGTCTTTATCAGCATCTGCATCTTCACAAGCCTGTAAAACATTCCTTTTTTTTTTTTTTAAACCACAGGTTCCTTATATATATATATATATAACTGATTTCAGAGAGGAAGTGAGAAATAGAAACATCAATGATAAGAGAGAATCCTTAATAAGTTGCCTCCTGCACACCCACATTGGGGATCAAGCCCAGAACCCAGGCGTGTGCCCTGACTGGGAATGGAACTGTGACCTCCTGGTTCATAGGTCGAGCCAGGCCAGCCGGGCAAGCCTATAAAATATTCTCTAATAGTCCCTTTTCTTTTTCCAGGGAAGATTGTGTTTCCCTGGGCACCCAGCGCAGGGCAAACAGACAGGCATGGAGCAGAGCCGCGCTATGCAGCCAGAGAGGACCTGGCCAAGGCTGCTTCGCAGCTGAGCCTTATGGTGCTACAGTCTTTGTGGGCCGTTTGGCACTGAATGAAGTTTCCTTCTTCACCACACTCCAAACTGGGCATTCTTGTGAGTGTTGAATTGGTTTAAACCCACATAAAGTCATGTAATTTAAAAAATAGGTAATAACATTGAATGCGTTAAAAGAGCACAGGGATAAGATTTTGCACACTTGGTCCCACATACTTCTATGTTCCCTTGCATTTTCTGGAAATACTAACGCATTGTTTTCTTCTCCTTAGAGAACGACTGCAACCTGGTCTATACGTACCTCTCAGTACTGAGCCAACCCCCAACGCTGTGGTATAAAATACTTTGTGTAAGTTAACGGGAGCGCCGCGCCACCTCCAGGCCACACCCCCACTTCCGCCAGTCCCACCGCCTCGAGGCGCCCTTCCCGGGCTGTTTCCGGCGACGCCTGTGGTAAGAGCCCGCTCTCGGAGCCCGCCTGGCTCCGGGGGAGGCGGGCGGCGCCGCAGGCATCGCGGCGGACAGCCCTGCGCTCTGCGCGCCGAGGACCCGGGAGGACCCCAGCGACGGAGGCAGCACAAGGCCCGGCGACGCGGCGGCTTTGGTGGAAGCGGCCCCTGGAC
The DNA here is from genome assembly GCF_014108245.1 of Pipistrellus kuhlii. Lineage (NCBI taxonomy): Eukaryota > Metazoa > Chordata > Mammalia > Chiroptera > Vespertilionidae > Pipistrellus > Pipistrellus kuhlii. Next base: position 76,395,327 of record NW_023425573.1, read on the forward strand.
TGATAGCGCGCTGGTCTGTGGAGCCCTCTCAGCCCGCCGCCCTCGCCCTCGCCCTCGCCCTCGCCGCTGGCTGATCCCGGTGCAGCCGGCGCCATGTCTGTGAGCGAGATCTTCGTGGAGCTGCAGGGCTTTCTGGCTGCCGAGCAGGACATCCGGGAGGTGAGCCTGTTGCCCCGACCCCTTTCTCCGCTCCGGTGGGCCCATCGCCCGTCCTTCCCGTCGCTTAGCCTCCCAGGGCCGGTGCTTCCCTCTGGGTTGTGCTTGGGGCGAGTCCCTCGTCCCGCCCCGGGTTCCGGTCTCCCCTCGGCTTCTCCTGCCTCATCTGAGCGCCAGTTCCCCCCTTCCCGCACCCGCGGACCTCAAAGCCTCAGCCAGCTCCTGGGACTCAGACGGCTGCGGTTTATGTGTTGTCGGTGTCTTTTAAGGCGCCTCTGGGCCTCTCTGTAAAGCTCCTATGGCTTCTCATTACACGTAGGGTAAAAACCCAAGAGTGTGTGTGTGTGTGTGTGTGTGTGTGTGTTGGATGTCATTTTACCCCACCTTCTGTTCTATTATGATCGCTTTACTTCCCTTTAATTTCTCTAGTTCCCCCGTAGTTCCTGCCTCAGAAGTTTTGCATGCCTTCTGCTCTTCCTGAAATATGCTTCTTTCCACCGCCCCTCTTCTCCCCCATTCATCTCCTGGATTTCACAGGCCAAACGATCTTTTGCCTGTTATGGTTTCTAGTAACGCATTAACATCTTAAGGAATTTGTGCAATTTCTGTCTTTTGAATGTCAGTTGAGCTGCCAGAAAGGATGGGACTGTGCTTGGTTCCCCAGCATTTACACAATGCCAGCACATAAATGTGCTCAGTGAATATTTGTAAAACGAATGAATGAAAAATACGCACCCCCTGTATTGCATCTTATTCTTGTCTTGTCAAACTGCATTCAGATGCCTCCACTATCTTTCAGTGTTCCTGCAGGATAGTGGAGATGGGGGAGGTGGCTATTATCCTTTGAAGGTTAAATGAGAAACCTAAGGCTTTTTGATGACTTCCTGAAGGTCTCAGAGAGGAAGTAAGTGGAAGAGTCAAGATTCAAACCTGGCTATTTTCTGTTCCAGTTCAGTCCTTGTAAAGATAGTTAGTGTTTCCAATGTATGTGAAGGTGTCATAAATCAAACATGCTACTTAGCATATTTGATTTGAGGCTATGATAATAATGATGTTGAATTTACGTAATATTTTGGTTTTTAATTCTTCTAGGAAATCCGAAAAGTAGTGCAGAGTTTAGAACAAACAGCTCGGGAGATTTTAACTCTACTGCAAGGGGTCCATCAGGGTTCTGGGTTTCAGGACAGTAAGTATTTTGTTTTGACTTTTGAGGTTTTAATCCAGTTCATCGATCTCATTTAAAGGGTTTTACCTTCCAAACAACATTTCAGCTCTGTGTCATTTCATTATGAGATGTTCCTCATACTTTATGTTTGATTAAAAATTGGAGTAGGTGAGTTTATCATTCTTACAGGTTTACAGAATTCTGTGTTTTGATTGATTTTCCACTTTCATGTAATATGGAATGTTTTCTATTTGATGAAGTTCTGCTGCTGATGATAGTAGTATATCATAGTTCACGTGTGTATTCAGCAACTTTTATTTAGTGCTTCAAAAACACCAAACCTTTCATATATTGAATATGGTTTAATATGCATTTGTAGATATGAAATAGCCAGTGTAAAATGTTCTTTAAAATATATATATATATATATATATATATATATATATATATATATTACTTTATTGATTTCAGAGAGGAAGGGAGAAGGAGAGAGAATCATTGACCGACTGCCTCCTGCACACCCCCCACTGGGGATCAAGGCTGGAATTGAACCTGGGACCCCTCAGTCTATAAGCTGACACTAACCACTGAGCCAAGTCCACCAGAGCTGTAAAATGTCCTGAATGTGTGTGTAGTTAGTCCCTTGAATGGATGAAAATCAACTATTGTAAATTTAGACATGGAGCCTTCATTGTAAGCACAATTGAAAAAGCTGAAATACATTTTCAGATGGAGAATGATATAATAAAGTATTTTATAGGTGTCAGAGGCAAGTCATTTTTCTCCATGATATGTAGTTGGTCAGCTTGATTGAGAATAATTGGTAAAACTTTTATTTGACCAAATAAGAGAGCTAGAAAGCAGATCAATTTTAAGCCTTTTTTGAGGACCGCCTAGGAATGCATCTGGTGTGCAGCCCCTTAGAGATGAAGTCACTTCCGATCGCTTACGATGTGCTTCCTAACATTCCCTTTCAGCAAGTTTTTGTTTATTTTTCAGTATTGGTTCATCTGTAGGGAAACTAGAGGTGAAAATTTGAAAGCCAGGTTGAAAAGCAGAGATACATACCCTATATTTTGTCATGTGCTTTTTTAAAAACTTGATTTATTTCCAGGTAGACTGCATAGATTAAGTGATAGTAAGTACTAAGCAATATTAAGTATTTGAAATTTGGTCTTTCATTATGATGTTTGATTATCATTTGTTTTTTGTTTTGTTTTTGGTGTGATCAGTTCCAAAGAGGTGTTTGAAAGCTCGAGAACATTTTGGTACTGTGAAAACACATCTAATGTCTTTGAAGACCAAGTTCCCTGCTGAACAGTATTACAGGTTTGTAAGAAAGTAGCATTATTTTATAACGTTAAGTTAAAAAAAGGCAGAAAAGTGATATGTGCTGAATAATTGCTTAGCACTAGGTAAAAAATCCCTCTATTTAGAAGAAGTAACAAAAAGAAAATAATCAAACTATTAATGGCAGTATTTGAACGGTGACAAAATTGGTGATATTTTCTTCCCTTTCATTTTCAAGATTTTCTTAAAAGATCATGTATAATTTTTGCAATGAAAAAACAAAATATTCGTTGTATGAGGTCAAAATAAAGAATATCTTTTTAGTATATTCAAGTTGCTTGTGAAGTTAGATGAACCATATCTGCTATTTAGTTTATGGAGTTGAGCTTTACCTTAAAGCTTGACTTTCACTGCCAAGTAAAATATTTACCCAATATTTTATGTTGTATATTGCTGGATTTATACCACCAGTTATTTTAAAGTATATATTTTTTTATGAAAGAAAAATTGTTGCCAATCATAACTGTGAAACATATAGATTATAAAATACATCCCGATTTCACAGATATTAAACGGATGTAGATGAAATATGGTAAGTAAGAACCTAAAATACCTACTTATGTTTATTCTCTTACTGAAAAAGATATTCACTTAAGATGTGTTTATGGGCAATAAATAGGACATGTATGTGGGGAGTGGATAGCACAACCTCACAAGATTTTTTTTTTTTTTAATATATTTTATTGATTTTTTACAGAGAGGAGGAGAGAGGGATAGAGAGCTAGAAACGTCGATGAGAGAGAAACATTGACCAGCTGCCTCTTGCACACCCCCTACCAGGGATGTGCCCGCAATCAATGTACATGCCCTTGACCGGAATCGAACCTGGGACCTTTCAGTCTGCAGACCGATGCTCTACCACTGAGCCAAACCGGTTTCGGCTCACAAGATTTTTTAAGGCAGGAATTGGCAAACCACTTGTGGCCTGCTGCCTCTAAAAGCTAAGAATTGCTTCCTTATTTTAAAGCTGTTAAAAGAAAAACAGCCAAATAAGAAAGCCTAAATATTTATCTGGCCCTTCACAGAGAGTTTGACGAACCTTGCAAAGATAGTAACGGAAGCTTATCAAAGTAGGAGGATAGAATTGTCAGGGTCTTTCGAGACCATGTAATTTGGAGTCATACACAAGCTGCCCTGTGGCTGATTTGGCCCTCAGAAGGTTCTGTTTGGTCTGCATTGTTGAAATTTTTTTTTGAATTGTTGCCATGGTAGGCATAGAATAAATATCCAGAAGTTGTCCTATTTCTTTTCCAGGTTTCTGGCTCAGTTTAACCCAGTATCCCTGAGGTTTTAAGTCTATGTAGTGATGGCAAATGATAGTTATTACTTATATGTGTGAATCAGGATTTTCTTGATATTCTACACTCAAAATGTAGGAATGAGTTAGGTGTTGAAGCTGATGTACAATTGTGTTTCTCCTCAGTCTTCAGTTGCCAATATTTATTTCTCTCAGAGCACTATCATTGTTCTTATTTATTAAGAACACCAGAGATGCACGAAGATTTGGGCAAGAATGGGCCTACTTCCCGTCTGCCGGCACCGCCTTTGCTCTGGCTGGAGCTGCCTTTCCACTTCCCATACTGCCCAGAGGCCTGGAGCAGCTGGGGTGGTGCAGAACGCCTGCATCCTGCCCTGCCCATGGCTGCTCTACGCCTGTGCATGCAAACTAACTCACCATCTTTGTTGGGTTAATTTGCATATTCAATCTTGATTGGCTGGTGGGCGTCGTGAAGGTACAGTCAGTTAGCAAGTTACTCTTTTATTAGTGTAGATAATCTTCCATAATCTTCAGCTGTAAATTTTTGTATTCATAAAATTGAATCATGCTTATTTATTTATTTATTAAAATATATTTTATTGACTTTTTTACAGAGAGGCAGTGAAAGGGATAGAGAGTTAGAAACATCAATGAGAGAGAAACATTGATCAGCTGCCCCCTACATACCAGCCTACTGGGGATGTGCCTGCAGCCAAAGTACATGCCCCTGACCGGAATTGAACCTGGGACCATTCAGCTCACAGGCCGACGCTCTATCCACTGAACCAAACCGGTTTGGGCCATGCTTATTTATTAAACTTTTAATGTATAATATTATAAATTTGAACTTGCAAAATTTACACTAAATCTATCTAATATATTTAAATGTCATATTGCTCTTACATGCTTCATATGTTGGGGTTTCATGTAAAATTTTATTTGAAAAAGAATTCCAATTCTAAAATGTTTGAACTTGCCCTAACCGGTTTGGCTCAGTGGATGGAGCAGCGGGTCCCAGGTTCCATTCCAGTCAAGGGCATGTACCTTGGTTGAGGGCACATCCCCAGTAGGGGGTGTGCAGGAGGCAGCTGATTGATGTTTCTCGCTCATCGGTGTTTCTGACTCCCTCTCCCTCTCCCTCTCTATAAGAAAATCAGTAACCTACATTTTAAAAACATGTTTGAACTTGACTGTGTGAAGCCTGTCTTTTTTAAGGCCCCTGGCCGCTGACCCTCGGTGCTTGTCTTTCTGTAGATTTCACGAGCACTGGCGGTTTGTGCTGCAGCGGCTGGTCTTCTTGGCAGCCTTCGTTGTGTACTTGGAGTCAGAAACACTAGTGACTCGAGAAGCAGTGACAGAGATTCTTGGCAGTAAGTGTCTTCATTAGTATTCACCTACAGAACCAGTACTGATGGATAGGTTAATTTTTGTTGGTTTATATTTTCTATTATAACAAATGAAAACAAGATAGAAAACCAGTTACTTGGAAACATAAAACCTAAAAATATGTAGTGGCTGCTCTTTGTACTTGGGTGTTGTATTTGTAAAATTCAGTTTTTTAAAATGTCCAGGCTGCAGAAAAGTTAGAAGAATAATACAGTGAATGCATGTTTTCAGCTCACTTAGGCTCACTGCTTTTAACGTTTTGCCACATCTGCGTAGTCTCCTCACTTGGTGTGTCTGTGTGTGCATGTGTGCATTTGTGTGCTCTTGTCAAGCATTTGAAGTCAGTTGCAGATATTGTGGTTTCTTCCTGCCTCTTCTGAAAACAAATATTCTCTGACGTTTTTTGTGCTATTACTTTTTAAGAGAAAAGTCGACAGGAAAATTGAATTTTGCTTGAGAGATAGAAAAATTCTCAATGAGGTCTAGTTGCCAAGGTTAATATCATATGTCAACTATAATTGAAAAATAAGAATGACTAGGAAACAAAAGATTGTACTAAATGATTCATCCTTTTTCACACATTTAAAAAAAATGCTAAGGCTTAAATTATATTCATATTATGACCTCATTTTTATTTTGACTTTTTTTTTTTTTAGTTGAGCCAGATCGGGAGAAAGGATTTCATCTGGATGTAGAAGATTATCTCTCAGGAGTTCTAATTCTTGCTAGTGAACTGGTAATATACTTAGTAATTTGCCATTTTCATTCTTTTTCTTTTTTTACTGTTAATTGGTTAATACTAACATAAATTTCAGGTGTACGATATTATAGCTTGATATCTATATACTCGATCGTATGCTCACCACCAAAGTCTGGTTTCCATCTGTCACCATGTATTTGACCCCTGTTACTCCCCCTTCCCAATTTCCCCTCCGTTAAACACCAGTCTGTTGTGTGTATCTGTGAGTTTGTTTTGCCTTTTTTTTTTTTTTTTTTTTACGTTTTCACGTATAAGGAAGAGCATTTATTTTTCTCCATCTTATTTCTCTTGCCATAATATCCTCAAGGTCCACCCATGTTGACATAAATGGCAAGATTTCATTCTTTTTTTTTTTTTTTTAAATATATTTTATTGATTTTGTACAGAGAGGAAGGGAGAGAGAGATAGGGAGTAAGGAACATTGATGAGAGAGAGTCATCTATCAGCTGCCTCTTCTACACCCCCTACTGGGGATATGCCCGCAACCAAGGTACATGCCCTTGACCGGAATCGAACCTGGGACCTTTCAGTCCCCAAGCCGACGCTCTATCCATTGAGCCAAACCGGTTTCGGCAAGATTTCATTCTTTCTAATGGCTGCATGGTATTCCATTGTATATATACCACTTCTTTATTTATTCATCCATCTGTGGACACTTAATTTTTTTATATATCTTGGCTGTTAAAAATAAAGTTTCAAATTAATGTTTTATATTCTTTGGATAAATACCCAGAAGTAGAATAGGTGGACCATAATAGTTCTCTTCTTAGTCTTTTGAGGAATCTCCATACTGTTTTTCATGGTGGCTGTACCAATTTACTTTCCCATTAATAGTGTATGAGGTTTCCCTTTCCTTCACATCCTCCCCAGCATTTGTTATCTCCTATTTCTTTTTTTTCTTTTTTTAAAATATATTTTATTGATTTTTCACAGGGAGGAAAAGAGAGGGATAGAGAGTCAGAAACATCGATGAGAGAGAACCATCGATCAGCTGCCTCCTGCACACCCCCCACTGGGGATGCGCCTGCAACCAAGGCACATGCCCTTGACTGGAATCGAACCTGGGACCTTTCAGTCCGCAGGCCGACGCTCTATCCACTGAGCCATACCGGTCCCGGCTATCTCCTATTTCTTGGATAATAGCCATTCTAACAGGTGTGAAGAGGTGTGAAGTGATAAAATCATTGTGATTTTGATTTGCATTTTCCTGGTGATTAGTGATAATGAGCATTTTTTCATGTGTCTGTTAGCCATCTGTATGTCTTTCTTGGAAACATGGCTATTCAGGTCCTCTGCCCATTTTTGTGTGTCTTTGTTATTCTTCACCTGAGGATATTTTTTCCTTTGCTTTTCAGAGAGAGTAGGAGGGAGGTAAGGAGACAGGAGGGAGAGAGGGAGGAAGGGAGGGAGGAAGAAAAGTAGAGAGGGGAGGAGAAAGGGGAGACATCGATGTGAGAAACACACACCGACTGGTTGCTTCTGCAGGCACCCCAACCAGGGATGAAGAGTGAACTCGCAACTGAGGTGCGTGCCCATTGACTGGAAACTGAACATGAGACCCTCTGGTGCATAGGCTGCCACTTTAACCACTTAGCTACACTGGCCAGGGCCTGCCCAATCTTAATTAGGTTGTTTTTGTTGTTGAGTTGTATGAGTTCTTTATATGTTTTTTATATTAGTATCTTATTGTGAGTACCATTTGCAAATATCTTGTCCCATTTGGTTGGTTGCCTTGGCTGTTGATGGCTTCCCTTGCTGTGCAAAAGCTTGGTTTGATGGCTGTCTCATTTGTTTATTTTTGTTTATCTTGCCTTGCAGTCAAATTCACAAAAGCACTACTCAGACTGATGACCAGAAGCTTAGTGCCTATATTATTGTCTGTGTGTTTTATTGTTTCAGAGATAATACTCAGGTCTTTAGTCCATTTTGAGTTATTTTTTATGTACGGTGTACAATAGCAGTTTAGTTTCATTCTCTTGCATAGGGTGTCCAGTTTTCCCAACTTTTTTTAAAGAAACTTCCTCCAGAGTATATTCTTGTCTCCTTTGTTGTAAGTTACTTGTCCATATATGTCTGGGATTGTTTCTGGGCTCAGTTCTGTTCCATTGGTCTCTGTGTGTTTTCTGCCATTACCATATTGTTAATTATTGTAGCTTTGTAGAATAGTTTGAAATCAGGCAGTGTGATACCTCTGGCTGTGACCTTTTTTCCTCAGGATTTCTATTTGGGATCTTTTGTGGTTTCAAAATTTGAGGATTTGTTTTGTTATGCCATTAGGATTTTGAATAGTGGAGTGCTCTAGATAATACGGACATTGTAACAATATTAATTCTTCTAGTCTATGGACACAATGTTTTTTTCATTTTTTTTTGTCTTTAATTTCTTTCAAGAAAGAATGTCTTATCCCTTCCAGTGTACAGTGTTTCCTTTCCTTTGCTTATTTCTGGGTATTTTATTTTTTCTATTGCAGTTGTAAATGGGATTGTTTTTCTTTATTAATCTTTCTGATAGTTCATTGTTAGCATATAGAACTACAACAGATTTCTGTATGTTGATTTTGTGTTCTGAAAGTTTATTTCTAATAGTTTTTTTGTGGGATCTTTAGGGATTTCTATATATAAAGTCATGCCATCTGCAAATAGTGGTATAATAGTTTTACTCTTTTCATTCCAATTTGGATGCCTTTTATTTCTTGCCTAATTTCTCTGACTAGGACTTCTAGTAATGTTGAGTAAAACTGGCAAGAGTGGGTGTCCTTGTCTTGTTTCTGTTCTATTTTAGAGGAAAAGCTTTGGTTTTCACTGTTGAGTATGAAGTTAGCTAGCTGTGGGTTTGTCTTATATGGCCTTTGTTATGTTGAGGCACTTTTCCTTCTATACCCATTTTATTGAGAGGTTTCTTTAAAAATCATAAATGGCTTCCTGGCTGGTGTGGCTCAGGGGTTGAGCACACCTATGAACCAGGCGATCACAGTTCCATTCCCTGTCAGGGCATATGCCCAGGTTGCAGGTTTGATCCCCAGTAGGGGGATGTTCAGGAAGCAGCTGATTTATTATTTTCTCTCATAATTGATGTTTCTCTCTCTCCCTTCCTCTCTGAAATAAAAAAATACATATATATTTAAAAAACCATAAATGGATGTTGTATCCTGTCACATTCTTTTTCTGCAGCTGGCGAGATGATCATACGATTTTTACTTTCATTTTGTTAATGTATATACTACATTGATTGATTTGCAAATGTAGACCCATCCCTGTATCTCTACAGTGAAATGCATTTGATTGTGGTGTATGATTCTTTAAATGTATTATTGTATTTTTTTTTTTTAAATATATTTTATTGATTTTGTACAGAGAGGAAGGGAGAGAGATAGAGAGTTAGAAACATCGATGAGAGAGATCAGCCGCCTCTTGCACACCCCCTACTGGGGATATGCCCGCAACCAAGGCACATTCCCTTGACCGGATTCGAACCCGGGACCCTTCAGTCCCCAAGCCAACGCTCCATCCATTGAGCCAAACCGGTCCCGGCGTATTATTGTATTTGATTTGCTAGTATTTTGTTGAGGACTTTTGCATCTCTTTATTAGAAATATTGGCCTGTAATCCGTGTGTGTGTGTGTGTGTGTGTGTGTGTGTGTGTTCCTGCCTGGTTTTGCTTTCCAAATAATGATGTCTGAGTTAGGAAACATTCATTCTTTCCTCTTCAATATTTTGGAAGAGTTGGAGATGGAAAGGTATTACATTCTTTGAATGTTGGTAGAATTCAGCTGTGAAGTTGTCTGGTCCGGGAGCCGTTTGTTTTTTTCACCTTGCCACTTCACTGTCATTTTTTAAATGGGCACCAAGTTCCCGGGAGTCTGATTCATTCAGAAGCCATCTGTTGTCACCCGATAGTTGGTATGAGTTTTGTTAGTCATCAGGGAAATGCCAGTTCTGACGAGGTGCATATTTGCTAATATGTGAATTTTTTTTTTTTTAATATATTTTATTGATTTTTTACAGAGAGGAAGGGAGAGAGAGAGAGAGAGAGAGAGAGAGAGAGAGAGAGCGCGAGCGAGCGCGCGCGCGCGCTAGAAACGTCAATGAGAGAGAAACATCAAGCAGCTGGGGATGTGCCCGCAACCAATGTACATGCCCTTGCCCAGAATCGAACCTGGGACTTTTCAGTCCGCAGACCGACACTCTACCACTGAGCCAAACCTGCTTCGGCTAATGTGTGAATTTTTAAAAGATGACTATACCTCTTTGTTTCAAAGTTCCTGGTAACGGTGTTAGCTCATAAAATTGTTTTGGAGAACAACCTAAAGGTAATATGTGAAAGTGTTGTGGCCTGCGGGTCTTGCAGTTGTGATTTGGAGGGCATGCTAAGGTGGAGCCACGCTGAAACACATCCCCATCTCTCTTTCCTTGTACAGTCGAGGCTCTCTGTCAACAGTGTGACTGCTGGAGACTACTCCCGGCCCCTGCACATCTCCACCTTCATCAACGAGCTGGATTCCGGGTTCCGCCTCCTCAACCTGAAAAACGACTCCCTGAGGAAGCGCTACGACGGCCTGAAGTACGATGTGAAGAAAGTGGAGGAGGTGGTCTATGACCTCTCCATCCGAGGCTTCAACAAGGAGACGGCAGCAGCCTGTGGGGAGAAGTAGGAGACTCTGCAGGCCTGGCCTTGCTGACCTCGGTGGCTGCCAGTGAGCCTGAGCGCAGGGCCGCTCACGGTAGTTACGGTGCCCTGTTGCTAAGCACCGCGCTTTATTTTCTTAGCCAGTGTGTGGTGTGTGTATCAGAATTGGAACACTTGTTTGGGGTTAAAGATCAGCCTTTACAAGACAGGTTTTTTGTTGTTGTTGTTTTAGTGAATTTGCTCTGTAATTTAGTTCTGTCAAAAGCGCAAATGTCAGTCTCTTGGTAAAGTTTACTTCCTGCTTACCCTGATGCTGTTGATGTCCTGATTGAGAAGTTTATTGTCTTGTGATCCTTGTTATTTTCTATATCCAAAGTAGCCCCATACACAGATTTGTAAACAGGTTATTAAAAAGATGGTTGCCAACCAAAGGCCACTTACTTTACATTTTCCTCTCTCATAAGCCAGGTGAGTAATTCACGTGTTGAGATTCTTTACAAGGGAGTTAATAGCTCCAGTGTTCCCTCACTGCCTTCAACACTTAGAATTAAACTGCAAACAGATACTTTTGGGAAGTTTTTGTATTAAAGAATTGAGTACATGCTATCGTTTGGCTGTTTATCAGATGTGGGGGTAGCGCTTAGTGTTTAAACACCTTGGTTTCCTGATGTTGCCTTCACATTGTGCTGTTACAAGCAATTAAAAATCGTTTTCACACACATCTTTAACACTTCATATGATATATATTTCTAAGATATGAAACCTTTTTCCTAGCAGCCAGCTACACTCTTGGGTGTGGGAGTATAAAGTCACCCAGTCAAGTTAGTTAGCAATACCCTGACCGATGTGTTCTGAGAGAAAAGTGCTGTGCTTTGCCTGGAAGGAAGAGAAAACGGATTAAAAAACAAAGCAGCAGAAAAAATGAACCAGCAGATTTGGCACAGTTTCCAGAGTAAGGCGTTTCAGGTTGTTGATGACTCTCCCAATAGGTTTTAGAGCGACAGTTTTGGGCAAGTCACATACATCTTGTTGCACCCTCCTCCCCTCCTCATTTCAGGCAGTACTGAGAATACTTGCCATGTCATTGACTATTTACCAGGTGGAGGGGTAGTGCTTGAATTGAAGCTATTAAAATGGTGACATCCACAGTTTTTGGAGCTCACTGAAAGGAAGGTGCCGGTGTTTCCAGAATAATCTGAGGATTTCAGGTGTACCACCCTCCCATGCCTGATTGCATTTTGGGCTTTTTGTTTGTACAGTGGATATTTGGCCTGGAAATCTGAGCTTTTATCAGTTTGACAAATGTGCCATCGTGAGGAAAGAAGTAGAAATGAGGCATAATTGCTCTTTGCAGAAAATAAAAAGGTGTTAGGATCCTTAAAGTGTGACAAGCACTGTCTAGATTGAATATGATAGGTTTTTAATTACATAGTCAGACATAGGCAGTACATTTGACAGTAGTTCTCTGCCTCTTAAAATTAATCGATTTTGCTTGAGAATATTAAGTTCTTGGCAGAAGTTGTGGATTTTAGTTTTAAAAGCATTTAAGTATAGGAGCACATTCTGGTCTTGTAGCTCCATTTGAGAGTTTAGGAGTGTCAGGTTTATAATCCATTTGTGTTTGTTGCTGGCTTACTATAAAGCAATAAGAAGGGTATTTGTTTTCGGTCCTTCGTGATTCATTGTGCTGCCATGAGTGTGGAGAACAGCTCGTGCTGCTGGAGGCTGCAGAAGACCAGAGCAGTTGGCACAGACGCTGTGCGGCAGTTACCGTAACCAGAGGGCAGCGGGCACGGCACCCCAGTGAGCAGGCACCATTCGCATGGTCCGCCTTGCTTGGGAAACTGCAAGTGTTCTGCTGGATAGTTGAGAAGCATTGGCTCTGGTTTTAGATACCAGCATTGTTTTGTTCCTTTTCAGAAAACCAACCAGGTTAGAGAACAGCATGAATTACTGGATGCTTGCTTTATCTATATATAAAAGGCTAAGCGACAGTCTGACCATCTGACTGGTAGCTATGACGTGCAGTGACCACCAGGGGGCAGATGCTCTGACTGGTGGCTATGACATGCACTGACCATCAGGGGGCAGATGCTCAACACAGGAGCTGCTGAGCTGCAGTGACTTGGCAGTGGGGTTCTCAGGTGACACACCCTGGAACCAGACAGGAAGGAGCCCGATTCTGGGATGCGTTTCCCTGAGAACTGCCCTTTCACAATACGGGACCCCACCTGTTGGAGGGACCCCGCTCAGTCTGTGGACACCGTTGGAGCCATGGTGCTGTCTCAGACGCAGTCAGCCGGAGAGGGACCACAGGAGGTTGGCTCCAGAGCGTGTCTAGCCCTTGTCCAGTGCTGCCCTGCCGGCCACCTTCTAATTTTCTGTCAGTGTGCATGAACCCATGCATCAGGCACTAGTAGACTTATAAGAAGAAGAGAACTCCATGAAAAGAACCATAAGATTTGCCCTGTTTCAACTTGAACAATAATATGAATTACTGCTTAAGAGACTTTAATAAAAAAACGCCAGCTTCTTTGGCAGTGTTCTGAGCCATTTACTGAAGCCAGTGGCTAAAGATGAGATGAAGGTGTAGGTTGTTTCTGGCATAATTATGAAATTACAGCGCTCTTGTTTCCTGGTCTGGACTAAACTACTTGTCTCTTCAGAGTAGAACATTACTGTCATAGCTGATACCAAAATAAGTTGTTTTCTGAACTTGACATGTTTTTCTCAGTATATACTGTAGTAAGAGTTAAAAAAAATAAAAACAAAAACAAAAAACTATCTCCCCTTCCCTCAAACCATAACAAACATTTAAGGGAGGTGAACTGGACTGGACTGGTTGGTTGAGGGAGGGTGAGGGAGGGAGAGAAGGAATGGTCTAGTTCAGTGTTTCCCAACCTTCTCTCATGATGAGAATCACCTGGTGGAGTTGTTAAAACACAGATTCCCGGATCCCAACTAAGAAGTGCTAAACTAGAATTTTTGGGAACATATAGGTAAAATTGTATACCTAACTAGTGCTCTAAGACAGATTTTATATACAGAGCACTAAGTTAGGTAAGCAATTTTACCTATATGTTCTCAAAAATTCTAGTTTAGCACTTCTTAGTTGGGATCCGGGAATCTGTGTTTTAACAACTCCACCAGGTGATTCTCATCATGAGAGAAGGTTGGGAAACACTGGTCTAGTTTACTGTCTGGTTTCTGACTTGGGTGACAGTAGATTTAGGCGCAGTTAACGAGGGAGAGGTTGTAGGTGGAGCTACATGTCTGGAGTGGCCTAGTATCTGATGTGTTTGCTTTGGATATGTTTGGTTTATGATGCTATGGGTCAGCGAGGCCCAGCAAGAATTCGGGTGTAAGGGAAATAGCTTTGGACGGCTTCACACGTGGTGGATAAATCAGGAGTGTTGGTAAGGTCTCCCTGGAGAGCGTGTGGAGAACAGTAATGAGCCGAGGACAAAACCCTGGCGAACCGCAGGGTTAGTGAGTTAGGCAGAGGAAGTATGTCCGTGAGGGAGTGAAGAAATGGTTACAGAGGTTGCCAGAAAACAGTGGCTTGTCACGGAGCCAGAGAATAAAGAGTTTTAGAAGGCTTTTTTGGGTGAGATATTTAAAGCATATGATTTCACAGCCTGAGAGCCTTGTGACTGTCAGGCAAGTCTAGATTGTGCTGTGGAAACAACCCCCAAACTCAGGCCTAGAACAAGGTTTATTCTCACTCCCTGTCCATTGCAGGTGGCTGGGATCCACGCCGTCCTCAGGAGCAGTCAGCGGCTGGACCTTGCTGAGGGAGAGGGAAAGGACTGGAAGGGTCTTGACAGCATGCTCTGGTCTGGGAGTGACATGTCACTTTTCCTCGTTGGCTAGAGCTGGACGTTGGCCCTGCTAAACACCAAGGGGGCTAGGAAGTTCAAGCCCGCCTTGGGAGATAAACTGTGTTGAAAGTTGTTAGTTCTTTTTGTTAAATGATTAGTAGTGTTTCTGTCCTACATAAACTTCAGTGGGCTTGGGAGGGAGAAAAGATGTTCCTGGCCACTATTTCTTAATTTTATAATTTTAATGTTTATTTTTCAATTCCATTTGACACAGGAGCACTCTTGCCTGGTGGATGACAGGAAGAGGGTAGCTCAGTCTGTCGGTGTCCACTCTGGAGTTGAAGGTGTGACCTGTTCGAAAGATGCTTCTCTAGGGCATGTGCCTTTAGGGCTGGGTTTGTGTGTGCACGTTTCAGCCAGCATCCAGTGAGCTGTGTGTGTTTCAAACACGGGGCTAACCATTTTATCCAGACCGCCTCACTTCATCCTCATAGCAACTCTGTAAGGTACTTACCACTCTTTGTTTCCTTCTTTCATTAGAGACCTGGGCAATAGGCTTTCGCAGTTAACTTGCCCTGAGTTTTAGCTCTGAAGCTGAGGAGTTGCGATTCAACTATCACATACGCCATTTCTTCCTTGATGCTTTTGAATGCGTCACTCCATAACCTGGCAAAGCAAAAGTCAAGTCCACAAATTGCAAATTGTTTTCAACAGAATAATATGTACAGCTTTGGAATAGCAATTCATATTAAAATTAGCATAAAAATAGTGGGAGACTTGATCTGAGCCCTCAAGATGTTTAGATTCTAATTGCAGGGAAAAGGATGGTGAGAAAAATAAAAACAGGTAAGACATTAAATATTCAAGTAATATTTGAACATCTACTGTAATTAAAAAAATGTTAACTTTTTTGAAGTGCATTTTCATATAAAATTGACTCATCAAGTACTTGATTCAGTGATTTAATTTATCAAGCAGTGCAACAATCCCAACAAATCAGTTTTAGAACATTTTTATCTTCTCCCATGATCCCTGTTCCCACTCTCACCCCCAGGCAACCACTAATCAACTTTCTGTCTCTATAAATTTGCCTTTCTGCATGTCTCATAAAAACAGGAATCACCAGCATGTCTTTCCACTTTGCATAGTGTTTTAAGGTTCATCCATATTAGTATGTTCATCCAGGTTTCTTTTGGTTCCCTTGTATGATACTCCACATTTTACCCATTCATCAGATGGGGAAGATGTAAGTTTCAATGTTTTGGTTATGAATAATGCTGCTGTGGACATTATTGTGCGAGTCTGTTTCCATTTCATTTGGATAGATATGTAGGAGTCTCTGATAAAAATGGTAATTTTATATTTAGCTTTTTAAGAAACTGCCAATTTGTTTTCTCAACCAACGATGAGGGTTCCCTGATGTAAGTTAAAATTCAAGATGCTAATAGACAAGTTGTCATAATAAGTAGTACTTAACTGCTAACTAACTTGTGAACAATTGTTATAGGAATTTAGGAGGTATGATTTGAACTAGTCCATGAAAGAGGTGGGATTTAGATAGCGTGGAACTAGGACTGAGATGTTAAGGAGTTTGGACTTTAACAGTAGGCATGGGAAGACTGCAGTGTTTTGTTTTGTTTTGTTTTGTTTTTGTTTTTGTTTTAGGAGGTTACAAGAGAATCCCAGCTCTGTCATGTTACCAAGGGGAGAGAGCAGAGGTAGGGAGACCATCTTTGAGGTTATAAGGGTCAGCTTGGAGAGCTGGGGTTGGACATGGGTAAGATGCAGATGAAATGTACTGCAAAGAAAAAAATTGAGTAAATGCGCTGACTAGAGCTGGGGGTAGAGAAATACTATGGACTGAATGTTTATATCCCTCCTAATTCTTACATATTGAAGCCTAATTCCCAATTGGATGGTATTGGGAGGAGGGGAGTGGGAGATGATTAGGTCATGAGGGTGGAGTCCTCATGAGTGGGATTAGTACCCTCATAAAAGGGATTCAGAGAGCTCCCCCCCTGGCGCCCCCCCCCCCCCCCCGGTCTTGTGAGGACACAGCTAGAAGAGGGGTGTCTGTGAATTGGGAAGTGGGCCCTCACCAGACACCAATATCTGCCGGCACCTTGTTCTTGGACTTTCTAACTTCCAGGACTGTGAGAAATAAAGTTCTGTTGTTCAAACCACTCTGTTTATGGTATTTTATTATAGTGGCCTGAACAGAATAAGACAAGGGGAGATGAGTTGAGAGGAGACAGGTTCCTGAGCTTCTGAAAGCATAAACAAGAGGAAGTTGGAGCTGTTTTGAGGGGAAGATAAAATCAGTTTGCTAGTGTTGAGTTTATTCTGATATGAGATACTGCACAAAGGGCTGTCCTTTTTGGACTAGAATTCTTGAGATGAGCCCTGTAGATAGAGTGGGTAGGGTATATATTTGAATCGACGACTAAGGAGGAGCTCTTGGCAGGCAGTAGAGGTCCAGGAGAGAAGAGCAGTGGTCTGTAATAGTAAGCAACCTAGGGGGCCTGTGGAAGGGGTTGAAGACATTGAGGGGAAGATGGCGGAGGAGCAGAGGCCTGTGTCATTCTCTAGCTCATATGTGTGTTCATGCAGGAGCTGGGACAGAAATGTGGCATGTACACTGCTCCGTCCTATCACCATAAATACTTTACTTACTATTCAGACCTCAGAGGTTTTGGCTGAAGGAAAATCTATGAAAATATGTAAAATCTTTAGGCTAGAAAGTTAGGCTTGTTCCCCCTCCCCCTTTTTTCTTATTTACCCTTTCTCTTATGTTAGTTACTCATGATCATCTGGTGTCATTTAATATGAACATTTACCCAATGCCATCTGCTCAGCTGATTGCATAATAATCTGGCCACTCATTGTGTGTGTGTATGTGTGTGTGGATGGATGGATAGATAGATGATAGATAGATATAGAGATATAGCTATATAGATATAGATTTATAATAGATAGACAGATATAAATATAGATATAAATATGTAGATATAGATTTATATTAGAAGCCCGGTGCATTGGTGGGGTCTGACCAGGCTGGGCAGGGGGAGGGGACATGGGCGGTTGGCTGGCATGCTTGCTGGTCAAACTCCTGGTTGAGGGGATAATTTGCATATTAGCCTTTTATTATATAGGATATACACTGAGTGGCCAGATTATTATGCATTCAGAGATCATAATAATCTGGCCACTCAGTGTGTATGCATTTAAGATCTTTTTTGTAATTTCCCAATTTTCTCCCATGCTTACCTATTTCTTTTATAATCACAAAAGAAACATGTCAAATAAAAATATATCTATTCCCTTCTCCCACTATGTATAAAATATATGAGGATTAAAACCAAACTCTCTGGCCGAGACCGGTCTGGCTCAGTGGATAGATCTTAAATGCATATACACGGAGAGGTGGGCAACCGAGTACGCGGCTATACTTTTCAGTCCTCAGGGATACACAAACTCCTGACTGCTCTGAACTCCTGTTCCGGGCGAGACTCTGAGCACCCAGACTCATATGGGGAGGAACTGGACTGTCTGGCAGTGGGCGAAACTTGAGGGTGGCTTTGTCTCAGAGGTGCTTGCAGCGATTACCAAGGAGATCCGGAGGCCTCTTAGGGAAGGGCTGATGGGAAGTCATTGCTGTTTGCTCCACCCTGAGACCCTGCCCCATCCAAGCTGTGTGCAGAGAGGCTTTTGCATATGAATGGCCTGGTCCTTTGAAATCTAAACTTACCTGACAAACTGCAGCTGGGTCAGAGAAACCCAGAACATCCAAAAAAAAAGCCCAATGCCCCACAGCAACTTGCATTGCTTCACAGCTGGGCCTCATCTGGGCACCTCCAAACCCAAACAAAGGAGGAATCTGCAGATCTCCTGTAGCTCCTGCTGGGTGGCCTCAGGCTGAGGCAGTTGGCCTGGAGGTAATTCCTCCCAGTGACACCAACAACAATCAAGGCTTAACTACAACAAGACCATTTACACAGCCCACAAATGGTGCACCAAGAGTGTCCATCTCAGGTAACTGGCTGAACCACTGGCCCTATAGGACGCTAGCACACAAAGCAACTCTATCAACTCAATGAAGCAGCCAAAATGTGGAGACAAAGAAACAGGTCACAAAATGAAAGAAATGGAGGAAAGCAAACAACTAGATATATAGTTCAAAACCACAGTTATAAGGTTTTTCAAGAATTTTCTAAAAGAGGCTGATAAATTTAACGAGAACCTTGAGGACATGAAAAAAGACTAATTTGAAATTAAGCATACACTGACTGAAATAAAAAATATTATACAGAGATCTAACAACAGACTAGAGGATCACAAGAATCAAGTCAAAGATTTGAAATACAAAGAAGCAAAAACCCACCTAACTGGAAAAGCAAGCAAACAAACAAACAAAAAAATAAAAAATATGAAGATAGTGTTAGGAGCCTCTGGGACAACTTCAAGCATACCAACATCAGAATTATGGGGGTGCCAGAAGAAGAGAGAGCAAGATACTGAAAACCTATTTGAAGAAATAATGACGGAAACTTCCCCCATCTGGTGAAAGAAATAGACTTACCGATATAAGTCTAGGAAGCACACAGAACCCCAAACAAAGGAATCCAAAGAGGACCCCACCAAGACACATCATAATTAAGATGCCAAAAGCAAAAGGCAAAGAATATTAAAAGCAGTGATTTCTTATTTCTCATGCCAAAGCACAACCAAGGCAAGAAAAAATAGACTAAATTCCTCAAAAATAGAAAACTTTGTTCATCAAAAGTTACCCAGAAAGTGGAAAGACAGCACACAAAATGGAAAAAACATATTTTCACATTACATATCTGATAATCTGTTATCCAGAATATAGAAAGTACTTTTATGACTTATCAACAAAATATAGACACCCTATTTCTTCACACTTTTAAAAATTGAATTTGTTGGGGTAACATTTATTAATAAAACTAGAGGCCTGATGCACAAAATTTGTGCAATGGGTTTGGCCCTTGCAGCCCCGGCTTCACCTGGAAGGTTGTCCAGACGGTCATTCTGCTGTTCAGTCTAATTATCATATCAGTTCTTTATTATATATGAATTATATAGGTTTCAGGTGTGCAATTCTATAATACACCATCTCTATATTGCATTGTATGTTCACCACCCAATTCTAGTCTCCTTCCATCTGCACCATTTATCCCCTCTTTACTCTCTTCTACCTTCTCCCATTACCTTTTCCTCTAGCAATTCTCATGCTGCTGTCTGTATCTATGAGGTTTGTGGGTTTTTAAATTTTTTTAAATTAAAAAAAAATTTTTTTTTTATCCCTTTACCTTTTTCACCCAGTCCCCAACCTCTTTCCCCTCTGACAGTTGTCAGTCTGTTCTCTATGAGTCTGTTTCTATTTTGTTAGTTTATTTTATTCATTAGATTCCACATATAAGTGTAATCATATGGTACTTGTCTTTCTCTGACTGCCTTATTTTACTTGCATAATGTTGTTCAGGTCCTTCCATGCTCTCACAAAGGATAAGTTTCCTTTTATTATGGCAGAGTGGTATTCCATTATGTAAATGTGCCACAGTAGACCCTTCTTCAGAGAAGACTTACAAATACTCCAAAAGAATCTGAAGAGATGTTAAACTCTTTTAGTCAGGGTGAAAGTACAAATTCCACAATGGAATACCCTTTCACACAAAAAGTAGAATGGCTGTAATGATGAAAACAGAAAATAAGGAAAATCCAAGATGGCTGCACAGGTAAACACCTAGCTGCAGCCGCACACAACAATTTCAATAAAATACAACTAAAATATAAAATGGACATTTTGTTGATAAGTCATAAAAGTACTTTCTATATTCTGGATAACAGATTATCAGATATGTAATGTGAAAATATTTCATTTCAGCACCATGGACATCCCCTTGAATCAGGACCACACACCAAGGTTGATCTGCTCTGCACCCTGATCCCCTTAGAAGTCACATGGTTCAGATGTTAATTTGAGTCCAGCCTCCATGGCAGCAGCCAACCTGGCTGTGCTGAGGTGAAGTACATGCCATGGATGGGAGGCCACCCTGGGAGGAGGAGCCGTGACGTGAGTTAGAGGGGAGTTTACAGGAGAGCCCTGGCTGCAAGCAGAGTCGCTGGGCTTTGAGTAGCTGCTCCAGAAGTCATGCTCATGTTTTTTTTTTTTTTTTTTTTAAAATATATTTTATTGATTTTGTACAGAGAGGAAGGGAGAGATAGAGAGTTAGAAACATCGATGAGAGAGAGTCATCTATCAGCTGCCTCTTGCACACCTCCTACTGGGGATGTGCCTGCAACCAAGGTACATGCCCTTGACCGGAATCGAACCCGGGACCCTTCAGTCCCCAAACCGACGCTCTATCCATTGAACCAAACCGGTTTCGGCAGTCATGCTCATGTTCTGCAAAGCTCACTGGTAGGAGCAGCCTTCCTTGTTAACTCAGATTTTCAAAAACGGTTTAATTTTATTTGACGTCAACTAATGTAATATGATAGGACCTAATTTGATTGTATTAAAACTCTGATGAGTCTGAATTAGCAAAAGTCATGCTCCATTTTGAAAACGCACACGTTGCCAGTGAGGAGACACCATGAGTTCAGACAGACCTGCACTGGGAGGCCTTGCCTCTGGTGTCATCCCCCTGCGAAAGGGGTGCCGGCTGGATGTGCAGGATGCAGGGACTCCTCCTCCTCCTCCTCCTCCTCCTCCTCCTCCTCCTTCTTCTTTAAATATATTTTATTGATTTTTTTACAGAGAGGAAGAGAGAGGGATAGAGTTAGAAACATGCCTTTGACCAGAATTGAACCTGGGACCCTTGAGTCCGCAGGCCAATGCTCTCTCTATCCACTGAGCCAAAGCAGTTAGGGCCCAATTTTTATTTTTATTTATTTATTTATTTATTTATTTATTTAAATCAATCTTTATTGTTTATATTATTACAAAGGTTCCTCATTTCTTCCCCCCTCCACCAGGTTCCCACCCCACCCTCCGCCCCCTCCCCCTCCCCCACTGTCCTCATCCATAGGTGCACAGTTTATGTTCAGTCTCTTCCTCCTTCCCTTTCCCCAATAGTAAATCCCTTTTCAGATAGTAAATCAGTTACTTAGCATTTTCTCATATCAATAATACCTCCACATGCCCAAAGATACACTTCACACAAAAGACATTTCCAAATAGGTCAACCAACCTCATCCAGGCCGCACACAAGGCACTCACAGATCAACACCCCAGCTCTATACTAACTCAACACATCCAGATCTAAGCCTTCATCACTTGATTCAGCAGACCCTCAAGTTCCCGCAAAAGTTTCCAGCCATGTCTGAGAGGCAGCCTTAGGGCGGGGGCAGGTGAGGAGTGAGCTGTTCCGGGCCTGGCCTCTGTTGCTCTGGTTCGTTCCACAACCAGCTGCTCCGTGTCTGGCCATTGCCGCTCCCGACCTGGTTGCTCCAAACTTGGCTGCTGCTGCTCCAGGCCTGGCCACACCCAACCCGGCAGCTCCGGGCCTGGCCGCTCCCAGCCTGGCAGCTGCTGCTCTGGGCCTGGCTGCTCCCAGCCTGGCAGCTACTGCTCCAGGCCTGGCCGCTCCCATCCTGGCAGCTACTGCTCCGGGCCTGGCCGCTCCCAGCCTGGCAGCTGCTGCTCCGGGCCTGGCTGCACCTGACCCGGCTGCTCTGGGCCCAGCTGCTCCGGGCCCGGCCACTCTGGGCCTGGCCGCTCCCAGCCTGGCAGCTGCTGCTCCGGGCCTGGCCGCACCAGACCCAGCTGCTCCGGGCCTGGCCACTCCCAGCCTGGCAGCTGCTGCTCCGGGCCTGGCCGCTCCCAGCCTGGCAGCTGCTGCTCCAGGCCTGGCTGCTCCCAGCCTGGCACCTGCTGCTCCATGCCTGGCTGCTCCAAGCCTGGCAGCTGCTCTGGGCTTGGCCGCTCCCAGCCTGGCAGCCGCTGCTCTGGGCCTGGCCGCTCCCAGCCTGGCAGCCGGCCCGCACCCGACCCTGCTGCTCTGGGCCTGGCTGTTCCGGGCCCGGTTGCTCCGGGCCTGGCCGCTCCCAGCCTGGCAGTTGCTACTCCATGCCTGGCTGCTCCTAGCCTGGCAGCTGCTGCTCCGGGCCTGGCTGCTCCCAGCCTGGCAGCTGCTACTCTGGGCCTGGCCGCACCTGACCCGGCTGCTCTGGGCCCGGCTGCCCTGGGCCCAGCCGCTCCGAGCCTGGCCGTTCCTGGCCTGGGTGCTCAGGGCTTGGCTACTGCTGTTCTGGGCCTGGCTGCTCCCGACCCGGCTGCTCTGGGCCCGGCCTCTCCGGGCCCGGCCACTCCTGGTCTGGGTGTTCCTGGACTGGCACCCTGGGCTTGGCTGCCTCCGCCTCAGGCCTGGCTGCCACTGCCCCCGGTCTGGCTGCTCCAGGCCTGACTGTTGCTGCTCTGGTTCTGGCTGCTGCTGCTCTGGGGCCTGGCTGTTGCTGTTCCAGGCCCGGCTGCCACTGCCTTGTGCCTGGCCACTCTAGGCCTGGCCGCTGCCATTCCAACATTCTGTCCTTTTTTATTTTTATTTATTTTTTTATTTTAAAAACGCATTTATGTTGCAATGTTGGCTGCTGAGTTGAGTTCTGACTTAGTCTTTGATTTTTCAAGATCTTCTTTGTGTTCTTTCTTAAGTAATTTTACTATCTTTTGCTCTCCCTTGATTTCTTCACATTGAGAACTTCTTCGGTTTCTTCCTCCTTGTCCTGGAAGCTCAGCAGGTTGGCCTGTGGCACCCCTTTGTTCTCTGCGGGCTCCTGCGCTGCTTCAGCCTGTTGCCGGGGTCGGCACCGCCGCCCAGGAAGCAGCCCCCCGCCTCGGCTTCATTGCTCGCACTCAGCGGTAGAAGGCTCAGGGGCACCGCCCCCCCCCACCCCCCCCGGGGGCCCCGTCGCCCAGTTCCTTGCTGGCGCCTGGCTGGCCGGTGTCCGGCAGGGGCTCCTGCTCCTCGTCGCGTTCCACCAGTCTGGAGCTTTTTTTCTCCTTCCCACTAGGGGAGTCTAGCATCAGAGTCAATAGACTGTCCTCTGCGTGCAGTGTGCGCGACTCCGGGGACTCCGCTTTTCGCTGCTCCCCTGGGATTCCGCCTCACAGCCCCGTCTCCCCTTGCCTGAGCCGGCTGGCCAAGGCTCCTGTTTCCTTCCCTCCAGTGCAATCCCGCATCAGAGTCAACATTTCTTCCCTTGTGAGCAATGTGCGCGACTCCGGGGGCTCGGCCTTTCTCCACTCTCCCACGAATCCACCTCACAGCCCCGTCTCCCTCTGCTTGAGCTTGGGTCCCCAGGGATTGGCCCAGAACTGGAGTTCGGGGCGGTTGGGAGTGGGGCTCAGCACCACCAGAGGCTTTGGTTCTTCCCGCTAGGGCAATCCAGCATCATAGTCAACATTTTGTCCTCTGCACGCAATGTGCGCGACTCCGGGGCCCTGCTTTTCGCCGCTTCCCTGTGATTCCGCCTCACAGCCCCGTCTCCCCCTGCTGGAGCCTGGGGCCGTTAAACCTATCCATTACAAGTACATTAGGAATTTTGTGAGCTGGCCGTTAAACCTATCCATTACAAGCACATTACAAAACTGACAACTAGATAAACGATATTTAAAATAAAGGCAATACATCTTTAAAACCTACTACTTCCTAATTTTTGTTTTGAATTTTTGCCATGCCTATCTCTCAAGGATATTACTCTTGCATATGGACTCTTGATATAATGATGTGCTACTGCACATCCTGGAGTCCTACAAACAGGTCTGGTCTTTGTCCTCTGCATGGGAGCCCCTAAAACCCTTGGAATTCCTCAGTGACAGGAGTGACTTGTTATTCACAAAGGGCCCCTGGGATGCTCTGGGGTTTGTGCTGGGGAGGTGACGAGGGTGAAGCTGCAGAAGAGCTTAGGAGGGGACTGGTCACCAGAAAGACCAGCTGGTTAGAGGGTGGGAGTGCTCAGGCGGGAAGGGAGGGGTCTGGAGGATGCGCGCCATGAAAGTGCTCAGAAGTGAGACTGAGAGCTGCTGGTGGCGAACATCCCCCCCTTGACGCCCTCCAGGGGCTGTTCCCGAGGCGGTTCTGATAAACCGTTGCACATAGTGATGTGTTTCCCCAAGTCCTGTGAGCCATTCTAGCACCTTACTGAACCTAATAAGGGGATGTGGAAACCCTCAATTTTTAGTCAGCTAGGCAGAGTGTGGGTGGCTGTGTCCCCCATTTGCAGTGCCATCTGTAACGTGGGCCATCTTGTAGGACTGCGCCCTTTAACTTGTAGGGTCTGTCCCTAATTCTGGGTAGTGTCAGAACTTAATGAAATTGTTGGACTCACAGTTGGTGTCGAAGAATCAGAGGACTGGAGATGCAGGAGGTGTCAGAGGGACACACCAGAGTTCCTGTCATGGCTCACGAGGAAACAAACCTCTCCCTCAGACTTCATCTCGCCCAGGCTCCCAGGACCAGGAAGCGGGCCAGACTGTGTTTCTGTCTTAGAGAGAGGACACCTCTTTTTATTATTGTTAATCCTCAGCCGAGGATATTTTTCCATTGACTTTTAGAGAGAGTGGAAGGGAGAGGGAGAGCCACATTGATTGGTTGCCTCCTGATGAGGGCAGGAGAATCTGCAACCCAGGTTTGTGCCCTTGACTGGAATTGAACCCAGGACCTTTCAGTCTGTAGGCTAACGCTCTATCCACTGAGCCAAACTGGCTAGAGTGAGAAGACAGATCTTAAAAACTGAAACTCTAAGCAGTCACAAAGCATGTTCAGGGATGTTCCACTAGGCAGTGGAGAGCCCAGGTTTGAGTTCAGCCAGTTTTATTTTCAGCCTCAACATCATCACCATGCTTTCCAACTCATCCCCTTAGACTTGGACTGCTTGGCTTGCAGAACCAGAAACCCAGTCCAGCGAGCGTCCACATAGATCTAAGGATTCAGGGGGGTCTCCCAGAGCCATGGGGCAGAAGGTGTGCCCAACCTAGCCATGCCCAAGCCTGGATATGGCCAGGAGACTCCCAGCCCTGGGGGTACGAGACCCCTCCTCTCTAGGTCCTCTCTGAGTCTGTCTTGGTCTCCTACACACACTCTCCTTCTCTGCTCCTCCAGAGATAAGGAAAGACATTGATCATTTCTCAGGTATGTCCCGAGTAGAAATCCAGTAGAAGAGTCAAGTTGGATGGGCTAAATATTTAAGAGTGAGAAAATTCTGGAAACATGCTTGGATTTCCACTGCAGGTCTGCCATTTTCTAGAGGGATTCCCTTGAGCATGTTACCTAACTTTACCAACAACGTGATGAGAAAAATAGCACTTACTTCCCAGGGTAGTGTGAGGATTAAATAAATTACTACATGCAGACATTTACAACAGAGCCTGGCATGTGGCAAGTACCTGAACAAGGTACTTCTCCCTCTTCTTTTTGCCATTGTCCTTGTGGCTGCTATTCCTGAATTCCAATGTCAGTTTCTGGGAATTGGATTCTGATTGGCTCAGCTTGTGTCAGGCAGTATATTTGGTATAATTTGTCCAGTTTGCTGTAGAAAAGCCAGTACTGGAGTGCCACCTAAGAAGATTGGAGTGGGGAGGGAGACGGGTCGACCTCCAGAAAGACAAGGGTGGGCTTAGTGTGCATCCCAAAGGTGCTTCTCAGATCTAGGGTGATCAGCCACCCCAGTTTTCCTGGAACTGAGTGGTTTCCTGGGAAATGAGACTTTCTATAATAAAATTAAGAAAAACCCAAACAGCCGAAACCAGTTTGGCTAAGTTAATAGAGCATCGTCCTGCGGGCTGAAAGGTCCCAGGTTCGATTCCGGTCAAGGGCATGTGCATTGGTGCTGGTACATCCCCAGTAGGGCGTGTGCAAGAGACAGCTGGTCAATGTTTCTCTCTCATCGATGTTTCTAGCTCTCTATCCCTCTCCCTTCCTCTTTGTAAAAAATCAATAAAATATATTTAAGAAAAAAAAAAAAGAAAAGGAAAACCCAAACAAACAGAGAAGGCTGGTCACACTCCAAGTCAGAGTGACTCCCAGGGGGGCCAGGATACCCAGCATGATGCGCGTTGAGACCGCTTGTGAAATCTTTGGAAAGAGAGGAAAAGGTGGATGCCAAAGTTTTGGAAATGTTTTGTGATATGCCCTAGGCTGCTCCCAAGTTTTGCTCCTGCCATCACTTTTCCCTCCCATTTCCCATCCAGACCCTGCTGGATGCTGACATTCCTCAGACCCTCCAGTGCTTCCAGCCGTTGCCCTGTACCAGGCTCTTCCTAAAGAGTTCTTTTCCACACCCCAAATCCCTCCTCCACTGACTGCCATGACACATGAAACTCAATTTCCTGCTTTGGTTCAATGCACTCAGACTGAATTAAAATTCAAGTGCTTTATGGAAAGCAGAGTCCATTAAGCTGTTATGGCTCATTAGGGTCTTAACCTGGTAACTTCATTGGATTGGTCAGTCCCTGAAGCGGAGCCCCCACCTGGCCACAGAGGTTATGTTTGGAGGAGAGAAGGGAAGACTGCAGTGTGAGGCTGCACTGGGGTAGAAGGCGGCTCTGGCCATGCTGAGGCAGGAGTGAGCCCAGTGCAGGGAGGACAGAGGTGTGAAGAAAAGTGCTTTCTTCCCAAGTCAGCTGTCCAGTCTGCATAACTGGAGGTGCTTCCCTTTACTCAGGGGAATGGACTCACATTTCAAAGAGCCAGAACGAAAAGCATAAGGCTGAGAATGGACTGGGTTCTGGAGGCTGGCGTGGAACATTCTGAACGGGTCTCTAAGAAATCTGACTTTTAGGATTTTATTTTTTTCTGAGCCCCAGTTCTTTTAAAACAATTTTTCTTTATTGATTAAAGTATCACATATTTGTCTTCATCCCCCCATTCCCAACCCAAAGCCCTCCCCACGCATGCCTCCGCCCCTCCTATTGTACATGACCACTAGTTAAGCTCATATGCATGCACACAAGTCCTTTGGTTGATCTCTCCCCCTTATCCCCACCCTCCTCTACCTTCCCTCTAAGGTCCAACTGTCTGATCTATTCTTCTTTGTTTCCAGGTCTATTCTTGTTCATCAGTCTATGTTGTACATAATTTCCCCTAGATGAGTGAGATCATGTGCTACTAGAAATACACTTATAAGAACTGAAAATGAGAGAAGCAATAATGGTTATGCTGAGAGGCAAATGAATTAGTCTGTAGTGAGTTTCTTTCTGGGCCAACAGTTCTTTTGAGTCCCAATTTCAATGTCAAACAGTTCCTTATGTGTACATGTCAGCAATGATATTTCAGTTCTGGATGGTGGACAAATGGTGGTAATGCAGTTCCAACCCGCTCTGGTTTGGTCCTGGGCGAGCTGTATGATGCACAGCTGCTGACTGCTCATATGGCAAGGCGTTATCAGCACCTTTCATCTCTGGACTGTTTCTCTTCTGTCTTCATGGCTGGAGTAGTCCTGTCAATTCCTCTCTGTTGCAGGAATCCACATGGTCTTGGAGTTGTTTTCTGAAAATATACAAAAAATATAAAAAAAAAAAAAAAAAATATATATATATATATATATATATATATATATATTTTTTTTTTTATTTTATTGATTTTTTACAGAGAGGAAGAGAGAGGGATAGAGAGTTAGAAACATCAATGAGAGAGAATCACCGATCAGCTGCCTCTTGCACAGCCCCCACTGGGGATGTGCCCGCAACCAAGGTACTATACATGCCCTTGACCAGAATTGAACCCGGGACCTTACAGTCTGCAGACTGACGCTCTATCCATTGAGCCAAACCAGTTTCGGTTACAAACATATTCTTAACCAAAAGTTAATAAAGGAATCTTTTCTATAAATTTGGCTTGCGATCCTTTTTCATTTTTTGCCCAAATGATTTTCCTTTGGCTTGCTTTGACACCATATATGTTTTACATGGGTGTCTTGTTGTTAACATTACAAATGAAAGTTAATTTTATAAAGTAAAGAGTTTCTAGATGTAATTTACTTACAGGCTATTTTTCCTTACATGATATTCTTTTACTATCCCCCCCTTTTTAATTTAAATATTAGGAGGCTTTTGGAAATTTTATAATGTAGTCTTGATAGCTTTTAAATTTTAATTTTTTGCACTAAAATATGACTGCTTTAAGTTAATTACGTGTTATGCAATTTTACCATGAGATGAGCTACCAATAAAAATTTAGTTAACACTTTAGGAAAAGCTTTTTGTCCAGTACAATTAATTTTTCTAGAATATTTGCTTATTTCAATTAGCCAATTTAAATTAGCCTGAAAACTTGACTACTATTTTACTGTCAAATTTAATACTCTAACAATGATCTCATTTTACCCTTTATATTGTATATTAGTGGAAAGGATTATTTGCCTTCTTGAGTAGGTCCTGAGCATCCTGGTACTAGGTTGGATTTAGGTATCAAAAACCCACTTCCCCACACTATGGGTACAAGGCAACTCAAATAAGTCTTGTTGTAGTGAAAGGGCAGCTGCTGTCGGCCAAGTCTCTGTCTGTTAACTGGGTCCCGATTTGAGCTGGACATGGGAAGCTAAGCAGCCATGAGCCAGTTCCTTTTTTTCAATATCTGTGGGAACCACACCAGAAACACCTGGTAGTCAAGGCCAATTAAAGCACAAAAGCCTATTGTTAATATACTGAATGTCCAAGGCCACTCTGAGCCGAGGCTAAGATGCCATAGCAGGTGCCATAAGATGCCATAAGCAGGTGCAAGGCCACAGGCACAACAACCCCATGGCACACTGTGCATGCATGCCCTTCTGTAGCCAAAACTTGATGGATGTGACTATTGGCACAAAACCTTCTTTGTCTCTGGAATATTATACAAGTTCCTAACCAGCCAGTGTTTTGGAGTGTGAAGAAGGCTGCTGGAGGAGGGAAAGGCTAGAGAGCTCAGACGGGGCTGAGAGCTGGTACTTCTAAGATGTAAGGCTCAGAGTTCATAAAGAGCTCAGCTTTAGCTACCATGTTACCCAGCTACTGTGCTGAGGAGAAGCACGAAGGGAGTTACGATGTGAGGCTACAGAGACCAGCCGGTGTGCTGGGCAGGGAGACAGGAGAAGCTGCTGAGCCAGAGAGGCTGGAGCAGCCACTGAGGCTGGAGCTCTAAGGGAGAGCTCAGGTGCCACTACTAGGTGAGGTGGTGAGTCTAGGGGGCAGCGTGCGGCTGCTCAGATAATGACTGTGGGTTCAGAGACTATTAGGGGTGTGACTATGTGGGAAAGATGTTTTCCAGCCGGTGTACAGATGCCTTATTGGGACACTGCTATAAAGGATTGTCATGTCTAATGGCGATATGGCCACTGGCTTCTGCAGTAAAGACTCATGCTTATACACCCACAACATCTCATGGCTTCTCTGTCTAAGACCCTGCATCCTAGGAGGTACATACAGCTCCAGGCAGAGGGGCTCAGACCCGACACGTGTTTCCCCCGCAAAAAAAAATCCTCCGAAAATAAGACCTACTTACAGGTTTCCTTCTGAGTGAAATATAAGGCATCCCCCTGAAAATAAGGCCCCCCCAGGCTCTGTCTCAGAATGAAAATTAATTTACCGTAAACAGGTTGCTAGGGCCACCCCAACTGGCATCTAGCAACCAGTGATGTTATGCAGAGTCCTGACATCACTGCTGTGTGGAGGTGGAGCAGAGGTCAGAGTGAGGGGTGAGCGCGGGGTGGGAGAGAGGAGGAGACCTTCGCAGATGCATGCAGAAGAACAGAAGGATTAGAGCGGACGGGACACGGCAAAGATGGTGAGTGCTGGTATGTCTCTGGTGACACTACCTGATGCTTGCGGCTGCCCTCATGATGACTGAAGGTTCTCAGTCAGTGGCAGACCCTGCTCCAGCCCAGATCCAGGCCCCAGCAAGCCCAGTGACAGTCCTCAGGCAGGCCCCAGGGGGTAAATGTCTGATAAAGGAGTAGGGGGATGTCTGCTGAAGGTGTTCAGTGGCACAGGGGTGGGGGGAGGGGGATCACTTAAAATGACACAGGAGGATCAAAAGGGGTTACTAAAATGGTAATGCCCCCTCTGATTATCCTGTGCCATTTTGATTCCCCCCTCTGATCTCCGTGTCATTTTAAGTGATCCCCCTTCCCCCACCTTGATACCCCAATTCCTTTTTTTACCCCTAGAAATGAGCGCAAAAAGAAAAAGCTACTCCGTGGAATACAAGAAAGGAATCGTGGAAGACTCTTGGGGCCAAAATCTTACTGCTTTCTGCAAAGAGAAGATGCTGAGTATCCGATTGGTTTGAAAATGGCGAGCAGAGTATGGTAACCTCATTGAACAAGTGGACAAGGGAAATGCTAAAAAGCGCAAGTGTGGATCAGGTCGGCAACCATTATTTTCCGAGCTGGAAGACCTGATCTGTGAATGGGTTGTTGACAGGAGAGCAGAGGCTTTGGTTGTGAATACGGCTCAGATTCAAGAATTTGCCCTTGCAATGGCACCACAGTTTGACATAGCCACCGAAGACTTCAAAACATCACTACACTGGCTGGATAATTTCCTTCAGCAAAGTGAACTGTCTTTAAGAAGATCTACAACATTGTTTAGGTTGGAAGATACTCAAGTTATTAAGCGAGCACTTGCATTCAAGTCCTTTATTGATGATGCTGACTTCTCTAAATACAATCTTTCCAACATGATTGCTATGGATGAAACTGCAGTGTTTATGGGCCAATCATCTCAAATAACAATTGAACAGTGGGGTGCCTCCTTAGTGTACATTCCCTCCACTGCTTACAAAAGTGCACGTGTTTCCTGTATTTTGGCAATTCGTCTGGATGGCACTAAAATTCCACCTTTAATCATTTCTAAGGGCAAGAAGGAAAAGATTGAACGTGTTTTGGGCATTTTTATTCTTGAAACTGAAAAAGCCTGGGCCACACAAGCAGTTATAAGGAAGTGGGTCGATTTAATGCTGCCGCTTGTTATGTGAGGGAACCAAAGAGGTCTGCTAGTCTGGGATGCAGCCAGCACTCACTGCGCTAAAGACATGAAGACATTTCTTCACGAAAGAAAAATAGATCAGATAATGATTCCCTCAGGAATGATGGCCTATCTCCAGACTCTTGATATTGCAATAAACAAGCCATTCAAAGACAATTTGCGCATGGAAATTGATGACTACATTGAAAATAGAATGGAGAGAAATCAGCATGGAAACTTTGTGAAACATAAACTACAAGAAGTTGTGACTTGGGTGAAGAATTCATGGGAGAAAAAAACTGACAGTTGCATTGCAAATGCACTGTGAGCAGGCTACCTTGACAAGAAGTATTCATTTAAAGACAGTGCTATTGCTAAACATGAGAGATTTGGTCCACTGATTCTGAAAGAAATGGAGTCACAAGAAATTCACCAGGAAATTTAGGAATTGGATTGTTATGGTGATGTCATAAATGAGTAAATTCTTGATACTGTAGGATTCACAATTTGTCTGGTTTGTGTTGACAACTACCGTACTACCGTACCGTATACAGGTAATAAATTTCCTTTATTTTTATTTAACAATAAATGTGTACTGTATTTTTCTTCATGGAAAAATAAGACATCCCTTGAAAATAAGCCTAGCGCATCTTTGGGAGCAAAAATTAATATAAGACACTGTCTTATTTTCAGGGAAACAGGGTAGTTAGGAGAAGATAAAGGAGGAACTTGGACTAAGTTCCCAACAGTTAGTGTAGTGAGAAGGTTTTAGAAGAAAGCTACTCTGGTGAAGTATGAAAGAATTTAGATGATTATATGGACTATTATTCAGCTTTAAGAAGGAAGGAAATTTTGACATGTGCCACATTATCGATGAACCTTGAGGACATTATCCTAAGTGAAGTGAGCCAGTCCTAAAAAGACAAATACTGTATAATTCTATGAGGTACCTAGAGTAGTCAAACTGATGGACAGAAAGTAAAACGATGGTTGCCATGGATTGTGGGCAGGGGAGAAGGAGGAGTTATTGTTTAATGGGTATAAAGTTTCAGTTTTGAAATATTTCAAGAGTTTTTGGGATGAATGGTAATGATAGTTGCTTAATGCTATTGAATTGTACACTTAAAAATTGCTAAAATGGTAAATATTACATTATGTGCATATATCTTAGTAAACACCCCCCCCCCCCACACACACAAGTAAGTTTATAGCCATCAGAAGAATAATCTGGGATTTGTTAGTTACATTGTTTGAGGATGTGACTTAGGCCTTCTGTAACCACAAGTTCATAAATGTCAGCTTTGAGTAAGAGGTAATACTCAGTATTATTTAATTGCTACCCCGTATCTCCTTCCTTTCTCTTCTTCTCTTGTCTTCTTTCTTAAAAATATAAAATTAAGTATGATTAGCCTGGAACTTTATATAATACACCTGTGAGTCTGAAGATACTTTTAGTAATGCACACTGACTTTTGGTTTGGAGAATATAGACATTGAGGCTGTAATGAGGCAATAATAAGATTAACCTGGAACTTTATATAATACACCTGTGAGTCTGAAGATACTTTTAGTAATGCACAATGACTTTTGGTTTGGGGAATATAGATATTGAGGCTATAATGAGGCAATGATAATTGTTGATTGACAGCTTTTATTATAACACATGATGCCACAAAGTTTTCTGAACTCTCTAGACAAGAGAGTTAGAGGTGACTGAGCCTTGCTTAGTTCTTCACACTATTAAGACAGATATTTATAAAAATTTTAAAATGCTTTTTTTCAAATAAAATTAATTTATGCTTTTTTGGATGGTATTACAAATGATATTGTACTTTAAAAAATATATATATTTTATTGATTTTTTTACAGAGAGGAAGAGAGAGAGATAGAGAGCTAGAAACATCGATGAGAGAGAAACATCGACCAGCTGCCTCTTGCACACCCTCTATCGGGGATGTGCCCGCAACCAATGTACCTGCCCTTGCCCGGAATCGAACCTGGGACCTTTCAGTCCGCAGACTGACACTCTACCACTGAGCCAAACCGGCTTCGGCGATATTGTACTTTTTTGTTTGTTTGTTTTAAATATATTTTTATTGATTTCAGAGATGAAGGAAGAAGAAGAGGTAGAAACATCAATGATAATAGAGAATCATTGACTGGCTGCCTCTTGCACACCCCTGCTGGGGACCGAGGCCACAATCCAGGCATATGTCCTTGACTGGAATTGAACCTAGGACCCTTTAGTCCATAGGCCAATGCTCTATCCACTGAGCCAAACCAACCAGGGAGATATTGTACTTTTAATTTAATTTAATTATTTTATTTTTAAATAAATCTTTATTCAGATTATTACAAATGTTCCTCTTTCCCCGCCCCCCTCCATTGCTCCCCTCCACCAGGTCCTCACCCCACCCTCTGTCCTTCCCCACCCCCCATTGTCCTCATCCATAGGTGCACAGTTTTTGTTCAGTCTCTTCCGGCACCTCCCCTCACCTTTCCCCTGAGAATCATCAGTCCACTCCCTTTCCATACCTCTGATTCTATTATATTATATTTACCAGTTAATTCAGATTTTTTAATTCCCTTGGTTTTTAGATTCACTTGTTGTTTTTTAAAAAATATATTTTATTGATTTTTTACAGAGAGGAAGAGAGAGGAATAGAGAGTTAGAAACATCGATGAGAGAGAATCATCGATCAGTTGTCTCTTGCACACCCCCTACTGGGGATGTGCCCGCAACCAGGGTACATGCCCTTGACCAGAATCGAACCTGGGACCTTTCAGTCCACAGACCGACACTCTACCACTAAGCTAAACCGGTTTCCGCTAGATTCACTTATTGATAGTTACGAATTTGTTGTTCATAATTTTTATCTTTATTTTCTTCCTCTTCCTAAAGAACCCCCTTCAGCAATTCATATAATTCTGGTTTGGCGGTGATGAACTCCTTTAGCTTTTTTTATTTTTTTTTTATTTGTGAAGCTCTTTATTTGGCCTTCGATTCTGAGTGATAGCTTTAAAAAAAAAATATTTTATTGATTTTTTTCACAGAGAGGAAGAGAGAGGGATAGAGAGAAAGGGAGAGGGATAGAGAGTTAGAAACATCAATGAGAAAGAAATACTGATTAGCTGCCTCCTGCACACCCCCTACTGGGGACGTGCCCACAACCAAGATATATGCCCTTTACAGTAATTGAACCTGGGACCTTTCAGTCCACAGGCCGATGCTCTATCCACTGAGCCAAACTGGTTTCGGCCTGAGTGATAGCTTTGCTGGGTAGAGTAATTTTGGCTGTAGGTTCTTGCTATTCATAACCTTTGGCCTGCATGGTTTCTGCTGAGAAATCAGCTGACAATCATATGGGTGGTCCTTTATAGGTAACTACCTGCTTTGCTCTTGCTGCTTTTAATATTCTCTCTTTGTCTTTTGCTCTTGGAATTTTAATTATGATGTGTCTTGGTGTGGTCCTCTTTGGATTCCTTTTGTTTGGGGTTCTGTGTGCTTCCTGGACTTGTAAGTCTATTTCTTTCACCAGGTGGGGGAAGTTTTCTTTTACTATTTCTTCCAATAGGTTTTAGGTATTTTGCTCTCTCTCTTCTTCTGGCACCCCCATAATTCTGATGTTGGTTCGCTTGAAATTGTCCCAGAGGTTTCTTACATTATCTTCAACTTTCTGGATTCTCTTGTCTTCTTGCTTCTGCGGAAGAGTGTCCTCTGGCTCTTTGAGTTTCAAATCTTTGACTTGATTCTTGCGATTTTCCAGTCTGTTTTTAGGACTCTGTATAATATTTTTCATTTCAGACAATGTATTCTTTATTTATAGTTGATCCCTTTTCATATCCTCAAAGGTCTCATTTATTTTATTGGCCTTTTCTAGGAAATTTTTGAAAAACCTTATAATTGTGGTTTTGAAATCAATGTCCATTCTTTTACTTTCCTCCATTTCCTTCCTTTGTGTCCTGCTTCTTCTCTGCATTTTAGCTGCTTCCCTGATTTGATGGAATAGTTTTGTGTGCTAGGTGTCCGGGCAGAGCCCAGTAGCACAGCCTTCCCAGTTACCTAAGGTTGACAGTCTTGGTGCAGCCCTTTGTGCGCTGTGTGTGCAGACTTGTTGTTAAGCCTTGCTTGTTGGTATCACTGGGATGCGTTGATCTCCAAGCCAACTGGCTGTGAGGATCAGCAGTGTCTCAGCTAGGAGGGCTTCTGTGCTTCACTTGGATGGGGCAGAGTCTCAGGTGGCACAGACAAGCTTTGGTTCCCTGTCAGTCCCGCCTTAGGAAAGTCCTATTCGCGGTGAATCCCGTAAGACTGGCTGCAGGATGTTCTCTAGTTTTGCTTGCTCCCTGACAGCCAGTTTTTTCCCAGCTCAGAGTTGTCTCTCAGTGAAGTTAGGAGTTTTTTTTTTCTACCAAGGGAGAAAGCTAGCCACTGGGAGGGCTTCTGTGCTCCGCTTGGATATGGCAGAGTCTCAGGATGATGTAGACAAGCTTTGGTTTCCCATCAGCTCCTCCTAAGAGGGTCCAGTTCCTGAGTCCCACAGTAATGGCTACTGGCTACATGCACGTCTGAGAGAGCTTTGCCCACTGCCTGACAGTCTGGCCTCTTCCTGACTGGGGCTGTCTATCAAAGCAATAGGGTGACCCTATTTTCCTCCCGAACAAGAAAACCAGCCGTGCATTAGCTGCCTGCCCTCTCCGCATGCCTGGAAGTAAGCCAGCAGCGAACTTGGCCCGCCCTCTCTGAGCACACAGATCTCCACACCTCCATAGTTCCTCAGGCTCAGTGTCCCTTCTCTTCCCTTTCTGGATGGTAGAGCTTCCACTCAGCCAGCCGTCTGGTGTCTCAGGGTGATGTTTCCTCTGTTTTCCAGTTGTAAGTTTAAAATTGTTGTGGTAGGCTGCATTTAGGTGTTTACCTTATGCTGCCATCTTGGTTTCTCTTGATATTATCTTTCTTTGACTAGCTTATTTTGCTTAGTATAATGCTCTCCATGCTGTTGCAAATGGTAAGAGTCCCTTCTTTTTTACTGCTGCATAGTATTCCATCATGTAAATGTATTTCAGCTTTTTTATCCACTCATTTACTGAAGGGTACTTTTCAAATCTTAGCTATGGTGAATTGTGCTGCTATGAACATAGGGGTGCATATATCCTTTCTGATTGATGTTTCTAGCTTCTTGGGACATATTTCTAGAAGTGGGATCACTGGGTCAAATGGCAGTTCCATTTTTATTTTTTTGAGGAAACTCCATTCTGTTCTCCACAGTGGCTACACCAGTCTGCATTCCCACCAGCAGTGCATGAGGGTTCCTTTTCTCCACATCCTCACCAGCACTTGTCATTTGTTGATTTGTTTATTGGAGCCATTCTGACAGGTGTGAGATGGTTCCACATTGTCGTTTTGATTTGCATCTCTCAGAAAATTAGTGACTTTGAGCATGTTTTTATGTGTCTCTGAGTAAAGCAAATTGATCTTCACAATGTGGGTGATTCTCATCCAATCAGTTGAAGGTCTTAGTAAAACAAATCTGGTTTTCTCTGAGCAAGAAGGAATTCTGCCAGCAGACAGTCTTTGGACTCAAACTGCGACTCTTCCTTGGCTTGCAGCCCGCTGGCCTACTCTGCAGATTTCGGACTTACCAAGTCTATAACTGTGTAAGCCGATTTCTTCAAGTAAATCTCTCTGTGCATGTCCACATCCTGTTGCTTCTGTCAGAAGAGCCCTGGCCAGCAACCATCATCTTAAAATGCTTCGATAGGCAGTAAAGCAAGTCAATCCACTCTCCCATGCCCTGATAATAGGCGTCTTTGCAGGTCCATATGTTTAGGTCTTCTTCATTTCTCCTCCACAGCGCTCTGTGCTTCTCTGTGATAGAGGACTCGCACCTCTGTCCTCCCTGAGAACGCCTCCTGCCACTCGAAAGGTCTATTGCAGTGTACGCACAGACAGCGGGCCCCAGGGGGTGTAAATGCTGACCTTCCCCCTCTGCTCCCCCAGCACTTAGCACAGGGGTGGCCCGGACTAGGTGTGTAACAGCTGTTTCTTGCATAATGTGATGAATTTTATCATTCACACAGAAGATGACTTTTGAGTGGGCTGCTGAAAGATGAGTTCAAATCAGTGAGTGGTGCATCAGGCATTCATTGAACACCCTTCACAAGCATAGGTGCTCATGCAGCACATCCTTTTATTCCGGTTCGTAGCTGTCGCCAGCACCGGCATCAGCTGAGAGAGCAGCTCTGGGGCCTCCCCAGCGTTGGCACATATTAGGTCGGAGCTGTCTGCGTGGGCACTCAGTGTGCTTCTCTGACTCAGTTCCTCTCGGGGAGAGCAGCTTCAGGCAGCTGGCCTGGAGGAGCTGCCCACTTGCCCTCAAACATGAAGCTCAGGATGCTTATGTGTTTGTCACCCCCTGGGTCCCAGCTGCTTCC
Source organism: Pipistrellus kuhlii (assembly GCF_014108245.1). Classification (NCBI taxonomy): domain Eukaryota; kingdom Metazoa; phylum Chordata; class Mammalia; order Chiroptera; family Vespertilionidae; genus Pipistrellus; species Pipistrellus kuhlii. Next base: position 76,433,243 of record NW_023425573.1, read on the forward strand.
TCCCGACAGGCCTGTCCCCCCCAAACCCCACCATTTCCCTCTGGCCTCCCTCTTGTTTTCATTGCACAAAACTCAATTTGCATCTTGATGGAGAAGAATAATTAGAACCCTCCAGCATGAATAATTCTGGGCAAATTAACTTTTATGCCAATCAGGGAAAATTAATTGGCTTCATGTTTTATATTTTCCAGGCGGCTCCCTGGGCGGAGGCCCACCTCTCCGCAGCCCCAGGTTCCTCTTCCCCAGCACTTGGAGAAGATTGGTTGTTAGTTTTTGTGTTTGTTTGTTTTCAAGGATTCACCGGCGGCAGAACTACCCTCCTTTCAACGGAACGACCCATTTAACAAGCGAGACAAAGGCCTCCGCAGAGGCTCCTGGGAGCAAATCCACCGGGTCCTCTCCATCCCAGAGTCTTTTCAGCCTTTTGTTTGCTTTTGTGGATGCAGACACACACAGAGAGGCACATAGGGGTAAACATGCAGCCCGATGCACTACTGTAAAGCGAATGCTCATTAATATCGTCTCCCATCTTGTGGCTTCCCCTTCTTCTTACTAACCTTTTGATGAAAGAAGTTCTTAATTTTAATATAGTCAATAATATCAATTGTTCCCTTTATTCCTGGTTAAAAATTTATTCCAAAATGAAGCATTTTATATTTTATAAGAAAACTAAAGTTCTTTCTCATAATTTCCCAAAATAAAAATAGCTTTATTTTTTAATAATAAAAAGAATGGTCTTAGTATTTACTTTGCACACACACGCTTATAAGGACTATTTAAAAGTAGGTTGAAAGATATCATGAAACTTCACTCTTTTTTTTCTCTTTCAGTTTTGTTCCTTTATTTAATAGGTAGTAGTAGTATTAAAAATCTTACTCTTCATCAGATGTTTGATCCCCTTGCAAAACTTTTGGTCTCTAGCTTGAACATGGAGTTTTACTCCATCACTCCCGTGGCTGTCTGTTTTAGTGCATTCTAAAGTTCTTCTTCTGAAGAAAAGTAAACCCAAGCCAGACCTCTGTGAAAGCCAGTCTCCCTGCCAGAAGGGACAGTGCACTTTTGTACACGGCCACGCTGTGCAAAGTGTTCTCTCAGCTCACTTGAAGAGGCGGACCAGGGATTTTCCTGACAAAGGCCATGGGCCGGCTGGTACTGGCCTGCAGAGCCATAGCGGCCCTCACTGCCCACGTCACCATCTTTAACTTCGACACTTCACTCTTAGCTATTTCAGATGAAAGGTAACAATACTATCATCACACCCAAGAAAATGAACAAATCTCAAACACTGTACTTATTTACACTGTCTTAATTATCCCCACAATGTCTTTGATGAATGTAGAAGTTTTAGTTGCCTCTTCTCAAATTTCATTAAATGTGTATGTAGGTGCTCTTCTGTGTTTCTTTCACTCATGATTATATCTGGGAGACTCACTGTATGTGGCTGCAGTTAATTTTTGTTCGCTGCTATGTAGAACTCCATCTTAAGAATATGCCATAACACATGAAAACATGCTCAAAGTCACTAATTGTCCGAGAGATGCAAATCAAAACAACAATGCGGTTTCATCTCACACCTGTCAGAATGGCCAACATCAACAAACGACAAGTGTTGGCGAGGTTGCGGAGAAAAAGGAACCCTCGTGCACTGCTGGTGGGAATGCAGACTGGTGCAACCACTGTGGAGAAAAGTGTGGAGTTTCCTCAAAAAACTGAAAATGGAACTCCCATTTGACCAAGAAATCCCACTTCTAGGAATATATCCCAAGAAACTAGAAACACCAATCAGAAAGGATATATGCACCCCTATGTTCATAGCAGCACAATCTACAATAGCCAGAATTTGGAAACAGCCTAAGTGTCCGTCAGCAGATGATTGGATCCAAAAACTATGGTACATCTACACAATGGAATACTATGCTGCCATAAAAAAGAAGGAATTCTCATCATTTGCAGCAACCTGGATGGAATTGGAGAACATCATGCTGAGTGAAATAAGCCAATCAATGAAAGAGAAACACCACATGACCTCACTCATTTGTGGATAATAAAGAGCATTATAAACTGATGAACCAAAAGATAGATATAGAGACAGTATATCAACAAGTAGACTGTCAAATTACAGCAGGGAGGGGAGGAAGATCTGGGGGAGATAATAGATCAACCGAAGGACTTTTACACATGCATATAAGTACAACCAATGGACACAAAACTCTGGGGAGGGAGGGGATGTGTGGGAGGGAGGGAGGGGGGCAAAAAAAAATCAATAAAATATATTAAAAAAAATATTAGATTTTAAAATTAAAAAAAAAGAATATGCCATAAGTTATGTATCTAGTCATCTGCTCATAGATAATTGAGCTGTCTTTCATTGCTAAATAAAGCCACTATTGAGACTCTTATGTCACTGTTGGTGACTGCACTCGAGGGTGGAGTTACTGTTCAGAGGGCATCAGTGGCTGGCATAGCTGTGTTCCCAGCTGCAGGGAGTGAGAGTTACAGTTACACATGTTCTTCCAGGATTTAGTATGTCAGTTCCTTTAACTTCCACAAACAGGGTGTGGCCGTGCTCCAGAGAGAACCGCCTCCGTGTTGATTTTAGAATCACATGATTTACACACACGGCCAATGAGATTTTGATGGAGATTGGATTGTACCTACAGATCACTTCTGGAGAACTGACATTTTGCCAGAATTCAGTCTCCCAATCCACAGACCAGGTGTGGCCCATGTATGTGGGCCGTCCTCATTCTCCGTGGTAGAGTCGGTACATCTCTTGTTAGATTTACTCAGCACTTTGCTGATAAGCCTGCTCTCTGGAGGGTGACAGGAAAGCCCTGATTTTCAGCATCTGCTGCTTTCTATGGTGTGAATACTCAGCGTGGTAGCAATGAACGTGGGGGTTGGAGGAAATGCTGTGGTGGGCAGGAGCCACCAGGGCATCCCAGGACTTTCTCTCCACTGGACTTTCCACAATACATAATCTTAGGTTGTGAGATGTGGAATGCACTTCTGTGATTGGGTTTCCTGTGATTCTGGCACAGCTGACCTCAAGGAGGGCGACAATCCAAGGGGTGTGACCAGATCACACGAGCCCTTTAAAAGCAGGGTGGGCCTCTGGCAGGTTGAAGAAGCAGGAGTTAGAGAGACTGAGAGCAGAGAGGTCATCAACCCGAGGCAGGCTCCCTGCTGACTACTTGTAAGGAGACGGGCTGAGATGGGCCCTGCCCATAGCCTGTGGGAGAGGGACTTTAGATTCCAGCAGCAAGAAAGTGAACTGTGCCAGCGAAAAATAAGGTGGAAGAGGTTTTCTCCAGGCCCTCCAGGTAAGAACTCAGCCCAGCCAACAACGTGAGGGAGCCTGTGAGACCCTGGGCAGGGAACCCCGCCCCGCTGTGTGGTTCTGCCCTCTGAGCCGTGTATGCCAGCTGCCGTGAGTGATGGCTGCTGCTGCTGCTGCTGCTGCTTCTTCTTCTTCTTCTTCTTCTTCTTCTTCTTTTTCTTTTTTTTTTTAATATATTTTATTGATTTTGTACAGAGAGAAAGGGAGAGAGATAGAGAGTTAGAAACAAGCACTTTCCCTTGTGCCATAGGAGCTTCACAGGCCTGCAAGGCGGCACACAGGGCTGCCAACTGTCTCTCAACAGGAACATCCGCTCCCAGTTTCTTCCCATAACTGCCACCAAAACCCCAGGGGTGCCTTCTCCGCCCACTCGGGCGGGCGACTGCCTTCTTGGCAGCTAGAAAGGCTTCCTTTACTTCGGAGCCCAGTCCTAGGCCACCCCCTCCAGGACCACAGATACAATGGCCGTAACAACTGCGCCAGGTGGGGATGGACACTGGCCAGTGCCCCAAAGACCAGCAGGCCGCAGCTGTGTCGTGCTGTAGGTGAGCCTGCACTTTGCCAATGAGTGCTTCGGGGCTCACCTTGTCCTACCCGACCCGAAAGCTCCCAATAATTTGACAGAGAAGCCAGATCCTTGGCCTTGCAGTCAGCTGCCCATCCCCATGAGTTCAAAGCCTGCCGTAGACTACTGGCAGCTGCGTTTACATCTGCAAGAGAATCAGAGGTTAGCACAGCTCCATCAGCACAATGGACATGGGCACGAGAGAGGCCCACCCCAGGCAGCTGGATCTTGCGACACCAAACCATGACAAAGGTAGGGCTGTGCAAATATCCTTGAAGGAGGACAACAAAGTTCAACAGCGACCTTCCCACGTCAATTCCTTGCTCTCTGCACCACCCGCCAGGTGTGGGCAGGCTCCTCACCGGCCACCGGGAGCTGTAGGGGCTGTCCCAGCTACAGTACCCCCTGTCCAATCTCCCCTGGGAGACAGCCCTGCCCTCCCCGGACTGTGGGCAGGCCACTGTATGGCTGCGTGATGCTGGTGCTCCTGGTGATGGGCTTCACCTCACACCGCAGGCGGAATTCACTGAGCTGATGCAGTCATTAACCCTGTAGCACGTCCATTCCACAGGTCTGGCTGGCTCGGGGCTAAGGCAGGCGAGCTGTCTAGCTTCTGAGCCTGTTTTATCACCTATGAAACGGGTATAAAAATAGGAACCAGGGGTATTGGGGCGAGGGCAGATTCACATCCGAGAGGAGGAATCGGCAGGACGAGTGGGGAGGTTCCCAGGGGTGTGTGTCCTCCTGCTCCCAGGGGGCTGGTGTGAGGCGGGGCCTGGTGTGAGGGGGGCCCAGTATGAGGCGGGGCCTGGTGTGAGGTGGGGCCTGGTGTGAGGGGGGCCTGGTGTGAGGTGGTACCTGGTGTGAGGGGGCCAGGTGTGAGGTGGGGCCTGGTGTGAAGGGGCCAGGTGTGAGGTGGGGCCTGGTGTGAGGGGGCCAGGTGTGAGGGGGGCCTGGTGTTAGGGGGGCCTGGTGTGAGGGGAGCCAGGTGTGAGGGGGCCTGGTGTGAGGTGGTATCTGGTGTGAGGATGGGCCTGGTGTGAGGGAGGCCTGGTGTGAGGCGGGGCCTGGTGTGAAGTAAGGCCTAGTGTGAGGCGGGCCCGGTGTGAGGTGGGGGCCCGATGTGAGGGGTCCCGGTGTGAGGCAGGGGATCTGGTGTGAGGCGGGGCCTGGTGTAAGGGGCCAGGTATGAGGGGGCCTGGTGTGAGGTGGTACCTGGTGTGAGGTGGGGCCTGGTGTGAGGCGGGGGTCTGGTGTGAGGGGGGAGGCCCTGATGTGAGGGGTCCCAGTGTGAGGCAGGGGATCTGGTGTGAGGCAGGGCCTGGTGTGAGGCGGGGCCTAGTTTGAGGGGCCCTGGTGTGAGGTAGAGGCCTGGTGTGAGGTGGGGCCTGGTGTGAGGCAGGGGCCTGGTGTGAGGGGGGCTGGTGTGAGGTGAGGGCCAGTGTGAGGCAGGGGATCTGGTGTGAGGCAGGGCCTGGTGTGAGGCGGGGGCCTGGTGTGAGGCGGGGCCTAGTTTGAGGGGCCCTGGTGTGAGGCGGGGGCCTGGTGTGAGGCGGGGGCCTGGTATGAGGGGGCCTGGTGTGAGGGGGGTCCGGTGTGAGGGGGGCCTGGTGTGAGGTGGGACTGATGTGAGGGGGGCCCGGTGTGCGGGGGCCTCTGAGGGGAGAGAAAACTTGGGGGGTCTCAGCGAAGGCATCCCCTGGGGAGGGGTGACCCCTGGAGGGGCCTGTCCCCACTGCAGCCTGCGGCTCTGAGGGGTGGAGGGCACTGGGGGCCGCTCTGCAGGGCGCTGGCCGTGTCTGTGTAGCTCTGCTAGCTTCGGGCTGCGAGCTTGATGGAGCTGGAAGTGTAATTTTCAATTAAGAGCCCTCATTTGCTCTTGCTCACATTACAGTCTAATTAAATCTCAGTGACATGCGGCCACTGAGGGGGAGGGCAGGGCGGTCAGGCGGCGGCTGCCCTTCCTCTAGATGTGAGTCCCCCTCCCGCCCTGGTCTCAGTCTCCCCACCGGGGCCTCTTGCAGGACTCCCTGGGCAGCGCCCCCTCAGGGCCCAGCGGGGCTCCACGGCCAGGATGGGCCGCACGAGCGGGAACACTGGCTCGGAGGGCCCTGCCCTCCAGGTTTGGCCAGGGGAAGCTGGACAGAGCGGAGTGGAGTGCTGGCAGCTGGTCCGGAGGACGGTGCTGGCTCTCCCTTCCACCTCCCTGAGCTGGACCCGGAGCCTCCCGACCCTGGGCCACAGGTCATCGCACAGGCTCTGCCTCCTGGCACAGGTGACTCTCAGGAGGTGAGAATAAGCAGCACCCGGTCTGCAGAGGCCTCCGCTCTTTCCACAAGATGAACTGGAAGCCACCGCCAGCGTCATGACCTCCTCTCGGCCGCTGGCTCTGCGGGGAGGGCTGTCCGCAGGGCCCCGGGCGGTGGGCACTCCTGGGCTGCGGTGGGGGCTGGCGCTTACCGGGAAGGACAGTGTGTGCCGGGGCCAGGAATGCTGCAGTGTTGCTCACGGAGGGAAGAGAAAAGGTCAGCGTAAAAGTTAGGTTAGGGTGGCGAGGGCGAGCCTAGGAATGGACCAAGCAGGAAGGGACAGCTGGAAGGGCGGGGAGTTGGGCCCACACAGCCCTGACTTCGCCTCCTGACTCAGCTGCTCACTAGCTGGTGACTCGAGCAAGACGCAGGCCCATTTCGATCCCCGCTTTCTTCGTTTATAAAGTGACGGTGGTGCCCACCTCGTGGGGTCATAGGCATTAAGGCATCTGTAAGCAGTGACATGCAGAAACGGCTCTATAGATGCCATTGTCACTACCCTGAGGGGTCCAGGCCAAAGGCTTACAAGCGAGGCCTCAGGCTTCTGCCAGCCTTTGGTGTAGGCTAGAGCTGGAGGGGCAGCTGGGAAAGATTAAATCTCTAAATTTTGTAGTCAACAGAGAGAAAAAGCACTTTAAAAAAAATAAAGTATATGATTTTCTTTTAAAAAAATATATTTTGATTTTTTTACAGAGAGGAATGGAGAGGGATAGAGAGCTAGAAACATCGATGAGAGAAACATCGACCAGCTGCCTCTTGCACACCCCCTACTGAGGATGTGCCCGCAACCAAGGTACATGCCCTTGACTGGAATCGAACCTGGGACCTTTCAGTCCGCAGGCTGACGCTCTATCCACTGAGCCAAACCGGTTTCGGCGAAAAAGTACTTTTTAAAAAAAATCTGAAAGAAGTGAAAACAGGGACTCAAACAGATCTGTGTATCCTGCTCGCAGCACTTCACAGAGGTCACAGCGGGGAGCGCCTGCTGACAGGAGGACGGATGAGCAGAATGTCTGAAAGGAGGAAACTTTAACACCTGTACAGCATGGACGAACTTTGAGGATATTCCATCTGGTCACTACAGGACAAACACTGTGATTCCACTTACAGGAGGCACCAGAGTGGTCGCATCCAGAGACAGAAAGTAGAATGGGGGCTGCCAGGGGATGGGGTGTGAGGGTGGGCAGCTGTTTAAAGAGCACAGAGCTTTAGCTTGGGAAGATGGAGAGTTATGGAGGTGGGTGGTAGTGATGGTTTTACAACATTATGACTGTACTTAATACCACTAAAATGGTAAAAATGGTAAAGTTTCATTTATTTAAAAATTGATCTTAGCTGAGACCAGTTTGGCTCAATGGATAGAGCGTCGTCCTGTGGACTGAAGGGTCCCAGGTTCGATTCCGGTCAAGGGCATGTACATTGGTTGCAGGCACATCCCCAGTGGGGGGTGTGCAGGAGGCGGCTGATCAATGATTCTCTCTCATCGATGTTTCTAACTCTTTATCCCTCTCTCTTCCTCTCTGTAAAAAAAAAAAAAAATCAATAAAATATGATATATTAAAAAAAATTGATCTTAGAGGGAAGGAGGGAGAGAGGGAGAGAAACATCAATCAGCTGCCTCCTATCCACACCCTGACTGGGGAGTGAGCCTGGAACCTGGGTATGTGCCCGGACCAGGAATCGAACCTGCCACTCTGGTGCACAGGATGATGCTCTAACCACGGAGAAACACCAGTCGGGGATGTTATGTGTATTTTTCCAGCGTTTATTTGGGGTGGCATTCCCTGTGGGTAGAGGGGAGGGACTGGCAAATTCCCTCAGCCTTCTGAGCCCCACTCCTGTTCCCAGACTGTCCCCATCTGGCTCGTGAGGTCTCCCCCATGAGGGCAAGGCTGCTTTCCGCGTGCCAAGCCCTGCCCGGCAGGCTCACACAGGCAGCTGACCCTCCCCTGCCAGCCTGCTTTCCAGCTCCCCTCCGAAGCCCCAATTGAGGAGGAAAACGCCTCCCGCTGTTCCCTCAAGTCCTGTCGGCAGGCCTAACGAGCACAGGACTGGCTGCTCTGATATTGATCCAGCCGCAGGCCCCGGCCTCACACACAGTCCTTGCTGGCAGCAGGCGGGAGGCTGGGCGGGCAGGAGGGCGGGCTGCGGGCAGGATGCTGGCGGGATGCTGGGCGGGCAGCAGGGCGGGCAGGATGCGGGCGGGAGGCTGGGCGGGCAGCAGGGCGGGCAGGATGCGGGCGGGAGGCTGGGCGGGCAGCAGGGCGGGCAGGATGCGGGCGGGAGGCTGGGCGGGCAGCAGGGCGGGCGGCGGGCAGGATGCTGGCGGGATGCTGGGCGGGCAGGATGCTGGCGGGATGCGGGCAGGGAGCGCGTGCAGCGCCGCGCCACGCCGCCAGAGGGCGGCAGAGCCCGCGTTTGGCTGCGGGTCCGGGAGCCGGTGCACCTGTGGCCCCTCCCCAGGGCAGCCGCCGCCCGGCCGGAGCGGAGCCGTGTGACCCACTCCAGGCACCTGCCCCTATTTGCTGCGTAAACACGCCAACACTCAAAACCGCATTTATTGTGGCCGCGACCTGTGATCCGGGACTCTGGTGGGGCCGGGCCGCGTGGTCCGAGGCTGGCCTGGTGCGGGGAGGGCAGTGGCGCTCTGACTGCGGTCAGTGCCCGTGTGTGTGTGTGTGTGTGTGTGTGTGTGTGTGTGTGTGTGTGTGTCTGTGTCTGTGTGTGTCTGTGTCTGTGTGTGTGTGTGTGTCTGTGTGTGTGTGTCTGTGTGTGTGTGTGTGTCTGTGTGTGTGTGTCTGTGTGTGTCTGTGTGTGTGTGTGTGACTGTGTGTGTGTGTGTCTGTGTGACTGTGTCTGTGTGTGTATGTGTGTGTCTGTGTGTGTGTGTCTGTGTGTGTGTGTGTCTGTGTGACTGTGTCTCTGTGTGTGTCTGTGTGTGTGTGTCTCTGTGTGTGTGTGTGTCTGTGTGTGTGTGTGTGTGTCTGTGGGCACCGGGCCGTGCCCCGGAGGCGGTGGGCCTGCCCCTACCCCCTGCCCCCGCCCCCTCCCTTGTACCTGCCCCCCTCCCTCCTCCCCACCCCTCCCCTCCCCCTCCGGTCTGGCCGCCCAGGGCCGCCGCTCCGGGGGACGCAGAGAAGCGCAGTTTACGCCGCCTCTCCTGCACCGTGCTCGCTGTCCCTGGGCCTCAGTTTCCCCCGGTCCGTACCCTGAGGCAGGAGCTGCCCCTGCTTCACCTTTACTAGACCTCTCCCCCGCACAGGGCTGGGAGGGAGGGCAGGCTGACCCGGGGCGCGGGGGAGGAACCGGGGAGCTCTCCGGGCACCGCATGGCCTCGGAGCCTTCATAACCCGCGAGGCTGCAAATAGATCGGGAAGATCAGGAAGCTGCAGTCCTCAGTGTCTGCAGAATTCACCCGCTGGAGAGGCGCCCGGGGAGCGGCAGCCGGGGAGAGGCAGACTCTCTCACAATCTGGGACTGCTGCTTCTAACTGCTCACCTGTTTGCCTGCCTGATCACCCCTAACTGCTTCTGCCCTCCTGCCTGATTGCCCTTAACCCCTCTGCCTGCCTGCCTGATAACCCCTAACTTGCCCTACCCTGCTGGCCTGATCTTGCCCCCAACTGCCTTCCCCTGCTGGGCTGGTTGCCCCCAACTCCCCTCCCCTGCTGGCCTGATCTCACCCCCAATGGCCCTTCCCTACTGGCCTGATCTTGCCCCTAACTGCTCTCCCCTGCCAGCCTGATTGCCCCTAACTGCCTCTGACTGCCTGCCTGATTGCCCCTAACTGCCCTTCCCTGCCAGTCTGAAGGCATGATCTTGCCCCTAATGGTCCTTCCCTGCTGGCCAATTTGGTTCTGATTGGTTGGTTTCTTTGCCAGTCAGTGTGAAAAGCTCTGCCTCCTAGATGGCCATTGGCTCCTCACAGTTCATCCAGATTTGGTTCTGATTGGTCAGTTTCTATGCCAGTCAGTGTCTCCGAGCCTATCTCCAGGCCTGATCAGAGAGGTGGGGCTGATCAGCAGCCCTCATGGAGGCCCAGAGAGAAACAGAGGTGTGGTTGCTGGCAAAGAGAGAGAAAGAGAGAGGCAACGGCTGATAGACAACTACCATGGGCTGCAGATCAGACTCTGCCTCTCTCGTTGGGCCTCTCTTCAGGCCTGATCATCCGCCCCCTTGGTAGCCAGTGCTGAATCCAGCACTGATTATAGGCCTGACTTCCTTCAGTGGTTTTGGACATTACGACCCTGGGTTTTCATATAGTAGGATTCCCAGCAGGGCTTTCCCTTTCCCCACTCCTTTGGTTAATTTACCTGTTCCTCAGATCTCCTTCAGGTCACAGAAATAATATGGCCCATACTTGGCAAGTCAGAGCATCACAGTTTCCCTGGCCTGAGTGATGCATGCAGGAATATTAACCTGTTCCACCTAACTAATGAGAGTCTTTCTCCAGGATTTTTCTCTTAATGATGGAAAGACTGTCTTTTACCTCAGGGCGTCTACAATACTGGGAGAATGTGACTCTGGGATGCTAGAATCATCTCCCCACTTCATCTCCCCATTTGCAGGAAGAGAGGAAGCTTAAAATATAGGGATAGCAAGAGAGCTCACCAAGGACACAGCTCACATCCTGGACTCAACTGTGTCATCCCCTCGCAGCCCCTCTCGGTTACATGAGTGAGCACACGGTGGAGCCAATTAGTGCAGGGTTTTCATCACTGGCAACCAGAGTTCTGATCAAAGAGGGATCATTTGTTGCAACGAATGGAAACCTAGTCAAACTAACTCATGGATGAAGGTAATGTATTGTGAGGACTTAGGGAAACAGTGGAATCAAGGAGAAGGATGTACAACTAGATCTTGTGAGAACCAGGAAGTCATGAGGAAGCTCCCCTAACAATCTTTCCTTCTCTCACTTTCTGCGGTCTAATGGCCTCAGCTCTACTCCCATCCTTCTGTTTCTGTGTGACTTGTTAGATCCCTCCCACACCTACACTTGCCATGGCTTTGACCAGATGTGGTGCTCACTGTGGCCTTGAACGACATGGTTTTGCACCTCAGCCAATCTGTCTGTAGGTGTGGTGTACTTATTACATGACCTTGGAGAAAACAAAAGAATGTGTCCATTCCTGGGTCAGTCATCTGTGGCCAGAGGCCTAAGGTCAATGGGTAGAGCCATGGTTACGTAGACCACCTCTTGAACTAGGGCTGAGGGTGGAGCAGTTTCTCTCAGTGGGACAGGGAGGCCACCATGGCATGGCTGATGGCTGACACCAGATGTCACAGTGAGAAGGAGGCATTGGGTCCCTGTCCCCCCTCAGGGCCCGAGGGGACTCCAGTGTCCAAGGCATTGTGCTGTGCTCTTCCTGCCTTGAGGGGAATTCCCTCACATCTAGTCCCCATCCTAGCACTGTGTTCTAACATAGGGCTCTGTGCCTACCTTCCCACAGTTCCACCCCCGCACTGAGCAGATCATAGCCTCCCACATGTACCAGGCCGCCTGGTCCTGCTGTCCCACTGCCCTCTCTGACCTGGGCGTGCATCTCTTCAGCCTGCTCTTCTTGGTCCCAGGAAGCCACAGCTCCTGGAAGCCTTTCCTGAGTCCAATCGATTCCCTGAGTCCAATCGGGGTGTCTGTCACACTGAGTTCAAGTGCAGTTTTTACCTGTCCGTCTCCCCCTCAAGGTGGTGATTCAGCCTATTGCAGTGGAAGTCTTCAGAATAAAAAGAAGTCCTGGGTCCAAATTCTGACTCTATCACTCACAAGATGCATGCCTGTGTTTGCAACGTTTCTGAGTGTTAATTCCCAATACGAAAAAATGCATAAAATAATAGCACCCACCTCATGGATTGTTGTGAATATTAAATGAGATAGCATACATAAAATTAATAGCATTGTGCCTTTCTCAAAAGCGGTGAGAATGTATAATTCATCTTCATTACCTTAGTGCCAAGCACAGAGGCTTTGATATAGGAAAGTTAATGTAACTCTGTTGAATGTAAGAATATTCAATTAAAAAAATAAAACTCTAAGGGTGGATGACCGGGCACTGAGATAGAAAGGGGTGCTTTGAGGCCGGGTGGGCTCTCCTGGCTGACAGACAATGTGCACAAGGCAGCTTGTCTCCCGCCCTTCCCCGGACCCCAGATCACGGGGTTTCCTTCACTGTGATTAACAGGAAGGGGTCTAGTTCTGTCACAAAGAACTTGATGTATCAGACTTGCTGTTTGTTATATATATATTTTGCTGATTAACAATATTACCACAAACTCTTTTGCTTAAACCCACACACATTTATTATCTCATAGTTTTTGTTGGTCAGGATTCCAGGCACACATTAGCTGAGACCCCTGAAAGGCTGCAGTCAAGGTGGTGGGTGTGGCTGGGGTCTCAGTTTCTTTGCTATTGAAACAAGTGCCCCCGTTTTGCCTTGTCAGCTATTGGCCAGAGACCACCCCCAATCAGCTGCCACATGGCCCTTTCTATAGGCAGCTTGTAACAGGTGAGTCCATCATCGCTGACATATTCTGAATGGACAGAAGCAGGTTATGATCCTCCTCGTACTCCAGGGCAGGGGACCACAGGGTGTCAATATCAAGAGGCAGAGGTCCCCGGGGCCACTTTAAAGTCTGTCTGCCACAAGTTTCACAGGAAACAACTATAAATGGAGCAACTATTTCATATGGAACGGAGGACGACATTGGGCTGTGAGCCTAGAGGCAAGTCCAGGAGTTGAGCTCTGCATTTGCCCTGTGTCCTGCCTGGGGCAGTTTCCCAGCCACAGTACAGGAAAAACAGAGCCACGTAGAAGGTTGCAGTCTTGTTGAACACAGTGAACACAGATTGGAATTTGAGGCTGCTATGTTGCTGTACTTTGAGGAGCAGGGCACCAGAGGGAAGGAAACTACAGAGAAAAAAAATCCCCAAATCCCCTAGGAACTTGGCCTATTCCAATTTGCTCACACTTAGTAAAAGACTTAGAATCCAATAGCATTGTGTCTGTCAGGATGGTCACAGTAATCTGTCCTATCACACATGCTCTTCCAAACTGTGGTTTTGGCAAAAGATGGAATCCGTGTCTCTCCCCTTGGCCCTGGGCATGCTGTGATTGTTTCAACCAGTGAAGTGCAGGGAAAAGATGTTATGTACATCTGAGGCTGAGCAACAAGAGACAATTCAGCTTCAACCTTGTTCACTAGAATCCTTGTGCTTGGAGGCCTGAGTGGCTGGCAGAGCATTCTGGCTACCCCAGGCCATATGGAGAGGTAACATCTAGACCTGGAATTCAGGCCTCAGAAACCGGGCACCGGATCTATCAGATGGTTCCAGCTCAAGTTGTCAAGGTCGACTCAATGTTTGAATCTTTCCAGTGGAGGCCTAGATGTTTTAACATAGTCAATTGCACTGTGTCCTTCATGCATTCCTTACATACAGAATCAGAGAGCACAAGGCAATGTTTTTAAAGTTGCTGAGTGCTGAGGGCAATTTGTTGCATTGCAGCAGTAACAGATGTGGAATTAAAACTGAACTGAGTTTTCCGAGTTTGTAGTCTTCTGGGGAGAACTGAAGTTTTGGTCCAGGCAGATGAACTTACTAGACATTTAATATAAACCAGGAAGACCACATCTATGACAAAAAGTCTACATCCTTGGAAGGAAAAAGATTAAGAATAAGCTAGATATAGACCAGTATTGCCATGAATTCCACTGCCTAACAGGACAAAATAAAACACTATATAGAGATAAATGATAGAATCCAGAATTTCCACAAGTATCATTGAAAATGTTCAGCATACAATGAAAAATAACCAAACACACAAATAAGCAGAACAATATGACCTATAATAATGACAATAAAGTAAATATCAATAGAAGTTGACTCAAAGATGACCTAGATGTTGAAATTAATAGATAAAGATATCAAATAACTATTATGAATACTTTAAAGAAGTTCAGAAAAGGTGAACAAAATAGATGAAAGATGGAAAGGAATTAAAAAATAAAAATTTAAAATGGAAATTTTATAACCAAAAAGTGTTTTCCTTGATATTAAAAATCCATTGGGTTGACTTAATACTATACTGGACATAATTGAAAAAAATAGTAAATTAAATAACAAGCCAATAAAAAGTACATAAATGATATAAATGGAAAAATAAGAAAAAAAAAGAAAGTAAAAAACAAAGCAAAAATCCCCCACAACAACCAGTGCCAAACAGAATTATCAAAAGTTGTCAAATAATCTAACACGTGAAATTAGGGTATCAGAAGTAGAGAAGAGAGAAAAAAAATTTGAACAGATGATGGCTGAAAATGTCAAAATTGATGAAAGATATTAACTACAAATCCCAGAAGCTCATCAAATGTCAAGTAGAAAAAATGCCTATGTAAATCATACTCAAGGTGATAAAAAAACAAAGATAAAAAATCTTAACAGCAGTTGGTGTGTGTGCGTGCAATATTATATTGATGGGAACAAAAGAAACAAAAGCAGAAGACAGTGAAAGCTCATCTTTAAAATGTTGAAATAAGATACTGAAAGTGGAGAATTCTATATCCAGTGAAAATATCCTCTAAAAATGAAAGGAAAAAGGAACTTTAAAAGACAAACATAGTTATCTGAGATATGCAAATCAAAACAACAATGCGGTACCATCTCACACCTGTCAGAATGGCTAACATCAACAAATCAACAAACGACAAGTGTTGGTGAGGTTGCGGAGAAAAAGGAACCCTCGTGCACTGCTGGTTGGAATGCAAACTGGTGCAACCACTGTGGAGAACTGTATGAGTTTCCTCAAAAAACTGAAAATGGAACTCCCATTTGACCCAATAATCCCACTCCTAGGAATATATCGCCGAAACCGGTTTAGCTCAGTGGATAGAGCGTTGGCCTGTGTACTGAAGGGTCCCAGGTTCGATTCTGGTCAAGGGCATGTACCTTGGCTGCAGGCACATCCCTGGTAGGGGGTGTACAAGAGGCAGCTGGTCGATGTTTCTCTCTCATCGACGTTTCTAGCTCTCTATCCCTCTTTTTTCCTCTCTGTAAAAAAATCAATAAAATATATATTTTTAAAAAGGATATATACATCTCTATGTTCATAGCAGCACAATTTACAATAGCTAGGATTTAGAAACAGATGGAATTGGAGAACATTGTGCTGAGTGAAATAAGCCAGTCAAGTGAAAATGAGTGTCCGCAGCCATGGCTTATCTATTGCTGAAAGACTAATTACCCTGAAATATAGAGCTTAGATTAACTAGCAGTTATTATTATTACTATTTTTTATAGTTTGTGTATATTAGAAATTTAGGAGAGGCTTAGCTGGGAAGTTAAGGCTCAGATTATCTCATGAATGGCGATTTGTGTGTTGGCAGGGGCTGCAGCAGTTGGAGGGCTTGACTGGAGATGGAGGATCTGTCCAAGGTGGCTCACTCACATGTCAATGGACAGGAGAACTTGGCCATGGGTGGGCATCTCCATAGCCCATTTGAATGCCCTTATGAGATGGCATCTGACTTCCCCCAGAAGGAGCAGTTCAAGCGAGAAAGCAAAGAAGAAGCCTGAGTGCCTCCCCCACTTTACATCCCTGTGACTATTTTGTAACTGCCAGTTTATATTTCTTAATCCTCTCACCTTTTTCACCAGCCCTCTATCTCCCTTCAACATGGCAACCATCAGTTTGTTATTTGTGTCTATAAGTTTGTTTCTGTTTTGTTTGTTCACCTATTTTTTTTTTTAGATTCCACATGTAAGTGAAAGGATATGATATTTGTCTTTATCTACTAATTTATTTCATTTAGCATAATACCCTCTAGTTCCATCCAGGTTGCCCCCAATGGATGAGTAACATTCCATTGTATATGTGTATATATGTACCACATCTTCTTTATCCATTTGTCTATCGACATGTGTTATGGAATTGGTGTGGAAGAAGACAGCTGAGGTTCAGGTAAGCCTTTATTCAAAGCAGTGCTGCTGGTTCAGGAGACCCTAAGATCCAGATCCTGAACAACTTAGACAATGCGATTTTCTCCTTATATATTCCTGAGTTTCTTTGTTTCCTAACAACCAAGTTTCTGCAGTGGGTTCTCCCAGCCCCACCTCAAAGGCCATTTAGAATAGTTAATCTAGATTGTAGCTAATGTCCATCCTCGATGGCACCAGTGACCTCCCTCTAGTTAAGCTGATACATGGCCCTTGTAAATCGGAAGTATTTAGGTAAATAGGTTTTGCAAGACCAGATCATTAAGGAAGGAACAGTGACTTCATTATAGGCTATCAAGAATGTGACCCTGATTTACTAGGTACAGAGTCCAGCTGCTAGTCTCCTACATTCTTTCACAAATGGAGTTAATTATCGGCTAGCAAGAGTGTGCTGTAGAAGTCAGGTTACTGGAACAAGTTCAGATTGCTGGCCCCCCAAAAAATGTCTTATGCTCCCCATCACATACACTTAGGCTGCTTCCATATCTTGGATATTGTAAGTAATGCTGTGATGAACATAGTAATAAACACATATTTTTGAATTAGTATTTTCGATTAAGAGAAATTTATAATGGATTATAAATCCATTTATATTTTCACCAAAAAAACCCCTAGGATTAATTTCACCAAGGAGGTAAAAGATTTGTATTTGGAAAACTATAAGACACCAGAGAAAGAAATGGAAGCATATGACATTCTCATGAATAGGAAGAATCAACATTGTTAACATGCCCAATGTACAGATTCAATGCAATCCCTATCAAAATACCAATGGCATTTTTTCACAGAACTAGGACAAATAATCCTAAAATTTATACAGAACCACAAAAGACCTTAACTAGCCACAGCAATCTGGAGAAAGAACAAAATTGGAGGTATTATGCTACTTATTAACAAACTATACTACAAGGTTATAGTTATAGACACACAGATCAATGGGGCAGAATAGAGATAAACCCAGTCTACATGGTCAATTAATTTATGACAAAGGAGGTAAGAATATATAATTATTTAATAAATAATTTTGGGAAAACTGAACAGATATACGCAAACAATGAAAACAGAGAACTTTCTTACACTATATATAAGAATAAACTGCCAAAACCGGTTTGGCTTAGTGGATAGAGTGTCGGCCTGTGGACTAAAAGATCGCAGGTTCAATTCCGGTCTGGGGCATGCTCCTTGGTTGTGGGCACATCCCCCGTAGGGGGTGTGCAGGAGGCAGCTGATCTATGTTTCTCTATCATCAATGTTTCTAACTCTCTATCTCTCTCTGTGAAACATCAGTAAAATATATTAAAAAAAAGAATAAACTCAAAATGAATAAAAGACTTAAAGGTAAGACCCAAAACCATAAAAGTAGAAAAAAAATAGGTAGTAAATTCAAAAGCATTGCTTTTAGTAATATTTGTTTTTTTTTTGTATATGTTTCCCCAGTTAAGGGAAAATTCCATTGATATTTTGGTAGTATACTGAATCTGTAGATGCTTTAGATAGTATGGACATTTTAATATTAATTCTTTTAATCCATAAGCATAGAATATTATTTCATTTACTTATATCTTTTTCAATTTCTTTTATTAATGTCTTATAGTATACAGCCATTTTATTTACTCAGTTAAATTTATTCCTAGGTATTTTATATTTTAAAAAAATATAATTGTAAATGGAATTGTTTCTTTAATTTCTCTTTCTGATATTTTATTGTTAGTATATGGAAACAGGACAGATTTTGTATATTGATTTTTTACCCTTCAAATTTACTGAATTTGCTTATTTATTAACCCTAACAGTCTGTTGGTGCAGTTTTTAGGGTTTTCTATATATAACATCATGTCATCTACAAATAGTGACAGTTTTACTTCTTCCTTCCCATTTTGATACCTTTTTATTTTATTACCAAGTTGCTTTGCCAGGCCTTCCAAAAGTATGTTGAATAAAAATGGCAAGAGTGAGAAACTTCCTCTTATTTCTGATTTTAGAAGAAAAAAACACTTTCGGCTTTTCACCTTTGAGTCTGATGTTAGCTGTGGGCTTGTAAAATATGGCCTTTCTTATGCTGAGATATATTTTCTCTATACCCAGTTTGTTGACAGTTTTTTTTTTAATGGATTATAAATTTTGTCAAATGTGTTTTTTGCATCTAGTGAGATGATATGACTTTTATATTAATACTTCATTTTGTTAATGTGTTTTATGACATTAATGGACTTGTGGGTGTTGAATCATCTTTGCATCCCTAGCGCAAGTCCCACTTGATAATGATGTATGGTTCTTTTAATGTATTGTTGAATCAGGTTTACTAATATTTTGTTGAGAACTTTGCATCCATGTTTATTAAGGATACTGCCCTGTAATTTCCCCCCCTGTATCCTTGTCTGGATTTGGTATCAAGGTAATGCTGGCCTCAAATAATGAGTTTGAAATAGTTGCTTTCTTAGGCACACTCCCATTGGTGGGTTTGTGTATGATTTTTATAGTCTGTCAAGTCTGTTCTCTCCATTGAGCTAAGGCCTTATTGTCTTTCCATGCTGCTTCCCACTCTTTTCCTTCCATTTGAAACAACATTCCCTCTGTGTGACTTATTTTATTTATTTCTTTTAAAAAATCTTTATTGTTGCCGAAACCGGTTTGGCTCAATGGATAGAGCGTTGGCTTGGGGACTGAAAGGTCCCGGGTTCGATTCCCGTCAGGGGCATGTACCTTGGTTGTGGGCATATCCCCAGTAGGGAGTGTGCAAGAGGCAGTTGATCGATGACTCTCTCTCATCGATGTTTCTAACTCTCTCTCTCCCTTCCTCTCTGTACAAAATCAATAAAATATATTTAAAAAAAAACTCAAAAAAAATCTTTATTGTTGAGAGTATTACAGATGTCCCTTCTACTTCCCCCTAATGTCCCCCTCTACCCAGTTCCTGCCCGGCCTCAGGTCTTCACCACCCTATTGTCTGAGTCCATTGGAAATGCATATATGCATATGAGCTCTTTGGTTAATCATCTCTTCCTGCCTCCTCTCCTTCCTCCTTCCCTCTGGGATTCATCAGTCTGTTCTGTGTTTCCATGCCTTTGGTTCTATTTTATTCATCAGTTTATTTTGCTCATTAGATTCCTTGTTCATTTATTTTGATTTTTAGATTCAGTTGTTGATAGAAATGTATTCATTTGTTCATATTTTTTTATCCCTCCTCGTTCTTCCTCCTCCTACTTCTCTTCTTCCTCCTCCTTCTTCTTATTCTTCCTCCTTTTCCTCTTCTTAAAGAATACCCTTCAATTTTCTGTAATATTGGTTTGGTGTTGATGTAGCTTTTTCTTGTCTGTGAAGTTCTTTATCTGACCTTCAATTCTATATGATAGCTTTGCTGGGTAGAGTAATCTTGGGTATAAGTCCTTGCTATTCATCACTTTGAATATTTCTTGCCAATCCTTTCTGGCCTGCAAAGTTTCTGTTGAGAAATTAGCTGACAGTTGTATGGGTACTCCTTTGTAGTTAGCTAACTGCTTTTCTCTTGCTGCTTTTAAGATTCTTCCTTAGCATTTTAATTATGATGTATCTTGGTGTGGGCCTTTTTGGGTTCCTCTTGTTTGGGACTCTCTGCACTTCTTGGACTTGTAAGTCTATTTCTTTCACCAAGTAGGAGAAGTTTTCTGTCATTATTTTATTCAATAGGTTTTCAATACCTTGCTCTCTCTCTTCTTCTTCTGATATCCCCATGATGCAAATATTGGTAGGCTTGAAGTTGTCCTAGAGGCTTCTTAAATTATCTTCATATTTTTGGATTCTTTTTTCATTTTGCTCTTCTGATGGGGTGTTTTTTCCTTCCTCATATTCTAAATCATTAATATGATTCTTGGAATCCTCTACTTTACTGTTGAATCCTCATAAATTATTTATTTCAATTAGTGTATGCTTAATTTCTGTCTGGTTCTTTTTAATGTTTTTGACATTCTCATTTAAGATCCTTAAAAGTTGCTGAAGCCAGTTTGGCTCAGTGGTAGAGCGTCGGTCTGTGGACTGAAAGGTCCTGGGTTTGATTCTGGTCAAGGGCATGTACCTTGGTTGTGGGCACATCCCTGGTGCGGGGTGTGCAAGAGGCAGCCGATCGATGTTTCTCTCTTATCGACGTTTCTAGCTCTCTATCTCTTTCCCTTCCTCTCTGTAAAAAATCAATAAAATATATTTAAAAAAAAATCCTTAAAAGTCTCACAAAGTCCCTTGAAGCTATCATTAATATCTTTGAGGGGAGATGAGGACAATTATGTGATATCATATCAATAAAAAAATTAATATTTTTTTAATAAAAGCAACCTTATAACCATTGTTTTGAACTCTGTATCTAGTAGTTTGTTTCATTTAGTTTTTTTTCTGGAGATTTCTTCTGTTCTTTCATTTGTGATATGTTTCTTTGTCCATCATTTTTGCTGCTTTCCTGTGTTTGATTTTATGTATTAGGTAGGGCTACTATGTCTCCTGGAATTGGTAGAGTGACCTTGTGTATTAGCCAAGATATCCCTCCTGATTAAAAAAAAATGCTACACATGGTTGTTGAACCAGCCTCCACTCCTCTACCAGTCTCAATGTGCTTTCCTTTTTACCTCTCTAGTTTTAGGATTTTCATTTAGCCAGATTTCAAGTGGTTCTGAATGATGGTTGATCCATATTTTAGTTTAATTTCCCCCCCCTTAAATATATTTTATTGATTTTTTACAGAGAGGAAGAGAGAGGAATAGAGAGTCAGAAACATCGATGAGAGAGAATCATCGATTAGCTACCTCTTGCACACCCCCTACTGGGGATGTGCCTGCAACCAAGGTACATGCCTTTGACTGGAATTGAACCTGGGACCTTTCAGTCCACAGACCGATGCTCTACCACTGAGCCAAACGGTTTTGGCTAGTTGTAATTTTGATGTGATTATGGAAGATGGCAAGTACCTGTGTTTATCTATACTGACATTTTCAAATTCTTGAGTGACCTATTTTAGATAAAGAGTCTTTTTCTAATGATGATGTTCTTTATTAGCTGCAAGTTCAGTTTGCCCCAGAATACCAAGTTCAGCTCCTAATAATCCAAGTAGTCTCCTTTTATTTTTTCCAGAGGGCAATGCTGTTGGATTCACCAGGAATGTTGTTGCCATTTGGTAGCTATGGCTTGGGAATAATTGGGGTATACTGAATGAAAAAATGTTGAATTTTCCATGGCATATTTAGATGAGTAGAGGTGACCCAAATGAGCTAGAGTTTGAGTATTCCATATGCCTTCCCACAGGTATCAGAATGAAAGGAGAACAGGGTAGTTACAGATATATCTACCTACCAACTAATCTGATAATTTCTGAAAAAGGGACTCATGATTTTTTTATTGTTTCATCAACATCTAGCCACAAGAGCATGACTGGTGAGTCTAAGGACAATATGTGATATGACAGACAGGGCAGGTTGCTGCAAGGCTCTTCCCATCTCATCCAGGCATTTTTCTTAGCTTTATATTATCGATTTCTATAGCTATATAGTGTTTATCTAGATTAGATCCATATAAATTCTACCAGGGGAATTATCAGGGAGCTACTTTGGGAGGTATTTGCCCAAGATGGATCATTTCGAATAGATATAAAGGATAAAAATCTACTGAAGCTTATATTAATAGTAAGAGAGGACCAATGTGTGGCCAAAAGTATTAATTTCATTATCATAACCAATAATCAGAATATTATTGTCTAGTAGATGGGAAAGATATGCAGGTACCTAAGTTAAATTTTTCATATCTAATAATGGGGACAGATATTGTTTACATTTGGGATTCACAGGAGGATAATAACAATGTAAGAATTATCTTATGTGCATACAACCAGTAACAATTAGATGATATAAAAGAAAAATTTAAAAAACAAATTTAACATTTTTCAACATTAATTTGTGAGCATACAAGCCTTTAGATAGCTGTCTGCCTTTGATGTCAACAAAATGTTTTTGCAAGTGAGTGTCAGAGATAGGAGTAGTTTCCATTTGCAGGTAAGTGCCTTTTTAAAAAATGAGAAATGTGGATACATGAGTTTGGCTGCACATGGGTTAGTTAATAATACCTGTAAGGTCCCCTCCAATGAGGTTGGAGAAAGTATTTTATTAATGTCTTTCCCAATAAACCAAATCTCCTGGTTGTAAACCACAGTCTTTGAAATCTTAATCTCCTGGAATTGTGCTGTGAAATGAATGAGCTACTAATTTTTTAAAATATATTTTATTGATTTTTACAGAGAGGAATATAGAGAGTTAGAAACATTGATGAGAGAGAATCATTGATCAGCTATCTCTTGCACTCCCCCTACTGGGGATGTGCCCACAACCAAGGCACATTTCCCTGACTGGAATGGAACCTGGGACCCCTCAGTCTGCAGGCCACCGCTCTATCCATTGAGCCAAATCGGTTTTGGCGCTACTAATTTTTATTAATCTCTTTAAACTGGTAATAATCCCTTAACAATAGTTTAGAATGTCTCCTTTTAACAAAGTCAGTTCATTTGGCCCTTCATGCAGATGCATAGGGCAGCCAGTGACTATTTCATAAAAAAGAATAGATCTCAGGTTGAGGGTCACTCTAAGAAGAGCTTTTGTCCAGGGGAGATAGGGAGAGAGAAAGAGAGAGAGGAGAGAGAGAGAGAGAGAGAGAGAGAGAGAGAGAGAGAGAGAGAGAGAGAGAGGGAGAGAGAGAGAGAGAGAGAGAGAGAAACATTGTTGTGAGAGAGAAACATTGATGTGAGAGAGAAACATTGATCAGTTGCTTCCCTTATGCACCCCAACCAGGGATTGAACCCACAATCTAGGTATGTGTTCGATCAGGAATCAAACCTTAGCCTCTTTGATACACAGGATGATGCTCCAACCAACTGAGCAAGCCCTCTAGGGCTTGGCTAGTTGAATTTTGATTGTACAGTTGATACATGCCACCAATCCAGAGGACTGGGGGGTGATAAGCACAATGAAAATGCTGTAGAATAGGACAAATGTTACAGATGGATTTTATTGTTTGCCCAGTAAAATTGGCCCCTTGGTCGCTATGTACTCAAAGGGATCTCCCCAATTGCAATTAAAATTTTCTATCAACAATTTACTCACTATTATGGCTGTTGCTCTCCTGCAAGGGAATGTCTCAAACTAGTAAGAAAACATACAAATAATAACTAGTATATATTTATATCTTTGAAATGTTGTCATTGGATAAAATCCAATTGCCATACCTCAAATGGGCCTAAAGAAAGAGGGAAATGTCCTTGGGATTCATGAAGTGGTTTTTCTGGGTTATTTTTGGACAGATAGAACATCAGCTGTATACTTTATGAGCTACAGTAGGAGGTTTCCAGTAATATTTTTTATGCCATGCAATCATTTTTTCAGGACCTCACTGTGTCAACTCATGTACATGTTGAAGTATAGGGAGTTGGGCCCCTTTAGGTAAGATAAGTTTCTGATTGGGTCCATATCTGTGTCAAAGGTTTTTTCTTTTTGTTGTCATTTCTCCTTACTTCCTTCACAGTTGTCTGTTGGAACTGTAAAAGATATTCTCTTATTGAGTTATAGGAAGCAAAGAACATTCTTGGGTCTCAATAACTTGACTGTTTAATGCTGCCTGAATAGCTGCAGTGCTGGTGAGATGATTTCTTTTTGTTTCCATGGTGGTAGTTTTAGTGTGTCTCAGAGATCTGGTAATTGCCAATTGTTTTGGTTGCTGCTTGGCATCTAATCATTACGCAACAAGTTTTCCTTTTTTATTTATTTTTTTTTTTTATGAGCTTTCCTGAGGAAGTTAAGAAGTCTTGTTGCTTCCATATCATTACACCAAATGCATATTGACTATCAGTATAAATATTTATCTTTGGCCATTTGATAAACCCAAGTTAGAGCAATTAGTTTAGCTTATTTAGCTGGGCAGATCTTATTTCAGGCAGATAAGAACTTGAAATTATGTTCATGGAAGCTTTTGCATATCCAGCAATAAAGTCCCTGCTTATCTTCCAGATAATCAGCATTATCAATAGGAGCTTCCTGTGATTATTCCTAGGAATAAGAAGATGGTCAGTAAGTGAAACACAATTGTGGGTGTCTTCATTCTGTAAAGAGGAGAACAAAGTTGCTGGTTAAGATGATTACACTGAGGTAAAGTAATATTAGGTTCAGAGAGCAGGGTTCTTCATAAGAAGCCCATCAACTGAAAGAGAAATGTTTAATGTGATGAGAGTTCAGTAAAGAGTCAACATAATGAAGAACATGGATAGTTAAAGGAGAGCTCATACTATCCCTTCTGTTTGTTTACATAACATGGGTGCAACAGAGATGGCCCTCATACAGGGAGGGAGCCCTTTTGTTACCGAGTGTAGCTGCTGACTATAGTATCCTATAGGTCTATGAAGATTTTCATATTTCTGAGTTGGAACTCCTAAAGCATTTCTTTTACTTTCATGTGAGAAAAGGAAGAAGGGAATTTTATAATTAGGATAACCCAGAGCTTTAGATAATACTTTCTTTAGAGCTTCTAAAGCTTGCTCCCATTCAGTGTTCCATTGAATTGGATTAGGCTGATCTGACAATGAAAAATTTGGAACCCAACTGCGACAATATCCAGTCAAACCTGGGAATCCTCTAAGCTGATTTCTTGTTTTTAGAAGAGAAGATAGGGTTCCTCCATAGTTAATCAGTAGCCAATCTTTAGATATGAAATGGCCAAGGTGTTTTACTAGAGGTAAGCAAAATTGATACTTATCCTTTGAGACTTTATGTCCTTATATAGCTAGCTATTGTAGTAAGTAAATTGTAGGTGTTTTTTTTTGGGGGGGGGGCGGCTCAAGGGGGGGATTCTAGTAATGTCCTAGGGTAGAAAAGCAAATCATCCACATATTGGATTAGATTTAACATTATTTAAATCAGGGTTTAACATCTGGGAGAAATAGGTGGAACTCTCTGTACATTCCTGGGGTATTATATTCCAAACAAATTGGTAATCTTTCCAAGTGAAGACAAAGAGATATTGACTGTCTTTTCTACTGGAATGCTGAAAAAGGCACTGCATAAATCTATTACTGAAAAACATGGCTGAAAATAAGGTATGTGGGTCTGGAACCCCAACATATCTAGGAATAACCATCTTATTTATAGCTCTGAGATACCATACAAATCTCCACCCTTTCCTATTGGGTTTCTTTATGAATGGATAGGAAAATTACAGGACCGTGTACAGAACATGATAAGTCTCCCTTTTAAGTAATCTCCTATAATGGGCTTAATTCCAGCTAGTGCATCAGGTCTTAGAGGATATTGGTAAGTATTAGGTAGAGACAAAGTATTATCCATAGTTATTTTAATAGAAGTGACTGACTTGATCTTGCCAATATCTGTACTAGAAAGGTCCCAAAGCTGCATTGCAACATCCTGAAAAAACGTTAAGTTTCAAGATCATTCATGTCCTTTTGTGGAGGTTCCTTTAAAATAATTATTTTCCCCATTGGTTCAGTATTTGATTCATTTTGTTCTAAATACATTTCACCTTCCTTGGAAAAGGATATGTGTATCATGGATTTCAAGAAAATCAGGTGAATTGGGGCTGATTTGACTAGTAAAAATATATGTTGTCCTATGATACCCCCTACTTTGAAGGGGGCAGGATCTGGTTTTAAAAGTTATTGATTGGTTAGATAACCTTTATTCTGGGGAGAGGGCAACTACATTGGGTAGGGTTATGAACACATAAAGTAGCCACAATACCTACAAGGGCCTTATTAATTTCCCCCTTTATTGTAATTTCAATGTCTTCTAAAGCATTAGAAGGAGAAGGGAAAATGCCCTCTTACAGTCCTCAGAGCAGCCCTATGCTTGCTTTTGTTTTGTTTTTCTTTCTAAACCCCATTTTAGTTTTTTTAAAAAACAATATTTTATTGAATTTTTACAGAGAGGAAAGGAGAGAGCTAGAGAGCTAGAAACATTGATGAGAGAAACATCGACCAGCTGCCTCCTGCACTCCCCCCACCGGGGGTAGTGCCCGCAACCAATGTACATGCCCTTGACTGGAATCGAACCTGGGACCCTTCAGTCCGCAGACCAACGCTCTATCCACTGAGCAAAACCGGCCTCGGCACATTTTAGTTTTCTTATGTTGACCTGGCTTTTTACAGTAAAAATAGACAATTCTTTCCCTTCGTCTAAGAAAGCTTTGGGTGTATCTGACTTGATTGCTCAATTATTGGAGCTGTAATTTCATAATTTTGGCAGCTTTATCTTTTTCTTTCCTTTGAATAATTTTAGATAGTTGATCAGCCAGAATACCTAGTTTATCAGTATGCATAGTCTGCCAGTTTAATTTACATTGTTTGATCAAAGTTCATCTAGTTCTTCCAAAAAATGCCAAATTTAGCATGGGACCATTTTGACGATCCTTAAAACTCTCTGGAGACAGACCTGAGTATTGTTTAAAAGTTGTTTTTCAAAACGTTTTAAGAAATCAAGCACCACCAATTTGTCATGCTTCCTTTTGTGTTGCTGGATTTTGATCCAGTCCATTTTCTGGGGGAAATCCTCAGGTATGGCTTGGTAAACCTGCATTTTCCCGGACTGTCTCTCTCTGTTTTAAAACCCCCAGAAGAATATGCCAGCGATCCTCATTCAGCCATTCTGTTGCCTTGCTTTCAGAAGCCAGTAGGTGTTTTAATTAGAATAGGTCTGAATAGCGAGGATCTGTCCCAACCCGCGGGACAACAACAGGGGGCACGCAGGAACCACCTAAGAGAATGAATCAAACAAGGAACTCGAAAGAATGGAGGCAAGACAAGGTTCTGATCAAGCCTCAGTTTTATTCTCTGAAATGGCTGTATTTATACAGCAGAGACAAAGGGGGGCAGGGCCGCTTATGCAGGGGGGTCTTTGGTATGGCAACACAGGATTGACTAATTGCCAGAGGCGGTGTGACATTCCAAGGTGCAATATTCCAAGGCTGGGCTATCTAGGGGGGAGGATCAGGAAGGGTAAGAGGCAGGAAGACAGGAGATGCTAAATCCCAGGTTAATCTTATCTTCTGGCCAAGCCCTCAGGGCACCGAATGACTTCTGCTAGAAGGAACTTAATTCTATTTCCTTAAGACTGAGTTGCTTGCCTCAACTCTGCAGGCTCCCAACAAGGATCATATCTTATAACAGTTAAATTAAATTTTTTTGCAAACCCATTGGAATCTTGGAGAGGGTCAGAAACATCTTTAATTAAATTTCTTAATTCTGTTCTAGTCCGAACAAACATACAGTTGCTGGTTCCCCAGGCCTGGGACAGGCTTCTCTATGAAGGGAGTTGTTAGAATTCCTGGATTATTTTTGCTTACATTTCTATTTCACTTTTCTCTAGGATAATAGGGAGCTGTAGTGGAGGAGATAGAGAGTAGACAAAAGGGAAAGGAAAAGGAGGAAGATGGCAAGTCTGGACAGGATAGCAAAGGATATAGTGGAGGGCTGTAGAAAGGGGAAGAATGAAGTGTTGGGCATTGACTGGCTTCAGAAGTCTTCTTTGAAAAAAACACACCACTTTATTGTTGAAAGTATTACATATGTCCCCCTTTTCCCTCCCGTTGACCCCTCTAGCCTGCTCCCATCCCCTGCCCCAGGCCGTTATGCACATATGCACACAAGTTCTTTGGTTAATCTCATCCCAACTATCCACCCTCCCCCACCTTCCCTCTGAGATTCCACAGTCTGTTCTATAGTTCTATGTCTCTGGATCTATTTTGTTCATCAGTTTATTTTGTTCATTCAATTCCACATGAGTGAGATCATGTGATACTTGTCTTTCCCTGACTGGTTTATTTTGCTTAGCATTATACGCTCCAGATCCCTCCATGCTCTCTCAAAGGGTAAGAGATCCCTCTTTTTTACTGCTGCATAGTGTTCCCTGGTGTAAATGTACCACAGCTTTTCTATCCACTCATCTACCGATGGGCACTTGGGCTGTTCCAGATTTTAGCTATTGTAAATTGTGCTGCTATGAACATGGGGGTGCAAACACTCTTTCTGTTTGGTGTTTCTGGTTTCTTAGGATATATTCCTAGAAGTGGGATCACTGGGTCAAATGACAGTTCCATATTTAATTTTTGAGAAAACTCTATACTGTTTTCCAAAATAGCTTCACCAGTCTGCATTCCCACCAGCAGTGTACTAGGGTTCCCATTTCTCCATATCCTCGCCAGCAGCCAGCACTTGTTTGTTGATTTGTTGATGATAGCCATTCTGAGAGATGTGAGGTGATACCTCATTGTCATTTTAATTTGCATCTCTGACCAGTGACTTTGAGCATTTTTTCATAAGTTCTTGGCCATCTGTATGTCCACATTGGAGAAGTATCTATTTAAGTCCTTTGCTCATTTTTTAAATGGATTGTTTGTCTTCCTTTTGTTAAGTTGTTTGAGTTCCTTATGTATTTTAGATATTAACCCTTTATCAGACATATCACTGCCAAATATGTTCTCCCACACAGCTCCCTTTTCACTTTGTTGATGGTTTCCTTTGCTATGCAGAGCTTTTTATTTTGATTTATCTCATTTATTTGTTTTCTCCTTAGTTTCCTTTGCCCTAGGAGATATATCGTAAACATATTGCTAGGAGAGATGTCTGAAGTTTTGCTGCCTATGGTTTCTTCTAGGATTTTTATGGTTTCCTGACTTATATTGAAGTCTTTTATCCATTTTGAGTTTATACTTTTGTATGGTGTAACTTGGTAGTCTAGTTTCTTTTTCTTTTTCTTTTCATTTGTCTGTCCAATTTTCCCATCACCATTTATTGAAAAGACTCTCTTGATTCCATTGTATGCTCTTGCCTCCTTTGTCAAATATTAATTGAGGCTAATGGCTTGGGTCAATTTCTAGAGTTTCTGTTCTATTCCATTGATCTATATGCCTGTTCTTGTGCCAGTACCAGCCTGTTTTGATTACAATGGCTTTGTAATATAACTTGATATCTGGTATTGTGATTCTTCCAACTTTGATCTTCTTTCTCAAGTTTGCTGTGATCATTTGGAGTCTTTTATGGTTCCTTATAAAATTTTGGAGTATTTGTTCTAGATCTGTGGAATATGCTCTTGATATTTTAATAGGGATTACATTGAATCTTTGCCTTGGATAGTATGGACATTTTAATGATGTTGATTCTACCAATCCATGAACACAGTATATTCTTCCACTTTTTTATATCTTCTTCTATGTCTCCCCCCCCCCCCCCCCCAACATTCTGTAGCTTTCTGAGTACAAGTCTTTTTCCTCCTTGGTTAAGTTTATTCCTAAGTATCTTATTTTTGTTGTTGTTGCAATGGTAAATGAGATTGTTTGTTTAGTCTCTCTTTCCGAGAATTAATTATTGATGTATAAAAAAAGCCATCACTTTTTGGGTGTTGATTTTATAACCTGCTACATTGCCAAATTCATTTATTAAATATAAGTAGATTTTTGGTGGAGTCTTTAAGGTTTTCTATGTACAATATCATGTCATCTGTAAATAAGGAGAGTTTTACTTCCTCCTTTCCAATTTGGATGTTTTTACTTCTTCTTCTTGACTGATCACTGCAGCTAGGGTTTCCATTGCTACATTGAACAAGAGTGGTGAATGCAGATATCCCTGTATTGTTCCTGGTGTTAGAGGAAATGCTTTTAGTTTTTTTCCATTGAGTATGATGTTCACTGTATAATTATGATATACTGTATGGCCTTTATTATGTTGGGATATGTTTCTTCTATTCCTACTTTGCTGAGAGTTTTTATAAAAATGGGTATTGGATTTTGTTGAATGCTTTTTCTGCATCTATAGATATGATGATGTGATTTTGTCTTTCAGTTTTTTTATGTGATATATCACATTTATTGATTTGTGAATATTGTACCAGCATTGCATCCCTGGAATAAGTCCCACTTGGTCATGGTATATAATCTATTTAATGTATTGCTGAAAATGATTGATAATATTTTGTTTAGGAATTTAGTGTCTATGTTCACAGGGCATATTGGCCTGTAATTCTCTTTCTTTGTAGAGTCTTATTCTGGTTTTGAAATTAGGATACTGCTGGCCTCATAAAAAGAGCTTGGAAGTGTTCCTTCCTCTGAAAATTTTTGAGAATAGTTTGAGGAAGATAGGTGTTAGTTCCTCATTAAATGTGTGGTAAAAGTCCCCTGAGAAGCCATTACAACCAGAACTTTTGTTTGCTGGGAATTTTTTTGATTACTGCTTCTATTTCTTCAGTTGTTATTGGCCTATTCCAGTTTTCTGATTCTTCCTGATTCAATTTTGGGAGATAGTATTTTTCTAGGAATTTGTCCATGTCATGCACATTGTCCAGCTTGTTGGCATATAGTTGCTCATAGCATTTTCTTACAATCCTTTGTATTTCTGTGGTGTCAGTTGTTACTTCTCTGCTTTCATTTCTGATTTTATTTATTTGGGTCCACTCTCTTTGTTTCTTAATGAGTCTGGATAATGGTTCATCAATCTTGTTTATCTTTTCAAAGAACCAGCTCTTAGTTTCATTGATTTTTTTATTGCTTTTTTAGTCTCTATGTCATGTATTTCTGCTCTAATCTTTATTATTTTCTTCCTTCTACTTCCTCTGAACTTTTCTTGTTATTCCCTTCCTAATTCTTTAAGTTGTAGATTTAAATAATTTATTATTGTTTTTTTTTTTTTTTTTTTTTTTTTTTTTGAAATAAGCCTATAGTGGTATGAAATTCCCTCTCAGGACTGCTTTTGCTGTTTCCCAGAGGTTTTGGGATATTTTGTGTTCATTTTCACTTATTTCCAGGAACTTTCTTCTTCTTCTTCTTCTTCTTCTCCTTCTTCTTCTTTTTCTTCTTCTTCTTCTTCTTCTTCTTCTTCTTCTTTTTTAAAAAATCAATCTTTATTGTTCATATTATTACAAAGGTTCCTCATTTCTTCCCCCCTCCACCAGGTTCCCACCCCACCCTCTGCCCTTTCCCCACCCCACATTGTCCGCATCCATAGGTGCACAGTTTATGTTCAGTCTCTTCCCGCATCCACCACTCCCTTCCCCCTCCCCCCCAATTGTCAGTCCACTTCCCTCCCACATCTCTGATTTTATTATAATCAACAGTTAATATTGTTCATCAGGTTTTTTAATTCCCTTGTTTTTTTTAATTAATAAACTTTTATATTTTTAAGAATAAATTTTAAAATCTAATAATTTTAAATGTTGTTTTTTCTGCCCTGGGAACTGAGAAGCAAACTTGTTTACATGTAAACTTGCCCTTAGGCTATCAAAAGGCATAGCCATTCAAATGTAAATGAACACATTATTTAAAGATAGCTGCTGGCTGGAATTGGATTACCTGTTCTGGGTGGGAAGGGCTTGTCCTCCCCTTTCTCCATTAAAATTAAGGTGTTAGCTTTAAAACCTCTTTTTGGCAAGAGACCTTAAACTTTCAGAACTTTAAATTTTTCAAGTAGTAAATCAATTACTTAGCATTTTCTCAAATCAATAATACCTCCACATGCCCTAGGATACACTTCACACAAAAGACACTTCCAAATAGATCAACCAACCTCATCCAGACCCCACACAAGGCACTCACAGATCAACACCCCACCGCTACAATAATTCAACACATCCAGATCTAAGCCCTCATCACTTGATTCAGCAGACCCTCAAGTTCCCCCAAAAGTTTCCAGCCATGTCTGAGAGGCAGCCGTGGGGCATGGGCAGGTGAGGAGCCAGCTGTTCTGGGCCTGGCTACTCCAGGCCTGGCCTCTGTTGCTCTGGTCTGTTCCACAACCAGCTGCTCTGGTTCTGGCTGCTGCTGCTCCGTGCCCAGCTGCCCCTGCCCTGGGCCTGGCCACTCTGGGCCTGGCTGCTGCAGCTCCAACATTCTGTCTTTTTTCTTTTTTTTTTTTTAATGCATTTAAATTGCAATGTTGGCTGCTAAGTTGAGTTCTGTCTTAATCTTTGATTTTTCAAGATCTTCTTTGTATTCTTTCTTAAGTAATTTTACTATCTTTTTGCTATAACTTGATTTCTTCACATTGAAAACTTCTTCAGTTTCTTCCTCCTCGTCCTGGAAGCTCAGCAGGTTGGCCTGCGGTGCCCCTTTGTTCTCCGCGGCCTCCGTGGCCGGCGATCAGCAGTCGAGGGCCCAGCGGCACCGCCCCCCCGGCGGCCCTGTTGCCCGGCTCCTTGCCAGCACCTGGCTTGCCGGTGCCCGGTGGCGGCTCCCGCTCCTCATGGTGCTCCTCCCAGCCTGGAGCCTTTGTCTCCTTCCTGCCAGGGCAGTCTAGCATCAGAGTCAACAGTCCGTCCTCTGCCCGCAGTGTGCGGGACTCCGGGGGCTCTGGCCTTCGCCGCTCCCCTGGGGTTCCGCCTCACAGCCCCGTCTCCCTCTGTTTGAGCCTGGGTCCCCAGGGTCTGGCCTAGAACTGGGGTTTGGCGCTGTCGGACTGGGGTTCAGCCCAGTCTGGAGTTTTTATTTCCTTCGCGCTAGGGAAAGCCAGCCAGGTACTCAGCCTCCCCCTCCTCTCCGGCTCCGTCCTCTCCGCTCGCGCACCATGTCTTCGTACCTTTTTTACAGCTCCTCTGATTTTCCTTCTGGTTTTCTCTTTCCTTCTTGTAGAATTTTCAGCCAGTCAACTTCCTGTAACTCTGGGCAATGTCCATTTTATATTTTAGTTGTATTTTATTGAAATTGTTGTGTGCAGCTGTGGTTAGGTGTTTACCTGTGCAGTCATCTTGGATCTTCTTTCTTTCTTGATCTTATTGGTAACTCATTCATTGTTTAATGACATGCTATTTAGCCTCCATGTGTTTGAATGTTTTTAGTGCTTTGATTTCTAATTTCATTCCATTGTGATCTGAGAAGATGCTTGATATGATTTCAGTCTTCTTGAACTTGTTGATACTTGTTTTGTGTTCTAACATGTGATCTATCTTTGTGAATGACCCATGTGCACCTGAGAAGAATGTATATTCTGCAGCTATCAGGTGAAATATTCTATAAATGGTAATTAAATTCTTCTGATCCAGTGTATCTGTTTACTTGCTAATTTTTTTTTTTTTTTTAAGATCTATCCAGTGAAGTCAATGGGGTTTTAAAGTCCCCTACTTTGATGTGTTGGTGTTGATCTCTCCCTTAAAGTCCTCCAGAATTAAAAAATATATATTTGGGTGTTCCTATATTGGGTGCATATATGTTTACCAGGGTTATATTCTCTTGTTGGGTCAATTCTTTTAGTGTGATGTAGTAACCTTTGTTGTCTCTTGTGATGGCCTTCATTGTGAAGTCTATTTTTCAGATATGCTATTTCTAGCCCAACTTTTTTTTTTTTTTTTTTTTCATTTCCATTTGCATGAAACATTTTTTCACATTACTTCACTCTCATCCTGTGTAAATCTTTGTTCTGATGTGGGTCTCTTTTATACAGCATATAGTTGGGTCATGTTTTTGTATCCATTCACCTACCCTATGCCTTTTGATTGGAGCATTTAATCCATTTATATTTTAGGATATTATGGATAGGTACTTATTTATTGCCATTTTAATTCTGTATGCCTATGCTTCTCTCTCTCTCTCTCTCTCTCTCTCTCTCTCTCTCTCTCTCTCTTTCCCTCCCTCTTTCTTCTTCTCATTCCGGCAGTCCCTTTAACATTTCTTGTAGTGCTGGTTTGGTGGTGATAAACTCTTTAGTCTTTTTTTTTTTTTTTTTTTTTAAGCTCTTTATTTCACTATCTATTGTGAATGATAGCCTTGCTGGATAGAGTAATCTTGGTTTCAGATTCTTGCTTTCCATTACAGTGAGTACTTCATGCCATTCCCTTCTGGCCTATATATTGATAGTTTCTGATGAGAAATCAGCTGATAGCTTTGTGGATCTCCATTGTAGGTAACAAATTGCTTTCCTCTTGCTGTCTTTAAGTTTTTTTCTTTGTCTTTAATTGTGGGCATTTTAATTATGATATGTATGGACATGGGCCCATTTGTGTTCTTTTTTTTTGGACCCTCTGTGCCTCCTAAACTTATGTGACTTTTTCCTTCATCAGATTAGGTAATGCTGGGGTGTTATCTGCATCTAGAAGGGTTCAGGAATCTAGAAAAAGGATTGCACATAAATTAATAAATATAAATTTGGAAGGCATTTTGGGGGAGCCAGAGGAAGCTTAGTTCTAGTGACTAAGTTCCTTGAATCTCTGATCCAGGACTTTTTATTCACACATTTTGCCCTCAAACAAAGCAGATATACATAACAAAGGTAAGATTTGGTAAACAATAAAAAGATTATCAGGTTGGGGGAGCTGCCTTCAGCTGTTCCAGCAGCAGGCAATAATATATGCAGATTTTCAGCCCTGCTGAAGCTGTCCATCAGCCTTCTGATGAACTTCTTGCATTTATTATGCTAACTACTGGAATTTGCTAGCAGCATATCCCCCTTTTATGATTTAATAAATATAACAAGAATGTATGTCATTTGTAGAGCTCAGATCCTTCCAAGATTTTTAATTTCAGCAAAAACCGGTTTGGCTCAGTGGATAGAGTGTCGATCTGCAGACTGGAAGGTCCCAGGTTTTATTCCGGTCAAGGGCATGTACATTGGTTGCGGGCACATCCCCGGTAGGGGTTGTGCAGGAGGCAGCTGGTCGATGATTCTCTCTCATCAATGTTTATAGCTCTCTATCCTTCTCCCTTCCTCTCTGTAAAAAAATCAATAAAATATATTAAATTTTTTTTTAAATTCAATGGAAAGGATAGAGTTCTATCATGTCCCTTTAAATTGCTGCCAGATATCATAGGAATCAGTCTGCAATAAGCTCCTTTCTGGGCCAACAGTTCTTTGAGTTTCCTTTCCAATGTCCAACAGTTTTTTATGGGTTTCCTTCCCAAACACTGTCCAACCGTTTTTCCATGGGTTCCATGTGACATAACAGCAATGATATTCTAGTTCTGGATGGTGGACAAATGGTAAACAATGCAGATCAGACCTTCTTTGGCTTCATCCTGAGCTACCTGCCGCGATGTACAGCTGCTGACTGCTAACATGGCAATGCATCTTCACCATCCTCCATCTCTGGACTGTTTCTCAATTTTCTCATCAGCATGTTGCCTAGGGCCACTGCCATCTGTGGCTGGAATAGTCTAGTTAGTTCCTCTCTCTGATTCATTGTTGCAGGAATCCACATGGGCTTGGAAGAGTTTTCTGGAAATATACAAGCATATTCTTCGACCAAAGGTTAATAAAGGGACCTTTCTATAAACTAGAGTCGGGATCTTTTCATTTTTGCCCAAATCACTTTCCTTTGGCTTATTCTGATACTATGTATGTCTTACCATCAGTATTACAAGTGAAAAATAATTTTAAAGTAAAAAATTTAATTAAGGATTGATGCAATTTACTTATAGGATATTTTTCTACTACCCCACCCCTCCTTTTTGTTTGAAATAATATTAAGAGGCTTTTGGAAATCTTGCAATGCAATCTTGATAGCTTTTAATTTAATTCTTTGCACATAAATATGACTACTTTGGATTCATTGCATGTTAAGCAGTTTTTGAACCATCAGTACAAAATTAATGCTACAGGAATAGTTTCTTGACCAGTACAACTAAATTCCCTTGAATATTCACTTATTTTAATTTGCTAATTTAAATCAGTCTGAAATAAGGCCTATTTTTAAACTTCATTTGTCCTTGGCTGTGCACAGTAAATAACACAATTGAATTTATGCTATCAG
The DNA here is from genome assembly GCF_014108245.1 of Pipistrellus kuhlii. Classification (NCBI taxonomy): domain Eukaryota; kingdom Metazoa; phylum Chordata; class Mammalia; order Chiroptera; family Vespertilionidae; genus Pipistrellus; species Pipistrellus kuhlii. The sequence continues at coordinate 76,469,174 of NW_023425573.1, forward strand.
TCTTTGAGTATACTGCTTAAGCTTTGTTTAGAGAGGCAAAATGCAAATTATTTACTTTTCTTTTGAGGCCTAATACATTGATTTTTATTTATAGTTTTTTAGACATTTAAAGGAAACTTCTTATTTTCTCCCAGAATAATTTCTAGGCCACCTTTAGAGTTTCTTTTAAAGATCTTTTTCTTTTTTCTTTTTTTACATCAAACAACCTACATGGCTGCCTTTCAGATGCTGGAATGATACTGCTGCATATCTATATTTAAGTGGCTCCTTTTTATATTTATGGTGATTGCTACTCATTAGGTTTAATGCTTAAATAATAATCTTTAGTTTACCCTGTAAATATTAGCAGAAAATTTTCAAAAATTGTTAAATTTCTCCTTTTTATTAAGCTTAAAATTTACTTTTAAATAGTATTTTTTCATCTTATTTGCATATACAGAGGAATTATGGGATGTCTTAGTAATTTTTTTCAGAGGACTTTATTAAAATTAATTGTTTAACTGAATTTATATGAGACCTTGATTATAATTTTAAAAGCTAATTTATATAAGTAATTAAAGTAGGCATTTTTATTGAAAAAGCAAAGTAAGCAAATTTATATATTTCAAATAAAATACAAGACATATTTAATGAATAGATTTAATTCTATCCTCTAGATTTTTTTTTATATGAGGCAAACTTAGATTAACATTTCAGTATTCTTTGAAATTTGTGCATAGGGAGGTGTGTGTGTGGGGGTGTGGGGATGGGTCCCTCAGCCTGACCTGCACCCTCTCCAATCTGGGAGCCTTCAGGGTGAAATATAGTGGCAACCATACTTTGATAAAAACTGCTGTTTGAATTTTAACCCTTCTAAGTCTGGCTCCTGCCTGATTAAACACGGAATACTTACCTCAGCTTCCAGGTGGAGACCTAGAGGCTAAGGCAATTTTCCCTTGCCTGGGACCAGGACCATAGGAGATTGATTCCTACTGACTCAGTAGCTTTGGGCATAGAAACTGTAGATAACCTTTAGAGTGTAACCGATGAGCTCTGCCTCTGTGTTATCGCTATCGCAAGATAGGGCCACATTCCAATGCCCAGCAGGATGTGACTGGGAACCGACCCTGTGGGCTGTCCCCAGTCTTTAGAATTTAGTCTTTAGGATTTAGGAACAAAGGAAAATTCCTGTGGTTTGAACCTTTAAAAGGGACTGCCCACCCCTGAAATGGTACAGTCCTGTGGAGACCACCTGCGTGTGGTGCTCTCACAGCTGAGCTGGCCAGTTTTTATTTCCATAAATCCTTGCCTGCTTTTGTTATGCCCAAGTGTCATAAACCCCGAAGACTACCAGGGAGCCGAATCCGATGCAATTGCAGAAAGCCTGTATTTATTTCGGGCTAGTCCGAGCTCAGTCCCACTTACACCAACGAGGGCATGGCGAGAAAGAGGAAGAACTTAACATATCAATGGGTTTTATAGGGAGGGTGGTGCCGCTACCTTGGCTGACCTGATTGGTTGGGTTAGGCCTAGGGTCCATTTACCGGGAGCTGGACCCGCCCCACCCTGCCCTCTCACCTCGCCTTGCCCTCTCACCCGCCTGCCCTCTTGCTCTTCCTGCCCCCTCACCCCGCCCTGCCCTCTCACTTTTTTAATTAATCATCAGCCTCCGGTGGTCTTATTTTGAACCCAGGTTTCGACCCCACAACAAGGGGATGTCCAACTGATGGCTTAGGCTTGCTCCCTATGGTTCTCTGCTCTCTGTGGACCTGCCTGCTTGATGCCACCACAGGCCCTGGTGTCTGCTATCTGTGGAGGCCTGCTGGGGACTGCTTGCCTCTCACTGCCACAGCCAGGGGCAAGCAGGGCCCTGCTGTCTGCTCGCTAGCTGCCTGGTGGGGGTGCGGGGAGGGGACACATGGGACTGCTTGCCCCTGGCTATGGCGACTGTTGTCTCCTTGCTAGCTGAGGTGGACATTCCTGCCCTGCCCCTGGCCCCTTGCAGCAAAGGGCAAGCAGTCCCCTGCAGTGAGTGAGTATACAGCAGGGCCCTGCTGGCCCCTGGCCATGGCAGTGAGGGGCAAAGTTTTAAGTTGCCAATGATTTTGGAGGCCAGCCTGTATGAATTTAAATGCAAAATAGCCAGTTCTTTCCTTAGAGATAACAATCTAAGGGTTGCTGCCAAGGGAAAAAAGACAAGCGTTTTTTCTCTGTTAAAGAGCAAAGTAGTCCCCCCCCCCCCCCCCCCCCCCCCCCCGGGCTACTTGGACCCCTACTGTTAATATTATTCTTACTGAAAAACTTTACTACAAATTCTTCTGAAAGGGCAGGGCGGGGCGAGGATGAGCTCCCAACTCCGCCCCGTAGGGCGGAGTTATCCCTAGCCCTCAAAACGCCTGGACGGGGAGAAATTCGCTCTCTTCCGCCATGCTGCCGGCATGAGTGGGAGGAGCCCATTGCTAGCATGGTACAGGCTCTTTTGTTTATTGCATCGGACTCGGCTCCCTGGTGGTCCTTGGGGATCACGAAGTCTGGCCATAACAGATGGGGGAATTCGTCTGGGATCCCCGGGACCATTAGGGAAAACCCGATCCGGAGAGTCTGACTGGCCGCGCGGTAGGTGTATGCGCGCTCTGGAGGGACATAAAACCCCTCATGGAATCGGTGCCCGAAGACGCCTGGTGGACGCACCATGAAGGCTACGGGCAGGAGGATCAGAAGACGTTCTGACCTCCCGGGAGGGCCCGAGAGGGACCCTCATATGGGGAGAGGAATGGCGTGAGCCGTTGCCTCACCTGCGGAAAGTGAGCCTTTCCCAGGTCTGAGTTTGGTATCTGTGGGAGACATGGTGCCCCAGGATGGAGCCGGCGAAGTGTGGCCGGCATGGTGGTTCGGGGCCCCCTGGCGGCGTTGGGTCGGAGGGGGGGCTCCCGCGGGGCTCAGTCTGCGCGTTGGAGCGCGGCTGGGCAGTGGTGGCCTCGCTCGGGGAGCAGGCACCTGGGTTAATTTGCTGGCTGCCTGGGAAGTGGAGCCGGGAAGCCGCTGGGGCGACCCGTGCTTTCTCCTCGGGGGCTGCCTGAGTAGTGTGGCTGGGGTGGCGTAGAGACATTGGTCCCTGGAGACATCAGGTACCGGAGAAGAGCTCAAGGGCAAATCTCTGTGCTCAGTAAAGAGAAAAGGCCAGTTCAAAACGAGTGCGCATAGTTTTGGGCTGTGCTTAAAAACACTTTTCTGGGTACAGAATAAGTTTTAAAAGTGGTGGAGATAAATTAAAACTGGTTTCCCAAGTCATTGTAAGCAGCTCTTGAAATTCCCCGCCATGAGGCGGAAATTAGATGGTAATGGCTGAGAGTCTTCAGGTAAAGAATGTGTTCATTTGCATTTGTATGCTGCTCCAGCTTCAGGGAGTGGCAGGTAATTGGTGGTGAAGCAGCCCACAATGGTTAGTCTTCCTTGTCATTGGTATCAGCTAAGCAGAGTCATATAGCTACTTAAGTATGAATTGTGATTGACCTATGATTTTCTGACATTGTCTTAAATCCTAGTAAACTGCCTCTGGTGTGGAGAGGTCTAGGGGAGGCCGGAGAGCGCAAGACTATTAGCTCTCCTACAAAGAGATTATTCAGTGCTTTGTTTGAACTTCAGAAAAAAATTTTGAGATCTGAAAAAACTGTATGATTAGATCTGCTGCTGAAACTTTACCCTAAATAAGCAGGATGTATTAGAAATGTAATGTTATTAATCTAAGAAATGCCAAATTTATTTGACTTGCCAGCTTTAAAAGTTCAAAGTATAAGTTGAATTAGGAAAAGTTAATTGCAGTAACTAGATGCCTAGAATATGGCAGGCTAAACTGTATTATATATGTTAAGAATAAGCAGTAATGATCAAAGATCTCAAGGATTGATTTATTCTCATTTGTCAGATGAAAAAGTATGTAATGCTTACACTTAAAAAATTATTTTAAGTCAGTGATGCAGTATTTTTTTTAAAGTCAGTTTTTCTAAAGTAATGTTTAATGTAACATATGAAACTTTTATATTTGATTTGTTTTGTTTTGCTTTTCTCATATGCCATTGTTGTTGAATTTGGGCTTGTACCTGCATCTTGTATTTTGTTTAAACTTTGGGAATAATTTTTGGTTTCAGTCATGTGTATCTACTTTATAGATTTAAGTAGACTTCATCACAAAAGTTTATAATTTATTTAGAATTGTGTTAAAACAATGTGAAAACAATTATTTGTATGATTAACCCCCCGAGACTGCTTAGACAATTTTCACCCATGTTCTGCAGTGGGGAGTAGAGGGGCTTAGAAATGTAGATAAATCTATATCTGTAGGGAAAATGTGGCATTTTACATTTCAGGTGGCTGTTAGAGGCCTGGGAACAGGTACTGGACCTGCTCCCTCCTCCCTTGCCTTTTAAAATTTGAGGCATGGTTATGTATTTTTGGAAGATAAGATTTTTATAGAAATTATAAAGAGTATGTCCTGACAGGTTAGCTAGGAGAGGCAAGCCTTTTAGTTTCCTGATGGGCATGGGGGCACCCTATTTAGTCTTGAGAGAGCCAATAGGACCCGTACATCAGCCCAGGAAGCCACCGGACAAACTGCCTGTTTTCCTTGGACATCAAGAAGGACTGTGGTCCTCGGAAGAAACACGTACTGGGGGAATGCAGCTGTTGAACTGGTCCAAAGTGGAACAACGGATCTTTGAGGAGCTAAAGAAGGCTCTCATCTCAGCAGCTGCCCTAGCCTTGCCGGACAACTCGGAGCCCTTCCACCCCTACGTGAGTGAGGTAAGAGACATTGCCAAAGGGGTTCTCACTCAGACTCTAGGTACCTGGAAGAGACCTGTTGCCTATCTGTCTAAGAGACTGGACCCTGTGGCAGCCACAGCATTGTTGGTGAAGGAGGCAGATAAGTGGACTCTGGACCAGGAGCTAACCTGGATGGGCCAGGCTTTTCTCCTGGACCAGCCCTGTGTCCAGATTCAGAAAACTCTGGCCATCAACCCTGCCAGCCTGCTTCCAGATGATGATGATGGAACCCATTCATGACTGCACAGAGGTAACAGACGACAAGGTACTGTTCACGGATGGGAGCAGTTATGTTCAGGATGGGACCTGATATGCAGGGGCAGTGGTAGTCACCTTGGACCACACCATTTGGGCACAGTTCCAGAACTTTTGGCCTTAATCCAGGCCCTTTGATAGAGACACTGTGCCATCCACAAAGAAAAGAGGGGTACCAACTGCAGCCAGAAGGAATTGGCTGACCAGAAGCAAGCCACTGAAGGACCAGATGGTTGATGGACCCTCCAGATGACAAGACTGTTGGTCCCAGAGGCTCTAGGTCAGAGTTGCCCGGTGACACCAGGTTAAGTGTCACCAAGACTTCTGAACTTCTGTGAGGCAGAGTTGCTAGAAGTACTGTCTGTGCACAGGTAAATGCTAAGCAAGGTAAGGGGATCCCCCCTGGGAATTCAGGTCCCAGGGAACCTCCCCAGGAGAGCATTGGTAGGTGGATTTCAGAGATTAAACCATCAGCATTAAGGTCTAGTTTTTATAGACACTTCAGATTAGGTTGAGGTATACCCCACTATCAGATAACAGCCCTCCCCTTGGTAGCTAAGGTATCTCATAGCTCTAGCCTTAGGACAGGCGAGACTCTTGAAAAGGGGGTTTAACTAAATGTGTCTTAGATTCGGTGAAAATTGGACCAACCCCCTGTCCTTTGCCCTCTTGAGGGCCAGGTGTACCCCTTATTGGGACAAGTTTCCCCTTTTTGGGAGGGGATCATGTATGGTAACCATTTCCTTGCTCAAGTCCTTACAGGCTCTGCAGTTTGCTTGTTCCAGATGCACTGCCAGTGCCCACCGCAGACCCTGTAGCCCCGGAACTCAATGTGGGTAAAGAAATTTGCTGCCCAAGGACTCAAAGGGATGCTGCACTGTTATCCTGAGCACACCCACTGCTGTTGAAGTAGATGGCACCCAGACCTGACTACATGACTCCCAGCTCCTGCATGGCCTGGATCCTGGCAACTACAGGCCAGGAGGAGAACTGATGCCTGCAGGAGGGGAACTGGACTTCAGTGAGGACAATACTGATGGGAACTGTGGTACTAAGGGTCTTGATAACTGTATTTGTTGTTTATGCTGAAAGGAAGTAGGCTGCTGAGTCAATGATTTGACTAGGCACATTAGACAAGGGGGGAATGAAAGGGCAGGGCGGGGCGAGGATGAGCTCCTAACTCCGCCCCGTAGGGCGGAGTTATCCCTAGCCCTCAAAACGCCTGGACCGGGAGAAATTCGCTCTCTTCCGCCATGCTGCCGGCATGAGTGGGAGGAGCCCATTGCTAGCATGGTACAGGCTCTTTTGTTTATTGCATCGGACTCGGCTCCCTGGTGGTTCTTGGGGATCACGAAGTCTGGGCATAACACTTCGTTTTAGTTATATCTGTTTCAACAATTTTGAGATTCTAAAGCCAATTATTACCATTTTGGAAAATTCTGTAACAGAGATAATTTCCTGACTTTTTATCAGCCCTAATGTTAACTTTGGAATTTAACATTATTATTTAAAAATTGCCCTTTATTATGAGAACACTAATCTTATTGTCCAAACTCAGCCTGTATTCTTCCTTTTCTCTTTGGGTCATTTCTGTCATCTTTTTTTTTTTTTTTTTTAGAAAAAACAGCTTTGGGTTATTCTGTAGCATTCGTAAAGAGATTAAGTTTAGCTCAAAATCTTGTCCAACATCGGACGGAATGCTCTTTTATTTTAAGCTAGCTTTCTCACTTTACAAGTATAGAAATCTCAGACACATTCCTGAATTCTGTAAAACTTTTAAAATACAAACCTGGATAAAACATGGCAGAGATGAGATTTTTCTCAGCCCACTCAGGAGTTTTATAGGATCACCACGTGTCTCCCAACCTCCACATCCTGTTTCTTTTGGGAAAATTTAGCTACTGACCTGGCTGAGTTTCTTTTCTTTTTTAAATTAAATTAAAGGCATGCTTAATAGATAACAATAAACATATTAAACCAATAAGATGACAGATCCTGGATCTTTTCCTATTCTGCTCTCAATAGCATTGACTAGCTTTTAAAGTTATTTTTGCTAAAATCTGGTTGTCCCAAGGTGTCCTACAGTAATTTTCAAACGAAGCATTAGAGAGTCTCTCGGTGAGAGAGCTGACAGCTTTAATCTCTCCAGCTGCCCAGCCTTTCAATACTACAGGCTGATTTGGCAGCAGGGCTTTAAGACTTTCGATCCCAAATATGAATTAGGCATTTTTGCAGTTTAAACAAGAACCCACATAGTTAAATATGACAATGGCACTCTTTTTCCTTGAGCCTGATTTAAAAGAGTACCTTTTGGCATTCTGATTTCTTTATCCTTTAGCATGGAAGCTAAAAATTCACAATGATATTTTTGCCTTTAAACTGAATTCTTCCCCATAACAGTCTGGCTAGAAAAAGGTGTTCCCGCCAGTCTGGCTTTGCCACTTCCAGAGCTGGTTTAGGCTTTATGCAGTGAATCTCACCATTGAATTCACTGGTGACCTATTACCAGTGATCCCCACCTTTACTGGTGGAAAACTTCTTTCCTTAGCCCAGGTGAACAATCTTCTTCTCCAGATGTCCTTGTCTCAGGTGCTAGTAATGATGAGGTGTTATATGCATCTAGAAGGGTTCAGGAATCTGGAAAAGGACTGAACATAAATGAATAAAGAGATTAGACATGAAATATAAATTTGGAAGGCATTTTGGGGGAGCCAGAGGAAGCTTAGTTCTAGTGACTAAATTCCTCAAATCTCTGACCCAGGGCTTTTTATTCACATATTTTGCCCTCAAGCACAGCAGATTTACATATCAAAGGTAAGATTTGGTAAACAAAAAAAGATATCAGGTTGGAATAACTGTCTTTGGCTGTTCCAGCAGCAGACAATAATATATGCAGATTTTCAGCCCTGCTGAAGCTGTCCATCATGATAACTACTGAATCATGATAACTACTGAAATTTGCATCCAGCAGATAGGAGTGTTTTCTGCCATTATTTTTTTTCAAACACTTTCTCTATCCCTTTCTGCCTTTCTTTCTCTTCTGGTATACCTTCTATGTGAATATTGTTGTATTTCATGTTGTCCCACAGCTCCCCAATAAGATTTTCTCTTCTTTATAGTTTTTTTTTTTTTTTTTTTTTTTTTCATTTTGATTCTGGGATTGCATGATTTTTTTCTACTCTATCTCCTATTTCTCTGATGTGATCCCTGGCTTCCTCTAATCTGCTGTGTATTCTTTCTATTGTTTTCTTTATTAGAGCTATATCAGTCTTCATTATATCTTTTCTTATACTGTTCAGCATCTTTATCATCATTATTCTGAACTCTATGTCTGATAAATTTCTTATCTACATTTCATTTATCTCTTCTTCTGGAGAATCCTCTTGTTCTTTCATTTGGGGGTTGTTTTTTTGTCTCCTTATTTTGGCTAACTCTCTAGGTTTGTGACTACTAGGTAGATCTGCTATGCTTCCCAATCTCTAGTGCAGGACAGTGTCAAATTTTGTTTCTTACTAATTAGATCATGCAAAGGTTCAAAGCCTCCAGAGTCTTGAGTAGCTCTTAGACAATTGTCCACAGATGTGGCAAGAAGTTTTCTAACAGGGTGGGGTAATTGCTTCTGGCTGAAGGCTTATTATTATTCTCGATCTCTTAGTGGACCTGAGAAACTCCAAACTGTGAAGCAAGGGGTTTTCTAATAGGATGACTAATTGTCTTCTCCCCAGACAAAAATAATCTGTATAGCTGCCTAAGAATGATGTCCTCTGCAGCATGAGGGCATGATTCAACACAGGTATTCAGGGTGTCTGCCTCTGAGTTCTAACCCCAGAGCCTTCAAACCTGGCTTCTGCTCACACAGCTCCAGCCCACTCTTCCCTCCCTCTGCTGGAGCACAATGTGAGTGGCTGCACATAAAATTTTGTGTGTTGGTCTTTTAATTGGGTACTTGTATTTCCAGCCATCTCTCCCTGGCTGATGGCAACCTTGCTGCTTTTCACAGCCAGATGTTTTATGGGCACATTTCTCAGTTCTGGTGCTCTCTGCTGGGGGGCTGACCTTAGGGTTTAGACCTCAGAGTTCTCAGTGGTAACCCTCCACAGCTGAGATTTCTCTCTGAAACTTCAGCTGCTGTCTGTGGGAGCCCGGCCAACCCTTTTGCACCTCTGTCTCTCTTACAAGTCTCTATGTGGTCTCCACTTTCAGCCTTGGTTATCAAGGTTCTCTCCAGCTAGTCTTCAGTTGATTATTCAGGCTGTTCTCCTCCCCGCCCCGCCCCCCCCCCCCCCCGCAGGCTTTTTTTCTTCTTTGTATTTTAGTTGTAATTCCATTTTGGTCCTGGGAGCTTATCTGTGTAGCATTCACTTACTCTGCACTATTTTTAATTTCTCCCAGAAGCCTTCTTTAGTTCAAATTTTTCTTATTAACTTCCAATAGAGAACATAGTTTATCTGCACCTTTAATTGAAGCTTCTAATTACCAATCAAGATAAACTTCCCATTTATTCATTTTATTTTTATTTATTTTTTAACATATTTTTATTGATTTCAGAGAAGAAGAGAGATGGAGAGAGAGATGGAAACATCGATGATGAGAGATAATCACTGACTGGCTGCCTCCTGCCCGCCCCACACCAGGAATTGAGCCCACAACCCCGGCATGCGCCCTGATCAGGAGTTGAACCCTGACCTCCTGGTTTAGGTCGACAATCAACCATTGAGCCACACCGGCCAGGCCATTTATTCATTTTAACCTTAGAGATAACTTTTTCTAATTGAACATGCAGAAAAATTAATTTATAGGGATGAAATGTTCCCCACTGTGGCCATTTCAAACTGGTATTATTTTTAGTTAAAATGTCCATTTTTGTAGATACTTGCAAGTTGAAATTTTGTACAAATTATACATATAATCTGCAGGAGTATTAACAGGGAACTGGGATTCTTGGGTTTTATTGACCTTAGAGGCCCTATTTCCCATTTTAATCTTAGTTTTTCCCCCAGATATCTGCAGAGTCTGAACAAATTCCTACTGATATTGTGTAGTGGGTTGAAGTGTGCTGCTTATGAGTTGAGCTCCATGGGGCTCTCATCTCCCAAGTCATATCAACCCTTTTACATGCCCCTGTTTCTCTCCCTGGCAGTCTAATACAGCTGAGAGAACTCAAAATGCTTGGTGACCAAACTTTATGTGCATGCCCCTGGATGAGTCAATTGTTTAATTACAGTTGAGTTGTAATTCCCTATGAGTTTCTTCAGGTCACAAAGATTCTTAGTCACCTAAGTATACCCAAGATCATGCTAGAGAGAGGAAATACCCCTTATCTTTGGAGCTGAATGAGTTCAGGCTCTCTCCATTTATGTGGTAAAAAAGTTTTGTTCAGATAATCAGAAAGCAATTCCAATAGAAAAACCAAAGTTAAAAATAAGCCACCCATTTTTTCCCTCCTGTTCTTAGTTACAATATATCAACCCTTATTTACTGCCTAGATTTTCTCAACCATTAACCTTTAGCTGCACTTTGAGGATTAAAAAACAACAACCCAGCTTAAAGAAAGTTAGCCTGAATTAAACCCCAGACATAAAGGAAGGAAAAAAAATGGATAGAAAAGAATGTCCTTCTAGCGAAAGGTAAGGAACTCTCTCTCTTAATTGGAACTAGTAACTACAAAGGGAGAACCAAGGGGAAGACCCTTGTGTGGTTTTACAGTGCTCCTGGGTCCATGGACATGTTTTGTAGTCAGTGAGGTGCCTAGTGCAAACTTCCCCAGTCCATGACCAACTTAACTTGTCACAGGAGTCTTCAGGTGGCGAAGCCACAGTGGCTCTTACACGCTTGTCCCAAGCATGCACAGTGTGGCAATCCACACACATAAAGAAAGACAATTTCATGGCTGGATGAAAAGATACAAGGAGAAAAAAAACACAGTCAGTCAGTTTCTTCAAGCCAAGGTGGCAAGGATGACCAGCTTACCAGGAATGAAGCAGTCCAAGTCAGGGCACCATAATGTCGAAATGGCACCAGTTGTTACTGACTGACACATTTGACAGTTATAGAGGCAAAAAAAAGGGCTCCTGGAGCTTAGGAGAGGGAAGGTCAAGTCATCAGGCAGGGAGAGAGTGGAAAGGGAAAGGTGAAGGTATGTTCCAGGCTCACCACCAGGGGTCTCACCTGGAGTGCCAGAAAATGTTACCGGAAAGGGACCTGGCCCTTTGCCTGTCTGTCTAGGGCTAGCTGATAGTGTGTGAGGTCTTAATTTCATGTAGGAAAGATTTCAACACCAGTCCAGGTGACATGAGAGTGTGCTACTTAAAGCTGAGGTCAGTGAGTCCAGAAAGGACTTAGCATAGAAGAAGCAACAGGAGAGCAACTAGGTGGGGAAATGAGCTTAGGATGTGCTGCTTTGGCTCACTAAGAAATCGGAGAAAAGGGGGTCTTTGGGATAAAATCAGGGGGATAGCCTGGGATGAGTTGCCACTGCCCATTGCTCCCTGGTCACGAGTCTTATAACATCCCTAAAGTTGAGGAGTTGTATGCATGTGGGGGAAGAAGATGGGGATGGGAAACATGCAGGCATGCTCCCAGGAGAAGGGTGCACTGGGTCCTCCATCCTAAACACTTTTAAGGGGGGAGATCTTAGGGGAGGTCCCAGGGGTGGATCACAATAGAATACTCATCAGCTTTTCAGGTGGGTCCTTCCAGGATTGTGGTTGCCACTGATTGGTCAGTGCCAGGGCAGGGGCCATTAATCAGTGCAGCTGGTCCTGATGTCATTCATGGCATCACTTACATGGCTCTGCTGCTTTTCTGGGCCTGGAGCTGAAACAAACTCAGGTCTAAATGTATTTGATGCAGGCAGAACCTCATTGTCCTGGGGGCTTAATGCTTAAGAACTAGCCTCATCTAGAGGAGTTTAATCTACATAACTAGCAACCTGCCTTGGAGGAAAGGTCAGGGGAGGGTTTGAACTGCATGACCAGCCAGGTGGAAGGTCAGGGGTTCCAAATCGCATGACCAGAGAGACGTTAGGGGAGAAAAGGTTTCCCTGGGGGAAGGTCTCTGTTTTCCCAGTTTTACCTGTTGCTTGCTGCACTGGTAACATTCTGCACCTGGCCCATTGTCCTTGCTCTGGTCACATCTGTGTAATTGCCTGCTGCAGTTCTATAAGAGGGAACTTAACTCATTGGAACTTATTATAAAGCATATAAACTCAGAAGGATGGGTAGATGTTTAGAGAAGCAAATGTTTGCTAAGGAAAAGGAGAATTCTTGTAGGGTGGTCCATCAATGGGGCCCAGTGGATTAGTTTTCAGTCACCCAAGGAGTGTACCAGAGGCGGAGGGACCCACTTCATTACCAGGTGGTGGAAGGGGCCCTGCTGAATTCTGAGGTTCTGAGCCACTGTGAAACTGGTTTGCTAGTATTTCTTAGCTCAGTTCTTTTTGTACTTAAATAGAAACCTACTTCCTAGAAGCCTAAAAAACTCCAGTATAACTTTTCGAAAAATGAAAGTGTTTTCTAAAGTTCCTTTGATTTCTCTTTGAAATGCTAAAATCTGATGGCTTTGGAACTCACAGTTATTCAATTCCTTCCACAGGTGATAAAAGCATCTAGCCTGGAGCACAGATGTGTGAAAAGAGATTAGGCCTGGTGTGAAAGCACTTCCTTCTCATCAGCCATTTGACGGCTTTTTTGAAATGCTAATCTAAGTCCTACAGAGCTGTTACCTTGAAATTCACACCTATTCAATTCTACATCCAGGTAAATAAAGCATTCTCAGGTGAACACAGAAGTGTGAAACCAAACTGAGGCAAACTGTGAAAATCCAGACTCAATCCATCTCAAGGGAAGAAGAAAAAAATACATTTCTCTTCCTTCTTCTTATAGTATCCTTTATTTTTGTGAAAAATTTGGACTTGAAGGGTTTCCAGGGAGATAACTGAGTACCACTAACTTAGCACTTACTACTGCTTAAAACACACACACACACACACACACACACACACACACGCCCAAAATGGTATACGTACTTCATGCTAAAGCCCATGATGCCAAACCTAGACTTAATACTTGATCAAATTGCAGTTTAAGCCTCTCCCCAAAACATAATCTTAATCAACCAGTATGTAATCTTCTGGTCAAAATTTCAGTGAGATAATGTGTCATCTGGGCCCTCTTCATCCCCCATTAAAAGAAGAGGCAATCTGCATGATAATCACCCTTCCTCTTCTCACCTTCCAAAGAAAAAATGTTCAGGCCCCCAAATAATCATTTCTTTTGTTTTGAAAATAGCTCCCTTGTACCACCCTTCTTTCCATAAAGTCCTTCATTTTGTATATTCTCTCAGAAAGGCCTTGTAGTTGCTAGATGGGATGTTTTCTGATTTATGAATTATTTAATAAAGCCAATTATATCTTCAAATGTGCTGAGTTGAATTTTATTTTTTAACACTACAAGCCAGTGGCAATGTTAGCGGATTTCTATTTAAATATCCCCACAACCCTGTATTTTATGTCTTATTAGATGCACTTTGCAATATGCAAATCACAGTTAACATAGGTTAAATAATTTGCTTCAAAGGCATACAGCTTTTAATTAGTACAGCAGAGATGGTAACAAAAACAAAAAAAAATTGAACATTTGTTGCCCTGAGGCAGGATAGTAAGGAACTAGAAAAATCTCTTGGCAAGTAATGGGGAAACTGAGACAGATAGCTAAACAAGACCAAGCAATTTATATTCAGCTAATAAATCACAAGTTCTTGTCCTCCCTAACCAAGGACATTTAGTGATAGATCCTCCCTTCCTCCATTTGATGGACAGATGTAAACTCCACCTGCAGGCAGACATTCCTGAGCACTGAACCACCAATTAGCACCTGCCAAATACCCTAACACCCCCCCCCCCCATTTCTAAATCCCTAGGTCCCTAATCTTAGGCCTTACATGAAACCACCAATCTGTGTGCTGAGTGCCCTAAGCCCCATCCCCTATTCTCCCCTTAAAGGTGCTTGTACCCTGGTCCTTGCTCTCTTCCGCTCTCTCTGGAAGCAGCCGGCAGTGGTACTCTTCTCTTCAGTAAAGCCTGTGTCCTGGCATCCTGGTCTCTGGCCCTCTCAATTTCATCTTTCATTTAGGAGTAAGTGGTTTACACATTCCAGAGAGGCCAGGGCATGCCCACCTTGGTCCCAGGCCCTCTTCACTGACATTATTTGAAGGTGAAACTGACTGGAGATTGACCCTGACCTCTCTGAATGCTAATTTTGATGGATCTGCATATTGAAGGACATACCTGGAAAGCCGATGACTATTCTATTGAGATCCTCCCCTGAGACTTCCCTTTAAATTCCTGCTTTAAGAAAACAGATTTAAAAAACCTCTTAAGACAAAGGACCCCAGTGCACAGTCTTCCTAGAGCACACCTACACCTTCCCCCCTATTTCCTCAGGCACTATCTTTGATCTCTTTCTGAGCTCTAAGTGCAAGTACCAACTAGACTTGCAATCAGGGGAGCAGTGGGCAGCAGCAGCTTCTCAAGGGCTCACCCCCTGAATCTGTCTCCAAGGGCCATTGTTCTGCCTCTGTAACTTGTTTCCTGAGTCCATGAAACCCAGCTGGCTCACTTCTGCCTAAAAGACCTGGGCAGCTCTGCTGAGGCTCACTCCTGTTTCTGTGATCTTGCCTCTTCTTATATATATATATTATTGATTTTTCACAGAGAGGAAGAGAGAGAGATAGAGAGCCAGAAACATTGATGAGAGAGAATTATTGATCAGCTGCCTCCTGCACACCCCCCACTGGGGGATGTGCCCACAACCAAGGCACATGCCCTTGACAGGAATCAAACCCGGGACCTTTCAGTCCGCAGGCCGATGCTCTATCCACGGAGCCAAACCCGTTCCGGCTTGCCTCTTCTTTTTAAAAGCATTTCCTTTGTTTCACTGTCCTCAACTTTAATAAACATAATCTCAGCCCAGCTGGTGTGTCTCAATGATTGAGCATCAACCTATGAGCCAGGAGATCATGATTTGATTCCTCGTCACACAACATGCCTGGGTTGTGGGCTCAATTTCCCAGCAGGGGGTGCACAGGATTCTCTCTCATCATTGATTCATTGATGTTTCTATCTCTCTCTCCCCTTCCATTCCTATTTGAAATCAATTAAAAAAATAAACATACTCTCAAAATCATCTGGACTTGTGTTGTAAAGTCTTTCTTGGATAAAATCAATAACCCATATATTCCAGACCATGCTGGGGCACACTCGCTTTAGTCCCCCTTTCTGGTGACAGCACCACATCTCAGAATCCTGAGCCAGCTGGGCTTCGTGGCCTCAGGAAACATTTTTTTCATACTGGGAAAAAAATGGTAGCCACTGTAACAAAAAACTCTTAAATCTCAATAACTTAAGATGCAGAACAGATTAATTGCTCAACTTTGATGTGGTTGGTTAAGGAATGATCTGCTTCATGCATTTCTTTCAAGGACCACTGGCAAGGTTGACAGACCTGTTGTTGCAGAAGACCAAAGAAAACCAAGGACTCTTCAAAGAAAAGGAGGGACACTGTTTAATACACCTGCCGACTCAGGGAACAGCTCTCCAAATCTGAGTGAAGTAACATGCACGGGGCTCTCCCTTATAGCTCCCTGTGGTCTTTGTCCCACAAATATGGATTATGCTTATGGTCCTTTTTTCAGGCCTTGCAAGAAGCCCCCAGGTGTTAGGGGTCTCCAGGCCATATCTGATGGTCTGGCCTGGCGCCAGTGTTAATAACCCTCCCTCCGGGGCAGTGACTGTTCATAGTAACAGGTTCTGTGAGACCAGTATCTGGGAAGGAAATAGGGACTTAATTATAGGTTATCAGGAATATACACTGAGCTTGCTGGCTTGGATTCAGGTCAGTAGCCCCAAATATCAGGGTTACATTAGAATTATACTGTAACCACATGCATGCAGAAAAAAAGAGAGGACACAAATAAATAAATTCAGAAATGAAAGAAGAGAAGTAACAATTGACCTCAAAGAAATACAAAAGGTTGTAAGAAAATACTGTGAAAAACTATATGCCAACAAATTGGACAATATGGAAAAAAAAATGGATAAATTTCTAGAAGCATACAATATTCCAAAACTGAATCAGAGAATAGACAGGTTACAACTATTGAAATGGAAACAATAATAAAAAAAATCACAACAATCCCAACAAACAAAAGTCTTGGACCAAAGGGCTTCAAAAGTGAATTTTGTAAAGTATTCATTCTAAGAAGAAATAACATTTATTCTTCTTAAACTGTTCCAAAAAATTCAAGAGGAAGGAAGACTTCCAAACTCATTTTACAAGGTCAGCATTAACCTAATTCCAAAACCAAAGACACTATAAGAAGAAAAAAAAAAAAAAAAAAAAAAAAAAAAAAAAAAAAAAAAAAAAAAAAAAAAAAAAAAAAAAAAAAAAAAAAAAAAGAGAGAAGAAAATTATAGGCCAATATCCCTGATGAACAAATATGCAAAAACTTCAACAAAACGTTAACAAATTAGATCCAGCAATACACTAAAAAAGTCATGATCAAGTGTGATTTATTCCCTGGATGCAAGATTGATAAAATATCTGCAAATCAATAAACGTGACACACCACATAAACAAAATGATCATATCAATAGATGTGGGAGCATATGTGGGGAGGGGTTTGGGATGGGAATGAGGGGATGAGGACAATTATATAATATCATAATCAATAAAAATAAACACACACACACACACACACACACATCCCTAACTAAATGCAATGAGTGATCTCAGGTGGGTCCTGGAAGAGGAAATAGAACTATGAAGGTTATTTAGTCATGGTCAAATTTGAATATGGACTTTGAGTTAGAAACTATAAGGAAACTTTTTTTCTGTAAAGTGTGAAATGACAAATATTTTTAACCTTGTGAGTCATATACTCTCTTTTACAACTGGTCAACTATGTTGCTTTAACTCAAAATCAGTCATAGATAAAATGTGGTTGTGTTCCAGTAAAATTTAATTGACAAAAAAAAAAAAAAAAGCATTTGATAAAATCCAGCAACCATTTATGATAAAAACTCTCAGCAAAGTGAGAATAGAGGGAACATATGTAAACATAATGAAGGCCATATATGACAAACTCACAACCAGCATCATACTCAATGAACAGAAACTATAAGCATCTCCTTTGAGATCAGGGAAAAAACAGAGATGTCTGCTTTTACTACTCTTATTCAGCTTAGACATATCAATCAAGAAATAAAAGGCATCCAAATTTCAAAGGGAGAAGTAAAACTGTCATTATTTGTAAAACTGTATATAGAGAACCCTAAAGATTCCATAATAAAACTATTGGAATTGATAAATGAATTCAGTAAAGTAGCAGGATACAATTTAATATCTAGAAATCAGTTGCATTTCTATACACCAAAGAACCATCAGAAAGGAAATTAAGAAAACAATCTCATTTACAACTGCTTCAAAAAGTAATATACTTTGGAATAAACTTAACCAATGATGTAAAAGACCTGTTCTTGGGAAATTACAAGACACTCAAGAAACTGAAGAAGATACAGACAAGTGGAAGCATATATCATGTTCATGGTGAGGAAAAGTTGACATAATTTAAGTGTCCATACTACTGAAAGCAATCTATAGATTTAACACAATTCCTATCAATATTACAGTGGTATATTTAACAGAACTAGAATACATATTCCAAAAATGTATGTGGATCCACAAAAGACCTGGAATAGCCATAGCAATCTTGAGAAAGAAGAACAAAGTTAGAGGAATTATGCTACCTGATTTCAAACCTTACTACAAGGCCATAGTAATCAAAACAACATGGCACTGGCATAAAAACAGACATATACTAGTATATAAATGAAACTAAGAAAAGTACCCAGAAATAAACCCACAGCTTTATGGTCTATTAATACATATTTGACAAAGGAGACAAAATCATACAGTTGTCCAAAGATAGTCTATTCAATAAATGATGTTAGGAAAATTGTACAGATAGATGCAAAAAAAGAAAAAGAAAAAAAAGAAAGAAAAGAAATTAGACCACCTTCTCACACCATACCCAAGAATAAACTCAAATGTTTTAAAGACTCAAAACTTAAGACTACTAGAAGAAAACAGGCAGTAAAATTTGTCATTTCTTATAGCAATATTTTTTCCTGATATATTTCCACAGGCAAAGGGAAACAAAAGAAAAAAGAAACAAATGGGACTACATCACACTAAAATGTTTTGCACAGCAAAGGAAACCATTAACAAAATGAAAAGACAACCCACTGAATGGGAGAACATAAAGTGTAATAACCAAAATTTATAAAGAACTTATAAAACTCAACATCAAAACCCTCCAAATAATTCAATTTAAAAATGGGCAAATAACCTGATCAGACACTTCTCCAAAGAGGACATATAGATGACCAACAGAAATATGAAAGGCTGCTCAATGCCACTAACCATCAGAGAAATGCAAATTAAAACCACAATGAGATATCACCTCACACCTATGAGAATGGCTATCAGCAAATGACAGTTGCTGGTGAAGATGTGGAGCAAAGGGAGCCCTAACCCTAGTGCACTATTGGTGGGAATGCGGGTTGGTGGAAAACAGAATGGAGTTACCTCAAAACTTTTAAAATAGAACTGCCTTATGATCCAGCAATTCCACTTCTGGTAATACATCCAAAGAAACCTGAAACTCTAATTTGAAATAATACATGTACCCCTGCACTAATTGCAGCATTAGTTAGTAGCCAAGATTTGGATGCAGCCCACGTGCTCATCGGTAGAAGAGTGGTTGGAAAAGCTGTGGTACATTCACACCAGGGATGGGGAATGTCAGGCCCATGAAATCATTTGGACAGACCCTGCCAAGGCAATAGGAGTGAGTTAATGAAACCATTAAACAAATACAGTAGGCTAATTTTTACGTAGATATTGTAATTTTGTATGGCCTGCAAATTATGTTATAAATATTATCCAAATGGCCCTTGGCAGAAAAAAGGTTCCCACCCTTGATTTACACATGGAATACTACTCGGCTGTACAAAGGAAGGAAATCTTATCCTTTGAGACAGCATGGGTGGACCTGGAGAGCATCATGCTAAGTGAAATCAGCCAGTTGGAAAAAGACATGTGCCATATGATTTCACGTGGCACTTGATTTTTTCCGACTGGCTTATTTCATCTTGAATGTTCAGTGATTAGCAAGCACTATTGTAACGCATTACCAATCCCCTAAATCAGTAGTACAACTAAAATAATATGTTATTTTGAATTGTAACATGTTATTTTAGTTGTACTACTGATTTAGGGGATTGGTAATGGGGTTGACATGTCACTCATAATTTCCCAATTAAATACCCTATTTGCTTCACAGGCTTCTTGTTTTGAACTGAAATGGCACAATGCATGTAAAGCATTCAGTCCTGGGCTGATCTGTGACATTCGGTAAATAGTACTGTTAATTTCTAACAGTAACCTACAAGTCCAGAGGGGCCCTTAGGGCTGGCTAGGAAGTAGGGCTGTGAGGAGTGAAAGAGTAGAGCAGGATGTGGCTGGAGGCCCATCAGTCTAGTGGAGAAGACCGAGTCCAGGGCAAACCAGTGCCAGGATGCGTCTGGTGGTCAGTCCTGGAAATTGGGGCCAGTACTGAGCTAGTCAGCACTTGAGATGCCAGTCCCGAGGGACATGACGGCATGGAGCCAGCTGTGGGGCCTTGCGGGGCCCAGACTGTGTCACTGCAGGGACCTTGGCCACCGCAGGTGTGAGCTCTGAGCCTGTGTGGAGCAGCTTCCCCACTGGGTGGTTTGGCTAGTTTCCTTTTTTGTATGTTTGTTGGATGGGGTCACCAGGCGCCATTCCAGCTTTGGGAGTGAGGGGCATACAGATGGGAGGAGATGGCTTGCCCAGTTTGGAGTATTACTTTCAGAAATAACAACTCTTAGCACTGCTGCCCCCCAGGTTCTGTGCTGAGGGCTGGAAGTGAGTCCTCCCCTTTTATCTCTCACAGCCCCGGGAGGAGGATGCTGGGCAGCCTCATGCACAGCGAGGGAACCGGAGCGGCGTGCCAGCTGCTTCCCCAGCTGTACCGAGGGTTTGGGGAGCCCAGGAGGTTTGGCTGCAGAGTATACGCTTTTAAGAGCTGCATTCTGCTGCTTCCCTCTGTGTGCGGTACATGGCCATTGTAGAAAAAGAAAATGCATAACCAGAAAGAAAATTACATAAAATTCTAATATATAGAGACAGTACCAGTTAGCATTAAAACATGAGATTTTGACTATTTTCTCATATAAATATGTAATTAAATTAAAAATGCAATTTGATGCACATAATTTTAGAAATTTTTCATTTTAGTGTGGTAAAATTAACAAACCACTTCATCATTTTCTTTGCTACATAATATTTTCTTCAGTTGTGTAAAAAAGTCCCCCAAAAGGCAAATTCCACCAATCTACCTACTTAGCTGCTCTGGGACCGGCTGGAAGGGACATGCCCAGAGGCCTGGTTGTTGGGGTGCCTCTCTGTGCAGCCCAGACCTGGGTGAGGAGCAAGGCCACTGCTGCTGCAGATGTCTGTAGTTTTCTCTCCCGGAGGGAGGATGATGTGAGCTCCTGGGAACTCCAGGGGGTGCTATGAAGGGGTCGAGGAAACCGGTCCCAGTGGGGACAACCTCTTTGGTGAATTGCCTTCCATGACTCATCCTCCAGGAAGGTTCACCCCTTAGCTCATTCCCCATTTTCTGGAACAAACTCAGATTTTTTGTTATGGGCTAACTTGTGTCACTCCAAGTTCATATGTTGATGCTGAAATCCCCTGTACTCTGAATGTGCTGTTTTTGGAGGCAGGCCTTTGAGAGGTCATTAAAATAAGATGGGGTGGTTAGGGTGGGCCCTGATCCAATCTGATGGGTGTCCTTATAAGAAGGGAGATTTGGACATACCAAGACACCAGGGGTGCACACCACAGAGCAAAGACCGTGTGATGACAGCAAGAAGATGGCCATCTACACGCCAAGGAGAGAGGCCTTCCGCAGTACCAAACATGCCGGCACCTTGATCTTGGGCTGCCAGACTCCAGAGCTGTGAGAAACACACCCTTTTGTCTAAGCAGCTCAGTGTGTGGTATGGCAGCCTGAGGAGACTAAGACACTTTTTTTGAAGCTTGGGTGGCTCCCCTCTCAGGGCTGGTGGGTAGATGTGAAGGAGGTAAGGTCCTGCCTGATTTTTAAAAAAAAATATTTTTATTGATTTCAGAGAAGAAGGGAGAGGGAGAGAGATAGAAACATCAATGATGAGAGAGAATCACTGATCAACTGCCTCCTGCATGCCCCTTACTGGGGATCAAGCCCACAACCATGAGCTAGAGCAGTGGTCAGCGAACGGTGGCTCCTGAGCCAATATGCAACTCTTTGGCCCCTTGAGTGTGGCTCTTCCACAAAACACCACGGCCTGGGCGAGTCTATTTTGAAGAAGTGGCATTAGAAGAAGTTTATGTATGAAAAATTTGGCTCTCCAAATAAATTTCAATTGTACTGTTGATATTTGGCTCTGTTTACTAATGAGTTTGCCAACCACTGAGCTAGAGGGATGAGGGGAGGCGGAGGCTCATGACAGAGGTGGAAAGGAGGGCTTCCTGACAGAGGTAGAAGATCGGTTCTTAGAGGAGGAACTGGGCCTCCTCCTTCTAGCATTTGCCCCTGTGGAGAGGCACAGAGCAGGTGCTCGGATGTTGTCCATGTGCCACTCAGTTCGGGGAGCTTGTGTCTAAAGAGCTTGGCTATAGCTGGCATGATGCCGTCTTGTGACACGAGGAAGGAGAGGGTCGTCTCCCTCTTTGTGACTGGAAGGCACCTCATGGCCTCCAACAATTTCCTCTGAAATAATTCCAAATCTGGGACTCTGTATATGGTGTTAGTGCCGGGAGGCGGAGTAGGTAGGTGGTAGATTAGGGAACCTGCTTAGCCTCTGGGACTGCGACAAGCGCCTAAATCAGACTTTTTCCTGCCCTGTTGAGCCAGTCTGTTTGTGGTCTTACTGTCCTGGTGTCAGAAAGAATTAGAGTTGGAAGGACCCTGGCACTGCACATGACCCCTCCTGGCCTCTGCACGTTGCTCAGACCCCACATACAGCTCAGCATGAAGGCCCCTGTGCCAGTCGGGCTTCTCCGGGGAGTGAAACCCAAAGGATGCCTGTCTGTGTCTATGTCTCTGCTCATGTGCATGTCTCTCTCTCTCTCTCTCTCTCTCTCTCTCTCTCTCTCTCTCTCTCTCTCTCTCAACTATAATATATCTATATCTGAATGGGCACATGCAATTGTGAAATTGCAAGTCCAAAATCCACAGGGCAGGATGGTAGGCTGGAAACTCACATAAGGGCTGATGTCACAGTCTTGAGGCAGAATTTCTTTTTCAGAAAACTTCAGTTTGTTTGTTTTTGGTTAATCCTCACCTGAGGATATTTTTCCATTGGTTTTTAGAGAGAGTGGAAGGGAACGGGAGTGACAGAGAGAGAGAAACATCGAACCTGGACCCCTTAGTCCGAGGGCTGACACTCTATCTACTGAGCCAAACTGGCTAGGTCATGAAACCTCAGCTTTGCTCTTACGGCTTTCCACTGATTGGATGAGGCTCATCCACATTACAGGGGTAATCTGTTTTACCCAAAGCCTACTAAGCAATCTACAAAACACCTTCCAACACCGGGATCAGTGTTTGATTACATACCAGGGCTCACAGCTCAGCCACATTGACCCAGCAAACTGGCCCCACAGCCCCCACCTCTTCCAACTCAGCCACATTGATCCAGCAAACTGGCCCCACAGCCCCACCTCTTCCACACCGAGCTGGTGTGCGCCCAGCCGGAGGCAATGCTGGGAGTCTGTAAGTCCAATCTTTCTTTCACTCACATTGTTGTCCCGCCAGGGCAGGTTCCGGGTTCTCTCAGAAAGCTGACACTTACGAGGCAGCTGTTGATGCCGCTCGACCAGGCCCAGTGGTTCCAGCGCTCCTCCAAACCAGGTGAAAGAGCTTTGGAAAAGGACCCTCCACACACACAATACAGGGCACTTCCACTCAACGAGCAGTGGTCCCCCAAGTGCGGCCTGAGCAGCAGGGCCACTACACCCAGACTTGAACGAGAAGCTCTAGGGGTAGGGCCCAGCCTCTGGCTTGAACTGCCCTTCTTCAGGATTCCGATACCTGGTAAAGCTTGAGGTCTAGACATTGGGTAGCCAGTGGTAGTTCCACCCGGAAGAAGCATCTGAACCCAGAGCCCAGATCCTCAGGAGTGCCTGCATTCTGATGGCTCTCAGGGCACTTGAGAGTTTGAGAACGTGCACCCTTCTTTTCCTGCTTGTGCAAATCAGCTTCTTCCTTTCTTTGCATGACATACAATGAATGCTCAAGTCCCCTTATCAGCACCAGTCAAGGGTAGATAGACATAAGCACATTTGTAGCTGAACCCTGAGTGCTTTTCCATGGAAAACTCCTCTGTGACAGTCGCTGGGGAAGAGCAGAAGGATGTGTTTCTTCACAGCAAGCTGGGTATAAGGAGCAGGGAGGGGGTGAGTGGGGACCAGATAGACCTACGCTGGACTCCCAGAGGACACACTGGGAACCCTCTCAGCCTCTAACGCATCTGAAAAAGCAGGACGATACTCCTCAGCAGGGCATTTAGTGAGGTCCTGGGTGGAGGCCTGGAGTATGAACTCAGGAGCCTCGTGAATCCTCCCTCACCTGCTCGGCCCATCAGCGCTGTGGGGAGTATTCAAGGTGATGCACGGAAGAGGATACTGCTTTGTATGAAAAGTCATCTGAGTGTCACTGAGGGCGGCTGGGAGTGCATGGGAGATGCACGTGCTGTTCACACAGATGCTTTTCTTCCTCACACTAAGGCTAAAACTTCAGCCTTCCTCTGGCCGGAGGGCTCCTCACAGCAATGGCTGTGAGTGATGCCCGTGCCCACCAGAGCAGAGCTCCAGAATGCTACCTGAGAACCAGGCGGTGGGGCTGAGTGGAGGAAGGCCAGCTGCTTGTGGGGTCAGATGTGAGGGGTCTCCAGAAGTGTTCCTTGCTCTGCAAGTCTGCTTTCCTCCTGGACTTTCTCTATCCACCTGGCCACTGGGGGACATTGGACACTTACAGTGTCCAGGGCGGGGCTACTGAGGCCCAAGGAACTCACCGACAGGTTTGGAAGACAGAGACAGAAGCTAAGCAACATGGTTATGTTCCAAACGCTGTGCATTTTACCTAATTCACAGCGCTGTGACATAATGAAGCTGTGTGAGCCAGCTTTGTTCCAGGAATAGCCCAGTAACCAAAGACACCCACTCATGAAATGAAATGCCATCTGTTATGGACACCCTAAAAGTGAGTTGTTTCAGGGACGCTGACCAAACAGCACTATTAGAGTTTCATTCCTCCGGCAGGAGATTTGTGTTCTGCTCGGATGCGGATGGGAGGCCTGCTGGAACCCTTTGGGGCAAAATATGTATACTCCTGTGAACACGATCTCATTCCCACAGTTAGATTTTGCAGTAAGGCAGGATGAAGGGATCTCACAGATGTAATCAAACAGAGAATATTCCGGTGGGCCTGGGTGAGCAGGGTCCAGGGATCAGAGGGAAGTGGCGGCTGGCATTGAAGAATAAGCTGCCTCACGTGAGGGAATGATAGGTGGCTCCCAGGACCCGGTGACCTCTGTCCTCTGGTAGCAGGAAGCCGGACTTCACCACCAAGCCAGGGATTCACCCAGAGCCTCAGAGGGGATTGCTGCCCCAGCCAGCACTTTGATTGCAGCTTTGTGAGGCCTCAAGGAGAGGTCCCACCTACCCAACCCCACAGACCCCATGGGGCTAATTGGCATTGCGTTAAGTTGCCGTTTGTGGGAATTGCTGTCACCGCAGGGGATTAATATGGAGAAGAGAGGCAACTTCAGTGACCAGGACATGACAGCTACCACTATTGGCTGTCCACTCCGGTTCAGGCACATCCATACAGCATCTCAGTTAATCTCTATGGCAGCCACAGAGTTAGATGAGCCCTGGAGAAGCCCTCTGTACAGGGCCTAGGTCCCTGCCACCATCTGATGCTTTTTGTTTCTCTTGGGAAGCAGATGGAATCCACAACTGGTAACTCTTGCCCCCTGTTTTTAAGCTTCTAGAGATGAGAAAGGAAAAGGCTCTGGCTTCAACTCCGTCCTTGCCATTTGTTAGCTGGTTGACTCAGGTTGGATCTCATAACCTTTTCTAAATCACTTCTCATCTGATAATCAGTGGGGTTTGTACTAAGATAGTGGTCGGCAAACTCATTAGACAACAGAGCCAAATATTAACAGTACAACGATTGAAATTTATTTGGAAAGCCAAATTTTTTAAACTTAAACTTCTTCTAATGCCACTTCTTCAAAATAGACTCGCCCAGGCCATGGTATTTTGTGGAAGAGCCACACTCAAGGGGCCAAAGAGCTGCATGTGGCTCATGAGCCGCGGTTTGCTGACCACTGTGCTAAGAGATGCAGCCAGGCCTGCTATGTGCCAGCCCCTCTCTTAGCAGCATTCACAAAATTTTCTCACTGACTCCTGACACAGCCCTGTGAGCTGGGGGAGGTACCCTGATTTTCCAGATGGGAAAACAGGTTTCAGAGATGTGGACTAATTTTCCCAAGGTGAGCAGTTGTAAGTGACAGCTCAGAGAGACACTTAGGTGTGTGGGGCTGTCACAGAAGGCTCCCTGAGCCATCTGCATAATTTCCCCTACATGCCAGGATTTCCCCAGTGCCCGGCCTCCTGACTCTGTGGATTCTTCTAACTGCACCCAGCGGTCAGTGAGGGAGCTCAGCTTCCATCCTTAATCTCATTCTGAAATGCTGAGAGCAAACAACGGAAGTGATTTTACGTACCCCCCACCCTCCCCTCATCACTGCCTCTCGCAGGAGTGAATCCCAGTGGTGATGGAGCAGTGGGATAATGTCCTTCTTTGTAGCTTCCTTGTGGGCCTGAGGTTTAAAGGGGGATCCAAGGCCAAGGGCCCAGGAGGAGGTGCTGCCCAGCTCTGGGGGGTTGGGCTGTCTGCAGAGTTGTGGGGTGGGGGTGCCATGAGGGGTGGGGTGCTGCCAGCCGGGCAGTTTGCTTTGTCCCAGCTTGTGCTTGAATACCAGCCCCCTGGCTGGTATGTTGAGCTTGGTCAGTGACTGGCATTGTCTAGTGGGATATTAGCAGATCACAGATGAGCAAAGGCCCTGTGCTTGTGGTGTGGGGTTTGTGTTTTTGCCATCTTTGTGCCAGGAGCTGCCACTTCATAGCTGCTTCCCTTCTTGGAACAGACCGGGTCCACAGGGAGAGGTCAGACAGCCGGAGCTGCACTGAGCCCAGTCCAGACTAGCTCAGCGCCTTTGCCAACGAACCAGAAGGCAGGTGAGCAATCCAAGTGGCCTTTCTTTGGGGACAACAGTTGGTAAACAAAAAAGGAACTCCTGGGAGCTGGCCAGGGTTCTGATTGGGTGGGGAATGCACTTGGAGGATCTCACAAAGCGGTCCTTAGAGGGAACCATGGCCGTGGTCCTTCTCCTCTGGGTTCTCACTTGGCTGCAAGGCAGCATCTGAGAGAATAATAAAGCTGACTGATGGTGAGGTGGTGGGTTCACATGCATATCCTAACAGAATAACTTCCCTTAAATGAAACGGGATGAGACTCGCTCTTCAATGATAGGGATAATAAACATTCTCTCCTCCTGATCAGCTTCCCTAACTACAGCAATTGCTGTTAACTGTACACTGTGCTGGCCCCATTACAGCACCATTAAAGTTGCAATCAGACGGTTATTGCCAGTGTTAGTTTTGCACTACTGAAAGGAGATCGGATTTATTATTTTTTTAAATTACATACACATGCAATAGACTTATTGGCCCTCAACAAATGTTCTTTTAACAAAAATTATAATTTTAAATACTCTTCAAAAAGTGGTCTCATTAAACTGTATGCCTGACAAGGTACTTAGACAACATTCAAGTTGGGCTTTTTGTCTTCTCTTTTCTTAGATAATTAGGCGACAGTTGATCTCTGAAACGGAGTTAGCAATTACCTTGGAAAACACACACTCTTTGTTGTTTTCCCACCTGCCTGCCTCTGTCTGCGCGGCTTCCCTGGCTGGGCCCGTATGTGGCCACGGATGAGTGGGCTCAGATAAAACGTGGTTTTTGAAGGGGGGCTTTTTACGTTGTCGTTGGTCACATTGCAGTGCAGCTGCGCTCCCCTGTTCACATGGCCCGTGAACTCTTCCCGGCACGAGTGGTTGTGTGTGTGCTCCTGGGCCCAGGCAGCTCAGCACAGACGGTGCTCCAGGTGCTGGGCGGGACAGAACCATAGCCACCGATCTGGAAGGCCTTGTTGAAAGGAAGCCCCTAATGAATGATGTAATCACATTTGTGCAAATTCGGGAGAAATAGTCACCTGCGGAGACCTGATGCGGTGGGGATCTCCCTTTTCTGCGTCCCTCACGGAAAGAGAGATGAACAAAATGGTTCTAAGTGGAGGTGGCCAGGGATTGAGAAATAATAGAAATAAAGAGAGAAGGCACAGAGATAGATTTCAAGCTGGGAGCTGGGTGGGCAGCCATACTGTCTGCTGGAAAGGCAGGAAGACGCCGATGATGGCCTCTTCCAGTGCATTTATTTTATACCCCAATACCAGGAAGTAACACCAACTTATTTGCATTTTTAAGTAGGCCCTAGCACACCTGGGTTTACGTATCTAGTCCCTCCCCTTCCGACACCTAGGCTGATATAAAGGCCAAGCTGACAACATGTCCGCCATCTTGGGGAAATATGTTCCCAAGGTGTAGCTCTGCCTACACCCTGAGTTCAGCTGAGGATAATTAAGGAAAATTGCCCATGTGCCTTCCCAGGCGGCCCTCTATAGTCACCGCTTCCCAATTGTGGTGACCACAGGAGCATGGGAATGAAACACACACACACACACACAGTGGGCTTGGCACTGGGGATGCAGGCAGACCCTGAGCGCGAGAGGTGGGTATTTTCCCTGGTGGACTGGTGAAAACATGGACCATGGACAGAAAGACCGCGTGTCAGGGCTATGCCATCAGGGCTAGAATAGACGATACAAATGTGCTTTTCCTGTGCCCTGACTAACCCTCATACCACCCACTGCTCAGTCATTTTCCACCCATTACCCAACTCAATCCCAGTGTCACCCAGAGTGGTTCATGGTTCCCTTAATCTCCTGGACTAGGCCTGCCCTGAATCCTTACAGAACTCAAGTTAGGTCTTGATTAAACACTGATTTTAGTCATTTAACACTTGCTTTACATCCACACACCTTCTTTGGCTAAATTAAATTGGAGCAACTCTTTCTGGGATTTCCCCCTGCATCTTCTGCCAGTTTTCTGGGGAAGTGGAGTCAGCCTGGGCCTTGGGTGGGACAGCCACCTCGCTCTGCCCTTACCTGCATCTCTGGAAGCCGGGCCATGCTGGGAAGGCCCTGTAGGCTGGGTGGAGAGTCTCCAGGTCTGGGCATCTCAGACAAGGTGAGCTTGCCCAGTGCTAGCACAAAGATCCTCAGGGCCTGGGTGTGCCATGCAGCCTCCTGCCATGGCTCACAGGCTAGGGCTTCTGCGCACACTAAGGCCTGAGGGCAAGATGAGGATCCCTGAGCTGCGCTGGCCCCCTGGGAATGGGGTGCTCTCTGAGCTGCCAGCCCAGCACCCATTGTGTCCTTACCCCAGGATCTTTGGGAGGAAACCCAAAGGTCAGGAAGGGTAGGCCTAACTCCACCTCCCCATGTTGTAGAGAGCTGGTTGGGTGGGGCCTCAGTAGCCTCCTCTAGAAGCTGGCTGTGATTGACACACCCATCCCCCTCCCTGCCACCAATAGGGAGGAAGATGGCACTCAGGAGCTGAACAGGCCCTTCTGAGCAGGGCAACTAATGAAAAGATAGTCTATGTCTGTGGTCCAATCAAAACCTGTCCACCTGTAGATTTGACTTCAGGTCTGTGGTGTGCTCTGTGCAGACTACACCTCTGAGGGTTCATGCTTGCTCTTGGGAGGTGTGTGTATATGAGAGAGAGAGAGAGAGAGAGAGAGAGAGAGAGAGAGAGAGAGAGAGAGAGAGAGAGAGAAAGAAGTTACTGCTTGCACCCAGAGGCATAGAGGGGAAGAGAGGGTACCTCTCCCACCTGCCCTGGTGGAGGGAGTACACAGACTGACCTGAGCACCAGTCGGCCCTGGCGAGCCCACCTCTCCCCTTCTCCCCCCTCCCTCCTTCCCCCTTCCCCCTCCCTCCCCCCTTCCCCCTCCTCCACTACCTTCGGCAGAGTCCTCAGCTTGTATCTGGATGTGGAGCAGGCTTCTGGGGGGAGCTGGGATCCATGGACAGGCGCTGCAGATTCCAAGCGTGGGTGGTGGCGGGTGATTTGCATTATAAAGAGTCAGGGAAGGACCCCAGGGAAGGACTTACCTTTTGGGGTGCTTTTCTCTTAGATTATGGGAACAACCCCACCCCCCTGCCCCCGCTAGCTTCCCAAAGGGAGGCGATGCTTGAAGGGATGAAAAATCACTTGGGAGCTTCAAATCCCCCTCAGGGTATTTGTGAGGAACAGTGAGATGCAGCTGAGCAGAAGCTGCACCTCAATCCTCCTCTGGGTGACGCCCAGCTGTGGGTGGGGCTGGGCTGAGGGGCCCTCCTGCCCAGCCTGGAGAGGGCTCTGCTGCTGAGCTCACCTTGGGGACAGGGCACAGCCACGCCGGCCTTGAGGTACAGGAGTGGCCTCCCCCCATGTGGTGTCTGGTTGTAAGTAGGATGCTTGGGTTGCAGGGCGTGCAGCACAGACAGGCAGTGTCTCCCGCCTCCAAGCACGGAGGAGCGGGCAGAGAGGGGAGCAGCCAGGGTGGGCGCAGGTCCTGGCATGAGTGAGCGGCTCAGCACAGTGTTTGGCCTCCTCACCAGCTCCTTTCATGGCCAGAGGAGTCTGAAGGCGTTCTCTCCGTTTGACTTTCCTGGTCACTGATAACGCGGTGAGGGTCCCAGCCTGCCACCTGCCATCGTCTGTCCATTCTGTACTCCGTGGGCCACGCCAGTGCCCCATTCTAGCTTGTACCCCTGCCCTCCCTGAGCCAGGGAGAGGGCACGCCTGGAAGCAGAGCCAGCCACGGGGTGGGCTGAGCACGGTGGTCAGGAGGGTGCCCCCAGAGTCACACGGATCTGCTTCCTGTCCTCACTAGCTGGGATGACACTGGACAAGGTGCTAGGTCTCTCAGGGTCTCAGGGTCCCTTCTACCTGGCGAACCAGTTATGCCAGCCTCACTGTGTCCGCCCACCGAGCTGGAAAAGTGCTCAGGGTCAGCTGCTATTGCCCCTGCATCACTGGCTTTTCTTCTTTTTAATCCTCCCCAAGGATAAGCTTATTGATTTTAGAGAGGCAGGGAGACAGAGACAAACATCAATGTGCGAGAGGAACATCAACCAGTTGCCTCCAGTATGCTTCCTGAGCAGGGATTGAAGTAGGTATGTGCCCTGCTAGGAATCGAACCCGCACCCTTTTGGAGTACAGGACGATGTTCCAACCAACTGTGCCACCCGGCCAGGGCTGCATCATTGTCTTCCTGGCGATTATTGCCTTCTAGGTCACCCCTGTGGGTGGCACAGTCCCCGACTCCCTGGTCCTGCCCCTCTCCCTCTTCTTCCCCTGGCACACAATTCTCCAGGAGACTGTGTGAAGGAGAGCTGGCCAATAACCGGGAGGGCAAAACTTCTTAGAGGCGGTAGCTCTTTAGATTGGCCCAGCTCAGTGCCCTGGGAGTATGACTGGGTCCTCGCCCTGCAAGTCCGGGCTGTGCTCTGTCCCCGAGCCTGAGGAGCCCTGGTCCATGCGGGTCACAGCAGTGAGGCTGCCAGCAGTCTGGGCAGCATCTGCCAACAGCAGGAGGGTCCAGGGTGGGGAAAGGGCTGTGCTGCTGGGCTCAGCCTGGGGTGGCACCAGCTCTCCAGACAGATCTCCTGGGGAGCAGACGTGGGGGAGAGGCTGGCTGGGCCCTGGAGGTGGGGTGTGTAACCCCCCCCCCCCCTTTTTTTTTTTTATTGATTTTACAGAGAAGAAGGGAGAGGGATAGAGAATTAGAAACATCCATGAGAGAGAAACATCGATCAGCCACTTCTTGCACATCCCCTACTGGAAATTGAGCTCACAACCAAGGTACATGCCCTTGACAGGAACTGAACCGGGGACCCTTCAGTCTGCAGGATGACGCTCTATCCACTGAGCCAAGCCCGTTAGGGCCCCTTTTTGATTTCAGCTACGAAGTTCCCGAGCAGAGAGCATTTCCCTCTTAACTGTCTCCTGAATGTTAACATCCATTAAATGGGGAGACGAAAGGGACCTTGGATTGCCCTGGCCCTCGGCTGCAGCTCTGCGGGAGACGTGCATGCGGGGACTGGGCGTGTCAGTCAAGGCCTGTGACTTCCCTGGCCCCAGAGCGAGCCACAGCCTCCTCAGGAAAGAGATAGGGCTGCTCAGAGCTGTGCGGGCATGGGACTCCCCGCCTTCTGGCCCTGCTGCTGCCCATGCCAGCTGCTCCCCTCCCAGCACAACTCCCACTGCGCACCACAGGGCATTCCGGGACAAGACATTTGCTCTGGCCTGACTGTTAGATTTTCAACTACAAAGGCAAAAAGGCCATGGTAAGTTAATAGATAAGGCATCTGTGGTATGTGAGATCTCACAGTGATTTTCGATTTTACTCTTCTTACCCTTCCCTTTACTTACTCCAGGCCGCTGTATTATTCAGGTTCCTCGGAGAAACAGCCAATAGGATAGACAGTTGCCCCTTGAACACTGCGAGGCTTCGGTCACGGACACTCCATGCAGCTGAAATCCTTTATAGTCCCCGGAAGCTTACCTACTGATTGCTTCCTGTGACCAGAAGCCTTGTCCACAAGAGTGATTAACACACAGTGTAAGGCACTCGGCCAAGTGCTGAGCAGGCAGTGGCCAGTAGTTTTCATGGAACTTCCAGTCTAATCAGGGAACACCAGCTTTAAACAAGCTCAAGCATAAGTAAATATATAAAAGTTGAGATAAATATTACCAAAGAAAAGTAAATGCACGTGAGAGAAAATTAAGGGAGAAAAGAATTTTAATTTTTTAAATTTTAACAAGTATTACAACCAATAAGTACAATATATAAGTGAAACAACAAATTGATGTTTCTCTCCCATTCCCTCTCTCTCAAGTCAATAATTAAAATAAAAAAAATGATAAGTATTGATGAGGAAGATGGCATATAAAAGGGTGCAGCCACCTTGAAAAACAATTTGGCAGCCCATCAAAATGCTACACAGAGTAAACCTTTCATTCAGCAATTCAACCCCCTAGGTTTACACCCAAGACAACGAAAACATATGTCTACGCAAAGAACTTCAAGACAAATTTCATAGCAGCATAAGTCATCGTGGCCAAAAAGTGGAATCAGTCCAAATGTTCATCTGGTAAATAAATAAACAAACATAGTAAATCCATCGCATGGATCACTCAGCCTCAGAAGGAATGAAACTCCCATACAAGGTGCAACACAGGTAACGTGGAAAACACACTTTCGTGCTAAATGAAAGCAGTCGTACCCAGGAGTCCACACGCATGATTCCATTTATGCAAAGTGTCCGAATGGGCAAATTCACGGATATTAAAAACATTAGTGGTTGCCCCGGAGCTGAGCTGGGAATGGGGAGTGACTGCTAATGCAGAGGTTTCTTTTGGATGTGAAATATTTTTGATGCATTAATCATAGTTATTTTAAACTTTCTTTCAGGTAACTCTGATATCTGGTCACTTGTAGGTTTGTTCCATTGTCTGAATTTTCTCTTGCTCCCGTTTCTGGTGTGCCTGTTCATACTTAATCCTGGGCATGGGTATTGAACATGCACATGCGGTGCCTCCACATGACATTATTGGCCCTCGTCCCCAGCGGTGATATCGACTGAGAAGAGGCCTTTTTAATTGTGTCAGTGGCGGCAGGCCCTCAGGTTGAGCGCCAAACGCTGTAGGAATTGATCTGCCCCTGGTGCACCCCTCTTCTAGACTATTCTTCCAGCCCAAACCTGTAGCCGTTACCGAAGTGTGTCTTCCTATGTGGGTCAAGAACTACACCATTTATTTTCCTGACATACGAGTCTCTGACAAATTGCATTTCAGATGCTTTGCTTGATTTCTTGGCTCGAAGCCCTGTGCTGTGAGCAGCAGGCAGGCAGCTGGGGACTGGGAGGAAACAGGTGCTGTGGGTCGACTTTTCTGCACTCACGTACTTTTAGGGGTTAGGACCCCTCACGTTGTCATGGCAAGCTAGGACCCCCCCTCCCCCCCTCCCTCCCACCCCATTCCCCGAGGCAAGCTAGTCCCCCAGCCTGTCTCCTCCGAGCAGCGCAGCCTAGTGCAGAGCGCTCTGATCCACACCCAGAGGCCCCCTCAACCTCCTGCGGTGGATTGAACACTCTCCCCGGCTGGGGACACTGCTCCCCACAGAGCTTGGCTTGCCCCGGGCCGTGGACTACCTCTCCTGGTGTTTAAAACCAACTTTTTGTTTGTTTTGCTCTTTTGATTTATTTTATTTTGAGTTGCCCTCGGTGAGAGCCTTGGTCTGCTATGGGCCACTCTGTCCTAGTTGAAAGCAGAAGTTCTCTAGAGCTTATATTTGGATGCAACACTTCTTAGTTTTTCCACTCCAGCAGAATGCCATCAGGTTTTCATAAAAATATGCCCGCAAGTTTGCATTGAGAAGGCTAAAAAGGGCTAATTCCAATTTAACCCTGATATCTGGGGGATATTGATCTGAATCCATGCCAGCAAGCTCAGTGTACATTCATGATAACCTATAATTAAATCACCTCTTT
Source organism: Pipistrellus kuhlii (assembly GCF_014108245.1). Taxonomy (NCBI): domain Eukaryota; kingdom Metazoa; phylum Chordata; class Mammalia; order Chiroptera; family Vespertilionidae; genus Pipistrellus; species Pipistrellus kuhlii. The sequence continues at coordinate 76,503,149 of NW_023425573.1, forward strand.
CCCAGAAACTGGTTTTGCAGAACCTGTTACTGTGGAGGGAGGGTTATTAACGCTGGTGCCATACCATCCATCAGATATGGCCTGGAGACCCCCAACACCTGGGGGCCTTCTTGCAAAGCCTGAGGAAAGGACCCGAAACATAATCCATGTTTGCGGGATAAAGACCACAGGGAGCTTTAAAGGAAAGCCCCATGTATATTCCTTCACTGAGATTTGGAAGGCTGTTCCCTGAGTCCGCCGGTGTATTAAACAGTGTCCCTCCTCTTCTTTGAAGCCTCTTTGGTTTTCCTTGATCTGCAACACCATCTCACTTCAGTCTCCTGGAGTCCCTCCACCCCAGCCCCGGGAGTGGTCCTACTGTGGGATGTGCTGTGAGAGCCAGCAGCTTCCGGCTACAGGGCGGGCACTGGCCGGCCTGAGGAGGCCAGCAGCCGGGGTTCAGGAGCTGAGCCCAGCTGAAGCAGGATTACAGAGGATTGCAGTTGGGGAAGGGAATTGAATGTGGCAGCACAGGCAAGTCGGGGATGGCAGATATGACCCCACGCTCCAGGGTCAGGGGGTACCCTG